>NW_004955403.1:37062262-37131881 GCF_000276665.1 Chinchilla lanigera | reverse complement strand
GGTTGGGCTATTATATTTAATATTCCACGGAACATATGGATTATAAAATATAAATGCGGGCAAAAATCTTTTCCAAAGGCCCCCTCCTCGCTGCTAAAAATTGAAATTGTTATATATGAAAAACCTACCAGAGAATTCCAGAGTGCCCGTGCCCATCTGTCCCCTCATTAAATCCTCCGCCTCCCCTACGTGGTGTGCCTCCCCTGCTCCCTGAAACAACGCCATCACCTGTCTGCCTGGGTGATTTCTCCTTTTCAGATGCATTGAACAGCAGGAGGCTGCTGTTGGAAACAGCCACTCTAAGAGGAAAGGGCCGGAATGCAGAAAGCACAGAGATGGGGACATCTGGCCACTGAAAAGGAATGTGCAATGGGGGAGGGCGGAGCGGTGCCCCAGTCGGGGCCCAGGGAGAGTGTGGGCAAAGTGAACTGTCTGTGGCAGCAGTCACACAAACACCACAAATGACAGGGAAAGGAGAAGAGACCCCCCCGGGCATGTGTGGGGAGGCGTGGTGCTGCAGATCAATGCTCCTAGCTGGACAGAGAGCCTTTCTGACCAACAGACAGCGCACACGTCACTGGACGAGCTCCAGGGACGAGGCGCTATCCCTGGAAAGCAAGGGAATGGTGCAGGGAAAAAGGCTGACTCTCAGAATAAAACATTAAGCGAAATCACGACACAGCTTCAAAGCTTTCCAAAGAGCATAATAGATGAGAGAATGATAGAAAGGTTCCATTAGTGGGGAGAAACACTTTTACACCTTTTTAGCATAATGTCTCATTCCAAAACTGGTTTCATAAGGATCAGAACTACAGGAAATTGCTCTATCTCACTATAAAAACAAAAATTGTGTGCTCCTACTTAATGCACGTAAGTTGTTTCAGGTGTATTGTTTTCCATTTTTTTAGACTTTATTTTTAGGTCAAAAAGAAAGTGCCACAAAACCATATGAAGGCTTTGGGTTTTGGTGAGTACAAATATCTCTATCTGAAACACAAGGTAAGAAGAATTTAAGGTAAAGTATAATGGTCAACAGTAAGATTTCAAATCTGCATCGCAGAAAATGCTACCATGAATTAGAAATTTACTTTATCTATGAAATACAAGTTTAGAGGGAAGGAAGCTTTCAGAGACAAAAAAATCAGAGGACACTTAACTGTTTACACTTTTATGTTATGTGGAAGCAGTACACTATTTTCAGTATACTTCACGAGGTTTTCCTGGGCAACGAGTAGTATTTCATTTTCAGTTTCTATAATGCTAGCAGACACTTGTCTTATTAAGTGTGATGCCTTTCCTAACATTCTAGAACCACACTGGCTGTATCAGACAGAACTGCTCCCACTTGTAATCATTATTCCAGGCCAGAATCACTAGCACAGGGCTCGTTATTCTGAGTGTAACTGAACCAAGTCACTGGGTCAGGATGAGAGTCAGAACTAAGACTGAGAACTCAGCGACTCTCCACAGTCGGGGGGAAGAAAAGAATTCTCTGGGCTAGAGAATTCTCCAGTTGCTTTATCACCAGTGAGTAATGATTCAAGCTTTCAATAAAAGCAAAGGACGGGGGCTGAGGGAGGACAGCAGGCTGATGATGGACGTGGGAAGAATGAAGGAACGACTGACAGTTTCTTCTGGATAGCACTCTGCGGGTTTGGAGGAGAGAAAGGAAAGGGCCGGATGGAGCGCTCACCCGGAAGGCATGGAAGGAAAATAGAGCTCACCGCCACAACTGAATGAAGGTCAAGCTTGACTCCCGGTACAAATTCAGCTAAGAAAAATCTAGGAGGCTGTAGAAACATATCTTACATATCAGAATAAATGTTCCTACATAAATCTTGCTATTCATCCCTTCGTTTTCTCCTGAAATGATGCTGAACTGACCTTTCACAAACCACAGGCCTGGATTCACTCAGGACAGGGCCGAGCGAGGAGCACGCCTGCCGAGGAGGGGGCGCGATGGGCACCGCGGAGTCCAGGGAACTGGTCTTCCTGTGGAAGGCATCCTGGGCCAGTGCCGCTCCTGCAGCTGCGGCCGCTGCCTGGACCGGGCCATCCCCGTCCATGGGGCAGGAGCCGGCCCTGCCGTGGGCGCCCCCTAGCGGCAGCTCGGGACCCACCGCTCCTTGCAGAGGCAACTCACTGCCCCCCAGCTCCACCTCCATGGTAGGGGACGCTGGAGGCGACACTCTGGGCTTCCGCTTGGTAGAGGCACCAGAAAGCAGTTTCAACAAACCTTTTCTTTCTTTCTAGAAGAAAAGAAATATGCGCAATTAGTTGGAGATGGTCAAGTAGTATTGCTGCTAGAATCCATAGGTCCCTACAGTTTGGAAATGTTTTCTTCATCTTCAGTTGTTCATAATCTGGCTACTAATTCTGGCCTGGTGTTAGCCAGAGCTGCTGCTGCTTCTTCCTCTCCACCCGCACGTTCTGATTTGGACAAGCCATTGCTCATTACTGTCTTCTGCTGTGGTACTAAGATAAGCAGATTTTTAAAAAGAACGTGATCTAAAAGCTCACCAATTTACCAGCTTCTATCTCAGCTTGATAAAAGCTCAGGTAGATATTTTAGAATAAAATGAAAATTTCAATGTTTAGAAATAAAATGTTTATTCTATAATTATTATTTTATTTATAAAATATTATTATTCAGTGTTTATTTAGAATAAAATGAAAATTTCAGGACTGAATTGCCTGAAATTTTGCATATGCTGTCTCTAGCTGCCAGGAGAGAGTTGTGTGCTAATGAAATGTGAGCCTAACCGTACTTTACAGCCACCGAATTGAGTCTTATCACACACAGGAACAACGTACCTCTCGCATGTCACCACCTTGGTTAAATTTAACCAGCCAACAATTAACAAAAGTCAAACCAATTCTATTGTATAAATACATCCTTCATTAGAAACCCCAAAACACTCCACAAAATTCAAGGAAAGCATCAGTAAATTCATATTTTTATGCCTTTTTTGGGGGGGAGTACCAGGAATCAAACTCATGACCTCCTGCTTGCCAGGTAGGCTCTGTGCCACTGAGCTACATCCCTGGCCCTATGTCTCTTTTTATAAGCAAATGCCCCCAAATTTTTCCCCAGACACCTCATTCCCCAGAAGGCATCCTTTGCTTTCCTTCCTTCCCGTATACTAATTGCCAGTGCTCATTCTGATCACCATGTGTGACATCATTTGAAAATCACCACCTTAAATTGTTCTACCAAGACGTCTGCCGCAGTACTAAGTCCCCTGAATGGAAACACTGGCTGACAATGGAGCATTTTGCAGAGAACCATTTCTTCACAAAATTCCACAGCAAATGGGAATTGTTAAGATCTTCTAACAGAGACATGACAGCAGGAGATAAAACACAGGACTGTTTTTCTTGGGAACATGAGTTAGTTCAGACTCAGTAAAATCCCTTTGGGGAAATGAATCTGAAGCCACAATAACACAATCCCATTACAGACAAAATGGCAGGAAAAGAAGAGACAAAAGCAGCCACTTACCAGGCGATGAGGGAGCATCCCCGCCCCCCAGAAATTGCACACAGTCCCCACTGGCTTAATGCTGCTTCTAGGGTGTGTCATCCCAGGGGAAGAGGGGGTGCCAGAGGGCCAGGGCGTGAGCGCTAAGGGCACCAGCGTGACCTGGGCTGCAGGTGAGCAGAGCCAGTGGATCCCTCATTCACCCCTTTCCAGGCTGCAGGGGACCCTTTTCCGTTTCTCTTCAGCTGGCTTCAGCTCTTCTTACTGGCTTCTGCTTCACTCATTTGGCATCACAATTTCCAAGGGCCTACCACATGCATTCCAGTGAACAACTCCACAAACTTGGGAGTACCTGCTCGTGCACAGTGACTTTATCTTATCCACCCCGTGCCCAGTACAGAGCTCTGCACTATTAAGGCTGAGAGGACAGGGAAATAATGGAAGAGGATGAGGTCAGTGAAGAATGAGCAAATATTTAGCTAGGGATAGTGCTAGTGCTAATGTTAGTGCTAAAAAGATAAAACAGGATGTTCTGGATTTCCCAAATCCAGAGAAAATAAAGCCAACGATCAATGAAGCGGTCTCACTAAATAACTAAGTAACTGCCAAAGCTGGGACTCAGGTTGGAAGGGTCAAGAAAAGAGCCAGGACAGAATCGTGTTCAATAGCTTGCACTTTCAAGATAGCACCTGCCACGATGTCAGAAAGCCCACTCTCATCTGCGGGCCCCCACGGATTCCCTCAGAGCATCAAGTTCATTGATGAATTACCATCTCAGCAAGCCTCAGCTAAAGATGTTACTTAAAAGCTCAGTATTGGGCACTCAGAAGAATACCAGATAACTGAATTATGCTCAGGGAATAGCCTCTAAAATGATTAAGAAAAAAAGATGACTTTGTTCATTGAAAATGATTAAACACATTAAATACAGCTTGCTCTAATGACTTCTAAGGGATGTGTTATCATCACCAACTGATGCTGACTACCCATGGAGTAGAAAGCAGAGGATTAGGTATCGTGGCAGGGTGCAGGGGTACCCTGCGGGGGTGTCAACAAGGAAGGATGCTGTTCTTATTTCAAGGAGCTGTGCTGCTATCACATTCTCATGTTTTCTTTACTAGCAGAAGAATGCGCCACTCGAGCGACATAATTTTGCAAATACAGACGCTTATCATCTAAAGGCACCTTCGCTTTTTTCAAAAGGCAACATCGAAATGAAATCTATGGATGCATTAATATAGACACATCAGTAGGGCAGTATTTTAAACACAGCGTTAGCACACATGCAAAAAGGGCATTCTTTTAACAGAAACCTTCATAACTTATCTCCTGTAAGGTTTTCAAGAAATGATTCCCAGATGAAATAATGTCCTTAGAATTATAATTTTCTTTTCAGAAGGTCCTGTGATTTAAGACAGTATCATATACAAAAAGGACTATCTGGGCCAAAAAATAATCATCAGAGTTAGTTTATATAAAAACAGTTCTTGACCATCAATTTAATTCCCTTTCTATTATTCATATAATAGGAAATGAATACAATACAGAAAGCATCCAGTCCAGGCTCTTTCCCAAGCAAAAAGAATCTGATTGACAACATTCCGTCCATTGAGACTTCTTCTTTTTCTCTTTGCTCTCAGATTTATGCAGAAATTAGCAAACAATAGTCTTCCTGGGCCATAGATCATCAATTCTATATAGAGATACAGGAGCCTGGGAAGGCGTCTCTAAGGAAGAGCATGGAAGGACTGATGGGTGATGTAAAAAACCTGGGCCAGAGGTATAGCTCAGTGGCATAAGCACATGCCTGGCAAGCGCAAGGTTCTGAGTTCGTGTTCCCAGTACCAAAAAATAGAAAGAAAACCCCACCAAGTTCAAGAGTCTTCAGTGCTTTTAGGGTTTCCATATTTATTTCTGACAGCACCCTGATGAGATAGGAATTAGTTATTATTCTCACTGCTCAAAGATCTCCAAGCTTGCCTGAAGTCACCGTACTGGTAAGGACAGCAGTGAGAAGCCCACACTTCTCTACGGAGCAATGACAGCAGACACACTGACTTACCGACACAGCTCACACAGGCTGCACTCAGCCACCCTCTGGGCACTGATCTGCACAGCTGAGATCAGTCTGGACCCCAGTTCTCAGCACCAGCAGGAGCAGTGACTGTGGCCATGTAATAGGGAGGATGGGCTTCTCCTACAAAGCTTAAATGATGTAGCATGCAGATGATTTTCTTGCAGACAGCAAAGTAAGCAAAGGGAGGAAGGAAAATCATTTGAGCAAAGAAAATAATCAGTGGGGGTTTCAGAGAAAGGGCTCCAAATAGAAGACAATGAACATTTAAAAATCAGGGCCCTCTGCTTATGAAAATCAAGAATACTAGGAAGGGCCGGCCCTCAAAGATTAGCTGATTGATTGAAGAAAACCTGTGGTGGGCTCCTTCAGGGACAGAGTCATTAGGAATTTAGGGGTGGGGATTTGAGGCACTAAATGTTAACTTTTTGTCCATTTTAAGAGAAATTTCTGATGATTTTAGAAGCAATCAAGGACCTCAAGAAGGAAGAATAAAAACAACAAAGGGCCAGGATTTAAAACAAGAACTGAGATGATGTCTGAAAATACAAAGACCTACATGCTTCTAATAGAGAATACAGATACCCAGGTTAACTAGATACTTTCACTCTTGACAAAAACACAGCTTCTAAGTGTCCCTGGGACTCTATGAGATAGGACTTCCCGGTAAAATACTATACATGAGGAGTAGCTCTGCTGGGAGAAGAGCTCCAAGAGTCCTGTGTATACACTGAAAAATGATTGCCTCTGTGTAACACGAGTGGTGGCCACTGCAGGACACCCAGGGATGAGGAGAAGGGGACAGCAACAGGCAGGCTGCCACATGGGGGTGAACCATGAACTGCTTCTCTGCCTGGTGAGTTTAAGTTAGTGGACGATGACAACCACACACTGACAATGAAAGGCAGAAATCATGAGGGCACTGAATTATTAAATAGCTAGACATTTGTTGGATGGCTTAACTAAAACTAGAATCTTGAATATACGTTCATCTTGACCTGCTGACAGGAAGGAAGATGAGCCAAGTGCAGCTTTGGGTCTAATTCTGATCAACTGCGGGGCAAGTAAGAGACTAGGCAGGGCTGGATGTGCTGGCCTAGAGAAGCAGGCAACCTAGAATTAAAGCACCCAAAAAAGGCTGGTGATCGATCTCAATTCTAAAGTTTAAAAGGACTGATTTTCCTTATTTCAAGAGAAATGAGAGGACTCTCAAGAATGAAGTTCTACTCGCACAGTGGCAAATTGGCCCTGCAGATGAAAATGTAGCAGTGTCCCAAAATACTCATGTGATCCCCAAGGGAGCAGATTAAGGGGCCTAAATTTTTAAAGGACACGTACAAATCAATCATGAGAAGGGCTCATAATAAAGAATATAACACGGTCCACAGCAAGTCAAGAAGGCTAAAGATCAGAATGATCTTAAACTTGCTAAAATGCTAAAGACAAAAAAAATTTTTTTTTTAAAAAGGGCTATTTTAAAGATATGTTTGAAATAAAAGAACAAGAAAGACACAGACTTGCTGTGCAGGATGTGGAGTGGCTCTCAGATGGGCAGACATCTGAGAGGAAAGGAAGGGTAATCTTCATACTAGAAAGGAACAAACCTCCATGAGAGGTAAATGGGTAAAGGGATTGAGATTTAGAAATCAAACGAGTACTCTTGACAAACTGAATTCACCTCAGTATAGAGGGGGAAAAAAAAATGAACAGCTGAAATGCAACCAGTAATCTCCAAGAGATTTTGGTGAATCTAGGATCAAGGTCAACTATCAGGCAAAGACGGGGATGCATGGTCCCATCTTTCAAAAGGAAGATGACAGGGCGCTCTGCACGCCATCTGGGAGTTCCTAGCACAGTATTAAATGACAGATGTACGAGCACTTAGGAAAGGAAGGGAGATCTGAGGAGGACGCTCCTGCAGGAGATGGTTGTTACAATAAGTAATGGCAAAAGCTAATGGGTCAACTGCTTAGATAGAGAGTGTAAGAGATTTAGATAGCCCCATAGCATCTGGCAGGTTTGTCCATGATACCCTTATAGATACAAGAGAGAAATGCGGACTAAATGATGCTCTAGTCGTGAAAACTTGTGATTCTTTGTGCAATTACTGAATTAATATCAAACAGAAGTCTTATTTTTAATAGACTTGGAACATTAAATGTGGTAGTAGATTTAGTAAGGGAAAATTTTAAATCTGTGACATACGAACTAGGCAAAAACAACTTCAAGAGTATACCGTATCTTAGAAGAATATAGAGGGGGACACATCTGCAAATAGCTCAGGACAGCACAGAACAAGATTAACATAGTCTGTGTGGTCCCCAAATAAAGGGAGCCACAGGGGAACAGGAATTCAATACACTTCCAGTGAGCTGGAATTATCTAACAATGGCCAGGGGCCACCCAGTGCTAGGGCACTACAGTCACCAGAATATCTAAGCAGAGCCCAGTGGCCCTTGGTTAGAGAAGACTACTGAAGGGGTGACACTCAAGATCCTCTATTAGATGTTGCTGTAACATATTACCACAAGTTTTGTGGTTGAAATAAAGGCATAGGCAGAGCCACATTCCTTCTGGACACTGTAGGGAAGAATCTATTTCCCTGTTCTTTCTGAAGGTTGCCTGCATTCCTTGGCTTGTGTCCTTTCTCATGTCACTCCTGCCTCTGCATCCCCACCAGGTGTCCTTCTCATATCCTGGCCCTCCTGCCTTGTCTTTAGGAAGATCTGTTTACTTAACACTGAGCCCATCCAGTTAAGAATAATGCCCTCGTCTCAGGACTCAATTTAATCATATATGCAAAGTCCCTTTTGACACTAAGGAAACATATTTGAAGGTTCCAGGGACCAGAAGGTGAACATCTCTGGGGAGCCATTGTTCTTTCTGCTATAGGTCTTTTCAAGCCCCAGAAAGCAGTGAATTCTCTCCTAGGAATACTGGGAGGCAAGGGTTGAATTGCCCCTGTTCTCATCAGTGATCAGAGCCTTGAAACACATTATGTCCATGCCTTAAAATCTAATATAAAAATAATTTTAAAAGATATTAATAAAGCTAGATATGTCAGTTTCAGTATAAGTTTAATGTAGTTAATTATAAACACTGAACAGATACCAATCTTTTACAAAATCTCTCCCGTTAAAAGTTAACTAAATATTAACTTTTTAGTAGGCTGTAAAGTTTATTTCCTTATGAACTCCTATTTATGGGCTTAGCTAACCATTTAAATAAAGCAACATATATTACCACTAGCCAGGTGGCTAAGAGTTTATGATTACCCTAGAGGTCCCTAGCATTGGCCCAGAGCTTTGGGGGAAATGCATGAAATGCTGAGGGAAAATTCATGATTGTATCTCTCTAGACCCTCTTGTTATCTCACCTCTTTCTTTTCATATTTAAACATTATTAATTTCTCCTTCCTCCAAATGGATGTCTCTAAACCCAGTTATAGTTGTCTTTCTAACAAAACTCTACTTTTTTTTTTTTATTTAGCTTCAAATGACAGAATTTTTAAAAAAGTCACAGATTTAGAAAATAATTTTCCCTATATTTCTGGTTGTATACCTCAAGAAAACATAGTGATTATGGTTAGATACACTACAGATAAATATAAATCCATAATAACATTTTTGATCAACAGTTTTAATGCCCTCATATATTTAACTTTTTACAAACAGAATTGTTACCAAGACTGAAAGGGAAAAATCGAGGACAACAGGGCACATAACTAAAGGAGAAAGGAGATTCCTCCATGAGTCTGTAAGCTGCAGGAGGAGGTCTGACTAAGTCTTACTCAGCGTGGTCTCCCTAGCTTCCCAGAGAGGGCCTGGCAGCTGGTGGGAGTCACAGTACAGAGGAATAAGATCTAGATAAGAGGATAGGGTGTTGCATGAGCTTTCTCCCCACCCTACTCCTAGCAACTGGTGCAGTGACTTGCACCACAAGGATTGTGGAACAATGAGTCCCTTCATTAGCTAGACACGACGGGACACTACCTAAGCAGAGCAACAGGAAGTGGATCTTACCTTACTGTCCTTGTCTGGTTTGGTTGCTGAACTGTTCCCACAGGCTGATGACACACTGTCGGGAGATGTGGGAAGTCCGGGGAGACCAGTCACTGTCCGAGCACTGGGCTCACTCTCCAGAGAAGCAGTGGCGATACTCGTGGAGGTCATGGAAGCAGCTGGAGCACAGGCCAGGGGGGCACTGGCTCGACTGATAGTGACAGCAGCAACATGGGCAGCAGAGCCTGCCATTGGCGGCAGAGGCTGTGGGGAGGCCAGCGAGTGATGGGGAAGCCCCACGGATGCGGGGCCAAGACAGGCAGCATTCTGCACCTGGATCGGCGTCACTGCTGCTGTGGGGCGTTCTTGGTTATGTGCCGCAACTGGTAAATCAACAGGAAAGAACACAGTAAAAGTCAACTTCCTACTAAATACTGCTCATAAGTCACGTCACTGAATCAGAACATAATGAAACGTTCTGGTCACCATTTTTTACAATCAAGAATGGATGTGTAGTGGTTTAAATCCCTAGAAACTATTTTCCTTCTAAGTTAGCCTTCAGATTTGTTGAGCATCTGGAAGCTGAGGCCTTTTATTTACAGAGAACACCTTTCCCCAGCATTAGAGACAATGAGTCCATTTCTGAGGATTCTATACAGTGTGAAACAATATCAGACTCAAGTCTTTTTTTTAATTATTTAAAAAATATTATTTTAAAGTCAGTGTTTCACTATGTTGCCCAGGCTGGCCTCAAACTTGTAATTCTCCTGCCTCAGTTTCCTGAGTAGCTAGAATCTTAGGTGCATGCCGCTAACCCTAACTCATTATTAACCACTATTTTTTCCCTTTCCAATAGATTTCCAAAGCATTTAGTTTATATGTAGGCTTGTGTCTAGATGTCCCCCAAAGCCTCATGCAATCATAGGTGGGGCTTTTTAAAAAGTGGCTGAATCTAGAGTGTGTGACTGCTTCATGGTGCAGTGCTAGGATTAAGGGTGGGTGATTACTAAATAAGCCCACTGATTCGTTTGGCACTGTCCTTACCCTAGTAGCCTGGATACAATAAGGGATAAAAAGAGACTAGTCTTATTCCTTCTTTGCTTAAGACTAAGAGTAATGGTGGCAGACTAATTAATCTGACAGAAGAAATTTCAAAGCAGTCTAATGTTGAAGCAGTGGCCTGGCTACTGTTGGAGGCTTTTAGCCAGATCTATGTTGAGAATCAGGAGCAAAGAGCCCAACAGAATGATTTAAAACATTATGAGTTTGGCCAGAAAGGAAGCTCTAGTAAAGTTGCAGCTTATAAAGATGGAATAGAGGAGAAACTGGTTGCAGAGAAGACTCGCAAGAAAAAGCCAAGTATTTCAGAAGAAGACAACTGAAAAGATGACCTGAGGACATGACAAGAACCAAGAGGATCCCAGCCTTTGTAACCTCAGAGTTGCAAAGGTGAAAGACTTTGCTGTGAGAAGAGAGCCCCACAGCACCATGATCCAGAATGGTGGTGGCTTAGAGAATTTGTTCCTTGGGATCCAGTGCAGAGTGCTCAGCAATCCAGGCACTTGACCCCTACAGCCAGGAGATGAGGAAGCCTGGCTGCTGTTCCAGCTGGTGGCAGACCTTGGCATCATCCATGTGGTACTGGTTTTAGGTGCATGAAGAATGCAAGAGTTGTGGGGTCAGGAAGGCTTCCACCCAGATTTCAGAAGGCCTGAGAGGCCAGGGAATGTTCCCACTGTGCGAAGTTGTGAATGTGAAGCCAAAGGTGCAGTGGAGAGTCCAGAAGTTTGGAGAAGTCAGGAATGTGGATCATCCAAGGAGTGAGCAAATCCAGCCACAGAAAGAAGCCATGGGAGCTAGAATCACCAGAAGCAGCATAGGGTGGAGCCACCAAAGCCCTTTGGAGTTCACAACTTGCCACAGATTGTAGGAGATGCTGGACATGTAACTGTGGGACTTAATGTTTGCCCTGCTGGATTTTGGACTTGTTTTGTTTCCATTCCTTTTGGAATGGAAATGTCTATCATGTGCCACTGAATGTTAGAAGTATTTAACTTTCTCTTCACTTGTGGAGGAGACTTGGGACTTGGACTTTTCAGCAATAGTGAAAATGTCTGGATTTTGGCAGCTCTCAGAGATGGACTAAATGCCTTTTGCCTGCAGGGATATGCATGAGTCTTTGGGGGCCAGGGGCAGAGTGTTGTGGCTTGTGTTTAGATGTCCCTCCAAAGCCTCATGCAGTCATAGGTGGAGCTTTTTCAGAAGTGGCTGAATCAATCCACTGATTGGTTTGGCAGCACCCTAATTCTGGTAGCCTAGATAGAATATAAAGGGGCAAAAAAGACTGCTAAGGCCCCCTTGCTTGCTTTACTCCTTCTGCCCACCACGAACTCTTTCTCTGAGATGTCTGTCTGGCATGCCACCCAGCCTTGGAGCTAGCCGATTATGGACTGAAACCTCTACAAACTGTGAGATAAATAAACCTTTTTTTCCTTTAATTTTGGATGTTGGGTATTTTGTCCCAGCAAAGAGAAAACTAACTAAGACACTACCTCACAATTGTTTCTTGGTACGTTTTCAATGCTACTTAAGATCATATTAGATTTAAAATATACTTGTGATTAAGTTCATCAAAAATAACACACTACCCAGCAGGAAATCTGAGCTCATACAATCTTGACTGTAGAAATCATATTTTAAGGTACTACACTATTGACATTCTTAGGGATCAGCCTATTTCCTTCAGACTTTATATCTATAGGTCAGGTTTAAATTAACATGCAGGGCAGGCTTAGCCCAATAAATGAATGTAAAGCAACACTGACGAGATTGTCCTGTTTCTAATTCCTTATGATAGTCACCATTTTACTATTATACCAACTATATCATCTGCTATTAGGCAGCTAACTCCCTTCCCCGATGTGTTTCAGTCTGGTTTCAGCCTTACCTGTCCTCACTGCATTGCGGGCCTGGTTGACCGTCATTTGCCCAGTCATGTGCAACAGGACCTTTGCCTGAGGACTTGTTTGGATGTGAGCTGCTGATACCACAGCTGTGGGGACAACACTGGGACTACCAGCCACACCATTTCCTTGGAGCTTCTGAACAGGACATCCTGCAGTGGATGGACTGACCATGGTCACCCCCCGACTTGACTGAGCCGCAGTAGACATAGAGACTTTAGCTTGGGAAGCATTTGTCACCGCTCTGCCAAGACAGAAACAGATGGAAAACCCAATCCATCAGCAAAATGTGGGACAGAATAATTAAATACATGAAAAATGACTCAGAGCTTTAAAGAAAGAACATTTTAAAAAATGAATGAAATTATTTTTACAAAGTTTAAGAATAGCAAATTCAAAGAAATGATGGCCTTAAGGCAAAGAGAAGTCTTGAAATTGTTCTGAGTTACCAGAAACCACACGTCATATTTGGCTCAAGAATATACAGTTACTGGTTTCAGCTTTCCATGTTGAGGCCAGGCTCCTCCACTGATTAAGGCCCTGAGTTCTTCTGCATCGTTTACTGAACAAGCCAGGCTTGTTCCTTTACAAAATCTATGTTTTCACAGCTCTGCTTCTGTTTTCTGATCTCTCTACTTATTTCAGAAACATCACACAGGTACCTGGGTACACACACATATATGTGCACATACTTGCAGACACACACTCTTGGACTGTCTTTTCTGGCTTCTTCTGACCTATCTCAATTTCATTTATGTTTCAAGATCCAGCACGCAGCTCATCATTTCAAAGCAGTTTGCCTCAGAGTCAGGTTTAAGATCTTATGATGCTACTGTTTCATTAGATTCCTTCCTCTGTTCTGTTTTGTTTTTTTTTTTAAACCAAACTAGAATTTATTGAAAGCAGGGATCCCATCACTCAGGAAGATAGTATGTACAAAAGTCTTAAGAAAGGGAAAATAAAACGACTTGAAAACAATTCAGTCTGTGCAGGACTGAATTAATAATACAGAATATAACCAAGAGCTACCCAGAAGAAGGCTGTGTGCCCACAAGCCTGGGAATGAGAACACATGTTCCAAAATTCTAGGAACATAGGACATGATTCTTTGGGTCAGAGAGGCATGTTCTGTTTTTATACTCTACACAGTGCTTGCAATTTAGCCCTTGAGTACAAAATGTGGTATTTTTAAAAAATTTCATATTAAATACTGATGATTCAGTCAAAGTTCCTTAAAGGCAAGGGCAAGTGTAAAATGGTTTGTTCTATTCCTCCACTATTAGCACAGTTATAGGAGTATAGTCAGCTCTAAACATCTACCTTATTATTATCTACTTTTATTATTTTAAATTCACTTAAATGGCAATCCTGCATATAGCAATTTTCTACTGCATAGAATATTTCATTAAATTGAACATCCTTATTATTTATCATGATGAATGACAGAGTATATACTGTAAGCAAGCATTTGTCCAGAATGAAACAAGCATTTTTATGTAATAATTTGTTTCTGAATCTTATAAAAACATTTTCCTTCATTAACTTCATTTTTATCATGGTTTGTCAAATTTCCCTTATTTATTTATTTATTTTTTTTGCATGAGGGAGCTTCTATCTGCCATTTTCTGGATGGGCTGGACCTTGAAAGCAGATTTTAACATGTACAGAATAGAAGATTTATATTGATTAAAAATTTGCAAGTCAAATTAAAGCTAACATTCTGTCGCCATTTGCAACAATAGTGATTTTCATTTGATTAGGCTGCAGGCCAACCTATAAATCAAGGCCAACAGCTGACAAACATGTCAGTTCATTAAGCCATTTGTTTAAAAGGAGGGGGGTTGTAGGGTGATGTATCACAGATAATACAGATAAGTCCAGCAGTCCAACACCAGGGTTCCCCCTGTGTAAATTTCACTACATGTCATTTCTTTCGGTATTGGAGGCTACTTTCCTTAATGACCAGAAAGTACACTATCCTTAAATAAAATAAGGAAAAATTTAATATATATATATAAAGTTCCTATTACACTATAATGGCATTTCTCAACCTTAGTGATGTTTTGGGCCAGCTTATTCTTTTGGTGGTGGCAATGGTGGGGACGTCGTGCACACTGCAGGACTTTGCAGTATCCCTGGTCCTATTCCACTGTGTGCCAGCAGCGTCTCTCCCTCTCAGTTGTGATAATCCAAATGATGTCCAGATATCACCAAATGTCCCCTGGGAGCAATACTACCTTTATTTGAAATAGATCTATGCCATATTTAAGGAATTTTAATTTCTGACTATATTATAATTAACAGAGTTGAGAAATGATTACCAAGTCAGAGGAATAAACAGAGGTCCAGACCAGGTGGCTTTGAGCACTTCTTCACTTTGAAATCTTAGATAAGTTACTAAATGTCTAAATTGCCATATCTATTAAGCGGAAGATAATAACAGCAACCACATCAATGAGTTGTTTAAGGAAGAAGAATTAATAAATGTAATGTGCTCAGAAATCTGCCTACCTGGCATACAGTACCCCTTATATAGACATGAAAGTGTTAATAATATAGCTTGTGTTTATCTTAAATACTATGCCTTTTATTTGCTAATAGAAAAATATTGAAAATAATAGAACTGAATCTTCTCACATATATATTAAAGAAAACAACTTACAATCTGTACATGTATTGGTGGAAACCTATCATTTCACATGTGAAAAGTAAAGTATGAATCTTAGCATTAGAAGGGATTTTAGCAGATACAGATATGGATTTTAAAATCTGGCTAGGTAACAGGCAATTGTAATGTGAGGCTGAATCTGAATAGACCAAAAGCCCTGGAAAAGAACAAAGCTTCTCTGTTTAGAACTTAGTAAACCATTTATTCAAAACCTTACCTTGTGACTGGAGCTACATAATTGCCAGGGAAAACCCCAATCTTGCTCGTGTGCATCGATGTCCCTTTGAACCAGCCATCCTGGCAACGCTCAAACACTAAAAACATCTCCCCTTTCCTCAGCTCTAGTTCATCCTCTTTCCGGGGAGTATATGGATATATAGCAACATAGCTAGAATAGGAAAAAAAGATTTGATTTCAGGCTAATAGAAAAATACCAAGATGTTTAAAACTCTGGCTGGATACAAAGTCAGGAATATTTTGTACAAACACAGAGTGAAAGATAATCTTTTAACCCATAAGTAGCACTGGCAAGTTTCCCTTGAAAGAGGTTTTGCCATCTACACTGTAAGCATGGGCAGAAGCCTTCCTGAGAACTGCTGAACCTGTTCCTCTCATTGTAGAAGTGTCTATCCACCAACTAGCATTTGTGTGGTGTGAAAGCATTAACACAGTCTGTAAGAGTGCCCAACTTGCCGCTCTGGATTAGGTGCCCACTGGGAAAACAGCACTTCAAATGGCACTTGTTAGACTTGGGAAGTAGCCCCAAGTGAGGACATATGGTATAAAACTCCACTGCAAAGCACAATATGTTTCCTTTGCTATACAAGCTGAACCTAGAGGCTTGGGCTGCACCTGCTTGTGTATGCTCAGCCAGGAAGGAGACTGAATTCTAAAAGTCAAAGGAAAAGAGAGGTGAGTGCATAGAGTATAAAACAAGTCCACAAGGTAGGGCGGTTGTGCCTATCGGCACATGGAAACAAGGCAGGCAACACCAACCTACAGTTCTTACCAGTGCTCTGGACTGGTATAAATTCACACAATGCAGGATCCACAAAAAGCTTGCTGCATTCTGCCACAAGCAGACTGTGGGCAGGATAATTAGACACTTCTGGATACTTATTGCTGGGAACTCACAGCTTTTTACTTGCATCCTCCAGCTAGATGTGATTTGTGTGGAATACCTTCCTATTCCTTGCTATCCCAGTGAAGGGAATGGAAATGAAGACAGAAAGATCTAACAGGAGTTGTACCCCCTCAAAGAAGGAGAGCAGTTCCACATACCAACAATGTTGTAAAGAAGCAAACAGTACGTTCCCCCAAATCCTGCAAGGCCTTTACCCAGCAGGCCTGCTACCTAGCTGCTCATGTGTTAGGCCCATTTTGTTTCAGTAGTTTCCTAATTAAATGCATGACTGGGTAGAAGTTTGCAGAACACAAACCACTCGGTGAGCTGTAAGCCTGTCACTAGCTCTTATCACAACAGTGTTTCTCTGGCTCTGCTCTCTGGCTCAGTTTTAAATGAATGCATAAGCGGTAATAAGCGACATCCTCACTTACACACTGGGGCGAGTCTGAGGCCGTAACTGTGCAATCTGGTCAGTGGATCCTGCCACGGGCCTTGGTCCCATTCCAGTAGCAGCAGCAGCAGCAGCGGTAGCGCCTGGCGGTGTGGAGGTGAGGACAGTGGCGGCCAGGAGAGGAGGTGGGGGGAGAGGAGGATTCATAGTCTGGTACAGAAAAGAGGTAAGGGAGAGGGGAGCGACAAAATGTTTATTTAGATCTTCTGTGGAAGGTGAGAGGGAAGGGAAGCAGAAATCCATAGAATAGGATCTTAATGGAATCCACACAGAGCGGAACCAGCAGGCTACCTCCTATGCAAGGCCCCTTTAAAATACACCTCAAAGCCACAGCAGGCTTTCAATAAACAGGTAAGTAATCAACCTTGGAAGGAGAAGGAAAAAAAATGAACGATTGCACATAATTTTAAGATTAATAGCACTTTTAAGTAAAGACTGAGACAAGAATCCAAATGCCTTTCAAAGGGACCACTATAATGTCATGCTGCTTGCTAGGAATTTATTTGTAATTGTTCTTGTAACCTGAAACTTAAACACAACACAAAACAATTTAGCCGCACCACATCTCAAATCATTCCTTTGGAAGAAAATTTCTTTTGATGCCTGGTCTCCAAAAAGCTCAAACAATAGCAAGCCACAGTCACTGGGCCATTGTTGCTACTTTTGCTTATTCTTTTCTTAACTTTGCCAGCTTTTGAAATTTAGAACTATCAAGGCTGGTAATCTTTAACAAGTATACCAGTGAAAAGCTGCTGGTTCCTTTATGGGCGCAGCCTAATGGGGCTCTGCCTACAGGACTCCATGCCTTTTGAAAATCAATGGAGCAATTGTTGCTTTCTGATCTATAAACCCCAGATAATTCTTAAGGGCCTATATACTGAAACTCCTGGGAAAAGAAGCACACAAAGACTGCCTGAACCCCTACCTCGCCCTCCCCATATCTTTGAAGCACTAGATGTAAAAACTGAATCAAAGGAAAAACAAGGAGACTAAAGAATGTACCTAGGAAACACAAATGACTTCTACACATCAGCATATTAGTGAGAAAAATTCAATGATTTATAAACATAACTCACAAATCATTGTACTTCCATTTTTTGGAATAAAATTTCAGATCTCAACAACATGTACTTTATCTCTCTGTTAATGTACAGGGTTCCAGAAACATAACACAGCAGAAAAAATTCAACGCTACCTATGTTGCAACTATTCCACGTTATATTGAATTCTTTTGCAAATGTGACTGTCGGTAAGGATTTTTCCCACCCTGCAGCGGAACATTTAGCGAAGAAATAAATGAGGCGTAGAGCGGTGCAGAGTGCTAACCTGGACAAGGCAGAGGTCGGTTTAAAGCTACAATGTCAGGAAAAAGTCACTCACACTCTCCATCCAAAACATGGCAGCATTCAGATTCATTAGGGCTCTAGAATTTGCATGTGCTGGGACTCACTGCCTCTGCAAACTTTAACCAGTTGAAGGTCAAGCATTCATTCTGTTTGACCTCCTTCCAGTGACCAAGTAGAGAGGAACAAAGACACTCCTGGTAAAACACTCAGCAATGTGACCTGACTGGTTCAAAGACAATAATGCGTCAGTGGCCTGACAGGTGAGATAACAAGTCTGCACTAGACAGAGTAATCCACAGAGAAACTGCAAAGTTACTACCTAGTTCATTTCCATTCAGTCTTTCTCAGCTCCATCTCAAACAGTGCGGCTGTGCAAATGCAGAAGACAAACGGCATGTGCTCAGCAAGGAAATGAAGATTGCCTGTTATACCCTAACTTCATCAAGAGAGGCTGAGCTAAAACAGCCTTAAGAAGAAAAAGGCAAAAAGTAAAGAAAGCTTATTTCTTATAGTTATAAAATGCAGAAAGCAAATGCTTCATTGTACATTACTTCTGCAAAGAATAAAAATGAAGTCTTGAGCTATGGCATAAAACAGAATACTCTGACAAATCCTAAAGATCGTCTACAAAAAATAACACAGCTTTCCCTCTTCTTCAAACAGAAGAAATGTCTTAATAAAATTGGGCAGATTTTTCCTAATACTGAGTAAATGTGCATAAGACCAAGGGAGAAAGCCTGATTAAAATCAGATTCTTAGATGCGGCTCAGTCCTGCAGGGCCGGTAAAATGATAGGGCTGGACCACACTAGGAGGTCCTGTGGGTTGCTTTATAAACAATCTAAACTGAAATAATCTGGTGATGCGGAAGTTCAAGAGGTAATCCGCTGTGTATTGAGCCTCAGGCAGCCTATCCTGCAAGACCTGAATTTCTATAGAGCAAACCACAGCCTTTCCTTCGCCCAGAGCTGACCTGCAGACCTGCCTACTGTTGCGCAGTCTGGGCCAGCGAGGCATCAGGGGCCAAGAAGCACTTTCCCCTATCAGGAAAGATCTATGGAGCGGCTGGGAACGCAGCTCACTTTTTGTTTAGGAGTGGGCTGCTAATGTGAAATGGCTATCCTTCGCCATGTCCCAGTCTTAACCTGCTGGTGTAAAAAGGAGACAGATTTGCCTCATAGAAGCCGCACGGGCTCTGTGGTCAGAAAAGGAAACCAATTCCAGCTCTGGCCCAGGCTCTTAGGACAGTGCTTGACTTTCCTACTTTGCTAGTCACCCCCCAGGGAAGGCCAAGCTTGCTCGGGACACAGTGAGTGAGAAGCTCAAGAATGTGGGTATAAAACCCCTCCTCCCTGACATCCCTCTTCCTCTTGCCCTTTCATGCCCTTCCCCCAGTGAGCAGTTAGATCTGGATTTGGCTAAGGATGGGGGAAACCTCTCGGAGGTCTCAAGTTGTGCCAAGGGCTTCAGGCCAGCTATCAGCACAGTGCTCTGAACTGGGGTTTCAAGCATAATAAGTTCAACTGACAATAAAAGGTCATTTCCTTTCCAACTGTCTCTCATGTATGTATCTCTTACACACCTTCCAGGGCAGAAAATGGGTCCCTTGGGCAAATACTATTTAATACCTCTCAAAGCTGCCATCATTTCTTCTAAATATCTGATTTCCAAACAACCCCTTTCAACCCTGTACACCAGTACCTCTAAGTGTTCTTTTCTGACTCAAGGACACCCAGTAGAGTAAAGGGGAACAGTTCAAGCTACTGCTTGAAGATACTCCCTCAAGTCAACAGTGTTACCAACTCCAGCAGCATTACCATCTGTATGCAAAAACTGTAACTTATTGTTGTACATTTAATCGATAAAGAAAAGAGATTTCTATACTAGTTAATTGTGTAAATCATATAAGATCACTATGCCATACTACACCAATCTGCAAGATGGTGTTAATAATTACAAAACAGTTTATGTAAACTGCCTTTCCCATTTCCCTGGAGCATAGCAAAAGCTCAAGAAAGTAGAAGCTACTGTTACAATTCATGAGACTGAAGTCAGAGACTATTTTACTTGCCATTGTATTGTAGCACCTAGGTTTGTAGCCAGAAGATAAAGAGACCCTCAGTGAGTGTTTCATGAATGAGGAACACATTCTGTTTTTAACCCTCTCTTAGAATAATCTGATCAAAACATTTCTATTCCTGAGATGCTAGAGTTCTTTCTTATTGCTGGTATGAAAGTTTTGACCATATCCTACCCCCTGACTTTCCCAACACCTGTCAATTCCCAAGGTCCTGCTTTTACTTCCCAAACTACCGGGTTTGTGGTCCCATTCCCCTACTTCCAGAGTCTTCCCCTTACCCTGTTGGCAGCAAAAGGTTCTGTACGGTCTTCACCATGGGTTATATTAGACTATCACATACTGGCTATTCCGAGACTTGATATCATGTATCATGTAACACCATGTGTGTTGTCTCTTTACACACACACACACACACACACACAATGCACATGTGGTGGCATCTACTCCTAAAAATCTACACCATAAAAAGCCTGATTTTTCTCTCTACCAACTTCCACTCTATTGCTGTGATTAATACTCAAAGTCTTCAAAAATACTTAACATTTTATATAGCATACCAATCATGTGCATGTAAAACTTTTAATTAAGGTTGCATAATTTGGGAATTAAATCTGCAAATTGGCCACGGGAGAAGTTTGGCCTTTACTGACCTTGGCTACCTTGTGACACTTTATAGCTAAACACCTCTCAGCTGGCACAGAGCGTCAAGGATTATTAGTCACTTATTTAAAAAATTCTTCCATTAATGGAAGACACAAAACTAAGATCTTCACTCTCTTCATCCCACAAAATTAGTTTAAAAAAACAGAACTACTTTTATGGTTTGAAGTCTGCACTAGATAGATGTAAAACCAGTTTCGCTCATAATGCTGGCCATTTTAACTGTTACATGTGAAATGTACGGGGACATGTGCTCATAACTTCATTCTGCATAAAAGATTAAAAAGTCTCAATTTATGAAAAAGGCACTAGAAATAATTTTCATTTCCTATTCTAGTGGTGGCATTTATTACCTATAAATTCATATCGTGAAAAAGCCTGGCTTCTTTTCTTCTAACCTGTGTATTATTGCCTGTGATAGTATTCAAAGCCTTTAGAAGTATTTTAAATTCTAAATAGCATTCTTGCCACAATTAATGTAAGATGCAGTGGGCACATGCTATTGATATTTTTCTACTTAAATCTACCATATTAAATCTAAAACACTTCTGCCAACCTACCAGGGACTTTGAGATCTAGACATCTCTAGAGATGACAGGCAAGTCTGTTTATAATTAATTTTTCATTTAATGGAGTTGGCACAGCAGACATACTGCTTAATAAATCTCTCCTTTGCTTAACATGCAGGCTTTCTTATATAATCCTAGGATAAAGTGGTTGAATGTAAATTAATTTTTATATATTCACCCTCTCCTGTGACCTGTCCCATTGACTTGCCCTAGAGTAAGCCCTCAGCTAAGAGGAACTGGCCATTTACTATACTGTAAAATGTTCAGCTCCTAAGAGCTGAAACTCAGCCAGCCTTAAGTCTTTTCCACTAATTAATTTTTCTAGGATCAGAAAAGTAAGTCTTTTTCCCCCTTAAGAAATCAAGTTAGAATTTTCCACACAAAGTAGTCATCTGGAAATGGAAATACCAACTGGTTGTGTGCATTGTTGGGAGTGGGAAGGAAAGGGGAGAGTCTCCCCTGGAGAGTAAAATGCACGATGGTTATGAAATCTGGCTCTGGTCAAACATCCCGGGCTAACAGAATCTCATGGAAACCAAATTTAATAAATATGAACTAAATTCATCTTCTCTCCAGATGAATTAAGGCAATGCCTCCTTCACCAGTTGTACTATCCAGAAACCATAATTGTTCAGGGAACATTAAAAAAAAAAAGGAAAGAAAAAGAAAAGACTTTAACCTCGAACTAGAACATTATTAACTTCCATTTAAATAAGGAATATGCTTAACTCCATAAAAAATTTTCCAAAGTCTAGTTAGGTAACAACTCTGCATTTATTTATACCCCAGCTTGTTTCAAAATCAGTTTTCAATTATTTATAAAATGTTATCAAATAAAATAAATATGAAGTAAGAAAAATGAAGCAAATGGAAAACTAAGGCAATAAAACTAGATAGAGCCAACATTTTGACCAGTATATTGAGGTCCTCGCTGGGAGGCCACAAATTTAGCTCTCAGCAGTCTAGCAGAAGAAATATAATCTTTACAATATATATAAAGTCCACAACCTAAAAACAAACCAGCTGCTTAGAAGCCTCACTATTAGTGGTGTAGACGGCAAAGAACACTATAACAAAGTGAACTAGGCCTTCCAAGGCATTCTTCGGGTAAACAGCGGCACACGTCACAGATTCCCCCTGCAACAGTCCTAAATAGAGGCCTATAATGAGATCAGTATGTAGCCAGCCCTCTCTATATTCTAACTCTATGACATAGATACTATCAATTTCATTTTAGCAGGGACACTGAGGCTCAAAGAAGCTGAGTAACTTTTCCAGGGTTAAGTAACAAGTGGCTGAACTGGACTTCAAGTCCAGGTATGTTCCATCCCAAATCTGTACATCCATCAGGAGCCTCACTGTCTCACTAACAGCATCACCACAAACTACTTGTGTGTGCTGGGTTAGGGCCATGCGATGGTCCAGGTACCAGGGCAGTCTGCTTTAATGATATTTTCTCTCCTCATTCAACTCAGTGCTGGAACAAACAGTCTAAAAGTAGGAACCACGGCATTAGTCTGCATGAGATGTTTAACAACTGCTAGTTCCTTGTAGTTCAACTGCCTACAGCTTTATGATGTAGAGATTACGGTTTTTCTCTACCATCTAAAGCTGCATTTGCAGTCTAGCAGAAGAAATTTTTCTTCTGTTTCTTTACTGTGCCTCCACTGTTAAGTTTTTTTCTACCATGTTCCTCTGTGTATTTATTCTAACTGTCTCTATTAATTTCCCCCATTTGGATGTTTTTAAGCAATTAGTGATTAGACTCTACATGTAGGACGGTATGTTTTTAAAAGGAAAAAAATATAATCAAGACTGCAGATACCACAGCTATGCACTCACTACACCAACAGAAGATAAGGAACTAAAAGATGAATCTTAAATGTAGAGATTTAGTATAAATTTACCATGTGAAAGCAAACCGTTCAGCCTTTGAGACCCAATTCCTCAATATTTCTATAAATGTGTCTTTAAAAGAAACAAGCAGGATCTAGAAACTCCAAAGAAATAAAAGGCTAAACCTGCAGCAAACCAGGCTGAACCACAATAAAATTTAAATGTATTTTTCAGAGCTCTAACAACATTAGACCACTGAAGTTGACTCTCATTGTTAAAAAATTTGCAGGCTGCAGTCAAGAGACTGTCTAACTTTTCATAAGATTAGCAGAGCTAACAGATGAAATATAGCCTTTCCACTAGTAAGCATTGGTGTAAATCGCAGATTTTAGGGGGTGGGATGTGCCAGGTTAACGGGATTACATTCCTTAAAGAGAAACAGAGACAGAAAAACTATACTCACTCCAAGGGCAGCTTGGTAGGGAACGTCTGATGGGAAAGTGAACGAGGGGCCTGTTGTCACTGGGCTGCTTGGGGGTGGAGTCACGATTAGGCCAGTGGTACTTATGTGAACCTGCCAACAAAAAAATGAGTCACTAAAAACAAGACCATGCTTAATACAACAGATTATACTGGCAGGAAGTTACACTGAAGAAAAATCTGTACCTTCTTTTATTCTGAGAAGGTAAAATCCCTTTCAGTTTATTCAATCCAAATTTATTGTCTACTTACCATGTATCGGTCACTCTGCTCAATATTGGGCAGCCCTGTGACAAAAGCTGGTCATTACAATGTTTTACATACAGCGTTCAGTTGCTGGCTTCATAATAAGATGCTGCCTCATGTTTATGCTACCATGAATCACTGAGCTTTCAGATGGTCAGCTCTGGGCTCTACTAGCCTTCCAACAGTTTTTCTGAAGACCCCATTAAGGTGAGCTGTGCTGGAATACTCACCTGTGTAACCATATGTTAAATCTATGTAAAATTCTCGAGGCAGTCTGCTATTTTCAAGATGATTTTTCATGACTTCTATCATTCCGTGGGGATGCATAATTAAAATGTACCTGCCTGGACAGGCCTTATAGCAGGCAATTATTTATAAAACCTTTAAAGGAACAATGTCAAGCCAAATTAATTGTTTTCAAAGGTGTCTTATCCATGATACCACCCAAGATTAATTTACTAGAAAGAAATTGAGTTATTCAGGTCATTTCATTGCCTGTGTTCAATTATTCAATCAATTTCACTCAGGCTGCAGAACAGGTCCAGCTGCAGAATGCAGTGGTGTTACTTGATGTTGCAGATGGTTCCTGAACAAATACAGTGTTTTTCTTCCAATATGTATGGAAGCTACGTGGTTGGATGGTGCTTTGTTTCTCCAAGGAAATGATGATATACCAAAAATTCTAGGATTGTAGTAAAAATGTATTCCAAAACATGGTTTATTCAGTTCCCACAATTAAGAAAGATTATCAAGACAAGAAAAAGTTCAGAGATTAGTTCCTTAAGGCGCTAAAGGACACTCAGTTTCCCACTAGGTTAAGCCCTACTGAGGTCAAGGATTATTCGCATTACAGCATACAAGTTATTTTCACAAATAAATCTGACTTATACATGGAATTCACAATCTTTTGAAATGCATCTGTACCCTTTAGTCTGTACATTAATTAATGCTAACACATGAGCCTAAGCAGAGCCAGGGGTGGCATGAATAAAGAGTTTCTCCACAAGCTCTCATTTTCTGATTGTCCTGTGATCTACAGTCGACTTTTAAAATATTTGTTATGCTTTACATCTGGATGTCTCCCCAAAGCCTCATGAACCCAAGGGCAAGGCTTATGGGAGGTGACTGGATCATGGGGGCATAATACTCAGCAGATTAATCCACCGTTGAGTGTATAGCTCCATGTGATGTTGGGAGGTGAAGCCTGGTTGGAAGAGGAGGGTCACTGGGTGCATGGGCTGGAAGGGCCTGTCTCCCTTCTCCTCCCTTCATCTCTCTGCTTTCCTGCCCGCCATGCCTTGAGCAGTTCTCCTCTGCCATGCCACCACTCCGCCCTGCTGTGGAGCCAGCCAACTATGGACTGAAACCTCTACAAACTATGATCCCATATACCCTTCCTTCCTAGAGTTGTGGGTATTAGGTGTTGTGTCTCAGTGGCAGGAAAGTAACTAAGGCAATCTCTAATGTAAAGCATACTGGTTTTTCTTTCTAGAATAAAGCCTTTAGGTATTTCACTCCCCCAAATCTTTTTATATTCACATTCCAAGGACATAGGTAAGTTTGGCACCATACAAAAGTGGTAGCTTTCTTAAAAGTATAGTGAAATTCATCTCAACTTGGTATCATTACCAAAGAACCTTTGGAGCAACGACAAAACAAAACAAAACAACCATAGTTTCCTGGGACTGCCCTATAAATATCTGAGAAAGATTTAATTAATGATTGACACTTCTCTAAAGGCTCCAGTGTGGGAGTCAGAACAATTATCTGCCAGTTACCTCACGGTCTTGGGATAAATTACTTTCTGTCTCCGGAACCCAGAGGCTCCCTAAGGTCTCTGCCATTGCAGATAAGGAAGGAATCACAAAACACCAAGAACTTCACAAGTACCACTTTAACACAGGGCTACTCCTAGCAGAGAAGCCAAGGAAAAGACAAAATCACTGAAGAAAGACTAAGAAGCAAAAGAACAAGTAGTAGAAGTAAACCAGCTGAGGATGAGTGTGTCCAGAATAAATTCCCTGAAAAGAGACACCCTATGTTCTGCCGTGCTCATCCCTTCTCACGGAACTGTAGTTTAGTTCAGTCTCTTCCACAAGAAAGGACTAGTGAGGAGAGGAAAGAACTGGGAAAAGCAAAAGGGAGTGGCTGGATGGGACTTCTTGCTTCCCTTGTGGCCAGCGGCAACACAAAAACACTGCAGAGACACTCAATATTATGAAGCACTCTTCCAGTTGGCAGGGACCAAAAAATATCAGACAGAAATCAGGCCAGTACCAAGAGGTACTTAGTGGGCCTTTCTTCAGTCTGCAGATAGATCCTCTGCTGAGCAGGGGGAAAGGACAGTCTCCCATGGGCCACCTTCCCACCTATACCAATCTCCATGGTTAACAGAGAACACATCGCCCAGGCTACACGTACTCAATGCTTTACGGTGGGCTGTGGTTCCCTCCAGTGTACACAGTGCCCCAGATAAGTGGTGTTTTCTGTAAACCTAGGCGGAGAAATCAGGCAGTACTTCAAACACCTCCCATCCTCTTCTAGAAATAACTTCTCCCTGAGGCAAAACGCCACTGCTGAAAACAGGAATATGGGAGGAGGGGGGAATGGGTGAAGGGAAGCTGTTTTAATGGAACACAGAAGAGCCTTGTTTCCTAAGCTACTCAAACCCAAACAAAAATAACTCTGCTTTTATAGTCTTCACTCCCAGCTCCGGTGTGGCAGCGGCAGACATGCTCGCACCTGACTGCAGGCTCCTCTGCAGAAGATGCACACCCTCAGTTTATCTTCCTTTCTCTTTTCATTGTCCCTATTGCCAAAGATTATAAAAAAATTCAGAGTTCTTTCCATTCCGTGCTGTCACTAGGCTCAGTAGAAGCGTGATTCATGTCAAAAAAACCTGGTTGTACAATGTTGCTGGGTCACAAGATAAAGAACACAGATGAAAATGACCAATTCTATTTGTGATGGCTGTCATTATTAGCCCGGCCCTTCAGGATCCTCAATAAAAAATCTTCTATTCTGAATCTTATCAGAGTCATCTCCCTCAGTATTCTGAACTCTGATCTACAATCCATGTCTATGTTTTACACAGGGATGAATGCATGTAAAATAAGTGGAACTCCTCTGTCCAGTTTTCAATTGATTCACTCATTCAACAAGTATTTAATGAGGGCTCACTATCCTTACTACACTCACGTGTGTGTGTCTTGTTTCCCTCAGAAAAATCAAAAGTTCTGTGGACTTAGCACCCAGAAAATAAATAAATTAATAAACCAACCACAATCCCATTCAGGAAGTGAATGTATTTCATTTCTAACACACATTGTAAATCCAAGGGATAGCTTCAAACACACACGCAAAAATAAGTGTAAGAAAATCTTCAAGGAATACGCAGAGCTAGAGAGTAAATGTTTACTCTGTGATCCCATACAAACACTTAAAAAACCATAAACTCTTTGAGGACCAGGACTATGTTTCCTCCATTTTTTTAAAGGGGGGAAATAAAGGAATAAGGGGAAATAATTTCAATTTTAAAGAAAAAAAAAAAAAAAAAACCCCAAAGCTATATTGTGGAGTAAATGTAAAATCTGCATTATTTTTTAAAGAATGACACACATGACAAGGGAGAAGTTTCCTTTGCCTGTGGCAGGTTGTTTCAGACTAGGCGCTGACCTTTAGGTTGAGGGAAATACCACTGTCATCTAATTGGATAATGACAGTTGTCCTGGGATTGGGCAGGGCCACAATTAGCCTTGTTTGGTAGACTGAAACTAAGTCCTATGTCTTATATATACTGATATATACTGCCTGGAACAGTCTAATAATAAAAGTGCTCAGAAAGCGTACGCCAAATGACTCAGTCTTCATAATCATCTCATGTATTTTTACTAGCACGGAGTAATGTACAGTTATCTTTAAAGACGGTCCAAAGTCTTTAAGAACTAATCAGCTTTTTTGAAAATGCAAGGTCACGCTGGGATGGCACAGACCTGTAATCCTGGCAGTCTGGGAGGGTGAGACAGGAGGATAGAAAGTTTGATCCCAGCCTGTACAACTTAGTGAGACCCTGTCTCAAATAAATAAAAGCAAGGCCACCTGGTAATTTAAATTAAATGTTTCTTTCCATCCTTTCCAGTAACTTTGACTGGGAAACCTAAATATCAAACAGAGTAAATGCAAGAAGCTGCACGCATTACAAATTTCAACGAGACCATCTAAGTTAGGGTGGAGATAAAGTTTCAAATGGCAAGACCTTTCAAATTAACACTATGAGAAGGTTTTATAAAACTGAGAGATTGCTTAGTGAAACTATTAAATATTTAACTCATCTTGTAAGCCCTGATCTCTCCTTTGAAAATGACTGAGCAGTTGTGGGTAGACACCCTCAAGTTAGCTTTCCGTTCTCCATTTTTCCCCCCTACAAAATTAAGAAAGGCTGTGTGCCCCTGGAAAGCCACTACCTTCAGAAGTTCAAAATGAATAGTGTTTTTCAGTTAGAGAACAAAAACTGGTGAGTAGATCCTGTTCCAGCAGAGCTGCTTCCCCGTGTCTCGGAGCGTTTACCTGAGAAGGAGCGCTGCAGGACAGCCCGGAGAGCTCGCTGATCCGGGCAGCGGCCGTGGGGTTGCTGGAGCTGATGAGGACCGGCGGGCTGATCTCCATGGAGTGGCGGTTCTGGGACGCGTGGGAGGACTTGTTGGCCATGGTGAGCGAAGTGAAGGAGTGTCGCTTTTTGGTGTTCTTCTTAGTGTCGGGGTGCTTTGGGGCAGAACTGCCCTGGGCTGCCGCAGAGGTACATTCTCCAGCATCAACTCCTTGTGCAGGAGGCTTATCCCATTCTATCAGCTGCTTAGCGGCCGAGTTAAACTGCAGAAGCAACCGACAAACCAACACAGAAGCTCAGACAGTTCACAAAGATCCACTCAGATTTATTTTCAACATGTCTTTATCAAAAATTGAATTACCACTTTCAAGTTTGCAAGTGGAATTTGTTTTGTTTTTTGCATAAGAGATGTCTTTTAATCCTAGGAATTCATTGTGTTTATGCTACAGGCAGATATTACATAAAAAATAAGCAATCCCTTGGTTTGGGGATGTCCCTCTGTGGCAGTATGTCTGCCTATCAAGCACAAGAACCTGGGTTCAAATCCCAAGGCTGAAAAGGTAAAAACAGGTTTTCTTTGTTCAAATAAATTCCAAGATGTCTAATTTTAACAGTTGCTAGTAACAAACACTGGTCTATTATAGCTCACCAAAGAAATTTAGAGAAGCATGATCAAAAGGGTATTTAGGTATTTGGCTGAATACCCAAACCCAATAATGGCCGGGTAGTTGCTGCTCACAGCATAACTAAACATCGAAGTAGCAACTGTCAGGGTTGGTGAAAACTATCAAGGTGACTAAGAATGAAGCCATCCAGCATTAATGTACCCATTTCAAATAAACTAACTTTCTGCTTCTGTGTGTGTCGAGGAATCTCACAATAAAGTTGGTAGAAACTCTCACTGTATTTTTCATCATGTTATTGTGTCAGTTATCGTCATATGTGCTCAAATTTTATATCACAGCAGGGTAAGACTTGAAATTCCAGTCTTGTTGGCAAACCAATTTAGCAGATTTGAAAAACCCCAGTGCAAAGTAAGAGCAGAAGGGGTCAAACTATGTGTACTGAGCTGATATGATCAGCAAAAAAGGAAAGAACATTAGCTTTTTGTTTGCCCTGAGGTAAAATGGAACATTTCCGGAAAGCTTCAATGATAACACACTACATGTAACTTACCTAGATAGTACAATAATGGAAAAACATTGAACACAGAGCTTAACCGCGTAGAAAAATAAAGTAAAAAAGAATAAAATCTTAAAAGGTAATGCAGGTAGTATTAAGAACAGAGATTTTCTGATCTCTGCATTACATACTCAGCACTTTACAAAAAATGCCTTCATGTGAAAAGACATTGCCTAACATTTTTTTCCTACCCATCTCAATTGTCCAGACCATTTTCTTCTTATCCTGTTAGTAAGAGAGAGCTACAGGAGAATGGAAATCCTGCCAGTCAATATTTAACAGAGAATTAAAGAATTAACTCACTTTCTGCACTACCAGGCTCCTCACAAAGCTGTGCTAATTGCAGCCCAGCAGCCTGGTGTTTCTACAGATGATTGCAAAGGGACTGACAATTTGTTCCCGGGGCTCCCTGGGGACTCAAATTTGGGTGGCCTGTCTGGTCCACAATTAACAGGATAAATTTTTCTCAGACATGAGCATCTGCTCTTTTAAAAAGCAAGGAATTTCTCCGCGGCATACACTTTCAGGAATAACAGGCAGCATTGCCAGAATAACACCTTCTCAAGGTGTAGAGCATTGACGGCAGGAGAAAGAGGCTCAAAGCCTCTCCTGTGCACCTAGGCATGAAGGACTGAGTTGCTATGGAAGGGTGGCCCTAGAGACTGTTGCAAAAGCATCTGGCCAGGAGATCCAGAATTCAGAAATCCTCCCTCATCTGCCTATCCCACCTTCCAGGTGGTCCCCAAGAGAATCAAACGCCCAAAGGAAGCAAAGGCATCTCTTAGTATTGTGGGGGAAGCCCCAACTTCAGTGCAGAGCTCTAATGAGCACAGTGAGCCACATCAGGCGTGTCTTCTTTCCTATACAGGCTGGGCACAGTCAAGAAGCAAAGCAGACTGAAGAGCTACTTCACTTTCCCCATTCGGAACTCATTCGTCTTATCCCTTGAAAGGCCAGGCACCCAGCAATGCCAGGGGAAAAGGAGTCAGAGAATGCCTTTTTCCACTATGATCTTACACCCACCCTAAGGCACAAAGCATCCAAAGCAGGAATCTAATCAGTATGCTAGAATCTGGTGCATCAAGCACATCTTCCTGTTCTGCTGAGTAGGAAACAGGAGAAGGAGCTGAGATTTCCCCTTCCTTGAAGCCAAAACTATGAATAGAAAAAACTACCACATGTACTTGATACCACATTTAGACTAATTCTAGGGTTAAGCCATAGGCTGTATTAGCTGTACATGTTTTCAAATGTTCTCAAATATTACCATAATCTTGTCATGTCTATATCTAGCCAAGCGTCAATTATAATTAATATGACATCAATATTTCAGGCATCCATATGATGTGCTCTAATATAAATATCTGAAAATTAAAGCGTTGTGCCCTATATTTTTTTATATTTTTCTCAGTAAAAAAAAAAAATACTGGATGATTCCTTTGTATCTTTTCCATATCATATCCTCTCCACTAAAATAAATACACACTGAGCACCCATTATGTGCTGGATAATGTGGAGGTGCTGGAGAACTACAGATGCAGAGAACACAAAAATAACACAGGAGCCTTTCATAATTTATGTCTAGCTACTTTTGCTCAACAATATGCTTTTCGAGATGTGTCCATATTGCTCCATGAATATGTAGTTCTTTCTTTTTAACTGGTATATAACATTCCATTCCATCAAATATACAATAACTTGTTTATGTGTTTTATTAATAATTGACACTGGGGGTTTCTTTCTTTTCTTTTCCCCCTCCTTCCTTTCTTACTTCCAATAGATTTTTGCCTATTAAGAACAATACTGCCATGAATAATCTAGTCCACGTCTTATGGTGGACATAAGCACACATGTCCACCATATGGAGTTTGGATGTGTGTCCACGAGTAAAACCGCTGGATCATGAAGCTGGTGTATTTAGAAAAATCTACTTGTATGCAGAAGTATGTACATGCAGGTAGACACGGCATGGTCGGGTAGAATTAGCAAAGTGGCAGGCAGAAGACCACAGTCTAGTGCTAGCACTGCCCTTCACTAACTCCGTGACCTCAAGGTAGCCATTTTAGCTCTACTGACCACAGCTTCCTCATAGAGCAGGTCAAAGCTGATGATTTTTGTCTCTTTTAGCTCTCTATATCTATAATGCACAACCTCACTCTAAAAAAAAAAAAAAAAACGTAGTTCACTTTTCTATTTTATGTCTATTCCTCTAATTGCCTCGTATATTTTTCCTGCATTTTTATCCATTGACAGTAATATCTGTTAGCAAGATGTTGTCATATTTTAAAATTACTTTAGATTTGTTTTGAAGCAGCAGAAGCTAGTATTGATGACTCTGTTCCTTCCTTCCTTCATAAATTCCAGAGAAAATCCTCATAACGTGAAGACTATTTTGTAGAGGCATTAGGTAAATCAGGCAGAAAGCTAAACAGACTTTTGTTCTACATGTATTTTAAGCTTTGGTAACTACAACAGGAAAACAAGGGTCTAACAGCTTCTAATGGAATTTTGATAAAATTTATGAATGTTTGTTTGAGCTTAGTAGTATGGGCTTTCTGTGACATTTATCTAACCATGACCTTTACATTTCAAAGTGTACCCATCACCTGTAAAATAAATTTGTACCCTAAAATACCTTCTTCTCAGCATTTGGTAAGGGACTTGGATAAGACATAGGTTGGATACACAGTAAAAGTCAGTGTACCAGAGCTAAAGGCAAGGACTAAAGGGATCTATTGATCTTAGAATCTTTATGTCCTTTTTTAGAGAAAAAGCCTAAAATTTAGAAATAATTTATCTTTAAAAGTTACCATAGGGTACAAATAAACATGAAAGAAAATACTGGCAAGGCATCTTAAATAAAGAATTCCCGGAGACAGAGAGAGGAGAATGGAAGGGGTTGAAAGGGGGTGAAAACTAAGAATTAAGATGTGTTATGTACTAACTCCTCTCGATGAAAGTAATCACTATGTACTGCAAATGTACTAATAAAAGATGCTGAAATACACTGTGTAAGTGTAGTTGCCCTCTTTGTTAAAGACCACGTGGCCTTTTAGAAAGATTAGACTTAACATTCCTTAAAAGAGAAAATAATTTTAATCAGAACTAAATTGAATAGTGAGGATTGCATATGAAGTTTTAAAGGTGAATCACTCTCTTGGTTTTGTATTATAGGTCTATGAGAATACAAATAGTAGGTTTAAGAGACTATTTTACAATAGGCAAAAAAAACTTTAAGAATATATTATAATGTAACATACATGTACTCTTTTCTATAAGGAAATAAATAGTACAGACTACTATGGAGTAAAATGTCAAAGGTTTCAGCCAGTCTTTCACTTCCATCTCCTTTCAACCCACTTTCTGGATGTATTTACATTTAACAATTTAGAACATATCTTTCCATACATTTTCTATGTAGATGTTGTTATGCACCTACTTGATTAAATTTTAACACAAACAAGGCCAGGAAGTACACAGTTGTCACTCTTAACAATATCTCATGCATATCTTTCCTCGGCAGTAGGGTTAGGCATAGTATTCCGAAATATATTTAGACCTTCGTATCTCCAAGTTAACAATATTAGTGTTATCACTCACTGCTTAAATATCTATTAGTTGGGAAGGTAAGAAACTATATTTGTTCTTCTCTATTTGAGATTAAGCATCTTTTTCTTTTTCTAGGATTTGCCTATTTCCATATTTTGTCCATATTTTCATTAGGTTATTGGTTATTTTTCTTAAATCTTTATATTGTTAATACTCTTCATATATTATATCAAGTGGCCTTTATGCAACATGATTTGGGTACATTATGCATATGTCCAAGTTAAAAAATCATCCCAAGTTAATATGTTTTTAGAAGTAAACTTTTTTCAAATTTATCAATCTTTTCCATTATGGCAATTTAACATCATGCTTTAAAAATCCCAATTTTTTTTTAAAGGAACTATTTTCCTAGTATTTTAATGGTCTTTCCTCTCTCTCTTTTTTTCTTTCTTTCTCTTTACATGTCCATCTTTGAACCATCTGACCATCCGGTTTTATATAAAAAATATGGCAGGGAAAGCACTGTCATTTCCACACGGCTCAGTGGTTGTCCTATCACCAGTGAAAGGACAGTCCATCTTTTTCTGGTTTGAAATCCACCTTTATAAACCTGAAAGAATTAATATAAACTCAGCGGTATGATAGACATTGTGAAATGATAGGAAACGCTCAAGGGTAAAGGGCAACTGGGATGTGGGAAAATAGAAGGGAAAGAAGGAGAAAGTTTGTATGTATGTATATACAGGATAGTTAACATAGTTGTTCCACTGTCTTCTATTTCTTTGCTGAAAGAAACTATCAATAAGTCCTTGATTGATCAATATTGCATGTCTCTATTTATTTTCATGAGAAACCACTTTGAAGATATCAATATGTAATACAACAAGCATTGTTAATTTCCTACCACTTTGTTTGTAACTCTGTATTGTCTGTACTGTTCTTTTGCTATTTTGTAAAAGGTTATCTGTCTGTTAATGTTTTCCTCCTTTTATTTTTAAAATAAAACAAAAAATAAAAATTAAAAAAAAAAGAAATCCACCTTTATAAAGCCATGTGGTACTTCAACTCTCTACTGCATTGCTAGGTCCAATGTTTCTTCCCCAGATAAGTCAGATACTTTGAAGAAAACTAGTGATAGAAATTCACGGCCATTCTCTTAGCAGAAATGAAAATATTTTGCTTCACCTTATAGCCCTTTGCAAAATACATCTAACGTAACAGCAATGAGGAGTTTGTATTCCCGTTAGTCTTCATTTTTCCATGAAATGTAGGTAACAGGGTTTTAGTGTTTGGATGATATAAAATGCAAGCCCAATCTTCATTTAAAATATAAGACTCACCTACAGAAGAAGAATTATTCAACAAACAGAGGGGATTATTTGGGAGACTTAAAAAATTGATAGAAAAACCTCCCTTTTGGCAGCAGCTCCATTTAGGTTTCTGTAAATATTTGTTGAATGAATAAAAATATTTGTCTCTTAGAACTATCAAGGGAAAGACATGTGCTTCTGGACCTGCACTGTTCAAGTGAAGCGTTAATAATTTTAAATGTATAATTTTAAATGTTTTAGTTGTCACAATTAAAAGAATAAAAAGAACAAGGTAAAATTAATTTTAATAATTTATTTTATTTAGTACAATATATCCACAGTATATATAATGACTATAAAAACCTGACACAGTCCTTTTCTTTGGCGCTAAGTCAGTATGTATCGCGTGCTTACATCACCTCTCAGTTGGGACTAACCACATTCCAATTCGTTCAGCAGCAACATGTGCATTCGATTTGCTAGCTCAGGTCTCAACCCTCTGGAAGTCATAAGGGGAAAGAAATTAGGGACAGCCTCGTACCACAAGGTAGTTGTCCTTCTGAGGCTCATTAGGCATGAAGAATTTGCTGCACAGAGAAAAAAAATAGATTGAAGCTCTTCCCGTGGCCCCTTGTAGCCCATATTCCTCAAGCCTCTTGAGCCTGCAATAGTCGTAAGGACAACAGGGGTTACTCAGATAAGCAGCAGGACAGTGAGGAATGGGACTCTCAACCTGTTCCTCACTGCGAGGCCTCACTACTATGCCCTGCTAAAGAGAGGGCGTTTTCAAAGTCATTGCCTCCCTGCACTAGGGTAGGAAGGTGAAACGTCAGTGATTTCACTCCTGCCTTATTATAGTTATCTTTACCTCTGTTGGCCTTAGATCTCTCTTTCTCTTTCTCTCTCTTTCTCTTTCTCCCTCTTTCCTCTCTCTCCCTCTCTCTCTCTCTCTCATTCTTTCTCTCTCTCTCTCTCTAAATAAGAATTTACCTTGTCTAGTTTCTGATTTTGAAATGAAGGCAAAAAGACAGGTACAGGTATGTGTCACTGAAAGCCTATAAAGAATTTGAGCTTTAGGGCTGGAAAAGGTAGCCTCAGAGAAAACTACAGGACAAACCCTGAACTTGAGGTCAAAAGGTTAGGAGTCTGGTCTCTGCCCTCACTGGCTGAGTACTCTTGGGCCAACCATTTAAATGCCATGGCCTCACTTTCCATAGCTGTACAAAACGGGGATAGTAATGTCCTTCTTGCATACCGCAGGTAGAGATGAGTACAGGTAAAAAGGTTTTGTAACATATAAAGTGCTATACAAACATGAATTAGTCTTACTATTCTAAGAAATCCAACTGGCCATTAACTTTCTTTGTTGCCTTGGGCAACTTGCTTTATTTCTATAAGCCTCTAATTTTTCATATGTAAAATGAACTTGGACTTAGTGTTCTGTAAAGTTTTATGCCTGGATACAGTACCAACACCTTTTCTCAACCCCAAACAAAGATATCCCACTCAAAACACTCTACAGGTGGAAATCTCTGTGTCAGGTAGAGAGACCTCAAGTCACTGGTGACCAGGATCAGACCAAATAGACTTGACTCATGCAAGTGTTTTTGAGTGACCATTATAAGCTGAGCACAGTACTACATGAGGGAAACAGGGAAACAGATACACCCTCTCTGCCTCATGAGAGAAGGGGACCTAGGAAACAGCACAATGGATTTGTAACATTAAGGGGAGGAGGTGTAAATTCACAGGTCTGCTCAAGCAGTCAGGTCAACGAATTAAGGCCAAATAAATATCAACAGAAAGTGTGGACATTCGCAGAACTTTCAGTGAATTGGAATGTGTTTTCTCTCTGGGGCAACTGCTTGGCATGTTTATGTTTATTTGTTTTTGTTTGTTTTTGGTTAAGCTGGAAATTAGGTTTATACAAAATCTCCTGATTTTATATCTTAACTATTTAAAACAAAACCATTTTGAAAGTAGTATAAAAGTTATCTGGAGGCCATATTTGTTGGAGGTCTCTGATTTAGGGAGAAAAAATAAAGACAACAGCAAGAGTAAGAAAATAAGGGGGACACTCAAAATCTCAGGGTGTGGAAGATCCTGCTGAGTTTCCTAGGTCAGCCACCCAACCAACACCCTAGAAATGGAAAAGGCAAAAACTTCAGAGAGATTAAGAAAAGAACAGTAATCGATGCTATTGGAGGGACAAAAGAAGAGCTAAGGAAAGGAAAGGCAGTCAGTGGCAAGCAGGACAGACTAACAGCGAACAATAAGGAAGGACAAAGCAGAGGCAGTGAGAAGCAGTAAGTGACTCTTTTTGAGAATTACGCCAGGAAAAGGGAGAACCACAACTGAGGAGAGAGCAGTCGTGGAATATATTCTTGAGGGCGGCAAAAGGCAGATCATTTTCCTATATTAGGGGTAGCCAAAATAAAAAGAATTGACGTGCAAAACATAAAAGACATAAATGATGGGACCGAGTTCCCGGAGGATGAGAGACCTAAAGAGAAGATAGCAACCACAGGGGAGGAGAAACACTTTTGACCACAGACAGTGAATGTGCAGAACAATTTAAAAAACAGAAGAAAGCTCCACCCTGGAAACTGAGGCTCATGAGGTACACGTACCCGTTACTTCTGAAGAAAGAGATCTACAAACTACCATGGTTCTAAGGAGAGAGACCAATTGATAATTTTAAAATTGGGCGTAGTTCATGTCATTGCTCAATGGGATCTGACAGTGCATGAGGTTCTGTATGTTTCTATTTTGTATTTGTTCAGCAAATGCACATCATAAATCAGAAATGTTTATTAACTGAGAGTACACATTCCAATGATATATTTTATTTTCCAGAACCTCATTACCAGATGTAGGAATACTACAGAGGAAATACAAAAACACCCCAGGAGATAAAGAATATGGAATTCTCATTAAACTCTAAGTAAAACTTTTGTCAATGTGAAATTACACACTGACAGAAATTCCATAATAATTTGTAATCAGTTAATAAATCAGTGAACAAGATTTTCCCCTGTCCTTGATACCTAAAATGGGGGGGGGATGGAATACAGGGGATGGGCAGGAAGGGTGATCAAGAGGGAATCTGATCAAGAAGGGAGAGTATAGTGAGGGTACTGATCTTTGCGACTTTGCACATTTGTTTAAATTTTCTCAGCACATGGAGAAAGTTCTGCCTGGCATGTATGTAAAACCTACTAAGCATACTGTCATAAAACTTTATTCATTATTAAAAACTAATGCTTTATAACAGGAAAAACTTTCTTGAAATACTCTACCTCATTACTATTATCCATTGATTTTATAGTCAAAATGCCTCTGTTCAAGCCATTTATATGCTATGTATGAACACAAAGTGCCTGGAAAGGTACAGAATATTCATTCAGTCTTCTTCATGGGATATGAAATATGACTTAATACTTGATTAATTAAAATGAAGCTATTTTGCTTAGTAAACTCTTAGCAGTAATAGTTAAGATGTATATAGCAATATAATGAAATTGTTTAAACAATAAAGACATTAAAATAGTATGGCTTTAATTTGTGATTTTTCTCTTAAAAAAGCAAGCTCAAATATTTGAAATTGAGTAATGAATGTCCAAGGACTAACTTTTCATGTTAGCACTTGAAATGGTTTCATAATTTTTTAAATGAAAAAACAAGATGTTTTATACAATTATTAAGCAAAGCTGGCTAATAATAATAAATTTTTGTCACCAGGAGGAACACTAGCTATTGCATGTCATCTGGACCAAGTGCACAGCAGGGCAGGAGCCTAGGGCAGGAGAGGGACCATTATTCACTTCTCAATTAGAGGCTGTGTTCTCCTAAACAAGACACTTGTCTAAAAAATGGTAAAAATGCTTAATTACGTTACGGTTTAGCTATTAAAGTGTTTGTTATGCAGCCATAAAAACTGATGGATAATACTACCACACTTGCATGGAGACAGGCAGAGGTATGTATGTCATACCATTAAGGCACAAGGAAAAAAAAATGGAAGGATATTTACTAAAAGAACATAGGATGAGACCTAGAATTATTCATGTCCTTTTCAAGCTTTTTCTTTGGAATATGATTATATTAGAGAAGTAAAAGATTAAAAATATTGTTTATGTGAGACATGCTCTCAAGGAACATAAGAAAATAATAAACCACCTACACAGGTAACTGTATGACCATAACTACAGAACTACACTAACATGTCCCAAATCCCCACGAACAGTGAAAACTCAGTATTGTAGAAGTCTGAAGCAAGGAGAAAGTTGTTTTTATTTGGACTCATAGAATATGTTTTGCTGTATAGAAGAATTGGGAAAGAAAAGCTCTATGAGAAATTACTGTATCTTGAACCTTGAAGAAATGGTGAGTATTCAACAAGTATATGGACAAAGAAATATCCCAGACAAGCTGTAAAGACAGCAATCCCAAAATACATTTTCTAGGAATAATCAGTAAAGCCTTAACTATAGCCCTGGTCTCTATAAGGGAATATAGCCAGGCTGAAGAATGCGGGCATTCTTTGGGGAATACTGTGGAGGTTAGACATCATTTGGTCATTATCCTAGGGCCCTGATGAAGACTAGGCAGGAGATCTGCATTTTTATATCCTACAAAATTGCTCAGCTTGCTGGAAACTGTCCCTTCATGCAGTAAGAACTCAATAAACATTAACTGATCTTTAGAATCTCAGCTCCCTGAATGTTTTCCTGATGGGAAACAAAAGGAAACTCTTACGTTAGAAAGAGGCCATTGAATAATAGATGGAGCATAAACTGCCCTACATAAAGCTCCTTACCTAACCTAAGCACCTCCTTTACAGACGGAATCTCTGGCCATATACATTAAGTAGTTATTCCTAGAGCTTACAGGAGACCTGTCTTTGCCATGAGACCCTTAGGAGCCAGTATCATTTCTCCCTCTCTCACTGTAGCCGAAGGAAAAACTGCAATTACTTACATTAAGATGATAACATTCAGAGGATATGAAAATCTGGACCAGGGGACATGGCCCACAGTGCTTTAAAAAAAGAAAAATGCTGCTCAAAAAACAGATCCATCCTTCCTATCATTTTCTTTTGAAATTCTGTATCTTTTTTTTTTTAAATAATAATTTAAAAAAAAAAAACAGATGCAATGTATTCAGTTAGTCAGAATTAAGGGAAAAAAGAGGGTGCTAAGCAACAGAGTCATTCCGCTTACTGATTTCTTAACAATATCTCTAAATTTCACTTATAAAAATGAATGTACTTCAGAACTGAAGGAGAAATTTGGATGCTAGGCAATATCTTAATTCTCTTTCCAACTTCCCAACAATTTCTCTAAATTTCTTTTATAAACACTGATTACACTTTTTAGTTTTAAAGAAAAAAATACATTCAAAAATATAACTAATAGAATATTTTTATAGAGTTCAATCAATTCTTTGATTATTATATCAAAGACTATTATTTTGCCCTTCTGCTGTCATTATTCTCTAGAGGAAAAGCTTTAAGTTTAAAAAAAATAAAATTAACATTGCTAGTCTTAGCTCCTGCAAGGGTCATCTTGACAATTTCAAGCTATATACCTCAACCTCTACTACTTGTTTGGAACACAGACAATATCTTCCAGTTCCCTAACTCTGCAGAAGAGAAAGCCAGAGCTACAACTTTAAGGCCATTTGTACTGAGTCCTGCACATTTGATTTTCCATTGTTAATTCTGATAATATACTCTATCCCACAGCCAGCGGAGCTTATTCCTTCTATCTACCTGCAATGGTATATCCTTGGCCAGTATCTCCCCAGCTCTGCCCTCCCACCAGGGAGTCTTTTCTATATTACAAATAAACAGCAGAAGTTGCAAGATCATTGCACATGGTATGGCTGCTATTATTTTGGCCTGGGAAAATTCTGAAGTTGACACTATCATATACTCACTAAACCCAGTTTAAAAAAAGAAAGCAATCTCACTAAGGTCACACAGACCCAATGACTTTGAGGAATGTAACTTCCTGATATAAAACCAAGATACACTAGTAACAAAATATATGGCTAGCAGTGAAGGACAAGAATATTAGCTGAAAAATTTAACTGAAAGTGGGCAAAAAAAATCTACAAGCCAGTCTGTTTTTTGGTTGGAAACTTTTCTTCTACAAGTTCTTAGGTTGATCTTCAGTCATCTGAGCAACATTTATTGAGAACCCACTGTGAGCAGGCACTGTGTGAGAACCGCAGGAGACAGCGATAAGCCAGGAAGACAAAGCCCTCCGGGGCTCTCTTCTAATGTCACCACAACAAACAACTTGAAATAGTTAGACAGAACACAGTGCTATGAAGAAATCATGAGATTCTAATAACAGCAATCACTTATAAAGCTTTTACTGGGTGCCAGACATTATTCTTAAGTGTCACTGGAATTAATTCACCTGATCCAGAGGTTCTTTATTTCTAAAATAAGAAGACCAGGCCCAAAGTCACTCAGACTATTATGGCAGAGCCACAACTTGAATCCTAGCCAGGCAGCTCCAGAATCCATGTTTTCCCCCACTACCTTACCACTGAGTGTTTAAGGTAAAGCAAGGGGAGAGGAGGACTTAATTTTGACAAGACCGTGAGGGAAAATCTGTCAGAAGGGCGACATCTGGAGTGAGATCTAAAGCACGAGTAAACAACCCTTCTTTCTGGCAGTGACTGAAGAGGAAGAACAGTTGCCTATGAGGCACTCCTACTACATGTCATGCCAAGGAATGATTATCTTTATATTATCTATGGCAAAGGAGCAAGTTGCTGAATAACTTTTTTGTTGTTGAAAAACTTGGGCGAATGATACGTTAAACAAATGACTAGGAATCAAAATAAGATGAGAAACTTAATAAAGCTGTGTAGTTCACTATAAGCCTACGATATACCACATCTGAAAAATATCCAAAATCCTATATGTAGCACGTACCTCATTCAGACTTTTTGCCTGCTAAGAACTGTGTCATCCTCATCTGAACGACTGCTGAAACCGAATGAGTCAGTTCCAAGTTAATGGGCTTGTTAAAGTCTCCCATCCCATTGTGTAAAAAACTGGTTATTTTTTAACAGAGAGAAGCAGGCCACAAATTTCTTGATTAAACGCACCCTTTTTGTACATATCCTGGCAATGGGTCTTCACAAATGCCCCGGGCTTTCCCAGGAAACTCTTACCCCTCACTGCTTTTCAACTTGCTCAAGCCAATGAAGAGCCTATCTAAACAGAATAAAATTCACAACCTCCAAGGCCAAGGAACAGCCTGTCTAAATAGAATAAAACCCATACTATCCAAGGCATGTCCAAAGAAAAGACTGATGAGAGAATCTCTAGAGATGAAGGGTGAACGATATCAAAGCAAAAAAATCCTCATCATAAGAGCTGAACAAGGACTCCAAGTGACAGAATTCAGGGCCACTTATTTAGCAACTCTTTCTCCTACTTACTAACTCCAGAGACTTTCCACTTCTATTTAAGTCTTGCAGAATCTTACATCTCACTTTAATAGGAAATGTTTGCAAATCATGATATTATTCCTACTATTTTATTCCCTACTCAATGCACGTGGAGATCCAGACCATAGTTATGGGTTGAAAGAGAAGAGAAAGACCACTGAGGACAGGAAGGGAGGGCAAACTATTCCAGCAGCATGTCTTACTACCTCAATTCTTCCTACCCCAGTCCTCTCATTACCCACTTCTGTTGTTAAGTCTTTTTGATTTCCCTTACTTCCTTCTCTCCTCAGTTCTATAGTGCAACACCTGAACCACTAACCCCTCCAGTTTCATAATGCTACAACCAGCCTCTTCCAGTTTAGAGTTTCTGCCACAACCAAGTCTCTCGGGTGTTTCTACTACCAAAACCAACCAGTAGGAGCCAAGGGGCCTTTCAGCCTCTGTTACGGGCCTGTGTAAGGTTCCAGTGGTTCGAGGGACTCAGAATCTAACTGTGAATGTATTCCCTCACTACGCATGATGGCACACTCTGCCACAACTGGGTTATGGTCTAATCTGAGCTCCAAATCACTTTGCATAAGACATAGAGCTGCTAAACCCCTTGAGGGTATTATCTGATATGATCTTCTCAAAACCTCTGGAAGATAACTGTGTTTGGGCAGCAGTGTTTAAAACAAACAAAACCTTCCACCCAAGTACGTAAAATTGATGAAGACTTAAATGTCTGCTTATAAAATATAAGAAAATTATTTACTAGTGAACTTTTATCATATTTACTTTCATATTCAGTTCTGTCTGAGCCCTAAAGTGGGAAAATTATAAACAGGGTTTATAAAACAAGAGAAAGACTGGTATCTAGGAAAAGGCTTCTGTTTTTGATTTCTATGGTTTGCTTTTGCATATCTGAAACTGCCCTGCAAGACACTCTCTCCACTATTGAAATGGCTGGGTTTTGGTAGGCTATAACTGAAATCTGCCTCTACTTCAACCCCCTCAGGGCTAAGCCAGGTGTCACTAATCCCCAGGTGCTCTGCGCCCTACCATCAGCTTCAATCTGATGGCCTGACATCAAAGGAAAATTCATAGGCTCTTTAAGAGAGATGGTTTGTTTACTATATCTTAGCTAGCAAAATTCTGATTCAAATAAAGGAGACTACTCATTGGAAAGAAAAGAAGGAAAAGAATGAAAGTACTTTCCACTTGGGTAGAAGTTTACTTTTCCAATTTAAGTCAGAGTAAATAATCCTGATGACTCAAGTGACTGGAAGTGATTCTGGACTTCCTGTGGATAGATCTTTTAATGCCTATCTCTATGATCTACACCTGCCCAATAACAAAAATATAGTTATGCCTTTCATGTATCACAAACCAAGTGTCAGCATGTAATATTGATAATACCTAACAAGTAAAGACAGGTTTTTATTACTAATCTTGTGATTGTTTATGATCTTTAACGTAATTATTCAAATATTTGGAAATGACTGTAGTTTTCCATGACCCACACTTAGACTCTACAAATAATGCACAAAAAGGATTTCCTGTTAAGATTTTTTTTCTGCTGTTTACTTTCAAATAAGGAAAAATACTTCAAAAAACAGAAACATCTGAAGGGTATGGATAAAATTCAAGACTTGTACGTGGTTTGAATTACCTTCCCATGGATATATGGTAGAAAAGCTGACTTTTAATGAAAACTCTGGTAATCTCATTGCCTAAGGAGTAAGCTGAGTGCTGGCTACAAAGATGTAATTCGGCATTTTAATCTTCAGACTCAGATAAAAAGATAGCAAAGTACACATCACAGTGGTTTCTCTTTTTTATATGCTTAAGGTATATGCTTTGGTACTTTATACAGAATCATTCTGAACTCCCCAAATAACCTGTGTGCTCTCTCTTACTTTTTGGCTTTTGCACCTGCTGGTCACCCTGCCTGGGGGTTCTTCCTGCCATAAAATGCCCTTTTTGCATTTCTCTTGGTTAACCTCTATTTATCTATCACAAAGGTATTTTTCCAGAAGCCTTTTGTGTCCTCAACAACCTTGTTTGGTTGTTTAGGCTGTGGTTGTTTCATTCTTTGAAACCGCCTTCAATTTTGTTTTCAGCAAGAAACGATTATTACTAAAGGACAGTTTATGACATATGATATAATGAAGATCTAGTATAAACAGTAATTTCTTAGTTCATCTTTAATTTCTGCTTTTCTTTAAAATAATAGGACCGTGTTACTTTATGCACACTCTTTAGAGCTTTCTAAGTAACATTAATTAACTAAAAAAGGAAGGGGGTAGCTAAGAAGTTACTGACATGTGATTGAGAAAGATTTGTTAATTTATTTAATAAATAAACTACTTCTTACTCTAATGAATCATTACTCTAGTTCTGATGATGTGGTCAATAATGGAAATGTTTTTCCTTATACATAAACAAATAAATACATGAATCTTCCACTTGACTCAAGAACTTAACTTTCTGATCCCAAAGCCAGTAAATGGAATAGACCATCTGGAAATAGGATAGGTAGACAGTAGGAATATGGTACCTTTAACAAGACACAGGAATGCTGGTAGCAAGGAGACAAAGGGTTTCAAACAGTTCATAGCCTTCAGTAACCGAAGGGCAGAATGAAGGAATTCTTCCCGATCCATCCAGTGATCCTGAAGAGAACACTCCCAGTGCTTTGTGTTGTGAGCACTTCTTACTACTCCAACTATTCATTTAATATATATTTACTTAGCCGAGTACTAACACAGTTCGAGATTCTACAGACCAACTTACCTCAACATATGAAATTGGAAATATCCCGATTTTGTCTGCCAGCATTCCTTCAGCCCAGTTTTCATCCACCCTGCGGATCACAGTCAGAACGTCGTCCTGAAGAAACAGCAGATCATTAGTCTCCCTGGTCCCTTTAGGTTTGTTATTTAATTTTCTATTTCAATAAAGGGACTCGAATTTCAACAGTAGACGAGTAAAAATGCTATGACGCATCGTTAGTTCACAAATTCAATGTTTTCATGAACTAAGTGATACCTACCAGTCAACTTGTTTTCCTTTTATTTTTTTAGATAATAATAAACTATGAACTTCTACACAAGTGGCTGGCTGCTTATTTAGATCCATAAATTGCAAATGTAGGTGGCACCCACCGTGGCATCTTGAATTTCTGTTTAGATTGATCCTCAGATACTTCTCCCTTTCTCTCTAACATGCCAAATGTCCATTCAAATGCATGCTCTATTGTTTTTCTTTACAAAAACACAATATTCTACTTAAAATTCTAAACCATTTTATCAGTTCAGTAAATGTATTCTTTTCTGCTTTTAAGCAAAGAAATTTACATATAAAATAAGAAAGTAATGATGTTTCATTTGTTATTCATAATTCAATACTTTAAAATTCCTAGGTGCCACACATACCCTTTAAAAGAGGCTTAGAAATGAACGTAGGTTTAAATATGAAAACAACACCATGTAGAGCATCAGCCAAAATTATCTCTCATAGAAGTCTATGTACAAAATTATTTTTCTTAAAGAAGATTTTTTTCTAGTATTTTTAGAAGTGCAGTGAAATGGTTCAGACAAAATTATCTTTTTGCACAAGGCAGTATCAGCCATATTTCAGGTTCAAAAGAATTGATAAATTTCATTCTAATTCCATTTACCTTTGCAAATGGAAGGCAATCTTTGTCTGCTTCCTTGTCTTTCACTTCAAAGTCATAAAGTGCTTTGCACTGAGGTGGGGGCTGAGGTAATGGTTTAATAATCTGCACAAAATTGGTGGGGAAAAAGCCATGGATCCCATTGACTTCCCCATGGTACCAATTTTCATCCACTTGTCGTCGCAAAATGATGATGTCACCTTTGCTGAATTTAAGGTCTCCAGGCTCTTTTCCTTCGTAGTTGTATAATGCTTTGGCACACGGTAATTGAGGTACACCCTTAAAGAAAAAGATGAATTTTAATGAAAAAAAAACAGCCCCAAAATGTCTCTCAAAAATATAACTGTACTGTCAATGGGGAATCCAAACATTGCCCTATGGGAAAAAAAAAAAATCTTACATTATAAAATAACTATTTAGATATACCATCAAAAAATACCAAATGCAAAACAAATGTCCATTGGGGGAACAAGAACAGCAGGGTACCCAGGCATCTACAATGTAGACTTCTATTCCTCACATTTAATTTAATGGGACTTGTGCCTTGCTGGGATTATCAGTATATGAACATATGATTCCTGAGTCTGACTCCCTTGTATGAAATTCATGCATTAAAAAAACTTAATTTCTATATGAACTGTTTCATTCATCAGGATAAATGATAAGCACTGAGAAGAACAGAAACCCAATTCACCAATATGCTAATTGCTCTTAAACTCAATTAATAAAAATCAAAGTTTGGATTCTGGGCAAATCTCTTCATAATACTCCTTTTAATGTGAGCAGGAGACCTTATTCTTTCATGAACTCAACAGGTATTTATTGAGGATCTACCCTTTGCCCAAACCTGGAATATAACAGAAAATAAGACAGTCACAGCCCCTGCCCTCTCAGAGGTTATAGTCTGTAAGTATTCAGACAGCTTTTCGGTTTAAGACCAGTCAACTTTGCTCTTTCCTGGTTAGAGAGCACTGGTAGTCCGAGCAGCTAAGAAATGAGGTTTTAAATGTTACTGCATTGTATTATGTTTTTAAATGACGGGTTTAAAATTGTGTGCACCCCAAGGCATTTTAATCATCAAATAGATTAAATATGATACTTCCCAGTGTGCTGGAGGAACCCATTCCTGAGCATTAGTTGTCGTTTTAATATCTCTGGCCTCCCTAGAGTACTGCTGCCTATCACTGATTCAGAAGACATATGGTAAATCAAACATGTCTATAATAATTCATTGAATGAGATTATCGGCTCCTGCTTCTCATGTCCTCATTCAATTATTCATTCATCCAGAAAACATTTATAAGCTTTTACTTTTTACCAGGGAATGTGCTAGTGCCTAGAAGTTAAAAAGGAATAAGGCACAGTTCTTTTCGTTAAAAGATAAGGCATTAGAAATAATGGTGATGCAGTGTGGTAGTGTGCCGATATAGATAATGCACACTGGGAGAACTCTGAGGTTTGGGAGTGGGAAAAGGAAATACTTGCCCCAAGTCTTAAAGGGTACATTAGCGTTAGCCACGCAAAGTTGGAGCGGATGAACAAAAAGCAAAGTGAGAGCATTCTAGGCAGCAGGGACAGAACTAGCAAGGGTGCGGAAGGGAGAATCAGCACATGACTAGGGTTTACAAAGAATGCAATGCGCCAATATGAGAATTAAGGAATATTAAGTATAAGACACACAGGCTGAAGGCAACTTATGAAGGGCCTTGAATGACACGTTCATGACATTAGACTGCTGCACCAGGGTTAAAGTGCAGAAGGGCATGGTAAGACCACGTGTCAGATGGATGGGTCTGGCAGTAGAATGGAAAACAGAGACGAAGCAGGCAGGCAGGCAGACAGCTCTGTATAACGCACAGGCCTAAGCCAACGGAATGTTTTTAAAGTTTAATTTTCCCAACAAAATAGATCAATAGAGCTGGCCGTGGTGGCACACGCCAGTAATCCCAGCACTCGGGAGGCTGAGGCAAGAGGATCATTGCAAGTTCGAAGCCAGCCTGGACTACAAAGTGAGTTCAAGGCCAGCCTGAGCTGCATAGTAAGACCCTATCTCAAAAAGACCAAAAAAAAAAAAAAAAAAAAAAAGATCAATAGGTAGAACAACTACTTCTCCATCTCCCTCCAATGTAGACTAAAGTTTTACACTCTTGATAGCAACAGAATTCATAATATGATTTTCCGTAAGTAGTTTGTTTTCCAGTCAGATTTAAGAGTTTGGCCTGCTCATGAGCCAAATTTTTTTTGTTAATTTTGTTTGGCTTAAGAGGAATAGTAATTTTTGCTCTCAAAATGCTACTGAGAGTCAGCATGCCTTGGCTTGGCTTGTGTGATGCTGAGGTTAGCTAATTAGAGCTTCTTGGAGAGGCGAACATCCTTGGAAGACAGGAGCTGAGCCTCCCAGCAGTACTGATGCCCTTAGAAACACTCTAACTTTTGGATCCTGCCTTACAGCCTGGCCTTTAATGGCACAACTCCTGTTACTTAGCCTTGATATAATCATCTAAGCAATGCTGCTGTGTCCCGTTCTTCCAGAAAGGAATTCTGGTCCTTCACAGTGTCATGAGCGGTGGTTATAGTCCATTCAGGGCTCACTTTTGTGGAAGGAAGAGTTCTAATTGTGATCCATCCTTACCTATACTTCACCATATTCTCTTCTGTATTATGTAGTTCTTGAAGCCAGGATATCACAGCTTAACATATTTCTCAAAATAAGTTTGAGAAAATAGCAGTAAATAAATACAGTGATAAGTATTACTGTCAGGGAGGGGTACAGAATTGACAAGAGAACTAAGCCAACTCTTGAAATGTAGCTAATGAGACTGACCAGGCAGGATAAAGAACTCCTGGGAAGCACAGACTCCACAGCTTGAATCTCAGTGCAGACACTTACTAGTTGTGTGATCTTGGGCAGGGTAACTTCTCTGTGCTTTAATTTCTTAATCTGGTTTGTCGCGCAGATTTAGCAAATTTGTGTGCATAAACCCCCTCAAATGGTTCAGAAGGCAATAAAGTCTACACACACACACAAACTACACTACAATCACCACCACCACCACCATCACTATCAGCCAGCACGAAAAGCCTGGTCACCAGTAAAATGGGGCACCTGATGGTGTGTTTGTCTCTATGCAGCTGGATGCTTTCCTTTTGGATGGATTCACATAGCAATTGCATTTGTAATACATATTCACTGTATAACAATGCAAAGAATGTTCCTCCTAGGAAGTGTTCAAGATTTTGAAATGTGCATTTCTGAAGTGCACATTTGTTTTCTAAGTAGAATCCATTCATCTTCTGGTTGAACAGAAGAAATTACAAATTCACTGATACGCACCGTTTAATAGGGGATGGCATTTTAGATGTGGCAGTAGTTCATCTTGACAGGGCTAATGTAAGGCATTGGAAGCCTGCATGAATTAATTGAAAATCCTATTACAAACTCAGTGACAAATAACTCTATTCATCATTATGGCCTGTTCTCTCAATTTTTCCCCACCTCAATTAGCTCTATTTGGCCCACTCTGCCCAAATTCATGCCAGCCAAATCCATGCACCAAGATACAGATTTAGCACTCTGAGAAACCATTCTGAACCATTCTTTGAAGAGATCTGTAAAATTCCAAATGACCCACGGTATGGTTCTTTTGTAATATGCTGATGTGGGAACTAAGGGAATTTATTTCTTTACAGATCACTTCCACACACACCAGTGGTCTAATGGACTTATTAGCTTTTTCACAAAGCAAATCTATTAAGTGCTTCTAAAATCATCATTCTTAATAAAACAAGTGGCAAGGAGAAAACTTATGATAACATTGATACACATTACAACTAGCCCAGGGTTACATCCCTGTGATGCAACCAAAAATTTCATTAATTCACCCTGACTTGCTAAATGTTGACTGCTATGGTTATTTCAATGATCAGTAACCACAGAGAAAGAATCACAAAGCTTATGGCAATCTAACTGATGAGCAGACATTTGTACATCTGGCAGTGTTTTTCTATGGTGTTCTCTTTTGATTAAATTCTAAGTCACTAAAAAGCCAGTTTGTGTCAAGTTTCTCCAAAGAAGGTTTCCCACATTAAATAAAATGAATTCTACTCTGATTTCAAATCAAGCAAAGTTCAGTGATCTTTAGAAGACTTATTCCCACAGAGACTGCAGATGATTAAGGATAAACGGTTAAACGACTTGGAAGAGCAATAAAAGAACACATTTTCCTTCTGCAACATCTGAAGGATAAAGCCAAAACAATTGGTTTGAAAACCCAGGACTACTCTTCAGGGTAAAATACGTCCAGAGCAGAGGGAGGCCATGCCTTCTCATTGATCTGCTTAGAAAGGTCTGCGAGTCGTGTCATCACCCGGGCCCTCTGCCCTCTGAGCCTTCAGCAGCCTTTCCAAACTGCTGCTTTTCTTCTGGATCCTCTCATCAGGCCAAGGCTCCTGAGGATCCACAGAGCTTACATTTCACTTGGAGACTTTCACTTGGCTACACATGAAAGGGAAGCTTAAAAAGAGAGAAAGCCAAAGAGAAACCGATGCTGCAGCCTAACCTTGGGTGTGTGGCTGTCATTCATGCTGCCAGCTTTATCAAAAAGCTTGGCAGTTTGGACAGACAAAGTATTATAACAATTTCACTTCTAAAATAATTTTAGTAACAGTGAATTATTTTGCTCATAAAAAAGCATGACAGTGGACCGGCTTTACTTCTCAAATAATTTGTGTTTCTAAATTATACATGCAGATTGTCATAGAAGACATTAAAATCCTCATGCAATCTGCACACAAATATTTTTGATTAAATGCCTTACACTTCCATTTCTGTGCCATCAAGTGTATTCCAATATATCTGGCAAAAACGTTACTTGATGATCTAGCTGCGATTCTAACAGGTAAATAAAACATTCACTGCCAATTTATTTTATAGACTCTAAATGCCAATGCCCAGATATATACATGCAAGACAGCCTCTCTAAATTCAAATTCCTTCATGCATTTCTTACTGCTCCATAAAGTAAAAAAGATTCAATCACCTACTAAAAGAAAATCTAGAAGATACTCTTACAGTGGGAATGGCTATAAAATGTGTATAACTTAATAACTGAGTCATATCTAAATTGGTATAAACTCTGCCTGATTTCAAGTTGACTTTCAAAAACTTCCCAGAAAGAACTAAGGCGCAAAGAAATCATAATAACAGAAAGTACCACACACAAAATAACAAGCAGCAACATGGATTTAGGAAAGAACTTTTCAAATTCTGTTTTGTATAACAAAATACAAAGTAAAATATTGGCTTTTGTCTACAAAGTAAAATTTCTACCAAGATATAATAACAGTATTTCATAAAAATTTTCATTCTTTAACAGTAAGTAAGTCTTAAGTATTGTTCTCAGGATGTCTAGGTCAAATAAATCATTCAAATCTGATCTGGCCACAACTGGAAATGTTTCAACTTCAATATAACAAACATTCAAGATGATTTTTACAAGTTATTTTTCCAAAGTAATATCAGAAGGGACTGAGAATCCCATAATCCCACCTCAGTCCCATCTTTTATTTGTTCTTTCCTTTAGATTTATTTGTGGACAACAGTGTATCCAGATTTTCATCTAATAATCATTTTCTTAAGGTTCCACCTCCCCGTGGAAACTTGCCACCGTGAATTCTCTGGTCAAGCTAACTTAGATCTACCAGCACTCTGAGGATAGCAGTTGCAAATAGTCAGCACTTAAGAAAAAACTATGCCCCTCCCAACAAAGGAAAGAAAAAACCTGTTTCTTCATTCACATTTATTCTTTTTGCCCATGTTCTACACCCCAGTGTTCCCTTTTCTTCCAAACTCATTTTCTTCAGCTTTCATTCTAGCCAGTGATTGTTCTCTATTCCAGATCTAGTCCCCACTTTACCCTGGATCAAGATCGTAGGCTGATCAAGACCAGCCCGCGGTGGCATGTGAGAGCCCAGTTTGAAAGGCAGTGTTGCGGGATGGAGAGTAGATCATGAGGCATTATTTTGGAAATACTTATATTTAGGAGAGAGAGAAAACTAGACTAGGAGCTAAAGAAGTAGAAAAGAACCAGCAAATTATAACCATAGTAAATAGGAATAATTCCTGAGACAGTCTTATCCACATCATTGATGTCTTTGCAATTCTGAGATGGTTCCCAATTACCTCCTAAATCAAATTAAGGTTCTAAATCTTAAGTTTGATATCCTCCATTTGAATGGGCTGTTCCACCTCATACTTTCCACCCTCAGCAAAGAAATCAGCCTGTTACCACTTCCAACGTCAAACCCACCATTGCTCCTCCACCAAACTTCACTGAGAAGAGTCCATCTTTCTTTCTACCTACTCCCTCAAGGGTCCCCAGGACTTGTATGTATGTGTCACTTTACATATACCCATTCGTCTCACTTGCATTTTTATCTGTCTAGCAATATGCTTCTGTTGTTTGGAATCAGGCATAAATAAGGCCAACATCAGAATTCTGAATCTTGTTTCGGTCAAATGACAGTCTGTTTTTCACAGGTAAGTGGGCTACTCGTCCTTCAGGACCCAGCTAAGGCATTGTCTCCTTGGGGAAAATTCTCCCAACTTTCCCCAAGCAAGTCTGCTCAAGGCATTGTTCTTATGCAAACCCAGAGTATCTGAAGTATACCAGGTACCATGGACTTTGCCACACTCAGTTTACACCTGCTTCCCTGCTGTACTGCAACTTCCTGGAAAGCTGGGGCTATACATTATTCATCTCGGTATCATCAGCACCTACTTTGGTGTATGTAAATACATTCTTGCTGAGTGAAAAAATGAAAAAATGAATTTACCTCTAGTGAGGCGAGGAGTGAGTGCTAAAATATGGATGGGTAGGTAGAAAAATACTGTATCCCTTGTAAAACTAATTAGAAAGACAATCTATAGTTAGGTCCTCTAGCTTTGACTGTGTAGCACAATATATGCAATCGCATATTTAAGTGTCCTCACGTACTCCTCATGAATGGTAAATTATTATTCCATTGCTTTTGAAACTGTCTTTAGTGCCTCCTAGGTGCACAGTATGTTTCAGGCACTGGATTCGGAGATGCGGGAGGAATACAAATATTAACAGCACTTTCATTTCTAGTCTCTAAGGCTTCTGGGAAAACTGGGGCACACTAAGATGCAACAGAAACACCTGGGGAAATGTGAGCAAGGACTGCTAATTGGTGTCCACCTTTGAGCGTCTTAGTCACATAAACAAATGCATAATACATTCTGGAAATATGCAGTTGAGCGTTTTATGCTAAGCAAATTGCTGGCATCTGAAAAATGTGAAACAAATTATGTAGCAAACCACAGCAAACAAATATTTTTTCTTACAAACTCATTTGGTGGTTATGAGAAAATAGTCATGTAACCGATATATAGCTTTTTTTGGATGGCCTTAAAAGGGAGTACCCAATTGACAGACAAATCATTAAAGAAGACAAATCTTATGAGTTTCTGTAAGGGAAGATAGCTATTGAGAATGCAACTCACTGAAGCACAACGCAGGAAATTCATGTCACTCACTGCCCTGAATATTAGTTTTCTATTTCATTACATATTTAATAATTATTATGGTAGTTTGCAGAGAGCAGGGAAATTTATTGGGAAAATTCCCTGCAGTAACTTGAGTTGCTAGCTTGAGGACTCATGGTACGAGGGGAAACATTTCCTGGTAAAAGGTCAAGCTTCTACCTATTTGGAAGACAGTGATTCCTGGCAAAGAACCTGCCCTTTCCCTGCCCCTGCCCAGGCTGGTTTCCCACTTGACCTTGAGGACTGGGCTGCCAGGCTAGAGAAAGAGGAACAACCATGTGCAATGAACTCTGTAGGCAATACAACTAATCCTTACAGAAAGCCAGAACGCCAGGGTCAATCACAAATACAGAGGGAGAAAGGAGGGCATGAAAGAGTAAGTTTCAATACAGAAGAGGTCAGGTAAGGCCTCAGTCACATTCGATTATCTGGTTTCTGTTTCCTAGCCCAATGTTTTCCTTAATACCCTGGAGAAAGGACGTTCATATAATTTAAACATAATATTAAGTGTGAAAGATAGTCCATAGTTTCAGAATTACAAAAACACTGGAACAGACCCACACATAAATGGATAACTGACAAAAATGTCAAGGAAATTCAATTAGGGAAAAGACAAATCTTTTCAAAAGAGGATTCTCAAACAATTAGAAATTCAAAGGGAGAAAACGGAGACTTGACCACGACCTTACATCATGAAGAAAAATTAATTTGAGATGAAACTCATAATGAAATGTGAAGGCTAAACCTATAAGTTCTTCAGCAGGAAAAATAGAAAAATACCTTAGTGATAAGGTGAAGAAGAGCGTAACTAACTTTAAAAATTGGTAAACTAGATTTTCTTAAAATTGAAAAATTCTGTTATTCGTCAAAACACATAATGAAGAACAAAATGTAAGCCACAGACTGGGAGAAATATTTTCAATACTTATATCTGACATGGGACCCAAATCCAGAAGTGTGAGGAACAACTACAAATCAACAATTCAGTTCAAAAACTGGCAAAATATTTGAACATGTATTTTGAAAAGAAAGATATAAGTATAGGCATGAAAGGGACCCAATCACTAGTAATCATAGAAACAAAATAAAAACACATGATATTATTTCATATCTATTAAATGATTAAAATTTAAAGACTGACAACAGAAAATGTTAAAACTGTAGCACAACTAGAAGGCATACATATTGCTAGTTATAGTTTATAACTGTTAAATTTTCATAGTCATATATATAATCCTAGGAATTAATCCAAAAGAAATGAAAACATATGTCCACACACAGACTTGTATAAAAATGCTCACTGTAGCACTATAATACCGGATACTGAAAATAAATGTCCAACAGGAGAATAAACAGTGGAATACTTTAGCAATTAAAAAAAAAAAAAGGAGGGCTGTAGATGTAGCTCAGCGGTACAGCCTCAGATATGTGAAATTCTGGGTTTAATTAATCCCCAGCACCACAAAACAACAATAACAAAAACAAATTACTAACATTTGTGAATGAAAATAATCAAAATAAATGCTATGCTAGGTTTACATGACACTCATGAATAGGTAACACAAATCAATTGTGATGGAGATTAGAATAGTAGGTGGCCGCGCTCAGTGGATAAGGAAAATTTCTGGGACTATGAATATATTCTGAACCTTGACTACCATGTTGGTTACCCAGATGCACAAATATATTACAACTTATTAGAGTGTGTAATAAAGAGCCATAATTCACACATACAAACTTCACCTCAGTATAGTCTTAAAAACCATAAACCAGTACTTAGAAAAAAAAACAAAAATGACCAAATATACCAGATATGTGAAGATACAAAAGTATCATAGTGAAAAACTGGCCAGCTACACTTGCTGGCAATTTGCAGACTGGCCAAACTAGAAATAGAATTCCAAAGTCTAGGGGTAGGAGAGGGAAGGACGATTACTTTTCCACCAGCAGAGCCATCTGTGAACACACAGGAGTGCACCTAGTGTAGTGCCTCGGCTAGAATTTGGTCCTTCACTTAGCACCTGTCACCCTCTCCACTAGAGGTCCAACCTACACTGAATCTCCTAAACAAAAAGAAGAGAGAGCTGTGGTGCAGCCACTGGGGAGAGATAAGGATGATAAAGGCGATGGAAGATACTTGGATGCACAAGTGGCAGAAACAGATGTGCTAGTTGGGCAGTGTCTTTTTTCAAGTACCATGAGAAGGTCTTATACAAAGACAGACCAGTTCATATTCACTGAAGGAAAAAAAATAAAGGCTTAGACAGATGCATGCATTATTTAAGTTGGATAAAAGAACTCCCTGACAGAGAAGGTTGTTAAATATTGCAATGGATTATGATATCGCCCTCACTGGAGATTTTTAAAAATAGGAGCATCTCACAAATTTTGGTTCTGCCCAAAGGCAAAGGAACAGACTTGTGATCTCTAGTAATACTATTTCCTTGGCAAACTATTTGGGGAAAAAAACTATTCTACATGATTCTGTCCTTTCTTTTTTAAGGAGAGGATCTCAAGAGTAAGGGTAGTAAGGAGGTACAGAAGCATGAGCAAGCAGGAGATGTTTGAAAAGGAAAAAAAAAAAGGATCATGATTTATCCTACAGAAATCAAAGCAAGCCAGCTTCAGGCCTCCAAAGTCTAGCACAACCTGCTACAAACAAATCCTGTGGAATAAAGTAGAATCAAGATCTGTAACACGTAATTCTCCTCATAAAAAAAAATCTATATAAGTATATGCTTTAGAATTTTGGATTTTGAAAAAGATTAACAAAAAATTGTGGCAATAACCTCACAATTCTTCCAGCTAAGCTCTTTCATCTTTGGGAATGATGTTTTGAATATACTTTATAAATATTCTGTGGTACTAAAATGTACTTGAAGATACTAATTGCCTTTACTCAGCATTCTCCATTAAAAGACTGTGCAAGAAATTCTACTGGAAAGAAAAAGAAATACCTATAGCATTTGCAATGAGTAATTTTACCAATAGGTATATTATTATTTTAAAATAAGCTGTTTTGTTGAATTCCCCTTCTACCCAAAACTATTCCAATTCAAGTTACCAATTATTAAAAAAAAAAAGAGCAATTCAAAGAGCAAAGGTTTACTAAGTCAATTCTGACAAGCCCAAATCAAACTCTCACTTTCTTATAAAAAACTAAGAATTACAAGTATTTTCAACCAAAATGAACCATTTATATAAAATGATCTTATTTTTATATTTTAGGTGATTAAGCATATAGCAAAGAATATATAAAATCAATGTGCACATCTGAGACCACTTTTAAGCAGTTAATATATATCGCATAAGACAGTAACAGATCACACTAGCTGTGTTCATAATAAAGGTAAGTTTAAAATAATCACAACACTGACAATCTGAATATTTTTGGCTATGACAAAGTATTTCATTACAGTTCTTTGACATCTTATAGTATAATACAACTGTATGATTTTTTAAAACTCTGAGGTTTTTTTGGCAATACAATTGGTTTTTCCCATTCACAGGCTATGACCACCTTGAAGGCAGAGCCTGGATCGCATTCATCTTTTTATCCTTAGAGCCCAACAAAAACACAGAATCAACTTGGCAAAGAATGAACTTGTTAAATGACTACTTTTGTGCTTCCTCTTACTTCATTTCTAGATTTGCTAGATTTTGAACACATAATTTTAACAGATTATCTGTCTGTCTGTCCTTTTTCTTTCTTTACCAAACCCAATGCAAACCTTCCTCTTTGGTACTTAAGATCCACAGCTTATGACCTCAAACTATATTCTCAAAAGCCTGTGCTGTCTACAAGTATACCACCCTAAACACTCTCGATCTCAAAAGCCTCATGCTCCTCTCCAAGTACCCAGCATTTTAAACAAACTGTATTTGTGTGGTCAATTGGTATTGCCCTATCTTCCCCCTGTCTGGCACTTTGCCACTCTCTCTACCCAAAGAGCTCTTTACCAAGCCCAACATCCACTTGTCAAAAGTTTAACGTGCCTTCTACACAAAATTCTACTGTCTTCCACAGCCCTTCCTTATTCCTTAACACAGATGTATATTCTCCTTTTGAACCCCAGGAATATTTATTTGTAGTTCTCTGCTGGCTTTATTGTACCTTTCATCATATATTTATTATACACTAGTATTACCAGACTGTAAACCCTTTGAGGGCAGGGATGGTCTCCTTATGTTTTATTGAATCACCTAAAGAGCAATTAAATGTTGAACATATTTGCTGAAATAACTGGACCAATATCTCCTTCCAGGCAATTATTATGCCCTGCTACACAATTCTAAGAAAGGTGCTTCTCCAATATCTTGCAGTCTCTGTTCAAGATGACAGTTTGTGTCTAGTGTTGTACTCTAAGGCTTTAGTACTTAGGTGATGAGTAAAGGAACCTCTATGGTACCTACTGACAGGAGTCAACCCTTCAGAGCTCAGGGCACTGACATGGCATCTGTTTGTGCTTATTGTTATTTTAATAGGGCAAGGAAATCACAGGAAGAAGTGGTTTGCAATCACAGCAGCAGTTTACAATGGTAGGCTAAACATGTATTTAAATTATTTTAGTGCCTTTTCACCCAAGGTCATCTTGAAATATCAGAAAGGTTTTTGTTTGCTTTGTTTGTCTTGTTTTTAATCTGTAGCAGTTCTAGATACAGGTCAAATGTTCCTTAGCATGCCAGAAAATTTTAGGAAATTAGAAGAATGAAGCTAGGTAAAATCAGAACAATTCAACAGCTACATTGATTAAGAGAGTAAAGCAGAACAACACTGTGTTAGACTGTGTTCTGTCGCTATGACAAAATATCTCAGATTAACATAAGAAGCAAAGGATGACTGGCTCATGGTTGCAGAGATTTCAGTCCATGGTCAGCTGGTGCCACTACTTGTAGGTCTGTGGCAAGGCAGAAATATCATACTGGGAGTATGGCAGAGCTCACCTCATGGCAGCCAAGAAGCAGAAACAAAGCTAGAGCCAAAGAGGAAGGGACTAGGTATTTTCCCCAACAGCAAGCCACCATGACTCATTTCTTTCAACTAGGCCTTACCTAAGTTTTCATTACTCCCCAATAATGCCTTTAAATTATGACTTCATCAATAGACTGATCCACTGATTAAGTTAAAGCCCTCATAATCCAATCACATTCCAAGAGATCTAACTCCAAATGCCACTGCATTAAGGACCAAGCCTTTAACACATTAGCCTTTGGGGGGACATTTTAGATTTAAACCATAACAAATGTGTTTACATTTCTAAAGAAACATGATTTAGAACTTAGCTCCCATCCAAAAGAAAACCACAGAAGACTCCTAGAAAGATGACACACAATACAAAAAAAATGGATGACTGGATATGATCTAGAAGACATGAGAAAATGGAAAATACATTTAAAGAGGGTCCAACGAACCTAGAAGAGGGGCAGAGTATAGTGATATGGGCCACATTTGCTCCTTCCTAGATCTAACCACACTGCAGTGAATCGCGCTTACATAGTCATCATACTACAAATGCTGTTTTTATAAAACTTCCATTTTTAGACTCAGTGTCCACACATACCAAAGAAAAATTAATTATAGCAATAAAATAGAATGTTATGAACACTGACAATATCAAAGTAACAATACACTGAACAAAATCAGGAGTTAGGTTGAAGGGGGTGGTGAAAGATAGACATCACCTAAATTTTACTACTTGCTTATCTGAAATTGATAGTGTGTAAGACCAAGAAAGAAATGGGAATGTGTTATTTGAGATTGTATTGATAACCAGTAAACCTAAAGAACAGAAAACACAAGTACTTGCCTCTGGAAAGTAGGAGCATGAAAGAGGAGCATATGTATGCGCTTTTTTTTTTTTTTTTTTCTTTTAGAGATAGGGTCCCGCCATGCAGTTCAGGCTGGCCTTGAGCTCACTTGACAGCCCAGGTTGGTCTCTAACTGGCAACAATCCTCCTGCCTCAGGCTCCTGAGTGCTGAGACTACAGGTGTGTGCCACCACACCCAGCCTTATTTTTTTAATCAATAGGTATTATTTTAAAACTAAAATGCACGGGAAAACCGTATGCAGTGTGTAAAATTCTAATGTGCTTTGTGATACATTTTGATAAGATTACCTTATTAAGTAATCTGTACAAAGATAATAATAATAAAGGATAACATATCCTTGACCTACCTTAAGAAAATGTTTTAAATGCAGCTGAAACTGCCTGTAATTTTCTTTACCAACCACATAGATTACCTCCAAAAGAAGAAGAGGTAGAACCAACTATTGTCCATAAATACTCACCCTTCTAGTCTTATTCCCACTTGCTACTAACTATTCCTGACTAGGATATTTAGTTACACTAAATAACTTACTGTAAAACTTTAATGTAGTATCAATATCACATAAATAAAATTGTTAGGCTCTCTCTCTTACACCAAATACAGACTTTTTAGTTTGCTATGCTAAGTTCGTTTATGGGTCTAAAAAAAGAAGCAAGTGAACACAATACACCCAATTGTTGAAAAAAGAGAAGAAAAACAAGGCGTAAATTGTCCCCACAATCATCCTCCTTGCTTCTACAAGACTGTGTGACTCAATTAATTGGTGTGATTTCACTTTGAGTGCTTTTGTCTAGGAACTGGTAATTCAAAGACAGTGTATATTGTGGAGCCTGGAGGGTTAGCTTGGGGAAAAGTAATAAAAGCCTGAATACCTTCCCTCAATTCAAGAGGGGTTAATTTACTGAACTTGTGGGATGTGTCAAAGTCACTTGCTACGTCACTTTCAAAACTCCCTACTACTTTTTATAAAAACATAAGACATTAAAGTGTGATCCTAACTACCAGCTTTCTAATCATTTACAAGTTACTTCTGAAGAAGACAGTAACAACTTGACAGTGTGTTTATGGAGCGAGAAAGAGAAGAGGAAGAGAAAGGGAGAGAAGGGAAGAGAAGGAGATACAGAAGAGATTAGATTCTACCTGAAGCAGTTCCACCCTGATAACAAAATAAGAACCAGCACTTTTCACACTTTAAGAGAAAGGACATGGATCACTTGGGGTTCTCGGTAAGTGCATATTCTGAGAGGTCTAAATGAGACCCGCAGTTCAGTATTTCTAACAGCTCCCAGGTCATGGAGATGCTACCAGAGGAACCATGCTTTGAGCCACAAGGAATCAAAGATCAGTCCCCTTCCCGGACTCTTCTGCTGGTTCTTTCTCAGTTGCTCTATGGCTCCATCTTTTTTGCTTTTAAAGTTTATTTTTATTAGTCCATGTTTGCAATACATAATGATTATACTCCTTGTGAGGAGTTGGTACATGCACAAACATATCTTCATTCTTTTTCATTCCTTTCCTGTCTTCCCTTCCTGCTCCCTCCACCTCTTGATTCCCTTTCCATCTGAGAAAGATCTATCTCCCTCTCTCTCTTCTATCATTTGTTTTGTTCTTTATATTTTGTGTTTCTCATAGAGGAGAAAGCATGCACTATTTAAGCCTGTGTGTCTGGTTTATTTCACTTATCATTATGGTCTCAAGATGCATCCATTTTTGTACAAATGACTGAAGTTTAACCTTCTTTGTAGTAAAATAGTACTCCATTGTACAAAAATACCATAGTTTCTTTACTCATTCATCTGGTGATGGACATATAGGCTGCTTCCAAGATTTTAACAATTATGAATTTTGATGCCATACACATCAGAATGCATGTATCACAGAAACATGATTGATTCTCTCTTTTCTACCTACATGAACGAACTCCCAAGATGATCTCATCTATTTCCTTCTTTTAAAGTCATTCGTATATGCCCTTCTCAACTCTGGCTGCATGGGAGAATCAACTAGGGAGAATTAACTAGGGAGAATCAATTAAGGAGTCATTTCTTCTCCTCTAAATTTTTCTCTGGGGTTAGGCCAAAAGCCTATGCATTTTTAAAACCTCCTCAATGATTCTCACATAAAAAGTTAAAAAGCATTGATCTACACCACAGTATCTCCCACATCTGATCCCAGTTTTGACTTATTACTTCACCACCAACTGCCTACTCCATCTCTCCTAATGTCTACTAGATGTCTACAAGTTGACATATCCAAAATAGACCTCTTCATTTCCTCCTATCCCACCAAAGCTGTATCAGTTAAGTAGCCTCACCATTCCCCCAGGTGCTTGGGAGGAAAGACTGAGCTTCACCATGATGCTCCTACGCCTGTTTTTTCCATCAGCAAGCTTTGAGGATCCAACCTCTAAATAGATCCCAAATCAGTCTACTTCCTACAACTTCCATTGCTACCAGATAATCAACATGGGCCATATAACATATTTACTGAGACGAGCCTATATTTCATTGTTTAAAACTTTTCACACAGATACAGGAAACTACAGAAGATCTACCTTAATAGCAAATTGAACTAAAAGGGTGAAGGGCTTCTGATGTAAGTTCAGTACAAGCCTTGGGTAACACAGTACTGTGAAAATTAACAGGAACATTAGACTGCATCAATAAAATGATGGTGACTATCATGGAAGGAGACAGTCCTTCCACTCGTACTGACTGATCAATGGCATCTCACTCAGTTCTGCATATCAGAATTTCAAAGATATTGGTAAAATGGCCTCTAAATATGGAAAGGTGAGTAGTCTAGTGAATAGTCTAGAAACCATTTCAGAGAATAGATCTATGAAGGACTTGAGAGATTTAGATCTTGGAAAAAAGGAGGGAAAAAACAAGTAAAAACAAGGTCAGAATTTTTTTGAGCATTTTCAATGTGCCATGTACATGTTAATATAAACATGTGCAAAAGAGAGGTATCATTATTCCCATTTAACAGATGCAGAAACCAAGGTGCAGGGAAGCTGTGTAATCTACTCAAAGTTACACATCTGCTAAGTGGTGTAGTTTGATTCCAGGGCTCACACATACAATCAGCAGGTAGTCTTTAAAAACTTGTGGAGTGGACATAATGGAGCTACATCTCCAGAGCCAGAAAGTAAAACAGAAAGAAACAAAAAAATACACCATGTACATTTTCAATGTAAGCAAACAAACTGAAGAATTTTGCTGGTAATGAGCTCCTAGTCAACAGCAAATATTCAAGTAGAGACTAGCTAACCATCGCTCAAGAGAACAGTAGATCTAAGTTAGGGTTCAGAGGTTTTCTCCCTCTCTTAGCATTATTCCTCAATGATATATGTTTCCTTTTCCATCTAAAAGCCCATGTCAAACAGCAAAAAACACCCAATAGCAATTTTTACAACTTTCTTATCACTTCAAGTACATTGCATGTTGGAAGTATTTAACTTTTTTTATTTTACAGGGGTTTGTAACTAAGAATTTGCCTTAAGTTTCAGAGGAAACTTTGGACTTTGACTTTTCAGCAGTGCTGAAGCTATTAAAACTTCTATAACTCTTAAAGATGGAGCAAATGCATTTTGTATAATCAGATGGATATGAGTCTCTGAGGGTACCAAGGGGAGAGTGATGTGGTTTAGACCTAAACTATCCCCCAAAGCCTCGGGTGTCAGAGGTTGGGCCTTGGAAGATAACTGGGTCACTGCAGCACTGTATTCATTGGTGGCATCAGTGAGTTTACAGCTGCACTGCTGTTAGAGGTGGGATGTAGCAGAAGAGCCCGGTTACTGGCGGCCTGGCCTAGAAGAGAAGATCTCCCTCCCTGGCTCCTCTTTCACTCTCCACTTCCTGGCCGCCAGGGGTTGAGAACTTTTTCCTCTGCCATGCCCCTGTGCCATCCTATTCTTCCTTGGAACCAGCCGATGCAGACTAGAACCATGGGCCAAAATAAATGTCTTTCAAGTTGTACACGTGTATTTTGTCCCAGTGATAAGAAAACATCCATTTTATATATTTGTATCACTAAAAAGATTATAGCTCTAAAAGGATGAGAGCTCTTTTATGAGTTTATATTTAAAATAGGCACATTTTAACTATATGCTAACTGTCTGATCTACTATTTTTAGTATGAACTAAATATTTATTCAAATGGTTTTAGATATCTATAATTTTCAAATTACATATATGTGTATATGCAGGTTTACATAAAATTTAGGAGTTAAAAGAGGAAAATATCCTATATGTAGTTAATTAATGTAGCTCCCCATCTATATATTTATGAATAAAAACATTACATAAATGTGTGAATAACGTGAACACACATGCACACATACACACATATAGTCACAAAGCTGATAAATGTGCTAAGACCTTAGTTCTCTCAGGCAACAGCCCTAAGAGATTTTTTTTTAAAGAAAAAGTTAGTACTGTGTGCCTGACAGCTGTTTTAAGGCACAGAATCACAGGAATTTGGATGTGAAAGAGAGCTTAAGGATTATTAAGGTTAGCAGCAAAGCTAAGGTTTGGGACCAGACTCGGGTGAGAGGGCTCTAGAACATCAGCACTTTTGCTTTGACATATTGTGGGCAACAGGAGTCCCAAAGCAGGTTCGACAGAGTATGAACGAGGATTTACAGCACCAAAATTTACATGGTTTAGGCCTTTCCTGAACCTCTGGGGAAATCAATGCAATGAAACCCAGATGTGTGTGTGATAAGCACATGTCTTTGCCATTCCCTAATGTTTCAGGTTTTCCTCCATTTTACTGCCCTTTCTGTTAGATATACAATCAGTACAGAAAACCTTTTTAGAATGTATTATATCCTTGAAAGTAATTTTGTAGTATGGTAGAGTTTCAGGTAACACTAAGTTAACTATTACTCCATTAATAGTTTAGTATTCTTGCTAAATACTGGAAGTTCTGGGGGAAATGTATTGCATGTAACCCCTACCTATGCATGTTAAGTAGAGTAATGTTCCCAGAGATGTCTGCCTTACAAGCCCTGGAAGTTGTGAAACTGACACTTCGCACGGCATTAGGAACTGTTTGTGTGGACAGATTACCCTTGATTATCTGAATGGGCTTTGTGATACCATGCGGTTCTTAAATCAGAGAATGAACATTCGTGGCTGAGCTCAGAGTTGGGAGGAGATATGATTAAAAAGGAACACCCAAAGAGATGCAATTTGGCTGGCCTTAATGATGGAAGAAGAGGACCATAAGGCAAAGAATAACTTCTAGGTGTTGGAAAAAGTAAGAAAACACATTCTCTTCCAGAGGCAGCGGAAAGTAATGTGACTGTGCTTACACCGTGATTCAGTCCCGGGAGATCCATGTCAGACCCTAACCGAGAGAACTCTAAGTTAATAAACGTGTTCCTTTAATGTTTGTTATTAAGTTTGTTATAATTTGTTACAGCAGCAAGAGAAAACTAATACATCATGTGAACCAAGGGCTAACAGGCTCATCTGGCCAGTTCAAGCTCCAATAGCACCCAAAAGAGATAGAGCCTTACTTACATCATGTCTCTGAGAGACTGCCTGCCCTTCTTAGGTTATACGAGGGTAACTTCAGTAGAACGGCGCACAGTTTGACCCTGGAAAAGAAGACTCCTCGGAGCCTTATACAAAGACAAGACTTCACAGACTTTGAGTAAGTTAAATTTCACTGTTTACTTTAGCTCGTTCTTTGAACTATGCTTGCTTCCAAGTGAAACAAAACTTACTTTGAATAAATTTTACAGTGTTCTACTGGAAACAGCTGGTTGGCCTTTTCAAAAAGCATCTTGTCAGAATTATGTATTTTTTTCCCCTAAGACATGTTCCACCCACTAAGTCATACCAGAATCCTTGGTAATCATGGTGGATGACAGTGTGAACGCAAATCCCTTAGATTTCCATTCTGAAATAAGCTTCTTAGAAGAAACCATGAATGTATCAAACACCTCAAATGCATGGTGAAGAAAACTGCATAAAACCTGGGCCACACCCCAGCGTGGAGGGGCAAGCAGAAATGAAAGACTGATAGTTCCAGTGCTGAACTGTCAAAGCCAGACCAGCTGCACAATAGCAAAGGTGAAAGAAGCAGATGCAGCAAACTGCAACCCCAGCTTTAACTGAGTTTCTCCTTCCCAAGTTCCAACATAATAGGTCACAATTTGGGAAGAAATTACCCCTAAAGTGGTATGGAAGAGAAAAAGAGTTAAACTAAAAAACTTGGAGAGAAAAATGTACCCAAACCAGAGAGTCTGCAGGCTCATGTTCCCAGTCTCACTTATATAAATACTCAGCCTCCACCTCATTGAACTGTTGACATTACATAATTAGCCGGTTACAAGAATAACACTAAAGCTTAACACAATGCCACAACTGGGGGAATGTTAACTACTCCAGTGAATTGCTTGTCACCCACTACATCTGTGCTGGTCTTCAAAGCCAAAGGGGGCAAAGAAAAGAGATGAACATTTAGTATGCAGACTAACACAAAGTGAAACAAGAAGAGTCTGGGCCATCTAGAATTGGGGTTCTTGGGGGTTTTCCCCCCATTTGTTCTTTGTTTTTACTTAGTTCAGTCTTTGGTTGTTGCCTACTTAAGTAAATAAGATTCAGTAAAAGCACCTCATGTATACTGTGAGAAAGCTTAAAAAAAAAAAAGAAACAAAAGTACACGACATTATTGTGGTGAAAATAAAAGCAACATATACTTTTAAACTTCATAAACTTTAATACAACACAAACACTTAACACTTTCAAACACTTATTCTTCAACTTTGTAAACTCTAACACAACAAAAAAATACCCAGCAGGCTTGGGAACCTATTAGCATTCCCAGCACTGGCTAGAGAAGGGGTTTCACCTACCAGGGACCCTTTCTTTTCTCTTTATTCACACATTCGCTCTAGGGACCAGAGGGTGCTGTATTCTTTTCTTAGTAAAATAAATTACTTCTGAAATGCAGCCTAATCCAAGCACTCAGGAAAAATCAGAGAATTCTGAACGTTCTCAGACGTATGAGCAGGAATACTCAGTCTTTCCTTGGGGATGCCAGGCATTTCTTTCCATTTGTTTGAGTCCACAGTCCTATGAGGTATTAAGTTGGGAAAGAAATTTAGAAATCACCTAGTCCACTACTGTTGTTTTACAAACAAGAACTACAATATCTTTCCTCCCTTATTGCAATTAAACCACAAAATCGTGTTATGTTGAATATTCCGGGGTGAGCCAGTTTTTCTGCTGCTGCTTCGGAATAAAGGCAAAAAAACAAAATCAAACAAACAAAACAAACCCACAGAGCTGCGGTTCATGTTCCAGTCAGGGAGCTATACTGAAAATAACAGCCTCCCTGTGTAATTTATGCTGTTTCTTTCTCTCTCATTTAGTACCTCAGCTTTCCTTCATCCCTATCTTATGTTCTACATCCAACATTCTTTGGGCAAACAACAACTTTAAAGAAAGCTTTTAAGTCCTCACTCCTGAAGAATAATAACACCTTCCAGATTCCAAAGCAATGAAAATCCTGGCGAAAGCCAAGACACGATGGTATTTGAGCATGTAAAAGTCGCCCAACGCTTGTCCGTCGGTGGCGAACCTACAGCACCAGAGCTGCAGCAGGCTATTTGTTATCACTGAAAGCTCTAAAAGGTTTGCCATCACTGAGTACAGTATATTCAATTACCTGTTACCTCCATGAAACTCTAACTCTTCATCTTGTCCAGTTTTTAAAATCCACCATCTTCTGCATACTTTTAGGATTCTGTTACTGTCAGCCTCTTATTCTTGCTCTTTAGGAACATGGCGCCAGAGAATACAGGTTGCATGGTCTGACAAAGTTAGCTATCTATGTGTCCAATGCGATCTAAATTCTTTTACCTTGATTTATTTTTCTTCATATCATTTACAGTTCATTTAGTATGTATCCATAATATATAGTATCGTATGTATCATAAATACCTGACATTCTAGTAGTTACCTATTTTTGTTAATTATCTACCATTTTAATGAGGAGAGGGACCATACTTGTTTTATTTTCTATTGTATCCTTAGTATCTGGAACTGTGCCTGGCACACAGTAGGCACTCCAGTAATTTTTGTTGAATGAAGAAATGGAGTTTTTGTGGCTTGGGAGGTTGAATGGAATAGAATATTTGAAATACTGACTATCCCAGAAAATCCACACATGTGATTGCCATATTTACCCTAAATATGCTTACTCACTTAATCAACTTAATAATTTTGTAGTTATTTATGGCTTACCCTATCAGTGAAGATAATGTATAACTGAAATTGATTTTCTATAATTAGCTGGTTTTTATATTCAAATCGGGTAAAACACAACTATAAAAAGAATCATGAAAAAGTCATTGAGTAACTGGTCATATATGAGGACAATGCAGCTGTAATTCAATATATGTATGATTAATTAAGAATATTGTTTCTTTTGGGGGGATTCTTAATTTCTTAATATCACCTAGAAAACTGAAAACCTAAAAATGTTATAATGGAGACTTTGCAAGTGTGGAAACAAAGGTAACATAAAACTAACAGCTACAATATAAAACAACAGAGGTATTTTATTAATCTCTATGACACACGTGGATGTTAGAGCCAGCCTTGCTCTAATATGACTTACAAAGGATTTGTAGGAATGGTCCTTGCTGAACACAGATGCAAAGTTTCACTGTTACTGATTTACCTCCCCTTTCTTGCCCCTTTATAGCAGGCCGCATTGCAAAGGGACTTACGAGGGGTAAAGTGTTCAGGTGCAAAAAATAATAAATATTTTCCTGTCCCCATATTAACACAATCTTACTGTTTCTTTAAATAGATTATACTATGAAACAGAATTGCTTTTTTGTCTCATAAAGGAGAAAGGTGGCTTTCGGTAGGTTTTTAAGGACTTTTAGAAAGTCCTGAAATAAAAAATGTCAACAAGAAACAAAAGAGTGAGGACATGACTGGTTTGCAAGTTTTTGCTAGAATAATAGGGACGTTGAAAGGGCCTTTTTATTTCTATAAAATCACGAAGTTTATGAGGCTACAAAGATAAAGCTGACAGACTGTGTCCATTAGCATGGCTAACAGCAAGCCTGGTTTGCTTTTTAAAAGCAGTAATAGCTTGTGTCACTCTTTTTGCTTCCACCTGTTACCTGGGATAGAGCAGTAAGGAGGCTGAAGTGTATTAGCAAATAATCTTAGGCAACTAATGGAAACGCACTCACATGAGTACACAGCCTGCACAAAAGGTACCAGACCTCGGGACACACGCAACAGCAGGCCGACTGTGAACCCGCATCCCCTACCTCTGAAATCATCTGGTATGGCAGACCTCTTGAAGGATGTCTGTACTGTCAGAGCAAATTATCTACTGACAGCTTTATAGCAACATTCTATTTTAGATTCTTTTCCAATTTTAAGGTGCTTCTAGCTCTATCAGCAATACCAGAGCACATTACTCATGCACATATCAAACAGACCTGACCTTCCACACACAGAGACTGCAGCAATCCTAACGCTGAGGACACAGAGCAACGCCAAACCAACATAAGCCATGAAATCAGCCACACCTGGTCATGAGTCCAGGCGCCTTCACTTCCCCAAGCATCTATGAGGACAGCTACTCTCTTCCTTAAAGCCATTCAAATTTAAGTGTTATAATATTCCAAAGAGAACTAAACCTCGTGACCTTTACACTGGATCCACAACAATCACTAATTAACTATGTGCCATGGAAAAGGGCCGCCTGTTACAAGGCCAGTGATGAAAAGATTTCTACCTTCTTAATTACCTGAGGTAAAAAGTGTTTCGTTATTTTTTGCACACTGGCTATGTGTAGAAGATGCCAAGACAAAGCCTATGCCCTAGGGAGTACAACTAAATTATACCTTGAATAGCATCACCTAAAACTGAGCTGGACAGAGCTGCAGAAAACAGCAGTGGACAAGATTACACTTGTGAGCGATTATCGGTGAGATAAAGAGTTTTATTTCCTGGCTCAAATTCTAGTTTTCTAGCAGTGATGTTACAGGACCGCCAATGTCCTTATTCCAAATGTCTTACAAGTGGGACGAGCAGTTACCTCCTTCTTAGAATAAAAGTGTCAACCAAAAGGGAAAAACTGTAACCAGAATTTCAGGATTTGCATACCTATATGTGAAGATTATTACCCAGACTGGTTATTCTTTCATTTTTCTCAGTCATCTCACAAACATGTATGAGGTGCCTACCACACGCCAAGCACTGTGCTAAATAAACACTGAGGACAAAATGATGCCACGTGCCTGTAATCCTAGCACTCTAGGAGCCTGAGGCAGGAGGATCTCAAGTTCAAGCCCAATTTGGGAGAGTCTGTCTCAGAATACAAATTAAAAAGGCCTGTGGATGCAGCTCAGTGTGAAGGCCCTGGGTTCAATTCCCAGTTCTCTCTCTGTCTCTCTCTCTCTGTCTCTCTCTCTCT
>NW_004955403.1:37053645-37062162 GCF_000276665.1 Chinchilla lanigera | reverse complement strand
CACACACACACACACACACACACACACACACACAATGACCAAGGCAGTGGAGTCTCAGGGATCTCCTCAGCGTCACAGAAAAAAGAAATATTACCCTTAGGAAGAATTATTCTTTTCTTATAGGAAAATATTTTAGTTGTTGAAAGGTGATCACCAACTACTGACCCCTGCCTTCAAAGCTGGACGCAAAAACAGAAGGACCCAGTAGGGGAAAGAGGGAGATGAGCCACACCTTAGCTGCAGCTCCACACCCAGGGGCTTTCAAGAATCAGCAGAACTTGAAGGTGTAAAACTGTCCATTTCAGATTTCTAATTCCGTCTCCTCTATTCCCTAGTACTACCTGGTTTTTGTTGTTTTGAGCTTTGAGTAAAGCTAAACGGTGCTTTGAGAAATAAAGGACAGGGAATTTTGCTCTGCTTGAGGCAATGAGATCAGAGAGAGGGCAGTAATCATGTTTGGGAGAACTGCAGAGGGTAATCAGAATCCACCCAGGAAGCAGGATCCCAAGGTTACAGAGACCAGAAAAATGCAGAACACCAGCCTCCTCCCGCATACCTCCATCCACACATTCGCCACTGCCCACCTCCTCCCTGGAGTCCTCCAAAGCACAAGGAAATACTTTGGACTTCCCAAAATATAAGGCATGGAGACTCAAGTCATTTAACTCACCTACAAAGGGAAGAATCTTGGCACAAAGCTGAAAAGACTTAGAACCTGCAGGTTATATAGAATATTTCACATATGAAATGATAACTTCTCCAACAAGAGGAATGACTGCTTTATCTTCTGTAAAGAAAGTACGAGCATAAAGGAGAGTGGTAGCTCTAAAGTGCCTGGACTTCTTGTTAAGAATTTATTTAGGCAATCTAGGTGGCTCACTTTGTTAAAATGGTATTCTTCTCCCACTGACTATGAAATGACTATTTATAGCAAACTCTACTTTCTGATTCTACAAGAAAATACCACATTCCTTCAGGTGTAAGAAATAGTGAAAATAAAACTATTATTCAAGCAACTTTTCAGTTCAGTTGGTCCATAATGGTTGTTTTAGAAAATACTAATGTTAATAGTAAAATAAAATTTGTGTAAGCACAAACATTTTCTTGACTATCAAAATATCCTATCATCAATAAAGAACCTGTCCTTTAAATTCTGGTTATGTTGTCTCCACTCAAAAGGAATTACAATGCTCTTTAAAACCTCAAAACCTCTACTTTACACAAAGGATAAAGCTACTTGGGCTACTAGAACCTTTTTTCTAGTTTCCAATTTAAAGATTTGAATTAGCTTGCCTATATGGTATTTTTTATGACAGATCTCTTTTCCTCAGGTTGGTAAGCAACTTTTTGAGCGTATTCCACTTCTCATCAGAGCAGTCACTAAAAATCTTATTACAATCTGATTACCTAGCCAGGCATCTAAACATATAAATAAAAATATTACAGCAGGTTCATGTCAGAAGTAATAATGGTACCAGTAAAAGAAGTGTATGGGCTTTGGAACAATAGTACAAATAGGATACTTGTACTAGATTGAACAGCGTCCATCTTTCTTCCTGAATTAATACCCACTTGGAATCTTAGAGTGCAACACTATTTGGAAACAAGGGTCTTTGCAAATGTAATTGGGTAAAATGAGGTCACACCAGATCCAAGAGCCCTATAGCCAATGGCTGATGTCCTTATCAGAAAACCACATGAAGTCACTGAGAGCACAGAAGGCTGTGTGCGGTGAGGCAGATGCTGGAATGAAGCAGGTAACAAGCCAAGGAACGCCAAGGATTGCAGCCCCCCCAGAAACAAGGAAGGAAAGAAGAGAAGTTCCTTCCCAAGAGCCTTCAGAGAAAAGCGCAGCCTTGCCAACACTTTGATTTCAGACTTCCAGTCTCCAGAACTGTGTGAGAATAAATTTCTGTTTTAGGCTACTCAGTTTGCAGTAATTTGTTGTGGCAGCCCTAGGAAAATAATACAGTATCTGTGACTGAAAGACATGATTGGAGAAAAACAACTTTGCCATAACCCATTCATTCTGAAAGTAAAATACTAATGCACCAAGAACACATAATAACAGTAGTGAAAATTCCATGTAACACACAATCTTAACATTTCTTTCCCTTTATAAACCATGCACAGTGTCCATACATTCAAGTTCTCTGTGCCCCTAGACTCCTTTAAGGCAAAAGCAAAACCTAACCACAAAAATACAAGGCCCCGTGTCCAGATTGCCGTCTCATATAGCACTGTGAGCACTAAGAAACGATATACCATTTTTCTCTAATCATTTCTGAAACGTTCTCTTTAGTCCCAGTACAAAAAGTAATGAAAATGTAGCTGTAATCATTATAATTCACAAAAATCTGACAGGAAAAAAGCCTACATGTAAAAACATCGGCACACTGAAAATCTTTAAAGCTTTTTGGGCTTCTTTAACCATTCCAACCTGCCTGCCACAGTTCAATAAATTCTAAATGAAAAGCTTTGTGCAAAAGTGGCCAAAATGGGCAAAATAATTTCTTCCATATTCCCTATATCAATTTTGTGCACACTACAAGCTTTCAGCAAGGAGTGTTAAACACATGCTCTTTTCTTCTCCAATATTTTGGTGGCTGCGTCACTAAGGAAATACTTTATCAATGTATCACTTGTAACTGACTTTTTCCGGGGAATTATGTAGTCACCTTGACATCTTTAAACAGTCAGATGGAGTGCAAAAGTTAAAAAAAAAAAACCCTCTGAGGATACAATTAAACTGTCTCATTCTAGTACAGATAAAACAGCTTTGGCTTAAATAGATACATATTCTGAAGAGACTCTTACTGGCTCAAGTGGGAGGTTTTCCAGATGTCTAAGATGAAGTACATTCTATTTCCATTGATGCATCATTCAAGTGCACCGAGAAGAAAGCAAATCTCTATCACAATAAGCAAAACCCTCCCCCACGCCACTTCAATCAATTCAGAAGAGACTATCTGCAATTAGTCAACCATGTCATAATGCAGTAATGCCATCAGCACCTCATGCTGATGTTTTGCTGTTATTTTAGCCCCATTAAAATGTTTTCCTTTAAAGAGCGGGTATCCTACTTTGGCCAGTGCTATGTGGAAGCCAAGGCAGGCAGAAGTCATGGCAAGTTAGCAAGTTTTCTTACTCCTAGTCGCAGCTCTGAATGGGAAAAGCCAGAATAAGATTGGCAGGAAAGAACTGGATACAAAACCAGGTACATTTATTGTTTTTCTCTTCCCAGGACTGTAAGGATCTTTCAAGAGTCACAAATTTTCAGTGTTAAGGTTTGGATCAAAAATGTCCCCAAAAGTTTCTTGAGTTTACAGATGTGGCATCTGGAAAATGACTGGATTGTGAGGGTGCTAACCTAATAAATGGATTAATTCATGAGTTCAGGGCTGAATGGTATGCTAGGAGGTGGGGCCTAGTTGGAGGAAATTGGTCTCTGGGGGTATAATCTGGAAAGGTGTATCTTGTCCCTGGTTCCTTCCTTTTCATTTTACTTCCCAGCTGCTGTGAGGTGAATGGCTTTGTTCCACAACACCCTTGTGCCTCGATGTTCTGCCTCATCTCAAGCCTTTGGCAATGGGGCCAGGTAACCATGGACTGAAACTTCAAAAACCATAAGCCAGAATAATTTTTTTTTTCTCCTATAAGTTGTTTTTCTATCACACAGGGCCATCAGTGCAATATGACAGGTTAAAAATTAAATCAGTACTACCCTTTGCTGTTAGAGAAAAGTGGGGTGTACAGGAAACAACTCTGGGCCAGGCAGGTCTGGGCTCCCAAGCCTGCTCTGCTAGTGCGTAGCTATACACTTGCCAGTGAGCTACTGAATGTTCCTGAAATTCAGTTTTTTCATTAAAGTGCTGTGAAGCTGAGGGGAGATAAGTCTATATAGCATCTAACACTATTGAGGTCGGCTACACTTTAGTTCCTTTTCCTTTCTTCCCCTTCTCCCACGTAAATTAAGGCTTAAATTTTAACTTTCAGCAAAAATGCTGCAGATGTGTTGATCTCCAACAGACAAAACACAAGAACTCCCCAACCACCACAGAGTTATTTCAGGGATTTTTTTTCTTTTAAACATAAATAAATGCCTGTAGCTATTCCAGGACTGTTATGTTCTCCTTCAGTATATACAGATATTAAGCCTCCAAGTTAAAACTGTTATTTCAAAATTGTTCCCTCTGGGACAAGTAAATAAATTTTACCCTGTTACTAAGAATGTTATGGCTTATTGTGTGGCTGAGCAATCAGCACAGTGTAGGACCCATCAGGGGACACATCACTCCCTACCTACATATAGTAAGGAGGCCAGGTCTCAACACAAAGCCCAGTCAGTCAGCTGAAGAAAATAAATGTCCCTTGGCCTGGGACCTGGAACTCACTATGAGTTCTCAAGTAAGAGTTTACTCTCTCTGCCTTGGGAATGAATTAGCTGTTGTTAGATTCAAAGTGAACAAAAGAGACTGTTTTTCGGTTTATGTTTATTATTGTGACTGGTATTTCTTCCTCCATTTCTCTCTCTGGATATTTCATATACTCTTTTTATTCCAGCTGTTCTAAAGCAACCTAAAGGATGGGAATTTTGCTTGTTTGGGGCCAGACTTGTAAAAGGGGACTAGCCCACCTTGGTACCAAGCAAATTTCCAAACTTTTGTTTTTTGAGAGAGAACAGACAGACAAACTCAGGAGCATGAAGTTAAGATATATTTCAATCCTAAGAATTTTCCAGGTAGTACTAAAATTATTTGTGCATATTTTAACTTTTATTGAGAAACAAAAAAAAAAAAAACAGAAACATGCATGAAAACAGGATGTGCAGTTCAAAGAATGATCACAAAGGGAACACTTGTATATCTACCACCAGAACAAGAATGAAGCTTGCCACAACCTACAAGCATTCCTCTTGATTCTACTAATAATTACTCCCTCTCTCTAACAAAAGGCAACCACAGTCCTGATTTTTACTTAAGCAAGACTCCATTCTTAGATGTTATAGTTTTGGTCTGCTTTTTAAAAGTACTATTTAAATGGACCATGCCATCTAGATTCTTCTGCATCTACTTTCTTTTGTTCTACATTACATTTGTGAAATGTATCCATGAGGATAACAGCCATTTTCAAAGCACTGTTTTTCGCTGATGCATTGTATTCCATGATCCGTCTAATTCTGGTGAACATTTGAGTTTCTTCCAGGTTTTAGTTACTATGATCTGTGTTATTACAATGTTCTTGAATGTACATTTTGTTTGTACTTCTGTTGAGTATATTCTAAAGAGTTACTGCTACATCATAGCATATGCATATCATAGATTTATAGGTTATACCAGTGCTCCAAAGTAGTTGGGCCATTTCATATTCCCCACCAGCTACATATGAAACCTCTAGTTTCTGCATGTCCTTGCCATACTAGGTGAGTATAATGTTATCTTATCTCTTCTCTCCTCCTCTGACCCACCTTCTCTGAGCAGGCTTTCCCTCTCAACATTATATTTAGAGAGAAACTCAGCAGTGAACACCCCCATGATACAATCACCTCCCCAAAGCCCTACCTGTGAGCACATGAGGTTTTAGGTGGGGATGACATCCGGGTATAAACCATAACAGCCTACCTCTTCTTTTGCTTTCATCATCTTTACAATACATGTGAGTACAAATTTCATTTATGCTTCTTGGAATTAACAAGACTTCTTGAGTTTGCACATGGAGGTTATTTTTCAATGCTACGAAATTCTCAGCCACTTTCTCTTCAGTACTACTGTGCTTCATGTTAACTCTAACCTGCTAACATGGTAAGATTCCAACTACAAGTATTTTAAAGTCTCTTATCACATCCTTTATGTTTCTTAACAATTCTTAAATGTTCTCTATTTTCCACCTCCTCCCTCTCCTGTATTTTATTTTACTTATTTTTAAGGGTGTTAATTCTCTCTTTGGTTGTATCTAATCTGTTATTAAACTCACACCGTGAGTTGTTCCTTTTTTTTCTCTTTACTGCAATTTGCAGTTCCAGAATTCCCATTCTGTTCTCTTATACTCCCCAGGTCTCTTGAATTTATCTTTGCTTGAACTAGAAAACAATGCAATCTATGAGGTTTCTGATGCATTTTTTTATTTCTATTTTTTCCCTGGGGTTTTTGCTAATGTTTTCTTTCCTCCTGAAGTGTTTGTGATTGTCTGTCAGATATTGTTTTTGCAAAACTGTTAACAGAAATAACTTGAGAATTAGAATATTATATTCTTCTAATATAGATCTGTTCCTACAGATACTCAGGGGCCTAATACATTGCAATTACTTTAATCTAATTTCATGGAATGAGAGGATTAGGAGCTGGGCCTCCGCTCACTGATGTTGACCCCATAGCTCTTTACTATCTTAAAACATTTCCAATGCCTCCCAGCAGACTTTTCTGTACTTTAACGTGCTGTTCTAGTCTCTCTCAGGGGGAAACTTAATCCAAATTACCTGATCCACCATTGGAGAAATCCAGTTCCTGTCCTGTATTTCATTGTAATAGCTTGTTCCTTTATTCTATCTCTTTAAACCCTACCCATATATAAATCTGTGAAATTAATCTATTATGTGTTGCTTTTTTTCAATAAGACATGTTACTCTCTCTTTTTAAGGTCTTTAGTTTTTACTTTTTACTTTTCAAATAATGAATAAGAAACAGTCAAAAAAGTAAAGAAAAGGTCACTCTTGATACTACCACTTTATTTTTAATTATATAAGCATGCTTATTGTATTGTGCATAAGACAAATGCCATGTGGAGTGGTGAGCTACCCCTTTAAATATAAACATATTGACATTTTCTCTTAAAATCACAAATTAATAGATCCTATACTCCTACAACTAATAAGTAATGAAATTTCCTTACCACTGTTTGCTTAGAATAATGTTATAACCTTTTAAATACACATAAAGGTAGATTCTTAATTGTAAGACACTGATCAAGATAAAATGTACAATGTTTCAACTGTTTTCTTGGCTGAATAAGCAAATTACCTTATGGAAAAGTGCAAAACAGGCCCTCTGTCTCCACCTTTCATTTACTTTCCATAATCAAAAATTGGTATTCAGGTTACTGTAGCTTTCAACACTTTAACCCACAAATGAAAGGCCTAATTGTTGGAATATTGGCACAAGGAATACTTTTAACATCCCTAGTTATATTTACATCAATATTTTGCTTGAAAGCATACATCTTTTTAAATGTCAAAAAACATGTTTGTTTTTCCTCCTATGTTTCATGGTAAATATAATAACACCTTTTAAATGTATATGTATATACGGTTTTGCTCCTGGTTTTTACACTAAGTATGATATATATGTACCAATACATGTATCCCAATTTATATATTTTGAAATAAACTTGTTATTAGATATAATGCATTCTTCATGGAAATAAGTCAAATAATCTTTTATTAGAACATTCGTGTTGCTTTTTACAAATGTAAAAATTAAATACACTAATCAAAAGGAATGTTAAAGATAAGTAAAAGCAAATATTGAACAAATATTGATATACATCTCAAAAATAAAGAAAAATCCTTAAAAGAGAAAGGCAGCTCATTCAACAAAATAATTTGTCTAAAAACAGACTTCAAATAAAAACAATGGAGGCCAAAAGTTTGTGAAAATATTTTTAAAGTGCCGAAAGAAAATACATTAACACAAACAGCAGGAAAAGAAAGACCTATGTAGACAAATTAAAAACGAATTTTTTACCAGCAGGGCATTACCCATCATAGCTACTTGAAAGACACACTTCATGAAGGAAAACGACCCTAGAAAGCAGATCTAGGTCACAAAAAGAAAGGGTATGCAAATAGATTTGTAACACTGAGGCAAATCTAAAAGATCAATAAACAAATGAGGTCCAAAGATTTTTTTTTTTTTTTTAAGGACAGCAGGTAAACTAGGAGGGAAGAAAGTGGAGTTGTTTTCTATGATTCTATATTTTTGGAAGGATTTAGTACTAGGTTTAATCTAATATGCACGGTATGTATGCGTGGACAATTAAAGAGTACCAATAAAAGAATAAGTGTATAATTTCTACATTGCTTAGGAAACAATACCCCCAGATATTGAGTGACTGAACAGTATATTCCCAAGTATATTCCCATGCCAGTCTAATCCCTGGCTGGCAACTTGTTTTCTTCCACACAGATTCAAGGACTCAGGTTCTTACAGCAGTGTGAGGTCTCACCATCTTTTACATCCAGAAAGCAGAAGATGAAAACAAAGTGGGTGAGGCTCAAGCAACCCTTAAAAGCCCTACCCTATAGTCACTTCTGTTGATATCCCACTGGCCGGAGCAGAGTCACATGGTAAATTACAATGGCAAGTGAATCTAGAATGTATCAGTGTATGGTCAAGAACAAGAGAGGACTGGTAAGTTTTGGAGAGCAGCTAGGAGCTTTCATCACAGCCTCCAAACTAACAGGAATAAGAAAACAAGCGAACAGCCAGGTATGGTGGCACAGGCCTGTAATCCCAGGCCACC
>NW_004955403.1:36998276-37053370 GCF_000276665.1 Chinchilla lanigera | reverse complement strand
AGAAAGAAAGAAAGAAAGAAAGAAAGAAAGAAAGAAAGAAAGAAAGAAAAACTTCAATTAAAACAGGACAATACAGGGGGGAAATGGATAAAAAATTGGAGGGACAAATAATACATAGGGTAAAGATGATAGAAACAACATCAACTATATCAATAATAATAAAAATGTAAATTAATCTGCCAGCTAAATGTTCGAGATTGCTCGGCATGTCACACACCTATCATCCTAGCTACTCAGGAGGCTGAGGCAGGAGAATCCCAAATTCAAGGCCTTCCTGGACAATTTAACAACACCATGTCTCAAAATAAAAATTAAAAGGGCTGGGTATGTAGTTCAGGACTTAATACTTGGCTAACATGTGCAAGGATTTGGGTTTAATCCCCAGCACTGCCAAAAGGAAAAAAAAGAGACTATCATGTATGAATAAAATGTATAATAAAAATCCAGCTATCTGCTGTTAATAAGAGATCTAAATGAAAGATAAAGATATGAAAGGCTGAAAACATGGGGGGAAACACCACACAAATACAAATCTATATAAAGTTATATACCTACACTAGTATTACTTTTTAATAAATAGACTAAGCAAATAAACAAATCTGCCTGTCCAGCCGGCTAGGACAGAAAATTGTAAACCGGAGCCTTGCCTGGGCAACATAGCAAGATAAGTCTCAAAATGAAAAAATTAAAAATAAGAAAAAGGCTAGGGATGTGGGTCAGTGTGAAGGTCCTGGGTTCATTCCCCAGTACTGTAATAGATAAAAACAAATAATAAGCACTTACATAATGATTAAGATTTAACAGGAAAGTATAATATACACATTAAAATATTCTCCAGTATACAGAAAGCAAACTTTATTAAAAACACCAAAGATAAAGTAAGAGATTCCCAACCACATTTGATGTAAAGAACACATGTAATATGCCAAATAATGAGAGCAGATGACATTTTCATGTGCATATTTTTCAAAACTTTCTATGTGGTAAGCCTCAAAAAAGGTCTCCATGGATTTCTAAGAGTATACTATATAGATCATTTCTCTAAATACAAAGCAATTAAGTTAAAAATCAATAATATAAAAATAAATTTAAAATCCCCATATACTGATAAATTTTGGAGCATTTTTAAATAACCCATGGGTCAAAGTAAAGATTGGAAAGGAAATGTGTATGTCAGTAAGAATGAACCACAGCTCACTACGATATGAATAAAGCAGAAACACATGGTTAATAAAAGAAAAATCGCTACAGCTAGAGTGCTACCATTTTTTAGAAACTCTTCCTATTTACGTCACAAAATATGAAGTTTTTTTTAAGACAAATGATAAAAACAAGGTGGTAGAGGAATGGGACAGTGAAAGGACGTAACAGGTAACATTCCTGGTACGGGTAATGTTCTGGGCTTTGTTTGACTTTTTTTCTGGGTTTTACACTGAGTGGTAGGTGGCTAGTGAACAGGCAAATTTCGTGTCTTATAACTTCCATGATCTTTCATGCATGTTAAGTATTACTATCATATGATACACTGGCACATACATCTTTGACCTGTCAACTCTCTATGGGCTCCCTCTTACCATTTTTTTTTCCAGTGCTACAGACTGGACACACGCCCTCATGTGCTCTAGACAAGTTCTCCACCACTGAGCTACAAATACATCCACACTCCCCATCCCCTTTTTTTAAACCATTTTTAAAAACTTTTTTTGTTTTAAAAGAAAGCTCCATCACTACTCATCATTTCCTTCCTAATCACAGATTAGAAAGGTAGTATTGATTCAGAGCAATCTGGTGAGGAAGGTACTTCAGACCCTAGAGTGAATTGTCTTACTGACAGAAATGGGCAAAGTGACAAGTCTCCCGGGCTTACTGGGTCAGAACAACTATGGAGTTCCTGTCTAGAACACTCAGCCCCTGCAAAGTGAAATGACAATAGTAAGAGAACAGAAGTCTTCAGTGTGCCCTGGAGCCAGTCAGACACAATTTCAGTAACATAAATAAAAATACTACAGCTTTCCAAATATAAAGGAATTAGGACAGCACACACCATTCAGATTGTCACCACTCCCGATTACTGCAGACCTGAAACATCTTTTTTCTATGACAGGTTTAAAACATAAGCAACATTTTTTTAAAAAAACAAACATTTTTGCAAGGATTAAATTGCACAAAGAGAAACAGAAACAATGAAATTTGGAATTAAACTTTCTTTTGGAAAAACTACATTTTGGCTTTTACGACTCCCTGTCTATCCAACTGCCAAAATTGGCTTTAACAATTAACAAATACCAGCGCTCACTTATTCTGCAGCAAATTGGTTGATGCACAAACCAGGAAACAGTTTATGTCCCCTGGGAACATACTGCAGAAGGGATTAGAGGGGGACAGAGGCAGGGAGGATCTGTTAAAAAAAAAAATATTTGCTGAACTAAAAACACACAGGCACACATGGGAATTATTTTACTTTCAACAAGTTCTGAAAGTAGTAACAAAACGAGGGAGAGTTAAAAAGAATAATTTAACACTGATGTTTCAGGAATGTTGAAAGAGACCAGGCATTCATGTTGCTAAATTTGTTCATCTAAAATCTAAAAGGCATTTTCATGACAACGACTTTGTTATTCCTCAGCGTTTTTGTCTCCTTCAGCAGCTTATTTCCTACTCAAAGTTATAATTCTGTATTCATAATACCATAATCATTTCCATGGTAACTTCCTCTGATGTCACAGAGAAAACACTATTGACTTCTCCCGCGGCACCAATTTCTCAGCTGAAATCATATGTTGATTTTATTCTTTCCAAAGTGAATCAAAGATTTAGTATTTCAAGTCCTGGGGATGAGGTCTTAGAAATCAAAACCTCATCTATCATCACAACAGCTAAGAAAAAGTACGAGCAAAGGATGCAGGCTCAAAGCATAAGTACGGGAGTCGGTCACCTTGGGTTCATACCCAAGCATCACCAGCTGTTGAGATACATGTCTTGGACAGAGTACTCAATGCTCTCAAGTTTTGGCATACCCATCTCTCTTACAGTTGTGAGAATTAAATGAGACAATGTACTCCATTAGATTCATGGCACAGCAGCTGGCCGATGTCAACTCCACAGAGAAACAACCCGATGCTCCCCGCTAGAATTTACTTATCTCTCTCCTCAGGACAGAGTTAAAATGGAAGTTATTTTCATATTCATTCAGAAAATATTTACTGAGTGCTCGTTTTGTGCCGCACAGCGTTCTTGGTGCTGCAAAGATAAGGAATGATACAGTGTCCTCCCCCTGGCGAAAAAAACGTTTCCTTCCCTGATCCTTGGTTTAATGTTTACCTCCCCCTGCAGGAGACTGCTTCCTGGAATGACACTGGCCTCGGTTCTGGGCCTCTATTTTTCTCCTGTGCCCCCACACGCTCAGGCAAATAGAGAACACATTTAACAGCCTCAGACAGTGAGCCTCTGTGTGCCTGAGAACTGGAGTTTAGGCTGAGCAGCTGAAATAGTTCACACTACCACCTCATCTGAAAAGGGGAGGTCGCTCTTTTTAAAGCAGGATTTAAAGTGAATATAAGTCTTCAGCTTGCAGCCAGCTTAAATTATTATTTGGGCTTAGAGCATAGTGACAATTGTCTGACGCTCTGAAAACACAATGGTAGTGAATACCTACCTTCAGGAACCAAAGGACCGGTTAACCCCAAGCCTGGATAACTTCCTACTGCCATAAAAATAACATAATAATTTCACCTATCAACTACACGACAAGTGGAGAAACAGTTTATGATGAAAGGAAAACCTAACCCCTTTGAATTCTTTAGATATGTTGCTGTCATCAGATACTTAAACTTTGCACCTACAGTAAAGCTCAATAAATTTACCATTAGAAATGCTGAGTTAGTCTTTAATAAAAGGAATCTTAAAATACTGGCAACTGCATGCTTTCTGGGCAGGAAGGTGATAAAAAAAAAATACAGAGGAAGACCAAGCACTCTGCATTTAGATGGTAATACATATTCTCTTGAATTCTAGTTGGGATACGGCTCTTCAGAAGAAAGGGCATATAAAATATGCTTAATGAATATTAATTTTCATTTTTTTCTTAATTCTAATCATGAAATAACTTCCTGAACAGTACTACAGATCTGTGATTCCATGAAACCACATATTAGGAACATAATAAGAAAAAAAGAACACAGGCCTTTGTGCTAAACGAACAGGTTGAAAGTCTAGTTACTCTAACTAGCTATAGACTTGGAGTGGTTACTTTTTGCAAAATGAAAATTAAAACTTTTTATCCCACAGGACTATTGTAAAGGAACTGCTTGGTATAATCTTGGCACATAGAAGATATTCAGAAAGTACAAGCCAGCTCTGTTCTTCTAATCTACCCTAATTTAAAGTCTGAGGAAAAAGGAACTCAAGGGAGAATTAAAACTTCACAGTGGATTATCAACTGAGATAAGATAAACCAAAACAAACAAACCTAGTATCCAGTATGAAAAAATAAAGAATAAGCTTTTAAAACCTATCATACTATGTCTTCTTAGCATTTTCCCAAAGGCCTTGAGTACTGTAGTTTGATCTTGAGGTGTTCACCATCTTTTTTTTAATCAGATTGATTCAGCACAAATTCTCATGCATAATTTCACTAAATCACTATATTTCGTGGCATGGTTTTTGTCACTTTCCAGATCAAAATGAGCACATTGTTAATGACAAAAATAATACAATGTCTCTTTCCTCTAACAAACTTCAATCTTCCCAAAGTAAACCAAGTTTAACGTTCCATATACACTAAAACCGATTGGACATGCACTTGAGTACTTAACATGCAAATAATTTACACAACAAAACTCAACCCTTCCTAGTTATCATATTCTGCCAGTGATATGATTCATGTAGCTATGAGCTCACATTTATCTTCTCTCTGGCATCTAAACCAGTTCATGAAGAGTAACAGAAACAGCGAAAACTGGAATTAAAGTTGCTATTGGAAAATTACGTTTTGGTTTTTACTATAACCAAAGTGATTAAAAAACTTTATAAGAGGGCTGAAACTTTTTTGTCTGTGTCAATCAGTCAATAGTAAACTAAGGAAAGGGAGAAACCATATAGTAAAAGAGAAATTTACTAGCAATGTGGAGTTACCTGATGTGTTGACAGAGTAATAAGAGAGTCCAGGGAATCAGCTTCATTAAACACACTATTTACGTTCCAGTAAAGCCAGTGTTTTAAAATTTTGACATTTGTTTTGAAACCAGATTCAAATTTAGTACACAGTATTTTCTTTGTTGGCAAGAGCTACAAGAAAGTTAATGCCAATAAGTCTAGCTTTTTTATACATGCTTTTTGTGTGTTATGGTATCAGAGGAGCTATGAATCAGGTCAAAATTAACACCACATGTATGTCTTTGGAGAAACAGAAATGACTTGGCAGATTTCTATCATGAAAAACTAATTTATACTTTTTATAATCCCACTGATAAGGCAATAACAAGCATGGCAAACTGTCCTAAGCACTATCTCTTTTTATATTAATAACAGAGTTTGTAAAAAGACCAAATCATCCAAAAATGCTAGCAAATTCCCAGGCTGGGGAGCACAGTACAGCACTAAGCACACCCTTCTTGGGTTATTTTTAAGTTATTAGAGGTCATCAGAGTGTTGAGAAATACTCACCTGTCAGAAAAATTTTCCAGCATATTTCTTCTCTTAGTAATATAGCCAGTAACTCTGAGAGAAGTTCAATAACATTAACTTGAACTAGTAAATTTCCATTTTCCCTGTGTTAACATTTACCAACATACCATTACTTATGCTGAATGAAATTTTTGTGACTCAAGAAAAGGAAAAGGAATCCAAAGAATATTTTAAAATTTCTTAACCACAAACACAGACACACACATAAAAACCACATACCCTGACAAGAAAAAAGCAAACCACATCTGACGGAGGCCTCAAATCCTTTGGCAAAAATAGCCTCTGAAAAAGTAACTCTGGCTCACTTGGACTATTTAGAATTTTGAGGCTTTTACAATCAATTCTTTCCTTCGCTGACCCTATAAGAACAGTACGTTTGACTGATTGGTTAATATTTATGGTACTGGGCTTGAACCCAGGGCATTCACATTGAGCTATACCTTTAGCCCGTTTTTCATTTCTTATTTTGAGACAGGGTCTCATCCAGTTGCCTAGGCTAGGCTCAAACTGATGATCCTCCTGCCTCAAGCTCCCAAGGTGCTGGGATTACAGGAATGTACCACCATATCCAGTTAATACATATTTTTAAATTGAATAAACAGTGATAAAGTTGAGGAACATGGAAATACTAGTGAGTAATAGCATTTGAAGAAAAGTCACGATAAAAAAATGTCAAGGAATTTAATTATGCTAAAGAGCATCTCTTGAATATCAGATCGCTTCAGAACATTTAAAAAATACGACCCAAAAACCTATGAAATCTTCCACCGCTATAAACGACAGTACTTCCAAATACTTGGAAATGGTATCTCTGCATGCCATCAGCTCAATGCAGTCTACAAGTGATGCCTCAAATTCCACTGGTTTCATGCTCCCTGGAATAATTTAGCAACTCACTACCAGCCAGGGCTCTGCTGACAGGGCCCTAGAGCCTTCCTGATCAAATTCAATTAATGAATCAACATCTGAGACAAGCATTTGTTATGTGCAGTGTTACAAAGATAAATGATAAAAAGAATCTTTGCCCCAAGCTCACAGGATACCTTCGGTGCCTAAAGTGTCTACCTTTCTGGAGTGCACAGCAGAACAGGCCCAAGCCAGGGGAGAAGCAAAATATTTAGTACTGCTTTCCTTTTACCAGTGGGAAATGAAGGACCAGGGGAACAAGTAACAAAGTGAATGGAGCTGAAGTCAAAGAACTAAGATCTGCTGTCTTCTGGATATCATACCATCTTCTAAGCCAAAACTCCTACAGTGCAAAACAATATGCTAAAATCATTTGGGATTAGACTCTGCCCTTGAAATCAACACTACTTAAGAAGAACTGCAGGGGCAGGGGATATAGCTTAGTGGCATAAACGCCTGTCTGGCAAGTGCAAGGTCCTGAGTTCGATCCCCAGTATTGCAAAAAAAAGAAGAAGAAGAAGAAAAAAACCCGCAAAGCCCAGGATTCTGTGCATGAAAAGCGCTCAGCTCCACAGTGGACTTCCTCATGCTCAAGGTGCAGCCCTCCAGGTCTTGGCTGCTGTGAGCTTTGCGGTGAATGAAGACAAAGCCAACTGGAGAAGGGATACTGGGCCCCCTTGCAGTCAGTCTACCTCTGAGGAGGACACTTATGAGAAAGCTCCCTTTTCTCTAACTCCTTTCCACTACATCAAAAACCACCAAGACTCAGCACAGGGCAAAATCAGGGGCTGTTTATACAGGTGCCACTTTCTAGAGGGCTCTACTAGGAACGACCCTCTCCCACAGAGCTGGACTGAGATCACAGGCCTGATGACACCGTGGGGAGCAGCAGTGGGAGCAAGCTGATCCCCACCTCCCCTGCAAAAGAGGCACAGGGCCTGGGGGAAAGCAAACAAAACCGAGGATAGACTCTAGTCCGACTTGCCAGGTATTCATATCCACGGGTAAGATGCTATGAGTAGGTAAATGAAACATACAAAGTAAAAGGACTTTGTGTAGAAATGTAAAGATTAAGCCTCAAATTGCTTATTTGAGAGCTCAAGTTCTATTTTTTTTCCTCAAAGGAGACCACATTCCTTCACTACCTCTCCTTCATCCCTGCCCCCACTGCCTGACCCCAAGTAACAGCAGTTTGTCCAGCGTTTAAATGACCTCTGCCCTCCCACCCACTTTATCTTCTACAGGAATTTCATTCATCCTTTTGTTACCCCCTGAAGCCCATTGTGCTCTCATTTTCCCTCTCACTTTTACTCATATTCCTAAAGAAACTCTTGGAGTTGACAAAAGCAGCAGCACTTTGGGAGGCCCAAAAAGGATGAAAATTAAGTCTTAATACTAAAGTTACACTTCGTTAGAGTAGGATAGACAAGTTTTATTGAAAATATTTGAGAGTGTGCATTGATAGAAAGCTTAAGAGTTTCATTCTTAATTATTAAATAAAGAACATATAACCTTAAAGGCCAGCAAACAACAATTAGCCATCTGAATTATATCATTTTACCTGGCCCAACACTTCAAAGAAAGAAGACAGGAGAGTGAGGTTTAAATCTGACATCAAGATCTAGCCTACGCTGTCTCAGACTTCTCTCTCTTTCTCTTTCTCTGTGTCCCCTTCATTCAGGTCCAGCTCCTAGAAAGCTACCCAAATTCAATTCACACCCCTTGTAATTAAAGGGGGAAAGCCCGAAAGTAAGCTGTAGGCCCTAACCCCTCAGCATGATAAAGGTTTGAGAACTTTTCTCAAAACTGTACAGTTATTAGGGCAGAAAAATAAAGAATTGAAAGAAAGGAAAAGGAAAAGAAATGAAAGAAAGGTAAAAGCACACCAAACAAAATTATAAATGAGGCAATGTGTTATAGGAAGTGTGGTTTTGTCTTAGGGTGTCTGTCAATTCTCAAAAAGAGATCTTCATTCAGGAGTCTTCATTCTGCTTCCTGTTTCTTCTGAATTGATGTCTGCCGTAAGTCTCCTACTATGTCCTCCCCTCTACAGTATGGATCACCCAGTGCTACAACCCAACAGTTACTCACTCACCTTCCCCATGAGAATACAATCTTTGTGAAGACACGCACCACATCTAGCTCCTAACTGCAGTATTCTCAACAGGAAGTTCAGCCATGGTGAAAGTCATTACACACTGATAGAAAATTAAATGTGATTTCAAATGGTTCCACCATTAACTGGCACTGATATAAAGATACTCAACCGAACCATCTTGTATGGTGAAGCTCTGCATCATTTCCAATGTTTCTTATGACTTGTTACTGCCTTTGATTGTTTGATCAATCTTACATTCTTACGTCTGGTAGACTGAGCAACTTCACTGAAGATAACAGTATGTAATGTAGCAACCACTGTTAATCCTACCATTTTGCTTTGAGGGCATGCATTGTTTTTGTTGTTTTTGTGTTGTTTTGTTTTTGTCTTCATCATTGTTGTTTTGTTAGTTTTTTACCTGTTCAAAATAAAATAATAATAATAATGATAATAAATACTCAACTAAAATGGAGATAGTAAGATGGATAATGCCTGTAAAAAAGAAATAATAAAACAGATAATATGATAATTTACCAGAACTCTTTCTGTATTTTGTCTATTTTAAACTTCTTACGACTATGGAGGATTGGTTGCACTGGCAAGTGTGAGCTTCATCTTCTAATTCACATTAGAATTAATAACATTTCTAAAATGTTAAGTAAAACATTTTATGATTGCTTGTGCCATATCCCAGACGTTCTAATCAATGAATATGTGCAGTAGTATGATATAAAAATTAGAACAAATGCTAATTTTTCTGTATGAAACACCATATAGACTCTCATTTCTAAGAGGCCTAAGCTTCTTTTAAAGTAAAAAAAAACTTCTTAAATACAATTGCATTGATTTGATCTACGTAAAATTTTCATACCATGCATAATTTTGCACAATTATTTTATTTTCATGATGTTACTTCCTTGTTGTCAAAGGAACTTTCCCCAGAACAGAATTCCATACTTACTTTCACAGAGCAATCTAAATCAGAACAAAAGATAAATAAAGTACCTACACCCTTACAGCTAAAATTCATAAAATGTCTCTGCTATCTTTAGTGGGATTTAGTATTTCAATCCATTCTCCAGAAAAGGAACTGAAGCAAACAGCAATCAGCTACCACCTCTCACTGGGGGACTCGGGACAGGCAGGCTGTCTACTAAGAATGGGAGAAGTGGTGGAACTTAACTAAGTGCAATTCAAGTGAAGGCCTGTGCGCTGCTAGAGCTTTCTGCATAATTAAAGGTGGCTGTGTGCATGTACTAACGTGGTTTGTGGATAAAAATATTCTAAAGCTTTTACTGGTTGAATATCATGATGGTGCTCAAAAAGTTTTGGATTTTCAGATCATAGAGATTTTCAGATTAGGGATGTTCTAACTGCATTTTCTTCTCTTTCCATCGTTTTCTTCAGTTTTTCCTTTTAAATAGCTTAATTAGTTTTTACTCTTGATGTTATAGGCTATGGGATTTTCCAAACATACAGTCACATGTATCCATTATAGTATCATACAGACTGGTTTCAATGCCTGAAAACCTTCCGCGGTCTATTCATCCTCCGGCTCCCTAATCTCTGGTAACCACTCATCTTTTTACTGTCTTCATAGTTCTACCTTTTCCAGAATGTCATATAGTTTGGGTCATAACACTCTGTAGCCTTTCAGTTTATTTCTTTCACTTAATACATAATAGGCACTTCATGTTTCACTATGTTTTTTCATGGTTTGATAGCTCAATTCTTTATACTACTGAATAATATTATATTGCGAGGATGTTCCACAATTTATCCATTCACCTGCTGAAGGATATCTTGGTTGCTTTCAACTCTTAAAGTTTTCAACTCACTTGGATAAACACCAGTGAATGTAATTGTTGGATCATACAGTTTTAGTTTTAGTTTTCATAACAGACTGCCAGCTTCTTTGTTATTTTTTTTCATGGACTATGCCTTTGGTGCTTGTCATAGTTATTTCCCTTGTTGTTGGGACAAAACACCCAGCACAAAGAGAAGAGGTTTATTTTGGCTCACAGTTTGTAGAGGTTTCAGTCCATAGGGCTGGCTCCAGGCCAGGGCGGCATGGCAGAGGGGCCTGGTGGAGAGGCTGTTCACAGAGTGGCAGCCGAGAAGCAGAGAGAGAGGAAGGGAGGAGGACGGGAGATAAACACTTCCAGGCCAAGCCCCCACGGAGCCACCTCCACCAACCAGCTTCACCTTCAAGCATCACGTTAGACTGTGAACTCCGCAGTGATGAGTACCACCCCTGGTGAACACCGCACCCCCATGAGCCAATCACTTACCCAAAGCCCTACCTACGAGCGCATGAGGCTTTGGAACGACATCTAGATATAATTCACAATATAATTCACAGCGCTACACCCAAAAAGCTGTTACCAAACCCAAAGTCATCCACATTTCCTCTTACGATGCCTTCTAGGAGTTTGATAGTTTTATACATTACATTTAGGTATGTGATCCATTTTGAATTCATTAATATAAAGGACGTAAGGCCTGTGTCTACATCCTTTCTTTTTGTATTTACATGACCAGTTGCTCCAACATTATTTGTTAAAAACACTATCTTCTCTCCTGTGTTAGCTATTCTGGGACTTTTGTAAGAATGTATGTGTACAGCAAACAAAGGAAAGAGTTATTACCATGTATAGCTAGGGACAGGCACCCTAAGAATGACACAAAACAATAAAATTTTGTTTTAAGACACCAGGTTTTTTTTAAGACATTAGCTTTGATGATGATGATTTGTTATATAATAATAAATAACAATAAAGAGGAAAAATAGGTTAATAAGTTTCTTAAACATGCAGTCAAATTTATTAAAGGAAATTATGCTTCTATCACTTTTCTATTACATATTTATTACTAACTCAAAAATCTTTTTTTGAACACTAGTTAGTAAGATCCATTATTTTTCCCTGTATTTGTACTTTTGGTAATTTGCTATTCATTTTCTAATGTTACAAATTATAATCAAGTAAAACGTCATTTAATACTTTGTTCAGTACACTTTCCATGGTCTTCAATTAAAAGAAGATAGTTTAGAATTTAAAATCTTGCTTGATACTTCTAACTATGGCTAGATGAGTCTTGGTTAACTACCCTGAGCTAGGTAGGCTGGGGAAGACCAGCACTAGACCAGCAGTGAATCTGACCTGGGAGTAAAGGCAACTGTGGGAAGAACAGATCGATCTGGGAAAAAATCTACAGCCAGCAGCTCAGCAACAGAAAACTGGTCCAAAAGCTGTCACTGTCGAGAATGTCTGTTACCAGATCAGGGAAAGGAAAATCAGCTGGCAAAGCCGAGGGAAGTCAATTGGCAAAAGGGCCCAGGACACTATTCTGGAGCTCAGCATCATCACAAATGGTAAGTACTGCAGACGGACAGGCAAAGCCCAGACTTGAAGAGCTGACAAGACAGGCCAGTACTGCAGGGGTCCTGGACCAAGTTTGGATCCTGTTCAAGATAGCTATCTAAACTACAGATGTCTAAAAACTCCATTTCTGCAGATGGATAATGGTAATGGTGATACAACAATGTGAATGCATTTCATGCCACAAAAATGAATACTTTAAAATGGTAAATTGTATGTTGTGCACATTTTACCACAAAAAATGTTTTTAGTGAGGGAAAAAATGCTGTTTTCTGTATCACTCACTGGTCAGTGTTACCGATCTCTTCAATTTTCCTGAACTTTCTTGTGGTCTTTCAAATCATCACAACACACAGAATTCTCTTCTAGGTAGAACTTCCAGCAAGAAATTAACCCATGAATGTTATGTATCTCGAGGAAGAATAAGCAATAACCAGAATTTGGACCAGACTCAAGTTTGATATAGGTAATTTTACCTTAAATATAATAAATATGTAGTGCATATGTAGATATGAGATATATGCATACCTACGTACACACATACCATATACAAATACCATTTATGGGTATAAAATATTTACCCCCCAAAGAAATACAAAACACTGGCTTGGTATGAACCTCCTTCCCCTCATTTCCCTGGAGCTAGGAGAAACTGGTGATGGCATTCAGCCCCTCTCTCACCAAAAGGAGGAAGGCTACAAAGCAAGTATCACCAGGTGTGGCGGCACACACCTGTAATCCCAGCACTTGGGAGGCTGAGGCAGGAGGGTCGTTGCGAATTTGAGACCAGCCTGGACTACGAAGTGAGCTCAAGGCCAGTCTGAACTGCATAGTGAGACCCTGTCTCAAAAAAAAAAAAAAAAAAAAAAAAAAAAGCAAGTATCAAAGGGGGACACCATAACCCCTGATTCAAAATGCAGATGTAGCCAAAGTCATTTATAGTTATTTAAGAATGAGAACAGGATTAATTGTCTATATAAGTTGACCGAAGCTAATACTGAAACGCACTTATAGGCATGCAAAGTAGGTAGTCTTGTGTTTAATAAATATATGATTTAATTAATTGAAGAAAAAAATCTAAGAATTAAGAATATTAAGTAATCTAGAAGGAAAATTTCCCCTCAGGTAATTCCAAGTTGACAATTTATTCAAGGTGTCTTAAATATATAGTAATTTACATTATTTACAAGTCAGACTTTTGACAGACTCTACCCTCTAAAGTACAGCCTTGAGCAAAGACACATGATTTGTCCACTCAAATTACTTCTACAACTTACCACAAGGTCTCTATGAACACTAAACTCCTAAACAACCTTTCCTTACGTAGCAGAAAATTCATAGTAAGCTCAGTAATGTGATTTCTCAACTCATAAAAATTACAAGGAGGAGCTGGTAGACAAAAGTATAGTAACAGTGGAAGAGGTGACCACTGACAGTATGACTTCATAAAAGACACAAAAAGAAACACTTTGGACAATACTGAGAAATTGTGTCATAAGAACCACACATAATGACAAGGGAAAGGGTTAATGAACACCATGGCATTTGTTCTATTAAGACAGGGAGTACTAGATGTATTTAAGGAAGGATTTAATAAAAATTACTCCCCAAAATTATTTAAGTATTTAATGTAATAAACTCTAGTTAGCTAAATATTCAACCATAAGAACATTTTATTTTCTAACCAATGTCAAATAAAGGAGTCATTACCTTATTTTCAAGTTTTTCTTCCTAAAACTATTTCAAAACCACCAGACTTTACCTAGTTAAAAGAAAAAAAAAAAACAAAAACCTGATGTACTCTCCCCTGAAATTTCTAACCAAATATTTGAAGGATGGTGTATGAGAGGCAGCTTGTGTTTGTTCTTCTTTGTCTACTGTTTTCTATTTCCTTTAGGCCTATTTGTAGGCAGAGGGCCAGTAGACAGCTGCTCTGCTTACTCAAAGAACTAAACTCAAGAACTATGTGTTCATGCATTCTTGTTGCTGAAATCAGTTTATTTTTTTTAATCAGGAGTTTATAAATTGTGAGGATGAGAGTATTTCCTTATTTGTGCCCTTCTCAATCAGCCATTATCAGAATCAATTATTTACTCCTCACCCTATATAAAATCATTTTATTCACTTATACATTACGCTTTCCACTCCTGGATTTTTTTGTCTAAGATGACTAAAGTGATTCTTGGATAGGCGGTTTCTCATTAGCAATCAACTTCCATGCAATCAATTCAAATTAGCACATGGTGATCTAAATCAGGGGAACGCTACAAGGAAGAGGTTTCTGCTTCAAAGAAATACTAAAATTGCTTCAAATCCGTCAAAGTGAATCATGTCTTCCAACATGTCTCAGCTTTTTACTGCCTACCTGTAACTAAGAGAACAGTAACTAATGCAGGAAATAGTTTTGTTATGAACTATATGACTTTGACTGCTTCAACGCTGAAATTGAAATTGACATATTTGTCATTCTTTACTATGAACTTCTTATAACTATACTCATAACTGATAGAAAAAATGTCAGGCTGTCCACAGCTAGCTCTCTCTTCACAGGAACACTGACAAGGAGTAAATTTCATTTTAAAGACACGTCATTTCACAAGTTCTATGATTAAATATTTACACTAGACTCCCTCAGTCAAACATGAATGAATTAAATGAACTTCTGTTTGATCCTCTCCTCCACAGAATAAATTCTCCTTTTCCTAGTGCTTTGCAGTGTATATTTTGGCAAGGGTAGATTGAAGAGTAGGGCAGGTATTGGGGGTGGGGAACACTTGCTGTGTTCCAAGAGAGCAGTCACTGTCTGGCCTTCGGAGATTTTGGCAACTTGCGGTCCTGCAGGGCCTCCCGGCAGTCTGGGCTTAAGCTTTCACCATGTGACTCCTCTGTCAAACAACCGACCCTCAAAGCCCTACAGTTCATTACGGGACACAAGTTCAGACACGTTCACAACCTGTTATTATTTATTAGTATATAATACGTAAAGGAAGTCGAAATTCCATGAAACTGCAATCTGAACTAGGAATCTAAAACTTCATACATTTTATGAAGTTAATGCTTATAATTTTCAAAAACAAAGTCATTAAAGAGGTTTCAATTATTATAAAAAATAATGAGGCTGAAGGTCAGGAGCAGGTTAAATCTGCCCTAAAGGCAGAAGTTTAGCAGACCAACAGTTCTAGTTTAGTTAAAAATACAACTCTTTTCTTTTTTTAAATACAACTCTTTGAATGTACGTTGGACAGCTGAAACACAACTTTAATCAGGAATGAGAGGTACACACTGCACTTCGTACAAACTCAGCATGCTGACACATCGTTCTGTGCTCTCTAGTGAGCAGGAGTAATCCTCAACAGCATTAAGAGGAGAGGCTGAGCATGAAACCAGGGGCAAGCCAAGCCATGATTTTATTCTTTCTGTCATTTTTCTCTCAAGTGGAAGATCCTAGCACTCTCTGCTTCTGACAATGTTTATAAACAGAACTCGGAGAAGCATCTGAACACAAAGAAATAAGCCTTTCCAACAAACTGTGATGACAATCAACCAGCTGAGTCTTTATCCTGCTGTCATGGATTCAGACATGCTTTTAAGACCTAACTTCCACCCCCAAAAACAGCTTAAAAGCGCTCAAAGAAAATCTACTTCTAACTTAAGATGTACGTTACTACAAAGTTATACTGACAACTCTGTTCTGAGAAAAGCTAGAAAACAATGTTGGGGAAAAAAGGATCAATGAAATATATGCATGAAGTCAAAATATTCTTTATAGTATCTTTTCATCTTAAAAGATAAACACCATACTCTTGTGACATATCTTATAATCTAAATTAAATACAATATTTGTGTCTTATAATAAAAGAATAAAACTCTTAAATCTTAGGTGACATAACGATTCATTTTTTTGTCCCCTAAAATTTGCCATGCATTTTAAAATTCATTAGTCCTGCAGATCTGAATTCTACAATTCTGATAGCCTTTTATTAGTGGGAGCCAAAATCTTTATGTAGTACAAAGAACTGCTCAGCTGAAGGATAACCTTACTGCCTAGGTGGATAAACAGGGTGCAGTAAAATCAGATTATGTAATATGCCTCTCTAAAAGTAAGCCTCTTCTCTCATCTATCCAAAAAATACTGCTCGTTCATCCCTGTAACATTATCAAATGCAGATGTCTACAATGTGATAACAATACGTAGCCCATCTGAGGTTAAGATTTACCTGTCCCTATTCCTTCCCCCAAGATAAAATACACTACTCCAGCATATCAGCTATGTGGCAATTTTTATGTGCACTTACATTATAAAACACTGGTTGTTCTGTTTATTTTGACAACATCCTGGAGGGACTGAAGATAATGGAACTCAACTCCAAATTAGTAACACTGTTAGATGAATACCGTAACAAAACAATAACAAAGTCTGCTTCAATAAAAGTGGAATAGTAATCTGAGGACAAATTTCAGTTGGTTTACTGCTTCCCTTGTTAATCTTTCACCTTCTAAAATGTATTTTACAACTAAAAGTGCGAAAGAACTTATGTTAACAACTTTCTATTTTGTGACACTTTAACTTTCATAGAACATGTTTATTCCTTCCTGCTCCCTGCCACACTTCCAATCCATGAGATCAGCAAAGAAAACTCAGGCAGCTGAAGGGGCTCCTGTAAATATGGTGTCGATGTCCCCGTGTGGGTTTGTACAAAGTGTGGGATGGCACTTGTCTTGGTTTCTTTTCTCTCGTTGCTGGGACAAAATGCCTGATACCCAAATTAAAGAAAGAAAGGTTTATTTAGCTCACAGTTGTGGAGGTTTCAGTCCATACTCGGCTAGTTCCAAGGCAGAGTGGCACAGGGCAGAGGGCAACAGTTCATGGTGGTGGTGAAAAACAGCAAAAGCTGCAAGAGCGAAAGGGAGGAGCAGCAGACAGCAAGGCTCTTTCCCTCCCTTATGTTGTATGCAGGCTGCCCACTCTAGGGTGGTTGTAGCACTCACACCCATAATCCCAGCACTGGACCATGAATCAATCAAAAACTCTAGAAGCCCGCCCCATGTCTGCATGAGGCTTTGGGGTCACATCTGGACACAAATCATAACAGCATGTGGCCTGCCCAGCGACAGCTCTTCGCAAGGTTTTAGTGCTTATCCCCTTAGCTCCAACTTCCTCTACCTTCCTAAGTGACATCAGGCCTCCAACATGTAGATGCTCACAAAGGTAATGCCCTGGATGTCCTGCCATAAAGTCTCCCATGGGCCTTTCTTCCAAGAAGACATAAAAAGATGCCTATTTAAGGGACAATGTATGGGAACGGATACACTCAGCCACAGGGACAATGGGATGAAACCCACACTCCACATGCACCACAACCGTACGTAGCACACACAGTAAGACATACAGATACATAGCTCTATGAAAGTTTTAAAGAACCGGAAGATCAGAGAAGACAGCATGAAGAGTTTACAGCTCAAATGGCCGCAAAGTAATGGATAGGAATTGAAGATGCAAATAAAGAACATTCTAGATAGCTGAGACAAGGAGGGGAGATAGCAGCATGAGGCGGCCAAGTATAAGACATCTGTTCATGTATTCAGGCAACAAATGTCTAGTGAACACGATGCCATCACAGGCACTCCTCTAGACACTGGGAACAGACTGTGAACAAGACAGGCAGTTACTCCATGGAGCTTACTTCTGGCAGGGGAAATGGACAAACACATCAATGCATGAATACAGAAGTTAACTTCAACTGGTAATAAGTACACAGAAGAAAAATAAGGCAGCGTCAGGGCATAGTGAGTGGAGAGGGGTTTCTATAAGGGAGACTGATGGGAAGGTGGTATGTGAGTAAAAACCTGCATCAAGTAGGGAAAGGGGTCCAAAGAGATAGAAGGAGTGCACATGTGCAAAGGCCCTGAGGCAGAACAGTTTTGCATGTTCTAAGGACAGCTACAAGGCCAGTGCAGGGGAAGTGTTTCTAATTAAGGAGACCAATGACACTTGGTACATTATTATCTAACCTTATTCCCAATTAGCATCATGGCTAATAGTAGTATCTTTGTAGCAATCAAAGAAGCTACTACTAACTTCTAAACACTCCTATGGATGACAAGAAGGCAATATTTCCCACTGAGACAGATCTTATATGGCCTTGCTGTCATAAATAGTTGATATGATTTTGTTCTGAGTGTAAGGAAGAAGTAATTAGAGAGCTGTAAACAGAGGAAATGGTTTTCCTCAGAACCATGGTTCCTCAGAACCATGATATAATTTTTATATTTAACAGATATCTCTGTTACTGTACAGAAACTTGATTCTAAGAGGCACAAGTAGCTGCAGGGTAACCAGATACAAGGCTACTGCAGTAAGCCAGGAGATTATGGCAGCTTGGACGTGGTAGGTATAGCAGAGGCGCTAAGAAGTGGTAAGATCAGGGATATTCTGAAGAGCGAGCCATCAGGATTTGTCTAACGAGGTGTCACCCAGTCGGGTAAGAATATGGAAAAGGAGAAGTCAAAGATGAAGCTAGAATGGAAAGTTGGAACTGTAGCAATAAGGGCTTAGAACAGCAGCCCAAGAAATATGTTGTAGGTAGCAGGGTGCCAAAGAACGACTTTATGCTTCAAGCGGAGTGATCCCATAGCAGCTGGGAAAGAGGAGAACGGAAAATGAAGGATACCAGTTGGCGGGGGCAACACTCCTCGGGGGAAGGCTCTGCAATGGTCACTTCAAAGGCTTCACAAAGACAAGGTCAGTGAGCGCTATGACGGGCTAACTGTCAGATTCAAGCCTAAGCAGCACAGGGATAATCAAGGTGAGCCATCACGGAGGAAGAGGATCTGAGCAGGAAGTAGTTAACCAGTTCCAGATACAGGAGGTCTGAGTGCCAGCCACCCTCACAGCTGGGGCCAGAGCTACAGCACAGGTTAGGACTAGAGGTAAGTGTTTGGGAGTCATGGGTGAGGGGTAGGTTGGCTGCCAAAGCCCTGCGACGGAAACAGGATCACCACCTGAGAGGAGGCTGAGCAGAGAGAACGCAGAAAGGAGGAAGGGAGGAGCAGCTTTGGGAATCAAGCTGAGTGCAAGAAGATCCAGTGCACAGATGTGAAAGAGGGTAAAGACCCAGAAAGAGTGGATGGATTTCATGACTAAGAGTCTGGAAACTGTCAAGAGCACACTTTCTGCAGGATAGAAAGGTAATGGCAAAGTGTTAAAGGAAATGAGTCAGTCTGAGAAAATGTAAATGAGTGTACACATTTTCAAAGCTTGGTTATAAAAGGAAAGAGATAAAAGTAGTGGTAGCTTGAGGGAAGGTTGTGTGTGTGTGTGTGTGCCTCTTAAGAGTGAGAATTAATTATTAATTTGAAGAGCTTAAAGAGAATCCAGCAGAAAGGGAGAGACTAAAACTGCAAGATGACACAACCCACTAAGGAACATGAAAACAAAAGAAAAGAACAGAGGTGCATCATCGTTGGAAAAAAGGGACACTTCTTCCTCCGGCAGACACAGGAAGACAATCGGGCATGTGACCCCCAGTGGCTGCCACGACGCTGACAGCTTCCTCTGAACATCACAGAGGAGATGAGGAATAAAGCTATAGATAGCAGTGTACTTCCAACAATCAACAATCACTGCTCTGAGAAACAAGATTCTGACTAATGCTGTTTTTTCTAGTTAATGTCGTGACATTAGAACAACCAAATGTTGTGATTCACAGTTTGTCTCTTTTGTTTAGTGAATTTTTAATATGAATGAAAGGGGTGGGTGGTTAAGTACCTTTGGTAAATGAATGAAGAAAAGTCTTCCCAACCATGCAAATTCCACTATATATATATGAGTGTATTTTTCTGAAAATAATTTTAACTCCATTCAGTTTGTCTTTATCACTTGACATTTACAAACAACTGTTTCAAATTCACAAATCAAAAGGATATTGCTTTTCACTGTAGCTATTTATATATACATATGGGTTTTTTTCCTAGTCACCATAATACCACAACTCCATAGCAGTTAGAAGTAAAATAATAGAATACTATAAGGAAGAAAAATGTGGTGAAGCTTGATTTTTCAAAAAACTGAAAATACATAAACTCCATTTTTTTTTTTTTTTTGGTTTTTCTCCAGTACCGGGAACCGAACTCACGACCTTGCACTTGCCAGGCAGGTGCTTTGCCGCTGAGCTAAGTCCCCAGCCCCTAAACTCCATATTTGATGAGATATCAATCAAAGCCAATGCTAACCTCATCTAGCCATTCCTTACTGCCAAAAAGGGGACTTCAGAAAAGCATACATCATCAGGAAATACCGTTAGGTCAGTAGCTTTTTAAGTAATTGGCCGTGATGTCCCATCAATTTTATTAAGTAGGAGACTCTTATAGATAAGGAAAACCTACGTTTGTAAATCTGCTTTCTACAGTCTGTCAAAGTTGTCAAACAATGCTAAGATTTTATAATAACTATGATTTGGTGATGAATTGAATGAGTTAAACTAGCATTAATCATACCCTAATTCTATATCCAGGTTATATTATCTCAGTTACATAATTGCTTTTAAAAATACATTTTAAAAAATCAAGGAGTCATCCAATGCTAATTAGAAAATGATAAGAGGAAAGAATAAAAATCTTTATAGAGTATAAAATCAATAATCTATTTAAAAAAACTCAACTTGGAAACACCAAAATCATTTGAAATGGCAAATAAAAAACAAAGCCACTATTCCCTATTTCACATACTTGAAACATGTTCCTCTTGAATAAACTGTACCTGTCACCAAATAGTTCATCTTTCATTGATAGGTATACGACACAATGATTCATGGAGACCATCCATGGACTATAAAAGTATGTGCTTTTTGCAACAGGTGTCAGGTGTTGAGCTGGAATTTATGCTTTCCAGCTTGTAAGGCAGCCCACAGTAACATGTTCCTTTTAAAATCTGAATTAGCATTTTATATTTTAAAACAACATTTGGCAGGGGTGGCTAGGATCCCTGCGTGTTCCACAACATCCATGCATTATTTATTTTACTATACTACCATATTGAGCTACAATTACTCTCTGTGTGCCTTTCTCCACCACTGGACTAGAAACACTTGCAAGCAGAGACTGCATGTGTCTCTGGCAGTAAGAAAATCCCTATGGAAGGCAAACCCAGGACTTTTAAGAGGCATCACAAAGGGCAATAGGAAAGCTGCAGAAAGTTTCTGAGAGGGAAATACTATCCCTGATACGAGCAGAATTCACTGCGTCCTATAATGCTTCAGTTCAGAAAACTCTTAAGGGTAACTATTTTAAAAATAATGTCATGTGAATGAAAGGAATCTACTAATCATGGAGTCACGAAGTGATTCTGAATCCCAAATGCCTGATCTGAATTTAATGAAGGTAGTTCTTTTACTATTCTACTTTTTAAGCTATTTTTTGGAACAGCAGGTAGATCATCACTTAGTATATATTCTTAATGTATACCTTCTGTAAGAGGTAGAGATCTGTGCCAAAAATTAAAAACTAAAAAATATTGGCTATAAAGAGACATAGTCATCAATACAGGTAGTCCATCTAAACAGCTTTTGGTATACATACATATTTTTCCCTATAACAGCTGTAATAAACTAGGACAAATTTCATATTTTAAGCTCAAATTTATTATCTTAGAATTTCAGAGATCAGAAACCCACAATGGTTCCCTCTGGATTAAAAATCAAGATCTTAGCATGCTGCATTTTTTTCTGGAGGCTTCCAGGAACAATCTAAGCAGATGGCTTTTTTTTGTTTTGTTTTATCTTTTCCAGCTTCTAGATGTTGTCTGCATACTTTGGCTTGTGGTCCCTTCCTCAATCTACAACAGCAGGTTGGTTCTTTGTCACACAGCACATTTCTGAACTTGTCTTCCGCCTCCCTCCTCTGATTCCACTGGATCTACCTAGGTAACCCAGGATCATCATCTCATCTCCAAGTCAGTGAGCACCCTTAATTCAATCTGCAATCTTAATTCCACTGTCCCATATAACCACAACGTCACAGATTCTGGGGATTAAGACATGGACATCTTAGGGAGGGGGGCCCAGGGAGAAGATTCTGCCTTCCACAATGTGTCATTGTCTATCACACACATACTATTTTACTTTTTATGCAGATACCCATATGTAAACCATACACACACACACACACACACACACACACACACACACACACACAGCTTACTTCAATTTCCCTATACCAGTTCATGAATTCTAGACTAATTCTAATGAACACTTAAACAAATGTCTTCTATAACTTTGTAGTATTAAAAATGTATTCAGAAAAAAAATCTCTGTTCTTTAAAAAAAAAAATTTCAGTTTTTTCCAAGAATGTAAATCAAAACAAAGCTTAACCACAATACCTGCACAGGAAAGAACTCTTTTAGGTCTACAGGTATCTACTATATTCATATTTCAGCATTTATTCTTTAAGAAAAAGATACTAAGCCTCCTGTCCATAGTTATAATTTATTCATCTCTAGGCAGCTGACTATGGCTAGGCTTTTGGTAATTTTACTTTCTCTTAGGAGAGGGATTTTTTCCAGAAACTCTCAAGGTCTCCAACAGGTTAGCTGCAGATATCTAAATCTGTCTCAAATGTCACTATTTTCTGATGAAAAGAAATCATGACATTTTAACTCACTCCTCAATTGTAGGAAAAAGGACTCACCTTTAGAATTCTTCTTCCTTTTTATTAAGAGGTTTATGTAGAATAATTAAATTATTTGAATCTAATTGAAAATAGTTCTTTTGTGAAAATCCACCCAATTCTTTAAGTCTTTTGTTGGTCATTAAATAATGATCATGGCAACAATTTTCTGAATCTTCAAAACAGCAATCTAAAAATAATTTATTCTATTCCACATGACCTTGTTTTTCAAATTGTATTCCTTTGAACATTCGGAAATATGAATTGATGTCCTATAAAAGAAAACAGCAAGCTACTCAGTTGGTCACACAGATTCTGAGGGTCACAAGGCACATTTATTGTTACAAATCCCAAAGTACTAAAACCCCTAACTTTATCATCTGCTTTCTGATAATCTTCCCAACACCCCGAGTACATCTGGGCTGAGGCAAGCAAGTGAGAAGAGAGTGCTAATACACAGCCATCTGCAAAGAGCATTGCTCCTAGCATACAACCGGAAATAGCCAGCCCCAGCCTAGCCCCCAAGAGCGTAGGGGCTAAACAGGCAGGCACTGGCAAATATCAAATGTAGAATCAATGCCAAACTGTAAGTATGATTAAGAATTTACTTGAAGCAACACAAATATGCAGAGGTTCTGTTGCTTCTCCTTGTATTTACATGGGTGAAATCATTTTAAAAACAATGCTTAATTCAGTATGACTCTCAATGGTGCAAGTATCCACAAACTACACCATGTTTATAAATAATCCAAATCTATTTCACTCAAAGTATTGGCCCTCAAATACAGTCATGGATATCCCACCCACTACACATAAGCAACAGATTTTTCTTTAACTTCAAAGAGTGTTTCTTCATCCAACGAACAATCAAAAGTAATATTCAACTAAAAGAAATTAAGGTGCATCCATTTTCCTACAAATGACTCAAGTGTATCTTTCTTCATGGAGAGCGCAGTACTTCACTGTGCGTAATACTGTATTTTCCCTGTTCGTTCATCTGTTGGTGGACATTTAAGCACTTCCAAGAGGGGATCTCAAAAAGGAATTAAGGTGTGCTATGTACATGAGCCAGCTCCACACATGGAATGTCAACATCATGCACTGCAAACGTGTACAAAGCGAGGTGGGGGAGGGGACCAAGAGATAGGGAAAAAAGGGAAGCGAAAGGGGATGGAAAAAAAAGAATTAAGCATAATCTATACCTGTACCAGTTCCCCACAAGGAATTTAACATTATCTACTAGAAACATGTACTAATTTTTAAAGAAGAAATTAAGATTAGCTTTGAAGGGATAGGGAATCTTTTAAATGGTTTTTCCTCTATTTTATGTATCAACTATTCAAATATTACCGATACCTCTTTTTAAAATTTCTCTGAAAAGCCAGGTATGGTGGTACAAGCCTGTAATCCCAGCACTCAGGAGGCTAATGCAGGAGGATCCTTGTGAGTTCGAGACTAGCCTGGGCTACAAATTGAGTTCAAGGCCAATCTGAACTTCATAGGGAGACCCTGCCTCAAAAAAAAAAAAAAAACAAAACTATCAAAATGAGATGCGCTTCTTTTAAATTTATAGTCTTTAAGTATGAACAATACACTAGGCTCAACAGGTTAACTGTGTTTGTAGTCCCAAATTTGTTATCACAAACAAAAAAGAAAATAAATATCTCCTAAACTCTAAACAACCAAGATTAGTTTTTAGCCAAAGCTGCTACAGGATAATTAGTTCTCTAATCACATGAACACTTAATTCCTTTCTCAAATTCCACCTGAACTATCTTTTTACCTATTATTTCATTAACCTAATATCCATCAAAATAGCTACTACATATCAGACACTGTGTACCACTAGACATCAAAGATGTATATTAGGTCTGGCTTTTTTATTTTTAAGTCTTTTTGAGACAGGATTGCACTATGCAGTTCAGGCTGGTTTCAAATTCATGGTGACCCTCCTGCTTCAGCCTCCCAAGTGCTGGGATTACAGGCATGTGCCACTATGCCCAGCCAAGGCTTTGTCTTTAAAGACCTGTTGCTCTAGAAAGAGATGGAGACCCAAAAAATTCAATCTTTTTTTTTAGAACTCTAGAATGGAGATACCTCCAAGCTATAATACTAAAGAAAAAGAAAACACAGCTGCCTCCAGTGAGAGGAGAGTGCCAGGCAGGGCAGCTAAGGAGAAGGAGAGGCACCACCGGGAGGGGACAGCTTGTAGGAGAGGAGCACAAAGGATCTGGCTTCGGGCATCACACACAGTGCACCAGTGGAGGAGCTGGTTAAGGACCTACCTACAAGGCCAGAAAGAGAGTCATCTTGTAGATGATACTGAATTTTTTGTATTTTATTCTACATTCAATAGAACACTTTGAAAAACTTTTCAGAGCTTCATTCAGACCTACATTTGGGAAAAACACTAGCACAATCTGGAGAAAGACATGAAGAAGGAGAAATGGGGAGAGCAAGCCAGTAAGCTTCTGTTTGTCATGGTGCCTTCAAAATTACTTCACCCTTTCAGTGACTTTGTACCAAATCAGGACTGCTGCTCTTACATAATACAAGAGAATGGAGCTCCTGACTAGAGGAAGAGACTTGCCACAGGCCACATAATAAGGAACAACAGGCTGAAAGATCCCTACAGTCTAGGAATTCTCATTCCACTGGCCTGCTCACCCAGTCTGTTGAAGTTAAAAGATCAAATATGGGTCATAGCACATCCCAGAGTGGTAGTTTAGCTACCGCTAAACTGAACTGAAGCTGATGAGTCAGATATTTTGTGTTCTGCCAACACAGTACATACGTGGAAGCTAAATAAAATGAAGATGATTCAGTAAGCTTTTAAAAGTATACTTCAGTATGGAAAATTGGCTGTTACTCGATGTTTTTTATCCCCTCTTCAGTGATACACTCAAAGACCCAAATAAAGTTCACGTTCATGGAATAATGAAGCAGAAAATCAGCTTAATCCTTAAACTCTGAACATATAATCTACTAATCTGCTGATAATGGTGTAAACTTCCTGGTTGTAAATATTAGGCCTTCATATGTAGCACATTATAGAAAACTCTGGTTTACTCAGAGAAGTTGGTATATGGGATGTGGTGGTTAATTTAATAACTTGGTTCTCCAGAAATTAATACATGTACCATAACATGGTAATTAATAGTATATATATCATAAAACAATTAACAATTTTCAAAGATATAGAATAAGGACTTTAAAACTGAAACCAGGCCAGGGATACAGCTCAGCAGCATAAGTGCCTGCCTGGCAAGTGCAAGGTCCTCAGTTAGATTCCCAGTACCAAAAAATAAATAAATGAAACTGAAACCATACTGAATATGCACATTCCTGGTCTTTATTTTAACATACAATGATAACTAACATTTATCAAAGGCTTATCATGGAAAAGATACTTTTCTAAGTGTTCTAAGTATCTGTTAGCTCACTGCAGTACACATCATTTAACTCAATGATAAACAGGAATTCTTACAAGTTATGAAAAACAAATTTAGCTATTTTAGATTGCTTTGGTTGTTTGGCTTCTGGAAAAATGAAAGTTATATTTCACTACAGTAATTCATTGACTGATTTTCTTCATACCCTCCAGATAATGAGGAACTTAATCAGCAAAGCACCTCCCTCCAGACTATTATTTCATGGAACCGTTTCTCTTTCACACTTGTCAGCTCTGCCCTTAGCAGCTGACATTTCATTAACAGACATAACTGAAAATTTAGCTCTCAGGTAAATCCGAGGGTCTTCCTTCCCCATGATTTCTCGTACTTGCCCCCTGCCCCAGAGCAGCTAAGAAACATTTTCCCGCTCTACCATGTGCTTCCTCATCTTGTGTTCTGAGATTCCCTCCAACTGTCATTTGAATTTTCCACTTTTCCCTAACTCTGAAAGTACTCCTGTTTTTCCTTTCCTGCTTCACTATTCTAAGCCCCACCTCTCTATTCAGTCCACGAGAAAGCAGTATCCTCAACCAAATTAGTGCAGAACACTCAATCTCCCCCGGGGCATTTCTGCTCACCTTCACCTGCTGGGGATATTTGCTAATGGCAATTTTTTCATTTCCTCAATGGTGGCCACCAGAGGGTCTAGGAAGAATGTGTTACTGGCATGTAGTAGGTGAGAGAGTAGAGATGCTGCTAAATATCCTACAATGCCCAGGAGGAAACATTTTTTTAAAAAGACAAAAGAATAATCAGAACATACATGTCAAGAACGCCAGGCTAAAAAAAACTCTGGTCCAGAACATGATCTTAGATCAAGTACCAAATCTTCCAGTCATCACTGGATGCAAATTAAAATGTAACTATTCAAATACACTGCCATGGCATTTTAAGAACACTTTGGTGAAGAACATGTGCTGCACCCAAACAGAATATCCTAATAGCCACTTTCATGGGTGAGGCTTAACACACTTCTAACAGCGGACTGCCATGTGATAGCCTTTACATATAACACAGCTTTGCTATGAAGAACTGACTAGCAGGGTTTGCAAACAACTTCATACTATTGCCAACAGGTCATTCCTATAATAGTTACAAAAGGAATCTCCCCGCACTTTGGACTCCAAGGGATCCTTCTATTGAAACTAATTCATGGTAAATTGATTTTCATGTTTAGGTCAAGGTTGCTCAGCACCAGTACTCCTGATCCTTCAGACTAATAATTCTTTGTTAAGGGGGTGACTGACCTGTGCATTTCCAGTGCCAGGCATCTCTGGCCTCTATCCATTAGATGTCAACAACCACCGCCTTTCCCCTTCAAGACAAAGTGTCTCCAAATAGTTCCATATGTTTACTGGATCACACCCATTATTCCACTGAGAACTCTTGCCTTCAGAGGTTGTTGGGTTTTTTTTGGTTTTTTTGGTTTTTTTTTGTTGTTTTGTTTTTTTCCTGAATCAAATTGTAGTTTAAATTTTACACATCTGGATTTTGATATACTGGCTTTGCTGGGTACAAATACACAAGGTGTGACTAAAAAATATTGTATGTTTAAATAAAAACAAAATGCAATAAAAGCCGTTGCCATGAATCCCCTCAAAATACCCCGTCCCCTCTGAACACACTTAGCCCACTGCTCTTGCCACTTCCTGAAGCAGTTCGGAAGTCCTCTTCTGCAAGCGTCTTCAGTAGCACCATCACCGCTGCCTCAATACCCTGAATCACTTCAAACTGTTTCCCTTTCATGGCCATTTGCAGTCTGGAGAAGAGCCAGAAGTTGCAAGGTCCCAAATCCAGTGAACAAGGTGGATGAGGACACACCTTAAAGTGTTTTAAAGCCTGCATTTCTATTGGATGCACTCAGCAGCAGCATTCGCTGTATGTTTTTATCATACCTTGTCAAGACACTCAGGAAAGAGGACTTCCAGAACTGCTTCAGAAAATGGCAAGAACAATGGGATAAGTGCATTCAAAGTAAGAGAGAGTACTCTGACAGGGATAAATGAAAATGTGTCTTTTACTGTAATAATGTTTTTTAAACATTCCCCATATTCTTCAATCAGTCCTTATATTTAATAACTACATCAACAAATTCTTTTACATTGAGATTCTTAAAACAAGATTCCACCTTTAATCCTATACAAAACAGAAATTTTTAAAATTTAAGCAGCACTCAACCATTATAATCTGGCTCACATACACAGTGACACCTCCTTACAAATCAAGACTGCCAAACATTTTATGTACAGTTACCTTCTTAAAGATGTCATGCACCCTGTGGCATAACACAATTCATAATAAAAAACAGTAGATAACATTTCATAGTGACTATATACTACTACACTACTTTAGTAGTTACACTCCCAAACACAATTTTTTAAGTTCCTTTCAATGATGCAATAACTTGAAAAGCTAAGTCCCATTTAAATAGGAGGCAGCTGAAGCACAGAGGGGCTAAGTAACTTGCCCTTGGTCACACAGGTAATCTGTGGTATGGCTGGCATTTCGACCCAAGTAGCCTAATTTGAGAATCCATGTTCTTGGGGCTGAGGGTACATCTCAGTGATGAGCCCTGTCTTAGCATGGTTGAGGCCCCAGGTTGGATAAAAGTAAACAGAAAGGGAAAACAAAGCCCACTGTTCTTACCTGTTACAACTACAAATCTGTATAGTCTAATAAGCATATTATGGGGGAAATTTAATTTCTTTTTTCTAGCTTTTGTTTGATTTTGTCTTGTTTTCTTGAAACAAGGTGTCACTATGTTGCTCAGGCTGGTCTCCAACTCCTGGGCTCAAGTGATCCTCCTACCTCAGCCTCCCAAGTGGCTGGTACTTAAATTCTTTCAATGGCATTTCTTCTGTGTCCAGAGGGACAAAACTGTTCCAGATACAGCCTCAGGACAGATACTTGCCATGTGTTTAATTTGCACAGTCATGGCCACTGGCCGAGACTCTGCTGCCCAGATGCCTAGATTCTAGTTCTGGCTCTGCAACAAACATTAGGATCTTTTCTCTCTCTGCACACATGACAGGACTGTATTTTTCCACTTCTTTTCCATAGAATTGTGTCACGGTAATTTGTTTTAGAAAAGGAAATATGAGAAATTAAACGTGATACTTCCAGGTGGAGACCTCAAGCCAGAGCCCAACTTGTGTTTGTCAGTTCTCTTCCTGGAAGCATATGTTGACAGGGAGGTTTTTAAATGTGGGTCTCTGAGTGACTATAATGACCACACTGAGCAGGAGCCCACAAGACAGGTATCATGAGAGGAATTAAGCCTTAGTTCTGTTAAGCCTTTCAAATTTCAGGGTTGTCTACCAACAAAGAAAAGCCCATTTCATGATGGATTCACTGCTGAATTCTATAACAACTTTAGAGAAGATCTAATGCCACTACTCCTCAAACTCTTTAATCTGATTGAAAGGAAAGCAATACTCCCAAAGTCATTCCTAGAAGCAAGTATTACCCTGATACCAAAGCAGAAAAGGATCCAACCAAAAAAGAGAATGGCAGGCCAATATCCCTCATGAAAATAGATGCAAAAATCCTCAATAGGAAAATGGCACACAGAATGCAGCAACTTATCTAGAAGATTATACACCATGACCAAGTAGGATTCATCCCAGAGATGCAAGGATGGTTCAACATATGTAAAGCAATAAATGTAAGACACCACACCAACAAGAGCCAAGGACAAAAATCACACAATCATCTCAAGAGACGCAAAAAAAGCATTTGACAAAGTCCAACACCCACTTATGTTAAAAAAACAAAAAACAAAAAACACAGAAAATTGGAATAGAGGGTCATTATCTCAATCTGATAAAAGTCATTTATGACCAAAAAAAAAAAAAAAAAAAAAGCCCAGCCAACATCATTCTAAATGGTCAAAAACTGAAAGCTCTCACTGTAAAATCAGGAACCAGACAAGGATGTCCACTATCAGCACTCCTACTCAATACAGTTCTGGATGCACTAACCAGAGCAATCAGACAAGAGAAAGAAATAAAAGGAATAAAGATAGGAAAGGAAGAAGCTAAATTATCCTTATTTTTTGGAGACAAGATACTCTCTACCTAGGAATATCCAAAAATCTCCACCAAAAGATTTCCCAATCAAAATACCAATAGCCTACCTCACAGAATTAGAGAAAACAGTACTAAAATGTATTTGGAAGCATAAGAGACCTAGAAAAGTAAAACAATTCTGGGCAACAAAGGCAAGGCAGGGGGCATTAGAATCCTTGACTTTTAAATCATACTACAAAGCTACTGTGATAAAAACAGCATGGTACTGGTAAAAACAAACAAAACAAACCAGACCCAAGGTTCAGTGGAACAGATTAGAAGATGCAGAAACAACTCCAAACACACTCAGCCAATGTATCTTTGACAAAAGGGCCAACACCTTCACTTGAAGAAAGACAGGCTCTAATAAATGGTGGTGAAAAACTAGTTTTCCGTCTGCTAAAGACTAAAACTAAATCCATGTCTATCACCATACATTAATACTAAAATCAAAATGGATCAAAAATCTAAATATTAAAACAGAAACACAAAATCTGCTGGACAAAAGAACAGTTAGAACTTTTGAAGACATAGGTGTAGCCAAAGATTTTATGAATAGAATCCCAATCACAATGCAAATATTACAAAAAAATCAACAACTGGAATCTCATCTTATTAAAAGTCTTTTGCAAAGCAAAAGAAACCACTAATAGAGCGAAGAGACAACCCAGACAGGGAAAAAACTTTTGCTAGCTGTTCCTCAGACAAAGGACTAATATCTAGACATATAAAGAACTCAAAAACCATCAGACCCCCCAAATTTAAAGACCTAATCCAAAACTGGGCAGGTGAAATGAATAGACACTGCTCAGATGAAGAAGTAGAAACAGCAAATAAATATATGAAAAAATGTTCAACATCTCCCAGCATTTGAGAAATGCAAATTAGAACAACACTGAGATTCCATCTCATTCCAGAAAGAATGGCTATTATCAAAATATTAACCAATAACAAATGCTAGTGGGGTTGTGGGGAAAAAGAAACCCTTCTCCACTATTTGTGGGATTGTGGACTGGTGCAACCACTGTGGAAATCACTATGGAGATTCCTCAAAAAACTAAAACTAGGTGTTCCTTTTGACCCAACTATTCCCCTTCTTGGTATCTTCCCAAAAGAATTAAAAACATCATACCACAATAATATCTGCATACCCATGTTTATAGCAGCACAGTTTGTAATAGATAAATGTTGTAAATGGCCCAAATGCCGATCAATTGATGAATGGATAAAGATGTGTTTTCTTACACACAATGGAGTAAGACTTAACCATAAAAAACGATAGACTTGACATTTCTAGGTAAATGGAGGCATCCTGAGACCACACTTAAGTGAAATAAATTGAACACACATGTGTAAATACCACATTGTTCCTCTGGTATGAGAAACCAAAAGTATAAGTAAGGACCAGAATATATACTAGATATTATGAAATAGGAAGAAATGTTTAATTGGAAGGAGAACTACGGAGAGGGGAGGGGGAAAGGAAGGAAGGGAAAGAAAAACTAATGAGAAGAAAAAGGAAAAATAGAAACCAAGCTTTTGTAAATAAGGAAGGGAAGAGGGATTGAAAGAAGGGTATGAAAATGGGAGGAAACAAAGAATTAAGATAAACCATGTACAGGTACAAAGGCCCTATGATGAATGTGATCATTATGTATATTTAAAATGTACCAATAAACATAATTAGTAAAAAATAAAAAAAAGATTTCAGAGTTGCTACTTTACTGTGGTTATTATAAGATATATCGTTATTTATTATTAGCTTTGTGATCTTCAACAATTTATTTAACCTCTCTGTGTGTCTTCTTCATCTATAAAATGAAGGTAATAGTAACAGCTACCTCATAGGGCTGGTGTGAGAATTAGGTAATATACACAAAGCACCTAGAATGCCTGGTGCACAGTGAGAGCTACTGTTCTCCCCAGATATTCTTACGCAAGCTAACTCACTGGCATTATCACTGTGGTCACAGGTTGATGTGGCAAATTTGAGAAACAGATATATAAATACATATTGCCCCCATTTTATTATTCCAATAATAAAATGATAAATATGCTCACCCAAATGCTATCATTTATTTGTTTGACAAAACACACTACACAACAAAACCCTGCACTATCTTCTGTTGAAAAATGACATGAAGGGGGGATAGAAGAAAGAAGACAGATAATTGCATTCTACTGACCTAACTTTTGCTTCTGCCTCATCTTTTGCCAGCAATACATACATAAACAAGCATAAATACACAAACATACACACACATGTTCCCTTCTCAATGAACAGATTTAATTTGCCAGCCAACTAGAAAGAGCTTCAGCAAGAGCCAAAAACGTAGTGCCAACTGGCTGCGTGACACGCAAAGTAATGTCTACTAACAAACCAGCCCCTGACATCTAGTAACTGGAAACACAACAGCAGGGAAGGAGTGGTGTGATCTGATGTGGAAAACCAACCTGGAATGTTCCTAGACACACAGTGAAGGTGACTGGATTAGGAAGAACGTCATGCTTAGAATCATGGAGCATTTTAGAGGGCATAATCTTCCAAGGTGATGCTCACTAGGTTCTCTCTTTTACCTGAGAATTAAAGCTGATTTTATAAAGGGGAATAGTTAACATGCTCAAAAAACAGTTTGTCACATCAAACATAGCATACTAAAATATACATTTCCAAAGCTTTTATTAGACATAAGTTTGGTGAGGAAAATATAGTAATATTTTTATTGATTGATTTATTTTTGGATGGCAATGGGGATTGAACTCAGAGTCTTTACACTGAGCTATATCCCTGGACCTTTTTGTATTTTTTAAAATTTTGAACAGGGTCTCACTAAGTCACTAAATAACCCAGGCTGAGCTCAAATTTGCAATCCTCCTGCCTCAGGGTCCCAGAGTCCTGGAATTACAGGGGTGTGGCACAATGTTCGGCTGAGAAAGACTTTCTTAAAGACGGAAAGAAGAGCTGGACTTATACACTGAGAAAATATCCTACCCTTTTAAAAATAAACTATTCAGAGGGGTAGTATACAGAGTGTGTAGGCAGGGTTTTGTGCAGTTTTAAATGTGGATTTGAATGAGAAGATCCTGAATGTGGCTACTGTAAAGAATGACATGTCCATTACAATGCAGTGAGTTAGAGAGTTTTAAAAAACTTTTTAAGGAGACTGCCCTAGGAGTCAAAGGATCAACAGTAGGATACAAGACAGCAACAAGAAATATGTCTAAAAGGAACTAGTAATGAGACTGAAAAGATACTGCACCCTATGTATAGTCTTACACTGTATATTAGTCAGCTTTCTGTTGCTGGGACAAAACACCTGACATACAAAACTTAAAAGAGAAAAGGTTTATTTTGGCTTATGGTTCAGAGATTTCAGTCCATGGTTGGCTGACTCAAAGGCAGAAACATCATCGCAGAAGCATGTGGTGAAGAAAAACTGCTCAAGTCTAGGCATCCAGGAAACAAAGAGCAGAGGAACAGGAAGAGCCAGAGAGTGAGGAAGAGGCCAAAGACCAGCCATACTCCTCAAGACCACAGTCTCACGGCTCACCCAGAAATACACTTTACCTATCTCCTAAGTATCTCTCAAGCCATTCAAGTTGATAAGCAAGATTGACCATCACAAACTGAAAACAAGAAATGAACTTACTTAAGACCTATAGGCCAAATTTTAAGAAGAAAGCTAAGTCAGTCTAGGAATAATCCCCCTATCCTTGATATCTCTTCTTAGTAATCTTCTATCCATCCACCTCTTCACTGTAGCTATAAATCCCAGATGTTGTTGCTACATCCAGAGCCAAGCCCAATCTTTCTTCCCTGTCACAAATCCTAGTAGTCTTTAGCAAACTCTCTCCTCCTCCTACCTCCTCAACGCCTCCCAGGGTTGGACTGAGCACAGGGCCTTGCACACATCAGGCAAGAGCTTCATTGCTGAGCTACACCCCCAGCCCTTCCTTTAACAAGTATCAGGACAATTTTTCCTTAAATACATCTAAACTTGGTCAGAACTGGGGTGGCAGCCCAGTCCAGCCTGCATTGGTAAAACATCACAGAGGGGAGGAAGGGAGCCACCAGGGGCCATCCGCATGGAGAGTGTGAGGGCTCTCACCCTAGCCAAATACAGTGAGGCCTCTGAAGCCAGAATCACCTTCAGGGAAAATAATATTGAGCTGCCAGGTACTCTGCAGCCCTCCCAATGTACCAATACCAAACACGTACGTTCTTACAGTTCTGCCCTAGCAGACATCGAAGGGGTGGGCAGGCCTGAGAATTGTAGTCTACCAGAGGGACACGACTTTCCCAGGATCAGCGTTGGCAGCAGGAAAGGTCAAGAATGAGTTCTGGGTTGCTCTGATGAGTGAATCATGGACTTTTCAAATTCAGTACAACCCAGCCAACCACACTGCCAGGGCTTATCCCTTCACATCACCTACCTGCTAAATAAAAACTTCTGCAGGCTTATCTGCTTAGGGAATGCTCCCATCCACTGTGAAAACCTTGGGCTGCCCCACTGTTCTGCTATAAAGAAATCTTTTTTTATCAATTACAGAAACAAAATACCACATATTTTGTCATCACCATTTTCCTTCTACTTCCTCTGAACCACTGGCCCTGTCTCCCATCACTTCAAAAGCAGCATATGCAGCTTCCCGCTGCTTTTCTCTTACTTGCTTTTCAGACTGTTTAACTATCTGAGGCATAAACACGGACAACTCCAAAGTTAATTTTTTTTGCGGGGGGTCCTCCCCTGCCCTTTTCCAGGCTCAAGATCAAACACAAGCAAAACACGCAGCTTAAGTGCGAGGCACTTCCTGGGCCAATTCTTAAATCCAATGGAACTTACTAGATGCATCTGAATTTGCATTTGCTACATTAAATAACGCTGCGTCAACCTGGTTTCTTTTTATTTCTTTATTTACTTTCCTCTTCAACTTGGAATTTTTGCCTTTTCACAACTACATGTGGGTGGATGTGTTTGCCAAGATTGTGCCAACAGGACTGGTTATAAATCTACCTATTTTATGTAAAGAAATATTTTTGTTGCTATCACATATCTCTATTAAAACATAAAGGATATGGAGAAAGCCAAATGCCCAAGTGACATACAGAAAAAGCTGATAATGAGCGGTTAATGAAGTGAGTTCTAAATCACAAGTGCTGTTCAAGTGGGCTGGGGATATAGCTCAGTGGCATAAGCGCCTGACTGTCAAGCTCAAGATCATGAGTTCGGTACCACAAAAAAAAAAAAAGTGCTGTTCAAAAAACAAAAAGGACATCTGTGAACTAGCACTGCTATTCAGTCCGTGTCTGTGTGTGTGTGTGTGTGTGTGTGTGTGTGTGTGTTATTAAAATAACTGTTCAAAGTTAATTTTTACCCGAGTTCTCTGAAAAAATTAAAAGTTTATGTTTCCAATAATTTGACCAATTCACCTTCAGCACAAATATCCACCTCATTTTCAAACATTTCTTTCTTAATGAAAATGAGTACATTATTTTAGAGAATACTCAGAAAAACTGCAATTATCTGCAAAATATAAAACAAGACGTATCAATTAGAAACATTTCTCTTTAACTAACTAAGATCTACTATGAGAATTACAAAGCACAAACCCTCAAAGTAGACCCTGGAACACCCAAGAGTGGAGTCAACAGGCTATTACTTAGATCAACCAACTTTTTGAAAGTCAATTAAAACTTCTCAAGGCATTTTGTAACAAACATGGTTTCATTTAATTATTGAAAGTGGTTTGGAAAACTGTTTTTGACTCAGGATACACACACGTTTTATGTGGTATTTTGTTTCTGTAATTGATAAATAAAATGATATGTACAGTATATATAGGATACAACGAGGTTTTAATATATGTATATGTCATAGAATGATTATATCAAATTAGTGGATAGATCCATCACCTCACACAGCAACACATAATGAACTTTCAGTTAAGGACAAGCTACTTATATATGATGGTGGGCCCATAAAATTATACCAGCTAGTGATGCTGCATTTGCTTTCATTTATCTAAGTGTAGTTCACAATGTTCACACAACCAAAGTACCCAAGGATGTACATGTAAGACCATAGCTTCGTCATTAAGCAACCCGTGCCTACATTTATTCTCTGTCACAGGAACATTTAAATCCACTCTGTTTGAAGTTTCCAGGCCACTGGAATATTATTACTAACTATAGCTGCCATGCTGCCCTAACCTGTTTTATTCATTACCTGACTTATACCATTTGCACATTAGCCTCTCCCAGTACAATGATCCATGTAGCCACAGACCTTACCGAACACCACCAAGAGGACCCCTTATTGCAAGGAGGTCTTTTTAAATGGGAAAGCTTTCCTTTTAAAAATATTTATTTGGAGCTATAAAAAATAAACTTAAACCTATGCTATTTAAACCTATGTTGTATCATAAGTTTGTATCAAATGATACATATAGAATGGATCCAAGTTTAAACATTCAAATTAATACAGGAAAGATAAACAAGCATTATGGCTGGGCTCCTGTGTGTTATCAGGTTAAGCAACAATGCATGTTTGCATGTATTTCCTATATTATAAGGGACTCAGATTTTCTTGAACAAATTCTCCGTTCAGCATAAAAGGTGAAGTTCATCCCTACTCCTGCACGGGATAGTTTGACCTGATTCCGTGGGGGCTTGTTTGCATTTTAAATTATTGAACTAAAATCCCTAGGGCTGGATAAGGGTTGGAAGCATCTGAGCAAACAAGATGTGCTCTGGCACAGGCCCACGGGCAGCATCTGTACTCCTGCACTTCACCCAAGGAGAGTGAGAAAGCCAATCTGTCCTAGTACAAGGGCTGGGTTCAGAGTATACCACACCAGAAATGCATCTACACCAAAAAGAGAATGGGGCAGCTTCTTAAAATCACAAACACAGTATGAGATCCTTATGGAATCTCACCTTATAGTGTGGCGCTGGGAAAAATACTGCCTGTCTTGGGAAACGGAAGTTGGCTTCCTCCTATGAAACCCTCTAATGTTTGGCAAAGTCAGCCTGGCTTTCCCACTTTTCTGGTCCTTAGTGACAGGGCCCACAAGTCTGTAACCAGTAGTGAAACAGCAGAAAGTACATCAGAAACTATTTTAAAAATATAAAAGTTTCAGGAGCTTTACTATATTTTAAATAAAACCTGAAGTTATATGTATGAACAATGATTATATGTTAAAGAATGTTATAAATAGGATCTTTTTGGTGGGAAAGGAAAAAAACCTATAAATTTTTAATCAAATCTTTTTCTATTTCAATTTACAATATACTTTTTTTTACAGGAGTTAAAATTAAAACACTAAATGATTCTCTTTCACTCTTCCACAAAGCAGAAATACTACACCTAAGCCCGTTCCAGTCATTCACCTGGTATATAACTGATCACAAACATAAAACTGCTTTCACGTGGAAACTTTTCACCCTACACAGACACCTCACTTGTGGAATGCCTCATGTTCTAGCATCTTTGTAAACTTTTTCCTATCAAGCAACATCTATTGGATGAAATATCACTTCCAAAATCATAACCAGAGGAAAGAATTGAAGCATTAAATTCATAATGTCCTACTTAAAAGCTAAAACTTTCACTTACATTTTAGAAGTCTTTTTTCCTCAAACAGACCCTCCTGGGAAACTTATTGAAAATGAAGATGTGTGTGTCCCAGCCCCAAGAAGTCAAACTCGGCAGGTCTGACGTAGACTCATATATGTACATTTTATCAAGCACCTATTAGTGGGATGCGGATAGTCCATGGACCAGACATTTGAGAAATAACACTGTGTGGAAGAGAAGTCATTTCCAGAACTGTCCAGTAGTCAAGCCTCTTCTCCCACTCCATGTTTCTTTTTTTATTTCATTTGACAGTTTCTAAGCAATCCCTCATTGGATTACTATGTTCTGAGGAAAACCGGAAATGTTATTCCCACTACAACTACAGAAAAACAATCCCTCCAAATGGAAAGGCATACAGAATAAGAGAAAATTGAAAAGCTCAATAATACTGCTAAGCAATCATTTGAAGCCTGCATGGGATCCTGATTGTTCTAAGTTAATACTCTCATTACAACCTTTAAATAATATTTTAAGCACTCTCCTGACTATTAATTTTTGTTATCTACAATCTCCAGTTACCTCATTCACACTACGAAGTGAGATGATGCCTGAAATTTAAATTAGTTCTCAACAGCCTCTTGCACTGGGTTTTAAGAAGCCTTGCTTTCTTCTATTACTGTGTTTTCCTATTTAAACTTTAGCATCAGAACTCTCTATCAGTTCTATTAATTTCATTTTTTCTAAAAGATGACTTAAAACTTCCTGGAAATTCTCACCTAACCACAAATGTAATTTGTTGCACTGACTACAATAAACATATTTTAAATCACAAATTCAGATTTCTTTACTTAAATAACTGCAGGCATGGCAGGCTAGGCAGGACTTGCCAAAGTCAATATGTTAAGTCTGTCTCTAGGGCAACAGACTGAAGAGTAGTAAATGAGGTTTGGAACTGCATTCCTGCTCATTTCTGATTTAGCAACAGGCATCTACATGCTCCCATTATGCTGTGACCATCCCTTTGTCTGATCTCAAAATGACACGGAGTGGGTTTTGGTGGCTGTTCTACTATTTTTTAAGACACTCCTGTTCAATTTTTCTTGCTGTTCTCTCACGAACTGTTTCTAATTTTCACTACCAACTCATTGTATTTGCCTGCCCTACACAAACATGCAAACATACATGCGTCCCCACCACTCTCTAAAATTTTTTCCATGCGAATTGAGGACGGGAAGTATTCAGCAGCTTAATTAAAAATCTGCAAACCCCTCCACACAATGGACCAGTGCTGATTCAGTAAGTACTTCCTGCTGCTTTGGTAAAAGCTCTTCCCAATTTTTCGTTCTTTAAAGCCCCTACACAGATGATCCCTTTCTAACCAATTCTAGAGTTCCACAATACATCTTTTTTGTAGACTTAAGAACACATTATATTACCCATGCTAGAATGTCAATCTGAATTCTCCCATACCATAAGTTAATAATTTAAATTCATCTAACTGTAACTAGCATTACTAGAAGGAGAAGGACACATAAAATTCAGTGTCCAGACTAACCAAAATGTATATGGGAGTATTTAACATAAACTGACAGCTGAAGGATGGCTAATTAAATAACACATAGGACAAAATAATGATTTCTAAGTTGCACATGTGTAACCAACCATGATAACCCAACCGTGCTGAGCTTTTTTAAACTTTATCAGTGGGGTTTATTTTTCAGCTGCTATGACCTGTAAATTCATTTAATATCTTTAAATTGTACTATTAACACGTTACAATGAGAAACAAAAAGGGTCGTTAAAAAAAAAAAAGACTGTGAGAAAAGAGGTAAAATTATAAAATAACCAAAAATACAAGACATTCAGTTTTTAGAAAAGGTTTTGCAACATGCATGTTACATACTTATACAGATAACTTGGTGTGCAGGGGCAAATTAACCCTACACTAAACATACCTATGTCCTGCAAGTGGATGTTCCGTCATAATGATAGCATGATTGCCATCGAACATCTGCTAAAGTAAGACACCTATCTTGTTACTTTACAAGCCCAAATCTCAAAGTGGTGTAAAAATTTTAAAAGAACATGCTTATGTTTGCCATAAAAAAAAGCAGCTTCTTTCAGAGAATAAAAGAACAACCATAACAAAAAGTAGCTTATTTCAGAGAATAAAGGAACAATCACTTTCTTAGACACAACTTTAACGCTATCAACTCTGATAGGATAACCTTGAAGAAGGCCAAATAAATAAATAAATAAATAAATAAATAAATAAATAAATAAAAGGAACTGTCTCCTCTGAACAAATCTACTTAGATTTAAGGCTATGGATGAAATGTGAAGAAAAGGCCCTCCTGACTGCACACTGCTGTCACACACAAACCATGCTGACCCATAATCTTCATATTCAAATATCCACATGTCAAGTTTATCTAGAGGTCTCCTAACTCCACTATCAGACTTGAAAGCACATAGATGAAGTCAGTTTACCTTCTTATACCAGGATTAGTTAAAAGCAGTACAAGAAATGAAGTCCAACTGGCTTAACATCTCTAGCCATCTATCCTCAACATCCCACTCTTGTCTACTGGGAGCAAACCACATGACCCAGCTATAAATACACTAATAATAGTAAACCTCAGTTTCTACTACAATTTGGCCAGAAATACAGCAAATGCAGCAGAAAGAAAAAGCAAAATCACTGTGGTAGGTCAGTAATAAAGACTGTAGTCTTGTAACTGCAGGATATCCTATAAAATGAAAATGTAATTTGTAAATCATTTTAATGCTACAGGAAACCAAAGAAAGGGCAACAGGGGTGTAGTTGTACAAGACCACCTTCAATAGATTCCTCCCATTAAAATCCAATCTACTAAAGAGAAAAGAGGTTGCATTAGTTTTTAATGAAAAGCAGGCAAAACAATCAAACACTTGTATCTATACACTTGTGCATATAGCAACTGCTGAAGTCTAAAAGAAGGGCAAAAAAATTAAAAGTAAAAAAAAAAGAAAGGCAGTTTGGCAAAAGTGTCACATCTACTTTAAATTACAGCAACTCCAGATCTGAGGGGTGTTAAACTGCTAGAGAGGCCCAGATGACACCCTACTGGCCCCTCTGAACCTGCCTAAAATTCACCGGGTCTTTCATGAGATGGGATGCTGTGAAGCAAGGTATCACTCATTCAAGTTTGGCTCAGAAACTCAAATTATTTCACAACATTCATAAGAGGAATTATCTATAGTTTAGTACAAACTGGAGCATGAGAGAGAGATTTTTCATAGAGCTGAGATTTCCCAAAATAAGAATCCTTCCTTCATTCCCACAAAAAGTTTAACTAGAGAATATAAATTTTCTCGGGCGTATTTTAATGTTTTCATCTAGGTGCACTGTACAGACACTATCACTGAAGTATCCAGCTCTGGCTAGGAGTACATGCAATCCTGCTCATCTGCATTCTGTCACTTGGTTCTGCTCCAGACACTGAAGAGGTCATGCTTAATGGCCAAAAAACTTCACTACATGCCTAAAGGAGAAAGTAGAGAAAGATAGGCAGGCCTCGGGGTGTGATTATCTATTTAAGCATGCAACTGTATTTTAAACATAATTAGACTAATTGCCTCCCAATCATAGCTGATGCATCTGCACATGCAATTAATTAGAACTGATTTTTAAAGCCCTGTTTGGAATCCTTTGTTCCCCTACTTCCTACAAATCAAATTACCAAGGAACAAATTTAATTTTTCAACTTTTATTTTAAGAGAGACATAAACTTACATTAACTGGGTCTGATCCACTAATGTAAGTCATTCAACTAGCAATTATTTTACTCTGAAACTAAAAGCCCATTCAAATTATTTCATCTATATAATAATTCTCATAAATATGACAATCTTGCAAGATTGCTGTAGAAAAATGAGTAATCTCATTGCTCTACATCACAAAGGAGGAGGAAGGTGGAAAGAAACTTCTATTTAGGGGAAAATTACAGAAGTATACTATTAAATGCTGCCTCTTTTTTTTCTACCATGTGACTTCTCCACTGGCTTTTCTACCGTAAATCAAAAATAGTTAAGGAATGAAAATGAGATTTTTCAGGTGCTATTTACCAAAGTGAGAAGACTGGAGGAAGGGTGATGGCTGAAGACAAAGGTTCAGACGATGGACGTGGAGAAGGGCCAGGAAGGGTAGGTGAGAAGGCCGAGCAGAGACAAACCAAAACTGAAGAGAACAGGAAGGACACAAGCAAGCTTGATAGGTTTAAACAGAGACTGTAGAGGGAGACAGAAGAAGTAGATTCACTAGCTGAGAGATCTTCTCCCAAATATTTACAAAATGACTGCATGGTGGACAGTGTCCATAGCAACATCAGAGGTGGTACCTGGTCCAAGGGGAAGTAACTAACATGTGCTAAGTGAGGGACCAAAAAGCTACATGCAGACCTGTTGACCTGTGGCAAGCGCGTAGGTACAAGTGGGACCTTGGAGATAATGAAGACAGATGTGTAAACTGGTGAACACCATGATGTTCGCCTGAGTTCAGGAGGACGCGAGACTCTAGAGGTGTGGGCGAGGTGGTGTCACTTAACAAATGAGTTAAGGAACAATCTCTTGGTAGTGGCCAGAAAGCACAGTGTAGTATGAGTGCTCTGAAGATAACAAAGAGGTCTGGGGCCTTGGGATGCAAGTCTGAGGAGGTATCGTGACATTCCTGAAGATGATGGAATTTTGAGCTGACAGTGAGGTTGGGAACAAGAAAGGGGGAAACACCATATGACCATCTGTTAGATGTCTGTGACCATCCACAGGCAGGCAGTACCAAGAGCCCTGCCAACTTATGGTGACCTTGCAGAACTGCTCAACATTATTTCTGGTGACTCTGCTGGCTTTGGTCTAAATGTGGCCCTTACAAAATGGGGCCTTTGAGGGGCGCTTAAGTCATGAGGACTCCTCCTCTATGAATGGGATTAAGACACTTAGGAAAGAGGCTTCACGCACCATTAGGATAGCCTGCCCTTTCACCTTCCCCATTCCTTTCTTCTGAGGAACCATCTCACAAGCACACAGCAACCTTCACCTGGTAATGGAAATTCTGGAAGCTTCTAGCACCTTGGCCTTGAAATCTGCAGCTTCTAGAACTGCGATGTAAATTGCTGTTCTTTATAAATTACCCAGATATTCTCAGATATTCTGTTATAGTGGCAGGAATGGACTGCAACAACCAGCTGGGGAAATAAGGAGGCACCCTCCAGGTCTGTGTGGAAAGCACACCACATACCAGTGCGTGTAAAAGTACAGTCATCTATTGGTGAAAAAAGCAAAAAACAAAAAACAAGCACCCACTCCCTTGTGGACACACACAAGAAAACAGTGCGAAGGGTAAATTTTCAGTAAGTTGTTACTCCCTGAGTAAACAAGCTAGAGAAAGCATATGCTGACTTAAGCACAGTAATTGGTGAAACATGTAACGACAGTCCTGTCTATGAGTTCCTCCGTGGGGATATTTAAATGAATTTTATATATAATATGTATACAGTGATGATCATATTAGAAAAAGGAAAGTCATTTCTGACAATCATCAGGCTCCAGACGTGCAATCGAATCAACCCCACAGCACAGCAGTATTAGTTAGCAAAAGTGAAGGGGGAATATCTGAAGGCTCATTCGAGTCTACACTGTATCATATGAGGAAATGTGCTCAAGTCACGACACAGCCAACATTAATAGGTGTTTCCACCCACTCCTTTAACAGTTTTAGGTACAAAAAACAATGTCACTCCTCTTCCTAAGAATATGTTAAGCACAGAAGTTTGCAGAAATACATGAAAAATGTTCCTTTCCATGCTCTTATTATCTAGTGTTCTCAGTAGCTTTAAAGTATGACTACTGAAATACACCAACGCTATCAGTTATAAAGGTTTGTATTCATTTCCAAGAGCTAAAAACGGAGATGTTGCTACAGTTTGGAACTGTGTTGCTCATCTCTTGGGTTTAAAAAAAAAAAGAAGGCTCGTGGCAAGATTGTTTAAGTCATTCCACAATTATCTTCATAAAACAACAATTCAAAGTGAAATGCCAAATAAGCATCCTGACACGTAAAATTACTTGTCTCCAAAAACTCTCAATCCAACTTAAACATGTGGATGACTAACAATCATTTTCCTATTTGCCTCATTTTTTCAACGTGAGTTTGCAGAATAATTAACACCAACAGACATCAAGTGAAACTCATTCACTGATTTACTTGTTAATTTAACAAATTCTTGAGAGTTGCCTATGCACCAGGCAGTAGTCTAGCTGCTGAAGATACAGACAGGAATAAACTGAGTCCAAGTCCTGGCCCTCATAGAGCTTACTGTCTAAGGAAGAAGAGGAAACAAATATATATTTTTTGAGACAGGGTCTCACTATGTAGTGCAGGCTGACTTTGAACTCACTTACGTAGCCCAGTCTGGCCTTCAACTCATGGCAATCCTCCTGCCTCAGCCTCCCAAGTCCTGGGCTTACTGGCACATGTCATCATGCCCAGCCATGTAATTTTAGACATACATAAGTGCCACAGAGAAAAGTAAAGCATTTGAAATCAGAAAACTGGCAGATAATGAGGTACTTTTAGGGGAATGGTGGTCAGAAATGACTTTTCAAAGAAACCAATATTTGATCAGATATCAAATTGAAGTAAAGGAGCAAGCTATGCAGATATCTGGATAAAAGCAGACCATCCTTCTAGGTGTGAAGGCCCTGGGGGCCTTCAAGGTTTCCTGAACGGCAAGAAAACTTGCATGGCAATCTGAGGAGATAAAGTGGAGGAACAGGCAGGGCTCTGCTGTATTGCATAACTCTAATGGGCCACTATAATACAGCTTAGTGTAAGAGAGGGATGTGTCACACTATCTGAGGTGCAAGGTACCTACTGTACAAGACACAGGTGGCACACGCCTGTAGTCTCAGCTACTCAGGATGCCCCCGGCAAGGGTGTGAGGATCACGTGAGCCAGGAACTGAGGCCAGCCTAGGCAACACAGAGACCCTATCTCAAAAAAATAAAGACACAAGTGGGAACAAAAACATTAGTTAACAGACCATTTTTGATCCATAAAAGTCAATCTGGTATTGTCTAAATGTCTTCACCCTTTCGGTTTTAGAGGGAGTAGGACGTGGGGAACTGTTCCTTGAATTTCATTCATCTAAAGAATGAATAAATATAAAAACATTTATACACTCCATAACATACATTATTCTCAGTGACTCTGTTAGTCAGAATAATTGAAAACTATTGTTTCAAATAATGGCCGTCAAGCAACCTTATAATCACGCACAAAACAAGATGACCATCCTCCTCCCTTTTATTATAACTACATGAAAGTCATGTAGGAGTGAATAGTTCTTTTGTCCTTAAACAGGCTATTTGAAAAACAGAAGCATACTGTCTTTTATTGTCAATTCATGGTTCACAAAGCCTCTGAGGTTGGCTTTCGTCCTTCAAAAGCCTTTAATGGACAGGTACATCTAAGCTTTATTTTACGGAGTGTGAGAAATGGAATGTGCTGGGAGCGGTCCACATCTCCCCTTCTTGAAAGGAGAGAGATAGCAATGCAAAGTGACCTCACCTATAAGGAATGCATCAGTGACAGGGAACAAAGGTGGCTTCCTTCTTAAGGAAACACAATCTGTTTCAGAAAACTGCTTCATTACTTTTGAATGATTTAGGGTTGCACAGTCCACCAGAAACAGTTCCATTCTTTAACCTCTATTTATTTTCTTAACAAAACTGTTTGCAACATCATCCTTTGCTCAAACATTAAAAAAAATCTTTTGAATAACCATAAATCAAAAGTATGTATTGTTCAGATCACCTTTGATCATATGTGTTTGTGCCAAATAATTTATCAGAGAGAGACTATAAAGAATAGATTACAGCCCCACAAGAGCAAAGACTCTGGTACATAGTCCAGAGACCCAAGAACCATGTGAGATGTGACAGGTAAAAGCAATTAAATCTAAATTACAAGTCCTCCTTAAGAAAGATTGAATTTCACATTTTAGAGCATGTTGAGTTTTACAGCTCATGAGATTTATCACAGCTTCCTTTTCAAAACAGTGATACCAATGCAAAACAACTTCTTTGAGAACACAGCGAATTTATTCCTGGCTAACCTAAATGCAACCAACAGAACACAGATTTGCTAAAATATTACTTCATTCTTTCAAGATTACAAAACATTTTGTTCCATATTTTTCCATCAAAGTAATGTGTTAACAACTTTACTTCCTGGAGTCAGATATAATTATTCCATAGAATCGGCTCTTAAAATGTTTTCATGATTATTAAAAAGTGATTCAGCTATCAAATTATATGACTGCTACTGTTTTCATCCTAAAGCTACAGTTGCAATCTAATTACTTCCAACTGGGCAGGCTATACTATCTTAAATATGGTCGCTAATAATTAGCAAATCCATACGACTGTCAAATTGAAGTGAACTGACTAGGAAAACTGATTTCAAGTATTAAATTATAAATCAACTTTTACTTCTATTTATTTTGAATCTACCTATTCTATTCTTTGGTTTAACAGGATGTCTCGTAATAGTGCCAAGAAATGGTGACCTTTCAGACCAGGCACAAAGAATAAATATGTGTTGATGGATTGATGCATTCATGAGAGAAACACAAATTCTTTTTCATACATTCTAAATTTCAACATACATCACTGAAAACAAAAAAACCACACATCACTGAACATAAGGCACATTAAATAAATCTTAAAACAACCCACAGTGAAAGGCAGGATGAGCGGATTATAACACAAGAGCAGTTAAAGATAAGATAGACTGGATGTGGTGGTACAAAGCTGTAATCCTAGCTGAGGCGGAAGGACTGCACGTTCAAGTCCCACCTGGGCAATTTAGCAAGACCCTGTCTCAAAATAATGAAAGAGGATGGGGATGTAGTTCAGAGTTACAGTGACCCTGGGTTCGATCTCTAGTACCATCAAAAAAAAAAAAAGTAATTGTTAATGATGAGTACCCAAATACTGACCTGATACCACTAAATTGGACCAAAAAAAAGCCATGAGGGGTGGAGGGGTTGCTGAGAAATTTACACATAAAGCAAATTAGTCCAAGAAATAAAAAGAAAGTTTGGATCACAAAAAAACTTCAATAAACCTAGCAACACATGTAAATTTATATAATAAATATTCACATAGAACTCCCACTCCTTGTACACAAAGCTCTTCATTCACAGCATACCTAGAAACCACAGCCTGACACATTTCTAAAGTTACCAAGCCTTGCTAGCATGCTGCTCCTACAGATCCACCGTTCTCTTTAATCTATAATGAAAATGTTAGGTAGACCTACTGTTACTTATTTGTAGGTATCAGTGTACTCTCCTGGGAGAAGTAATGTTAACTCAAGGTATTTCTGCGCGTACAGCTCAATAGTTAATATATTAGCAATCACAGTCTCAGCCTTGCAGGTATCTGCACCAGAAAGCCCACCGGCTCTTGTCATGTTTCATATCATAGCTGGCTGGTTCATGATGTGAGAACTGGAAAGGATCCCTAAGGACTAATTTATTCTTCTAACTGCCCTTTTCTTCCCTCTTTCCGCTTCATTCTCAAGAATTTTAATTTAATTTTGAGTGTGCACGTTGCCTCTCCTGGGATTTAAAGTGAGGAGGTGCTATTGCTAACCACATCATTACCTGTGCTTCCTGCCAACCACGGAACAACTTACCACAGGAATTATTTGGTGCATAGATGATCTGCCTGAAAACAAAGGCCTTTATTAAATCTTACATTCTCATTCCAAAAGTAGATTTGCAAGCAAAGAAATCGTAAGGTGTTTGGTAATGATCAACATGACTATTGTTGGATAGGTAATTTCTAATTGGTCTCTTCCATTTTCTTACATGTCAGAATGATGTGTTGGGGGGACAGGAGATACCCAATCACATATTTTTAACTTTTAGAGGCCTTTTCATTCAGCTCAGCAGAACATTTTTTTCTAATAAACTAGGAATACATGATTTCTAGACCACCGTGGTGGGTACAACACAAATGTTTCAAGAGCCAACCTCAAGAGAATTGTTATTCAGGATCTGATTACAGTCATGTATCATAAGGGTTTATGCAGCCTTTGGGTAATACTTTCACTGCTCACTTAAATAATGGGAAAATGAATGTGATTAAGCCCACCAAAAATACTGTGTGGTTAGGCACTCTCACTTATAAAGATAGGAAAGTGTCCAAATGGATCTCAGGATTCTGGAATGTGAGCAGCACTCTAGCAGTTCCATCAAGAAGTATTTACTGAACCAAATGCCTAAAACTTTTTCCACAGTAAAGAACAAAAGGAGCTGGGGGTATAGCTTAATAATAGAGCACCTGTTCAGCATGTACACATCCCTGGGTTCAAGCCTAGGACCCAAAAAACAAACCAAAACCAAAAAGAAAAAAAAGAAAGGTATAAAGCATAAAAGATGTTGCTCCTGTTCTCAACATCTCAAAAGCCCCTTCTAACTTGGCACAAGACACAAAACTAAAACAATTAACTAAGGAACAACTGCATGCCAAATAGGGGCAGTGGACACTCACAATAAATATAACAAACAAGTTACGTCTGTGTTTAAGATCAAGCATCCATATAATTACTAACATTTATTAAAGGAACAGCATTTAGATTGACATTTTTCAATGCTTGCTAATAGCTGCAAATTGCTGATACTACCATAAGGATTACAGAAACAGCAGGAGGCAACTTAATTGGGAAAGTGGTAAAAACTAGCCACTCAAATAAGAGACAGATGAAAGCTAAACTTAAGAGAAAATCTGAGGTCTCGGCAAAATATGAATCAGTAACATGAGTTATTTCTAAAGGCACATAAAACTCAACGTCAAAACAAGCAGCACGCTCAGGAGGGTCACGTACTCACCCTTCCACATCACGAAGCCACATTTAGAACGTTATTACCAGGCTAAGAGCTCTCTGGGACCTGAACCCAAGCAAGATGAGCAAGAAAGGGACAGAGTCCAAAGCAGAGTGACTGAAATGATTAAAATGTTCCAAAGTGTGTCCTCAGAGGACATGAAAAGCAAACAAAGTTATTTAGTCAAGAAAAAAAGGACTAGGGAGGGAGTCAGGCTGCACAAGGGCCTGTAAGGAAGAAGGAAGGTCAGGAAGAAGGGCGAACAAGGGAGCACTTCTTTCCCATTATGATGGGGGAGAGGCATTAGATTCAATGGCAAGGACAGGGATTTATACTTGGTACAAAGAGAGAACTTCCTGACTAGGATGACTGCAAGGCACTGGAATAATCTACCCACAAGCTTTTGAAATGTCCCTTTTTAAGAGGCTTTTTAATACAGTAGATGTCCATTTTCATAAAACGCTTACTCAACATCCTAAAAAATCAGTATTTTAGATACACATAGAAGCTCATTAAAAAATATATAAACCTATTGAAAGCCAAAGCATAAAAAAAGCACTTCACTGCTGCTGTCATTTCCAAACTTTCCCAGAATGTTATCAGCTGTTTAAATGCATTTGTTTATATACACAAGAACTAGAAATGGTTCTAGTCTCATAAAAAAAGGCAATCAGTTGCTCTAGATAAGAGACATAAAAACATTCAAACATGGACAAACTGACCAATAACATTTAAGGAACTTAATGTTATGGACGTGGGGAGAAGGGTGGGTAAAGGTGGAAAAGTAAACAAAAATCACCCACAAATGAAAAAACAACACACACGCATATATTCACTATCTCTCATATAGTGTGTGTGTGTGCTTGCATGTGCACATGCATGTGCATGCAACAGTGGCATATAAACACCCATGGAAAGGCATAACAATCTTTCCTGACATTAATCTTACAAAACGAGAACAGCACAGCAGAGCACAGCTAGTTTCCCTTACAGAAAGTCTTGGTCACTACTGCAGAGTGGATCTTGAATGTCCTCCAAAGGCCCATGGGTTGAAGTGCTGGCCTCCAGCTTGGGTCATTATGAGGAGGGGCTGGAGCCTAACTGGAAGAGGTGGCCATTGGGGGAATGTTCTTGAAGGGAGGTTGGGACTTGGACCACTCCTCTCTCCATTTGCTTCCCAGCTTCTGTGAGGTAAACAGATCTCCTCTACCACACTCTTGCCATGACGTGCTGTGCCACCAGAGGCCCAAAACAACAGGGTCAAGCGATGATGGACTGAAACCCGTAGGATAAGAGCAAGTGGTAGTAATATAACGTTACTTATGATCTCTTGTGACAGATGAGGCACACAGGAACTAATGCAACCACTGTCACACTCCAGTGGTAGAGAGTAAACTACTTACTCAGTATCATCTGTACTCATCAAGACACAAACTACTTGGGTACTTAACATTTAAGCTGATTTTAGAACAGTATGTCCTATATTAACATTATAAATGTTGGTTAATTAAATTACCAGGACCATCCCCTACCGCCAGACTCACACACAGAATTTATTTTAGAATATAACTATAATATGGTATTAAAAGTTACAATTTCTAGAAAGAAAAAGCAGATGTTTACTGAGCAACTTTGAAGTCCTAAGCACTGAGAGGTCTTCAACTCATAGACTTGGAAAGCAGATCCATCATTACTCTGTAGGTAAAGAAATTAAGCTAAGAAAGTAACCTGCCCAAGAATCACACAGGTAAGAAGGAATGGAGAAGTTCTGCCTAGTACTAAACTCAGTCTTTTCTCTATATCACATTTTCTGTCTTACAGGAACCATAGGTACACGAAAAGAAGCATTCAGAGAAGTTAATTCTTCTTCATTTCCTCTGAAACTGAGTGAAAAGATTTTATATTCTCTGGCATCTTCTCTTCTCTTGATGAAACCTTTTCCTGTAGCCTGAGCTCACTCACACTGTCCCTAGCAAGGGCGACTATAGGACCCTATTTGACCCTATTGGGCTTACTCCTGTTGACGGCTAGTTATCAGCAACATCCCTTTCCCTCAGAAGTGTCCCGGTGTAGAGGGTAAATTACAGTCATTCCTGCAAAACCCTTCACTAGAACTGCCCTATCCAGGCCTATCTAACCCGAAAGAAACTCAACTACCTTCTGCTACAGTTTGAACGTGTCTCCAAAATGCATGTGTTAAAAACTGAATCCCCAGTGCAACAGCCTATTATGATAGGATCTAACTGCTAGAATTTCATATGGTATGACAATTTTACATGAGGACAATATTCAAGCAGAAAAGAGGTAGATCACTATAGGCAGATTATGTCTACAAAGCATACCAGTCCCACCTGGAGTTTGATCCTAAGACAAGCTCCTTTAAACTATTCTCAACTTTCAGCTCTATCTTCCTCTAAACCCACAGATTATCTGAAGGTTCATCTGAAAGTCCCTAGAAGCATAGGGGCTTCTAAAGGGACAGCAGAGGTACACTACTGCTGTCCCTGGATGACCGTGAGAGGCACATGCTATCTCATCATACCAAGATGGTATCAAAACACCAATCTCAGTTTGTTCTAAATGTTCAGAATCAAAGTTGACCTTTGCGAGGGTGGTTATGCTTAAAATTTCAAGGCTGCAGAGCAACTCGCTCTCAGGGACAGAAAACACTCGCCTAACTCCACAAAGCCAAGACAGGAGACCATGTCTCCTCATTCTTTCAACCATAGATAGAATACCTCAATAATACATGTTCATGCCTTCTACAATGAGACCCAGCAGTTTTCTGATGTCAGATCTGCACTTTCTTGAAACAGGTGATATGTAAACGTTTCAAGCTGTCACATGACGGTGCTATTCAACCAACATTTCAGGTCTAGCAACATCCTCATCTTTGTACAACAGTGTCAACACTTTCAATATCTCCCAATATTCTGGACTTGCTTTATAAAACTTAGAAGAAAAGATAAAACAAAAATGCTAGTACTAGTACAATTAAAACATGCATGAGAATAATCAAGACTGGGCAAAATGGCAAAAATACTTATCCTCATGGACTTAAGCTCCTCAATTTTGTTCATGGGGGGTGAAGTATGAATATATGAAATGCTGGGAATAATTTATCAAAGATTGTGCTCAAATCACAAGTTTGTTTTTTTTTTTTTTGGTTTTTCTCCGGTACCGGGAACCGAACTCATGACCTTGCGCTTGCCAGGCAGGAGCTTTTGCCGCTGAGCTAAATCCCCAGCCCCTAAAATCACAAGTTTAATAATGGAGACAAAAGGAGAAATTTGTGAATTAAGTGTCACTTGGAACAGGCTGAGAAAATGACAATTGAAGGCCTGAAACTTAAATTTATTACATATATTAATGTTTAATGGATGTATTTAATGTTTTAAAGAACTTTTAAATAAAGATCTTTAAAAGCCAGACTTTTAAAGTAACAAAGATCTTTAAAAACTAAACATTTTTACATAATAAAAAAATGCAAGAATATTTTTAGCTCTATAAAAATTAAATTTCCTCATAACATATCAAATGTTCACCTTTCAAACATTAGGACTTAAATACATTTCCAGGAACCCTACACAGATACGAGAGCTGTTTGTGCCCTACACACCGATATTCTTACTCTACTGCTACTGAATGACTTTGGAGATTCCTCAGCTAAATGAAAGCTAGATATGCAACTTTAACATGGCAAACTTTCATTTCTGTATAATTCTTCACTGCTCAGGACCACTCATTATGTTTTAAAATAATGGAAGTTCACACTTGTTCATTCATTGCTGAACTATAAACAATGAAAGTGCAGTGTTTCAAAGAAATTTTTTCTTGCAAAAAAAATAAGTAAGGAAGGAATTTATTTCCTTAGGCTAACAGAAAAACGTTCAAACTTGACAGCCTCTGCTTTTCTGCACTATATTTAATATCACTGAAAAATTCATTTGCACATCCTCCTATTGCTCACTTCTCCCATGTTTCACAATGCAAATAATCTACAACTTAACCACTACTGTCAACCATCTGAAATGGCACCTCCGTTCCTTCCCAGCTACCCCCAAAGAGCCCACTCACACATCTATCTTTAAAATGGCTGTGTTTACAGCTACCCATATGTCACCATTCATGCAGCAACTGCTACCATCCTCTTGACTAGGCATTGGCAGGCACATATGCTGGGGAGGACTGAGGACCACAGAAATGGGGGCTGGGGCTCAGAATTTTTCTTTTTTTCGCTGAAAAAAGTGTAAAAGGGGGTGCAGGAGATTATACATACTCTTTATGCTAAAAGCTTGGAGAGGGGATCCTGAGTTCCAAAGAGAGGGAGCCTTAATGCCACAGAGTATTTCTACTGTAACAACACCTCACTATACTAGGCTGCTATGTAACTAAGACCTGCCCGCTGAGCTCCTCCATTACGCCGCTGTGTGTAATGTTTCTAGCATACCTATCCCTCACTCTACTCTGTGTATTAGGCTGCTATACTATGACAGATCCTTATGAAGGATCCTGCTACAGAATTACAAAGTCATTTGCCTTTTGGCCTTAAAATAAAGAGGTTTTCCCACGTTGTCTTGGGTTTGCTACACATTAAGCAGTAGCCTGGAAAGGGGATGGATTAATAAATGGAGTCACTGTCTGACAAGAGTGGGGAAAAGGGGGCATTCTTCCAGGTAGAAGTGACAGCTAAGGCATGGAGTACGCAGAGGGTGCTGGGAACTGCCTCCACGCCCAGGCTGCTTTTGTGTCTCGGATTTGATTCTTTCCCTCCACTGAAACCACTCACTAACTATGGGGCAAAAGTGCAATCTGGGAAAGCAATTCAAGAAGACAGCAGAGGCGCACAGGAGTTCTGCTGTCCCCCTCCTTTTCTGTCACAACTTCCCTGCTCCCGCTGGTCTCTCAGAAAGTGCAGACCACAGGCGCAGGACAAGGTCCTGTGAGGTGGCTGAGGGACAGGAAAGAGAGCAAGCCACAGAGGCTCCACACCTGGGGATGCAGGAGCCAGAATGGGGGCTGAAGAGGCCTGCAGTCAGAGGTGAGGCATTTTTTAAGAGAAGGCCAGGTTAGTAGTGATACGCAGCCATGTGCCACAACAATTCAGTCAAGGTCAGACCACACAGACAGCAGTGGTCCCGTAAGAGTACAGTAGAGTGGAAAAATCCTTATGCCCATGACATCAAAACTGTCAAAATATCACAGTACAAACATGACTCATGTGTTTGCAGTGACGCTGGCACAAACCAAACATTTATATACTACTTTGTACAATACGTAAAACTTGATAGTGATAATGATTTATGACTGGCTTATGGATTAACTATACTTTTATCATTCTTTTAGTGTTCTCCTACTTACTATTTTTAAAGCTTAATATAGAACCGTATGCCATGTTGCACTGGCAGCAACCTCAAACATCCCGTTTACCATTTCGTTTCATTCACTTTGTGCCAGAGATGGAACCCAGTGCTTCAACCAGAGCTCTTAATAAAGCTCTTTTTAAAAAATGTTTACACATATGGGTCCAACTTATTTCACTTATGAGTATGGTCTCTAGTTGCATCCATTTACCTATAAAAGCCTTTGAGTTTATCTTTTTTTATAACTAATACTCCACTGTATAAAAATACCACATCTTTTTTATCCACTCCTTGGATGATGGACATTTGGGTTGTTTCCAAGATTTAGCTATGACAAATTGTGCTGCTATAAACATGGGTGCACATATATCGCTGTGGTATGATGTTTTCATTTCTTCTTGGAAAATACACAGAAGGGGAATAGCTGGGTTAAGTGAGACTTCTAATCCTAGTTTTATGAGGAATCTCCACACTGATTTCCACCAATCTATACTCCCACCAGCAGTGAAGGGTTTTTTCCCCACAGCCCCTCCAGCATTTGTTATTGTTTGATTTCTTGATGATAGCCATTCTTTGTGGGGTGAGATGAAATCTCAGTGTTGTTTTAATTTGCATTTCTCAAATGACTAACGGTGTTGAACATGTTTTCATATATTTATTCGCCATTAGTATTTCTTCATCTCAGAAGTGTGTATTCATCTCAGACGCCTGTTTTTGGATTGGGTCTTTGAATTTGGGGGGCCGAATTTTCTTAATTCTTTATATGTTCTAGATAGAAGTCCTTTGTCTGAAGGCCAGTTGGCTAAAATTTTTTCCCAATTTGTAGGTTTTCTTTTTACTCTGCTGGTGTCATAATATTGTCTCCCTAGTATAAGAACCTGAAAGAGTAAATAAAACCCAAAACGTACAATAGATAATATGAAAGGAAAAGAAATTCCACAAAGGAAGGAACAACTGGGATGAGGGAAAGAA
>NW_004955403.1:36988107-36998176 GCF_000276665.1 Chinchilla lanigera | reverse complement strand
ATATATGTATGGATAGCTGGGATAACTGTACTGCTAATGTCTGGTGGTATATTGAAAGGAACAGTTAATGCTTAAAAATTTTTTTTATTTTGACCAATTTTGCATCCTTATATCTGGTAATCTGAGCAACTGATCTGAAGGCAGCAATATGCAATTTAACAACCTCTGGTGAATTCCTACCATCTTGTCTAGTGAAACTCTGTATCGTCTCTAATTTTTTTTTAATAATGATTTTTTTTATTCTCTTTAATGGTTTGATCAACCTTTCATTCTTACATCTAGTAATCTGACCAACTTCCTTTAAGATAACAATATGTAATATAACAATCATTGTTAATTCCTACCATTTTGCTTTCAAACACTGTATTATTTTTAATGTTTTTGCTTTGTTTTGTTTTTGTCTGTGATGTTAGTATTTTGCTACTGTTCCTTTTTTTACTCTTTAAAAAAGTAAAAATAAAAAAAGAACTATTTGGGAAAAAAAATATGCTATATATGCACAATAGAGTACCACTCCACCATAAAGAAGGATAAACTTGAGTCATTTGTAGGAAAATGGATACACCTTGAGACCATAATGGTAAGCCAAATTAATCAGACACACAAGCTTAAAAAAAAAATGTTTAGTTTAAGACAAGGTCTCACCCCCAAGCTGGCTCAAAGTTGTAAACCCCTCCCGTGGACCTCCCAGAGGGCTAGGATTATAGGTGTGCACCACCCATCCAGCTTGTGTTTCTTGATTTAGCAAGCGGTCACTTCAAGTGACCGCCTAAACCATGGAGGCTTGTATAAGTACGCTCTATGAGATGTACTTACACATTGTGAGATGCTGTTCTCACAATGACAAAGTCACCTGGCAGTATGTTCTTCAGGATGTGTCTCATCACTAAGAACACTACAAATGGGGAAAATGAGCAAAGTAACCCCCTGGGCTGCCAGAGACTGGACACTCACAATGTTGTTTATCACACATAAGGGACCCAATAACTGAGCTCATGTCCCCATCTCGTGCCACTCTATATCCAAACATATCCATTTCAATTACTGTATCATTCAATTACTTGGTTTCTCACCACCCAACATAGAAATTTTATACTCCTTTGTGAGAAAGACTAATGATTTTATAATAATGATACTAATACATCCATTTATACAGATTTTACAGTCACTGAAAATACATATCAATTATTGCATTTTCTACAAGACAATTTATTAATAGGCTAAACAAGTGTTACCCCTAAATTCACAGACTGTGGATAAAGAGCAGAAAAAGCGGTGAAGCATTCACACAATGTGGAGAGCGACCAGCATTCACTTACTTATTCACTCATTTATTCAGTAAAGCTTTTTTGAGTGGTGAAACCTATGCAGACTGCAGAGTTCTGATAAGCCAAAGATGAATCTCACTGGGCCACCCTACCCTCATCCCTAAGCACGGAGTTTAGGCTCCTCAGGGCTCAGCCTTGAAGGTAAGAGGGCCATCCGATGGCCCTACTCAGTGTCAGAAGCAGGTGGACTTCTGAGCTCTAAAACAGATGCTCCCAGCCACCAAGCTAAGGACTCTCTGCTTTCCAGGCCCATTATCACTGTAAAAGAGCTTTTAATGTCTTCTTTTTGTCTACACACAAAACAATACATAAACAAAAAACACCTCCAGGTAGTAAGAGCAGTGCAAAGAGAATAACTGAGAAAACTTTCCCCAGCAGAAAGCAGCCTGGAGAGGCAGGGACAATCTTTGCTGCTGAAAGACAGTGTGCTCACAGGAAGGAAACATTTGGAATCAGACAGTCCACCCAGTACTAGCTAGGGGAACCTGGACCTGCTCTTTAGTATTCTAGCAACCCTTCCTATAGCCATAAGTGAGAATCATTCTGTATAATGCCTTCATATAGATCAATGTGAGCAGATATGGAAAGCCATCCAAATTAGGTCATGAAGCAGAAAACCCCAAACTGCAGAATAGCATGATAATATGCTTCCATTTCTAGTAGATGTTTTTACAGGGCATGGTGGCACATGCCTGTAATCCCAGCACGTGGGAGGCTGAGGTAGGAGGATCGCTATGAGTTCAAGGCCAGCCTGAGCTACATAAGTGAGTTTAAGCCCAGACTGCACTACACAGCAAGACCCTGTCTCAAAAAAGCAAAACAAAAAACTGTTTTTCAGGCGGTACAAAACCCATTTTCCCAGCAGTCACCCCTAGGATTAGAAAGAAAGATTCGAAGCCCTGACTTTCTCCTTTATATCCTTTTCTACTATTAAATTTCTTACCATGAGCTTGTATTACTTTTAAGTATAATACAGAAAGAAAAATATTATAATCATTTTGGAAATAATGAAGCATGATCCTTCAAGGCTGGCACACATAACCTGTGCACCTTTCTCTATGTGTATTATACTTGAATGGGAGGGGATTTTTAATGAGGCAGATACTCTCTGACATAAAAAGATTTCATTCTACACCTCCAGCCCTTTTTGTTTATTTATTTATTTATTTTATTCTAAGGCAGAGTCTCACAGTAAGGTGCCCAGGCTGGACTCAAACTTGTGATTCTCCTGCTTCAGCCTCCCCAGTAACTGGGATTATAGTCATGTGCCACTAGTTAGCATTTCTCTTTTTAAACGACCAGTTAGTGTACACTACAAACTCCCTCTTCTCCATTCCTGCCTTCCACCCCATTCAAGATCTCAAAGCCTAGGGCTGGGGATGTAGCTCAGTGGTAGAGCTGAGCATACTGTAAGGACTGGATTTGACCCCCTGCACCAAAAACAAAAGGTGGGGGAGATCCCAGAGCCTCACATTGAACCCGATTTAGTAACAATTTAAAGGTCAGTGATGCAGCAAACACGAGACCTGGAGCAGAGGTCAAGGATAAAATGAGGAGGAGAATACAAGATCAAGAATATCTGCCACAACTGTTTGCTCAAAAAGAAAAATCCAAACCTCCCCTATTACACAATTCAACCATTCTGAAACATTGAAACAGCTCCCTCATCCAAACCACAATAATGTGCAACTTAGGTCCAGAATGAGTTAAGACAGACCCTCAACCTCATCTATGGAGACACCAACTCCTCGGACAGTGAGTGCACTGAACCTTCCCCACACGCGAGGTGCCCGTCCGGACCACAGAATCCACTCTGGCTGCACACAGTCCAGCGACTACTTCACACAGGCTTACCTCTATCTTCTCACCCCGCCTGTGCTCCTCATATCCTGCCTTACTTGCTGTTCCTTGCGCATTTCACCTCCCCCGCATGTCAGCTTTTTAATACAAACAGGCACGAATGCCACCTTTGTCCTAGCATACTGAAGAACACAGAATAGAATGAATCTGAAAGATCCCCAATGATACTTGTCTGCCGCTTGGTTGTCAAAGATGGCCCAAGATGCAATTCATAGCTGGCAGGAGCTCTCCATAATCTACCTGGAGCAACGCAGTCATCCTGTTTACTCCCTGACACTTCTTCAGTTCCCCTTCTGTTAGTTACCTTTCCTTTGAGTAATGCCAGGCGCCAGTAAGTCCTGCCAAGCACCTCTTCAGACTCCAGTTACAGGGGAGTCCGGTGTGTGAAGGATAAGAAAGTAGTAAGAGTCCTCCCCTCCTGTGTATTTGGAATATTTTCCCATAAACCTCGCTTTTCTTATAACATCCTTGTTTATTTTATGCAAGTACACCAGACAATTCGAGCACTTGAGAGGGTGGGGCTGAGCCTCAACAACTCGAAGGTGTTCTGAGAAGGAGGGACGCAGTGCACTGGACCACTACAGGTCTGAGGGAGACTGGGACTGGGGGGATTGGCAGTGAACCAAAAGGTCCTTGCAAGTGCTGGCCTTTAGAAGTCACAGGCCGTAAGCACGGACTGGATGGCATCAACAACAGGAATCTATGTCTCAGTTCTGAAAGCCAGAAGAGTCCAAGTGAAGAAGTTGGCAGGTTTTGTTTCTTTGATACTTCTTCTCTCACTGGTTTGTACATAACCATCTTCTCCACAGGTCTTCACATGGTCTTCCCCCGTGTCTCTATGTCCTTCTTATAAGGTCGCCCATCCTACTGGGTTAGGCCCTCATTGTATCCTGAACAACTCTTTTAAGGTCCTATCTCCAAAGAGAGCTGTTTCTGAGTCATCAGGAGTTAATACTTCCCCAAAAGAATTTTGAAAGACACAAATGAGCCCCAAACAGTCAGCAATAGGAAAAGGGAGAGCAGGGGGTATAACCAAGGCCATGAGGAAATGAATGCACACTTGGCATTTGCCAGGAAGAGAATTTCACCTGTGTTCCCCTCTCCCACCGGTCCTGTCTCAATTGTTTGACTCCAAGCTCCAATCCTGCGTCTGCTGCCAAGACAGGCGAGTCCGCTCAGTCCCAGTGAGCCTCATCTTTCCAATCCCAAGTGCAGAGCACTGACTATCTAACCCTACACCGAACAGGCTTCTGTTGATGGATGTTACCATCCTCTAACCTCATCTTATGTCACCAGCCCTGTGGCTATTCACACTCACCTTCTGTCACTTCTTCCCAGGAGCCAAACCCCCTCCTGTTGTAGCTCAGGGTCTTTGGAATGCACTTCCTTTCTGCCCCTTCCTGGCCCAGCCCCTATTCATCTAGTAAATATCATCTCACTCCTAAGATCTCAGTTCAAACGCCTATCCTCAAGAAAGATTTTTAAGAACTGTCCCCCAACATATGCACATAAAACAGTTCCTTCTCCTATCCGCTCCCCTACTCTGTCATAGAACTGGTCATATTTAATTACAGACCTGCCCTGCTATTAAGTTAGTAATGTCTCTCCCACAAAACTGACCACATGCTCAAAGTTCCTGAGCAGAATGTGTATCCGGTCTGTCCATCATTATTTACCCAATAGCTAGTGTGGAATCATGCACACAGTAAGTGCATAATAAATACTACTTTAAAAGGAAGAATGGGCTATAAATTACTCATCTAATGATATATTTTTGCTGAATAAATTCATTTTGAGGTAGAGGCAGTAATGGTATCTAGATGGGCAGATATGTATACAGACATTAGTAGATCTTAAGACAATTAAACTATACATAGAAAGCAAAACTGAACTAGTCTGTTAGATCACAATTATATAGGAACTAAACATGTTTTCCAACTCATTAACACATACATTCATTTACATTATATATATATAAAATATATATTTTAGATAGATATAATCTTCTGAAGAGAGTTTTTTTAATCCATTGAAGATTAGCTGCAGTTTCCCTTTGCCTGTGGCTCTTGCTACTATTAGTCAGAAACCAACAAGAATTCTTCATTTGAGGTAAAGAACTGGCAGATACCATGCTGACTCTAACCCAACACTCACTCTTTCCTGTCTCCTTCCTATTAAGCAGGAAACACTAAAATTCTGGAAACAAGATGTGTCACACATTGGAAATGTTCAAATCTGCTGATAACATCCAATCTCCCTCAGCTAACTGCATGAGGAAGCCACATGGTCACAACCTCATGTAAGATAGAACATAACCAGTAAACTCGAGCAACATTCCACGTGTTATCACTTTCAGCTTTGCACAACATGTGGAAACAGGCTCACTGTGCCACTTGCCTGTATCAGAACATCTAAGGGAGGAGGATGCACGTTTGGGATTTATTACAGTCACCTCAGGGAAGTGTCCAGAGGCGCGCATTACAACCGCCATGTGGCCATATGTTATAGATTTCTTCCTTTTAAAAGGAGTATGTTCTAGAGACTTATTTATCTTTCAAGTGCTTGCACTGTATATGTAGCCTTAGTTACTCTGAACACTTGAAAGCAAAAGGTACTAGTCAATGCTAATGAGAAATAGAAAAGGCTGTTCTTTTCTAGGTAATTGCATCATTTGCTTCTACTTAGACTACTGAGTTGTTTTACTTCTTTGATGTTTTTGTCCCCACCTCCACCCTCTGCAGTAAAGGCCGTATCTCCTGTTTGATCCACCTCAACTATTTTAACCAAATGACTAAGGCTCAAGTTCGTTGAGCCTCTTGGCAAGTAATTTCTCCCGTGCCAAAGAAGAAATAGGCAGCAAATTAGGAAAATCAGAAAAATACTACTAATAGGATCAAAATCTAACTAACTTGCCAAAGGGCAATAAAGTTGAACTTTAGCAGCTTAACAGTTCAGATAAAAAAAAAAAAAAATGCAGCATCAAACAGTCCCCTTTCTATGTCAGAAAAAAAATAAGCCAGGCATGGTGGAGCACTTCTGTAATCCCTCACACTCTGTCTGGAGTGTAAAGCAGGAGGATCACCAAGTTCAAGCACCGCCTGGGCAATTTAGCAACTTAGAGAGATCTTGTCTCAAAATAAAAAAGAAAAAGGGCTGAAGATGCAGCTCAGGGGGAACTCTGGGTTTAATCCCCAGAAAAGAAGAAAAGGAAGTAGGGAGGAAGGAAGGGGACGGACCTTAAAACTCAAATTGAATGCTTGAGCCTCTCCTTAAATGTCTTATCAATGATCAAACATTCAATACATTCCTCCCAGCAGGTAAGGCACTGAACCAACAACAGCGACACTCCTATGCATAGCCAGAAGCTATGCTTTTCCTTGTCAAAGTAACAGGGAACCAAAACCTTTCCAGAGATACAAATCTACCCCTTCATTAAGTGCAGACCTGGATCCAGTGTCCTAGAAATTATCAACTTGATTACTGCTTCTGGGGTTAAAATATTCATGAGTCCATATATACTAATCAAGGAACCAGCCGGCGTGGTGGTGCATGCCTGTAATCCCAGCACTCAGGAGGCTGAAGCAGGAGGATCGTTGTGAGTTTGAGACCAGCCTGGGCTACAAAGTGAGCTCAAGGCCAGCCTGAACTGCATGGCAAGACACTGTCTCAAAAAGACAAAAAAATGATAATAATAATAATCAAGGAACCAGCAAATGCTATAAAAGAAACCTAAGAAAAGTCATAAGTGGATCAATTTCACAAGTGAGCTTCAAATAATGAAAGAAAGTCTCTCTAATCCAAAATTCTATCTTTAAAAAAAATTAAGTAGGGATCAATAGAGACCAGAGAGTCTAATGATTAAACTGTTGTCTAGTAATATGGTTTTCTAGCTACTAGCATGCTTTATATATTTTACATCTAGTGATGTAAATACATTATATCACTTGCAAAAGATGCACTTGAGAAGGATTTAAGGGAACTACCATTCTATTACAGCTGTCTGATCTCCACATCTGTGAATTCATACCAATATGCAACCCCAGGAGGTAGTTCTGTATTAAGTGAAAGAAATCAGTTGAGTTTAGACTATGAATATTTGAAAACAAAAATTCTCATAAAGTTTCATGGTTTGGCTAATTATCAAAATTGCTTCCTCCAACAGAAAGGAAACTGTTTTCATCATCTGACGCCCATGAATTTTATTTTAAAAAAAAATTCATCTTTTCAGGCAGCCATCATCTGCAAAATAGTTTATATTTATTTGGAATACCCTACCTTCCAGAAATATAAGTTGTAGTAACTGTGCAAATATTTAACTTCATCTACAATTATTTCAGCCCAAACCCTAAGAAAAATCATTTTGATGCAACTATTTCATTTCACTCCCTGTACAGTTCAACATAAAGCCAGATGTTTTAGCGTAGTCCTCAGCTAGGTTCTGTTGCTACAGCAACGAAACTCTGCTACCTGTGGCCATGATTTGTTAAGAATTCCTCCAACCAGTAAATTCTGTGCTGTGCATTCATAAAACCAACAGAATGACTCTCAGCAAAGCGAAAATTAAGGCTTGATTTCCCACGTTTACCCACACACATATTTACAACATATATACACGTATGTACTGATACATAATTATGACTCTGCAAACTTCATCAAAAGAGTAAGACCATATCAAATTTTCATCATAAGATAGGAAAAACTACTATTTTACATCTCATTGAATAATTGCTTTGTTCCCCAAAATATATCCTTAAAGACAATAGAGACTATCAGAGAATTTAAAAATCAAGACATATATTAAAAATAAATTTATTATTTACAGCCAATCTCATACCAAAATAGAAAACAAAAAGACTGTGAGGTATAATCGCCTATCTGGTCCAGTAGGCGTGGCTTCAGTAGCTGATTTAGAGAATATGAACCTAAAGAATAGAGATAAAAATGTGGTCAGCACCACCTTCATTCACCAAACTGCCTCTGCAGGCTACTCACCCTCACTGGGGGGCTCCAAGCTTGCACCCGAGGCTGCTGTCCACCCTGGGAGCTCTGCAGATCTTTTGCACTACAATTAGCCACAGTGCTGCCCTGAGCCCTTAATGCATTTGTGCAGTTGGTCCCACTGCCCCCACCAGGGCCTGGTTTCCAAGGCCTCTGCTTGATGCCATCCAGAAGTCTGACCAGCAGGATGTTACTGGGAAGCTCCTCGACACCTGAGCCGACCAGTGTCCTGCACTCCGGGCATCTCAGTTCATTCCGTGAACCTACAATCCCCAGCAAACATCGTTTGCAAAACGTATGCTGGCAAGGCAAGACCTTTGCGGAGGCATCGAGGCGTTCCAGACACACAGGACACTCCAAAAGATCCAACAAGGCTGATTCATCCATCTTGATCTACTTTACTGAGAAAAGGGCTTCAGAAATGGTCATAGTTGTGTGCAGTCCTTAAAATGATTCATGTAACATCCATCTCAGACTTTGTCCTGGAGACAAGGGGAGAGAGGAGGAAGGAGAGAAAATTAGTGTTAGTTATCTGGGGGAAAAGTTCACAGAGAAGCAAGGAACCAAAAAGTACACAAAAGTGCTTCCTCTGCATACTGTAGCTTTGCTCTGGAATGTGGTTCCTAAACTCCAAAGTCAACAATTAAAAAAACAAAACAGGCTTTTAAAATAACCATAATTAATCCCTAAAGATATCCAGAAGCTCAGTGCACAGAAGTAGCTATCAAACACTGCACAAGATTCCTGCAATAAACAGAATTTACGAAATACATTTTTTAAAAAAACATAATTTTTTCAGCTCTAAAAGTGCTATGAGTTAGTTGCCTTAAAAAAAAAATCCTCAACTCATAGAAGGAGGTTCAGAAGCAACTGAAAGTTTCCTCCACCTGAAATTACTTTTAAATCCACCGAAGTTCTCAATTTTTTAAACTACTTTATCGTTTAGGAAACCATGCCTCGAGTGATCCTGTGGTAAATGATCCAATATTAAATACATATGTTCCTCTCTGTCTTAAAAATAGAATTATTTTAATCTTGTCCAACCAAAAAGATTGTCAATTCTGAAGGCTACAACTAAGGTTTGCTTGAAAAGGGCTAAAACATAATAGCACTTTTCACAGCAGCGGCTGACAAACTCTGAAATGGATTTCTGAACTGCCTACCCGGATCTCATTCAGAAAATCGTGCAAAACGATCACTAAAAGAATTCGACAATGGAATGCTGGGCTGAAAACAGCAGAATATGAAAACGGAGCCATTCAGAAAAAAAGCATTTAAAGCAGTTACTGCAATGCTCCCCACACACCCACCCACCCGCCCTTCACCACTACCCAAATAAATGGCAATGTGAATGCCCGGGAAAAGGGGCGACGAGGCTGGGGTGCCAGCATTAACAGCTGTTCCTAAGTCGGGGCGGGGGAGCTCCAGGGCTGCGCCCCTCTCGCACGTAACTAAGCTCAGGTAGTGCCGGCCCCGCAGGGGGCGCGGCGGGCGCTCGCCGCAGACACACCCCGGAGCCAGGTGTCGCGGCCGCGGGCACAGCTCGGTCCCGGGCTGGGGCTGGGGCCGGGGCTGGGACCGGATGGGTCCCGGAATGGGGCGCTCACCCAACAGCCCCATCGCCGCCCCCCTTCAGGATAGGCCGAGGACAAAAATTCCCCCACACGACTGCCGGAAGTTTTTAAGGACTTAAAAAATAAACACGCAGCCTTAAGTTGCGAAACTCGGCCCCCAAAGTGCACGGGAAACCATCTACCGCCCCGCCGAGAGGAGGTGAGCGTCCCCCGAGAGCGAGCCATCCCGCGGGGCTGCGCCCCGGGAGACGGCGGCGCGGAGTCAAGCAGGAAGCCCGCGAGGCCGCGGGCGCCGTGCCCGCAGCTCCG
>NW_004955403.1:36977862-36987422 GCF_000276665.1 Chinchilla lanigera | reverse complement strand
GGGAGGCGGGCGCGGCCCTGGCGGGAAGGCGCCCCGCTCGGCTTCGCTGCGTCCGGCCCCCTGGGGCCCTGCGGGGGAGCCCGAGCCAAGCGCTGTCTCGGGGGCCCGAGGGAGGCGTGTGGAATCGGTGGGGGACGCGGTCCACCAGCCGGACCTGGGGGACCATAGCACACCCGCGCAAGTTTGGAGAATTGCTGATCCAAAATCTCTAAATGGGAGAAGAGGAGGACTAGGAAATCGGTGGTGTGGGCTCCACACGCAGCCATGGCAGGCGCTTCGTACCTGCCCTCAACGAGGAGGATTCAAAGTCTGACTTCAGGTGGGCCGGCGCCACAAAGCCATCTGGAAGGCACCTCTTTTATCTGCGCCTGGGAGGCAGCCACCGTGACACTAAAGCTTTGTTTTGGTTGCCCCGGGCGCACACCTGTAAACTCTGAAGTGCAGTCTTGAAAAACAAGGTGCCCATAGGTTTGGAGGTTTGATTTCCAGACTCCATTAAGAGAGAGAAGATTCAATTTTTGTCATTGATCTCAAAGTTGACGTTGTTTTACTTGCACTTGCCGTGAATTTACAGTCGTAATCCCGAATACTGTGCTTCAGAAGTGAGCAGAAACTAGGCAGAAATAAGGAAGAAAGGGATATAAAGGTTATGCAACATACCCCTGCCAGGCCACCAACCGGGCTGACAGTTTTTAAGAGGAGCCTCAGATTATCCCCTAGTCTGCAGCCAGGGACACAGGATCCTTTTGGGAAAGAAGAAATTACAATGAGTAATGGTTATCCTCACTGTAAGCCAGGCTCCGTGCTAACCAGTTTCCATGCATTTATTCCATTCTCACAGCAACCTTTCATGTCACCTTTCCTTAGTTTTATTCTAAGTAGGCAAATATGCTGAGTGTGATATACACAGCTACCACTTTTCCATTAGAAGAAAGGGAATGGATAGGATGGAGAATTATGCAAACAAGGCATTTTGAAAGTGACTATTTAAGCCATACAGTTCCAAATCTAGAACTGTCTGGGAACGTACAGTCAGGAAACAGATAAGGGTTGTGAGATCCAGCTTACAGTTATTAACTTCCTTCTGCTGCTCTCACAATAAGTAATGCTGAACCAAGACTCAACCCCAGCTCTCCTGATTCATAATCCAGCTTTCTCTCCACCACTCCAAGACCCTCTCTTTTACACATCGTCGTCCAATCCCCTGCTCCAGGCAAGTGTATCTCTTCCCTAGAGAAAGGAGCCATATAATTACTCTGGAGAGCGAAGGACACGTCTTGTTTTATGCTCTCCCTCCCACCCCAGTAATGGGGATCAAACCCAGGGGCCCTGCAGCACTGAGCTACATCTCCAGCTACCCTATCTGGCAAGGTAGGATTCTGCCAAATTACCCACAAAGAACTCAAGTTTTGCAATGTACCTGTTGCAGCCTTCCTCAGTGCTAGGATTGCAAGGTGTACCACTACGCCTAGCTTGTTTTTTTATTTCTAGTTTTGTTGTTTGCTTGTTTCATTTTGCAGAAAACAGCACCCAAGGTCAGCTGGTGCAGTTCTTAACACTAGACAAAAAATTAGTAATCATTCCCATTTTCAGAGAACTGAAATCAGTGTGTCCCAAGACTACAGTGATCAAAGGAACCAGCACATAAATTCCATGAATATTATGTGGGAACATGGCTGCATTTCTTTGAATGCCTCTGGTGCATAGTCACTATACTTTTTAAGAACACTACTCTTATTAGCTGTAGTTACTCTAACTGTAAAATAAAGTCTTAGGCAAGTTATTTTAACCTCCTGAGCCATTTTCACTGTCAAACAGATTAAAAAAAAAAAAATCCCTTTCTTAGAATGATGTTGGACTAGATGAGACAGTATATTTGTTCTTTTTAATCTTTACATTTCTAATTTATGTAAGCTATTATTATTATCATCAGCCAAGAATCAACCAAGTAAAAAGAAAATCACTCAGGCAGAGTTATACTAGTTATCCTTTCCTTCCAGAGTCTTGAACTACTAGTAATTGCAAAATCCTTTCAAGAGAATACCATATGATAAGGGACTCTGGAGAAAGAGAGGCATATTCATCTCATTTCTGGGAACCGAACATGAAGGAAAGAATGTGGGTGAGTTATGCTTATGACCTCCGTGACTTTGAGGAGATACAGGAAAAATATAAACTCTGTGGCATCATAATGATAGCTTGGATATATACAGTTCTTATCCTCCCAAGACTTCAAAGTGCTTTCATATAAGCACTCGTGTATATTATCTCATTTATCACCTCAGCATCTCTGGAATAGTAAAGACAGATATAATTATCCCCAAGTTGCAGATGGGAAAAAACAAGGAGTAAGAGAAGTTATTGTTCTTAGTGGTAACACAAATTGAGCTTTTAAAATCTCACTCCCAAGCATTCTTTGATAAACTTTGCTACTCTCTTTACACATGCATACACATACACATGTCTGATGATTGCTTTCCTTCAAAATTTGTTCTTCCTCCTACTTCCCGTATTATTTGTTAGCGGCACTCATTATCTGGTTGTTCATACTGGAAACCTAGGGTCATAAATTCATTTCTCCCTTTTCCTCTCTCTCTCTCTCTCTCTCCATCAAGTCTACCAGCATCTCCTAAAATACATTTCAATTTCTACCTCTTTCCCTTTGCCTCCTGCTGTGGTTTGGATGTGACTTGTCTTCCCCAAAATTCATGTTGGAATTTGTTATCCAGTGTAACAGTATTGAGAGGTGGTAGGACCTCTATGAGGTATTTGGGTCATGAGAATTCTGATAAAGGGATCCTCATAAGGGATTAATGCCTCTCTAGTGGCACTGAGTTAATAATTCTTGGAAAAGTGTGTCTCCCCTCGTGTAAGGTTAGGTTAGTTTCTGACAGCAGATTGCTATCAGGTGAGGCCACCACTCATGGTTTGTCTCTTCTTTATGTGCCCTCTTCCACATTTCTCCATATTATGGTGCAGCACAAGAGACTCACTAGAAACCAAGTAGATGCCAGTACCATGCTCTTTGCCTTCCTACCATCCAGAACCATGAACTCAAATAAACCTGTCTTTATAAATCATCCAGTCTCTGGGTAATCTGTTATAGCAACAGAAACTGACCAGGACATTTCCATTGTGCCTTTCTTTAAGCCACCATTACCTTTTGCCTCTGGCTGTCCTAACCAGCCTCTCTGCTTCTGCACTTGTCCCCACTGCCTTGCCCTGAACATAGTGCCATTCAGAGCAAGCTACAAAAAACTGGATAACATATGATGTTACCCCCTTACTCAAAACTCATTCATTTCTTCCCATCACCTCAAATAAAAACTGAGCATCCTCTGTATCTTACAAATCCTCTGCCACCTGGATTTTGTACCATCATCTTCTACTACAGAGCCCCATTTATCTTCTTTACAGCATCTTTCATCAGAAGTGCTTCGTGAATCTCTCCCTTCCTCCCAATCTGGGTATCTCCTACTGGGACAATAACTACCTGTCACCAGTTTCTCCCAGGTACCACCTACTTACTGGCTGTTTCCAGGCAAGTTTCTAATTTTCTGTGCCTGAATTTCCCCTGTAAAATTGGAGTAATAATACTTATCTCAGGGTTTCATGGACATCTTACATAAATTAATAAAAATAAAATGCTTAGAGCTGTGTCTAACACACAGTAAGTAGTTAATAAATGATAGTATCATTTTTAATTGGAATTTAGATTCAATCTGCCTGTTACCTGTTATCTGCAATTACATTGCAGGCTTCTTTAACTTTCTGAGTTTGACTTCCTTATCTATACAAATGGATATAATATTATCGACCTGGAATGCTTGTTGAAAGACCTAGCACAGCACCTTGCTGGCATATACTAGGGACTCATAAAATGTTTGCTTCCTGTCTACTTTTCTATATACAATATCTGCATCTACTTGCGTATATTGAGAGAGTGGCTTGGATCATGTCTGAGGTTCTTTCCAGCATTGAGGGTTTGTTTCCATCCTGATTGTGTGTGTAAAGAGCAACTAAGGCCAATGGAATCTCCCTTGAAGAAAGCCAAGTGGTCATGAGGCAACGAGTTGTCAGGAAACAGGGTTGTTAAGAGTTAGGCAGGCAAGCTCAGCAAGGCTATTTCAGTCTGCATAGTGGGAAGGTGGTGCCGACTCCACTGTCTGGCAAAAAATCTGAGCAGATGGGGTATTTATAGGCACTTCTCAAAGATTTCAGCTCAGTCAGAAAGGATGCTGGGGAGAAAGTTGGACTGATGAGTAGGAGGCAAATGAACTGCATCTTCTGCCAGCCTTCCTGAAACAGGTCTGAACATTTGAGGAGCTGTGTTTGATAGCAGAGTACCTAGGGAGAGCTGCAGTTCTCTAGACTGATGAATTGTAACCCAGCTTTCAGGAAATGTTCAATCAAATCCACCTGCAGGGCTGGGGATACAGCTCAGTGGTAGAGCACCTGCCCAGCATCGTGAGGCCCTGGGTTTACTCCCCAGCACCAAGGGTAAAAAGCAAAAAGCAAACGAACAGGAATCACCTGGAAATGCAGCTGCTTTTGCTTCCTCCCTGGTGTGTAGATTTCATAGATGCAACCTGTGTTCAAAAACCAGGTATTCAAATGTAGGTGATGCTGTGGCTACAGATTGAGAAACACTAACCTAGAGCCACCTAGAGGCACATTACAAGGGAAGTAACCTGGTGCTGACCAGGGAAGCAAATCCATAAATAACACTCTAAGGCCAGACATGGCAGCATATTAGGGAATCTTAGCACTCAGGAGGCTGAGGCAGGAGGGTCACAGTGAGTTTGGGGCCAGCCTGAGCTACATAATTACTTCAAGGCCAGCCTGAACTATATTGTGAGAACCTGTCTCAAAAAACAAACAACCCAAAACATATAGGGCACTCTAGAGCTTTGGCATGGTAGAGAAGAAGATGGGCTCTTGGAACCAGAGCTGGTTTGCTGAGGACAAGAGGGGGACTTTTTAATGTTGCCACCTGTGTTCATGCCAGGCTGCTTCCCCTTCCCTGCCTGCCCACCATCCCATGTTCAGCCTCTCCCATTCACAAGTAAGGCTGGGCAAAGTTAAAGAAAATCAGCTTTAAAACAAGCCAGAATATTAACCTAGTCAGAAATGTATATGATTGGCCCCAAACTCACCCTAGGACCCAGAAAGTGGTCAGGAGTCACCCACTGGAAACCTCAGAAGGTCTTTTTGCTTAGTACTATTAATCCCAGTGAAAACGTGTCTGAAAATTAGTTGCCTCTTATATATTTCTGACTCAAGTTCTCTCAAAGACAAATTTAACAGGATAGCTAACATAGTTGTACTACTGACTTCTATCGCTTTACTGAAAGGACCAGTTAATGATTACTTATTTGATCAATCTTGCATGTCTCTATTTGTTTCCCTGAGAAACCACTTTGAACCTATCAATACGTAATACAACAACCATTGTTAATTTCCTACCACTTTGTCTGTAATTCAGTATTGCTTGTATTGTTCTTACACTATTTTGTAAATGGATGTCTGTTTGTTAATGTTTTCCTTCTTTTATTTTTAAAATAAATTTTAAAAAAAATTGTAAAAAGATAAATTTAACCTATGTGAGAGGAAAAATATATTTCTTCCTTTCTATTAAAAATGCTTTATCGTGTCAAATTCCATTATTATTTTAAAAGTTTAAACTTTGAAGTAGTCTTTTGCTCCGAAGCAAACTTTACTTAATCCAAACTGTTAGCAAGAAAGTAGATGAATATCCATCACTTTATCTGATGGGAAATGAAATATCATAATCTTTCAAGTAACCCATCTTTATATATTAAAGATTATTCATCAATTTTGAGACTCCTTTCTGATCAAATTTAAAGATGAAAGTAGACCTTTTTGATGCAGTTAAATAGGCCAGTTTAAAATAGGCATACAAGCTGAGTGATGGGGCACATGTCTGTAATCCCAGCTACTTAGGAAGATCCTGAGTACATTGAAGGCCAGCCTCAGCAATTTAGCAAGACCCTGTCTCAAAGTAAAAGGACTGGGGACATACTTCAGTAGTAGAGCATCCCTAGGCCCCCTATCAGAAACCCCCTACCTACCTACATGAGCAAAACATGTATGAATTCAGTGCAGACTCAAAAATGTGACCCAGCTTTTTTTTAAATAATACTATTAGGCAAAGACGTAAGCCTTTATCAGTTTACCCGCCCTAATTTACATGTACACTCAAATAAAAACCTGTATTCTGTGATATCATGAGTACAAATAATCCTGTCATAACATTTTCTTTTGTTTATAACTCTTCACCTTATCTTTTTCTTGTTCCTAAATAAAGTGTGTGTTTATTCATGTTTTTAAAAGCATAATAATCATCCAAGCAGGTACTGAACACAGTACACTTTAACCTTGTTTTTCTGAGCGTTTGCCTGAATCCACTGGGGTTTTTTTCTCCTTTCATTGAAATTACTTTTCTTCCTATTTTTCTGTCCCTCATAAACCTGTATCACAAAAATTTGCATCCAACACTCATATTATTCCTTAGAATTTTGTCCTTATAGCTTTGTGAATGTTTTCTTTTTCATTTTCTAAAATGACATGCGAATCAGGCAAGCATATCAAATTTAAAATGGCAATTTGAAAATCATATTTTTAAAGTAATAAACACAATTTTAAATTAAATTCCCATCATCTTTTTATACCATATAATTAATCTGATGAAATACCTAATAAATTTATTATAAAGCATTACCTATTTAAGTTATGTAATATGTAATAAAAACACGAAGTAACTCATCAAAAATATAGTAATGGTAAATGCTACTGAATTAAACCTAAGTGTAGCAATATAGGAGATGTTTTTAATAATCTTAGTGTACTCTCTTTCCCCTGTAATTCAAATGAGTAGCTGTAGTTCTTTTTAAAAAAATAAGAACCCAAGCTAATACCAGTCCAACTGACATTCTTTCTCTTTGACAAGATTATGGAAGACTAAAGATTAAGATAATTTCCTTGTTTTCTATGATGCTTTTATGCAAAAATGATGATTTGCATAATTTCTTTTGGGTCTCAATTGAATTTCTAAAGCTATTTTTTCAAAGGAACTTCCACATGTCTCCAGTGTACACCATCTGTCTCATCTCTCTTTCTCCCTTTTTTTCAAGTATTACAATTATCTTGTAACAGGAGCTGTCAAATCTTTATTCCCCACGGATTCTTTCTTTTGATAAATGAAAAGGAACTGTATACACTTGTACATGTAGTTGTGTGAATGTGACGGCTGGGTTAAGGAAAGGTTAGATGTTCAAAGCAGTTGTGGCTAAGTTGACATTTTGGAAGAAACGTGATCAGGTGAGATGGCTAGAGTTTTCGAATCTTATTCTTTACTCTGGGAAAATGAAAGAATGTTTAGCCAAATGGCCTAGGGGAGTGGCATACAGCAAGGAAGAAATGACAAGTAGTTTTAGTACAGGTTCTGTGGCCCAAAGAAGAAAGCAGCAGAGGAAATAAGGACACAAAGAGGAAGGGCTTCCTTACAGGCTGCAAATTGCTTCTAAGCCTATAGGCATTTGCAAATGGTTCCTGCTTTTACTGGGGAATCGGGTTTTATGTTTACATAGTAAATGTATACTCAGCAGGAACTTCCAGGAAATAATGAGCTTCCAAGAAAAAGCCCATATTGAAATATTATTTAGAAAAAATCCTGCCAAAAAACACTAAAGAGTCTTTTTGAAATTGAAGTTCTCGAGGAAATGCAATAGATAGAATTTAACTAGTATTCAGAAATTACAACCCATATATTTTATAGCATTTCATAAAAATTTACTTGCCACTTAATTCAATTTGTAGAGATCCAGTTACTGAAATCTACTAAGAAGCTACAAAACATGGTTAAAGCTTCACTTATTCAGAATCTTTAAGAAATGGGTCATTCTGGAAACCCAACTTTTACATAAAAACATTTGAGATATAGTTATATCCCTGACTTTCAAAATAGAGGACAGAGAAGAAAATTAACATTTATAGACAATGTTGGGCCAACATTACAGTTATTATACAAATAAAGTGGTTTGAACTTTGGGGTCAGACTGACTTGGGTTTGAGTCCTAGATTTTTTATTTAAGTGAATTCAAAAAAATTATTTTAGCCAGGCATAGTGGCACACATCTGTAATCCCAGCACTCTGAGAGGCTGAGACAAGAGGATCACAAGTTCAAGCCCAGCCTGGGCAACTTAGAAACGTTGGCAAGACCCTGTCTCAAAATAAAAAATAAAAAAGCTTGGGAATGTGGTCCAGCATGAAAGCTCTGGGTTCAATCCCCAGTACCAATTTAAAAAGGAAAGATAGAAGGCTGTGGAAAAAATCCTTTTACTCCTCTTTAACTTCTGTGAGCCTCGTTTCATATCTGTAAAATTGAGCTGATGCTACCTACACCTCATAGGCTAAGGCTTGAAAGTGCTTTGTGCATTATCATGGTACTTAGAAAGTAAAGCTTACCTGGTCTTAGTAGTATTACTATTAGTATTATTAATAGTAGTGTTAGTACTGGCATGATTATTGTACATTGAAGTATTTAGTATCGTTTTTTCTTAGTAATTACAGAATTCTATATTTTTAGATCTTATTATCTTTGGTGATTTTCTCTTTTTTTTCCTCTTTGTAGAGGCACCAGAAGCTGCCCAGATCTTTTTATGGTGCTAGTTGGTCACAGAGGAGGAAGAGTCCATTAGGCCCATACAAGCACACTGCGTACACGTCAGCACCTGCCCTCTCTAAGGTGTCCCTAACTCCACACCCATCTTCCATGTACTTCATCCCCACTGCAAGAATCTGATCCTGATGTTTTTATTGTTGTTTTGGTAGCACTGTGGGATGAAATCAGGGCCTTTGCACTAAGCTACATCCCAGCCTAGCCCTTTTAAAATTTTCTACTTTAAGACAAAGTCTCACTAAGTTGCCCAGGCTGAACTCAAACTTGCAGTCCTCCTTTGGTGCAGTACTGAGGATGAAAACCAGAGGCTCTTTACCATTGAGCTACAACCTCAGTGATTTTTTATTTTGAGAAAGGGTCTCACAAAGTTGTCCAGAAAGGCCTCCAACTTGTGGTCCTCCTGCCTCAGCTTCCTGTGTAGCTCAGATTACAGAGCTGTACCACTGCACCTGGCTGACCCAAAGTCATACACATTCTTGGCCAGCAATATCCTCCTACATTTGGAACCTTCTCACTTAATCTTCACCCTTGCATTTTTACCTTTAACCTTTCTTGGGCAGATATGTATATATCTGATATATATAGATATATAGATATATATGATATAGGATATATTATATATCACATATTACATATGATATATATTATATATCATATAGTATATATGCTATTCTATATCATATATTACTTACTACATATTATATGTATAAATATATAGAGAGAGGGAGAGGGTTTTTTTCCTCAGCATGTTAATTACTTCTGCTTCTTTTTTTTTTGGTTTTTCTCCGGTACCGGGAACCGAACTCATGACCTTGCGCTTGCCAGGCAGGCGCTTTGCCACTGAGCTAAATCCCCAGC
>NW_004955403.1:36965861-36967301 GCF_000276665.1 Chinchilla lanigera | reverse complement strand
AAAAAAAAAAAAAAAAAAAAAAATCAGAAAATCAGAGATAAAGGAAAACCCCTGAAAGGAGCCATAGGGGAAAAGCACCATATCTATAGAGGAACAAAAGTAAGAATTACATCTGACTCCCATGCAAACAAGAAGAATGGAGTGAAATATTTATAAAGTATTGACAGGAGAAAAAACACTCTGTGTTAAAGTTCTGTGTCCTATGAACTTATTCTTCAAAAGTAAAGGAGAAATAAAGAATTTCTCAAACAAACACCAGTGTACCTACATTACAAGAATGTTAAAAGAAGTTCTTCAGAGAGAAAGGAAGTTATGGCAGAAACTTAGACCTACATAAAGAAAGGAAGAATATAAAAGAAAAATCTGTCAAAATAAAGACATTCATTTTTTGCTCTTAGCTGATCTAACAGAACTTGCTCAAAATAATAATATTAACAATGTATTTTATTTATTTATATTTGCTATGGGTAAGTGAAATTAATGACAGCAATGATATGAAGGAAAAGAAATAGGAATTAGGGTCATTTCGTTACTGTAAGGTACTTGCACTATCTATGAATTAGTATAGTGTTATTTGAAAGTTCACTTAGACTATTTTTAAATGTATATTGCAAGCTATAGGCAATCAAACAAAAAAGTTTAAAAATAAAAAGGGTAATATGTCCTAATGAGGAGATGAAATGGAATCACATACAATGCTCAGTTAAAATTACAAAAGGCAGAAAAATAATGGAACATAAAAATAAATGAATAAAAATGGCCATACTCCCAAAATTGTTGTACAGATTCAGTGCAGTCCCAATCAAAATACCATTAGTATACTTCACAGATCTAGAGACAATATTCCTAAAATTCATCTGGAACCAGAAGGGACCTGGAATAGCAAAAGCAATCCTGGGCAACAAAGGCAAGGCAGGAAGCATCACAATCCCTGACTTGAAATTATACTACAAAGCTACTGTGATAAAATTAGCATGGTACTGGCAAATAAACAGACCTGAGGATCAGTGGTACAGATTAGAAGATGCAGACACAACTACAAACAAATTCAGCCACCTCATCTTTGACAAAGGGGCCAAACATGTTCACTGGAAGAAAGAGAGCTTCTTTAATAAATAGTGCTGGAAAAACTGGCTCTCCACATGCCAAAGACTAAAACCAGACCCATATCTGTCACCATGCACTAAATTAAAGTCAAAATGGATCAAAGTCTAAATATTAAAGCACAAACACTAAATCTACAGGAAGAGAAAGTAGGTAGAAATCTTGAAGACGTAAGGGTAGGCAGAGAGTTCATGAACAAAAACCAAATTGCATGGGAAATACTTCAAAGAATCAACAACTGAGATATCACCTTATTTAAAACTTTTTGCACATCAAAAGAAATCACCAACAGGGTAAAAAGGAAACCCACAAATTGGGAAAAAAATTTAGCTAACT
>NW_004955403.1:36956672-36965761 GCF_000276665.1 Chinchilla lanigera | reverse complement strand
TTTTGGTTTTTCTCCGGTACCGGGAACCGAACTCATGACCTTGCGCTTGCCAGGCAGGCGCTTTGCCACTGAGCTAAATCCCCAGCCCCTACTTCTGCTTCTAACTGCTGGTTTTCTCAGGTCTCAGGTTTATCATGTGGGTTAGGCGCTAGACTATAATTTAACTTTTCACATTAGCAGTCTTTCTCATTCTGTTTATCCAAATTGGAGGCATCTCTGTAATCAGCTAAATCAGACTGTAAGAATTATGTGTAGAGTTGATAGAAACTGGTCCAGATGAAGCAGTACTATCAAAGTTTTTCATCTTGTCTATCCACTTCCCTCTAATCAATGTAACAACCATGAGAGTGGCTTCCATAACTTTCCCTATGTTCATGTAACTATATATAAAATCTATGTACATATATTGGGGAGTTAACTTTGTTTAAAGCTTGGAATTTTAAAATTCTCCTGTGAATTTCATATGTACATATATATAGTTGGAGTTCTTTTGGTCAACTGACAGAGCTTATGTACTGCAATGGTTGCATAGTTTATACCACAAAAACTAAGCAATTTAGATATCTGCACCTAGTTTTATACCACATCATAGTTTTATACCACAAAAATTAAGCAATTTAGATATCTGTCATCAAAGTATGAAAATTCTCATTCCATATCCCCAAATCACCCTGGCTAGCTGTCACTTTTTTAAAGTTTTTATCATTTTGGTAGGTTTCTTAAAATATCTGACCAATACTTTAAATTGCACTTTCCTGAGTAATACCGAAGTAATCTCTTTTAGTCAGTGAGATTTTTCTCTTATTTGAATGCTAGACTGTACCTTAAAAAAAGCTCCTCATGTGTTAAGAATGGTGATCACTTATCTGATTCTGGCATTCCTAATATTTTCCCAAGGAGTAACTAGTCTTCTCACCCTTTCAACTTTTTAATTTTTTAAATTTTTGAAACAATGTTACAAAAGAACTTTCATTTCCCTGACCTATTTGAGAGTAATTTGCCAACATGATTACTCATAAATTCACATTCTCCTACATAAGCACAATATCACCATCAACACTGGGATATATGTTTTCACCAGTAAATTTTGCCAGTAACAGCAATAATTCCCGTTGATATTCTTCAGAGCAAAAACCAGTCTGTCCAGAGTCCTGCACGGCATGTAGGTGTCTTTCATCTTCAACTTGGAAGTCATTCCTTGTTCTTGAAGTTTTTTGAGGTTTCTAGGCCAGACACTATGGAGAATTTAGGCTTGAAAATATCATTCATTGTTGGATGCAGGCTACACACCATTGGGGAAAACTACACAGAAATAATGTTATGTTTCTCTCACGGCATCCTATCAGTTGGCACAGGACTTGGATTTGATGTCGTCCAATTTGATAACATAGAATGGTAGCTTCTGGTCTTCTTCACTGTGAAGTTGTTCTCTGTGTATCATTTTTCTTTCATGGGAAGTACTTTGAGACTAAGTAAATATTTTGCTATCAAACTTTGTATTTCTGTGAATCAGTGTGCACTCAGGGTCTTTAATTTCATTCATTTAATTTCACATGTAGTACTATCATTAGTTATGCTGGTGCCTAGTTTCTCCCAGTCTGAGGGAAACATTTCCTTACTCTTGGTGATGTTTCTGGTAGGACCCACGGTTTTTCAGCCACTTTTGATTCTAAGAAAGGTCTCATTTTTAGATATTATGTAGTTGAAGCCAATCTAAATTAAACTTCAGTACTCAGCTGGTTGAAAGCTTTTCCCCTCTTCCAAGCTTAGGCCCGACTCACTACTTTCTAGACAAGCAATGAGGAGGGGTATGACTGCCCACGTTACCTAGTCACCCTCTAGGAATCTCCTAGAGCTGCGAGTGGGAGATGTGAACACAAAATGGAATACTCTAAACCAGACTTGGTGGCACACACCTATCATCCTAGCACTCTGGGAGGCTGAATCAGGAGGATCACAAGTTCAAGCCCAGCCTGATTTGAGAGACCTTGTTGCCAAAAACAAAAAATAAAATTAAAAAGTAGGGGACTGGAGATGGAGCTCAGTGCAAAAGCCCAGGGTTCAGTATCTGGTACTGAAAAGAGAGAGAGAAAAGGCTGACTCCAGCCTACAGTACTTGTGCTTTTTTATTGCTTGTCATACACCTTCCCTCAAGTCACAGTTTCAAACTCTGTCTCTTTCTTTGTGTGCACCAGTTGAGGCTTTGATTTCCCTAGGACCTTTCTGCGTGGTGGAGTCTTTCATAAGAATCAATTTTAGGAGCCAGATGTTGTGGCGCATGCTTGTAATCCCAGGGTTCAGAAGCTGAGGCAGGAGGATTGCCTCAAACCCAAGGCCAGCCTGGGCCACAGAGTGAGTTCAGTGGATTACAGAGTGAAATCTTGTCTCAAAAAACCAAAGCCAAACAAACAATTTTAGACATATTTATCCTTTCTACTTTTATTTCCCTTTAAATTTCTATCTTCATTCTCTCCTCCAAATTTTTATTAATTTTGTGTTCTACTTTCTTAAATCAAACTTTAATTTTATTTTTCTCTTTTTTCTTTGATAATAAATCATTTGAAGGCTGAGGATTAGTTCAGTGGCAGGGCACTTGCCCAGCATGAGTGAAGCTCAGGTTCAATCCCCAGCTTTCCAAAATATAAAACTAAAATAAAATAGAAAAATAAAGCACTTAAGGCTATGAGTTTCCAACAGGAGTAACCTGAACAGTATTATGTATGTTTTGGTATGAAGTTTTCCCCATTATTGCTTTGTATGTGGATGGAAATTTCAGATTTATCTACATTTTAATGTAATTACAGTATAATATTTAATGTAACATTTACAAATAATGTAACTAAAATATTATTTTAATTTCCAAATAATTAAAAGGTGATATGTTCCCTTTTTATTATTTACTCTATTTTTTATCTTTTTTTGGATTATAATCAAGAACATGGCCTATAAAATTTATACTTTGTAAATTGGCTTATGCCCACTTTGTAACCCAAGATAGGGTTAACATTTGTAAGTGTTCCATTAAAATACAAAAGAGATGTAATTATGAAATGTAACATTCCATGCATTTATATGTCAAATTTGTGTGCACCAGTTTAGACTTTGATTTCCCTAGGACCTTTCTGTGTGGTGGAGTATTTTATTCATCTAGTCCTACAAATTTATTGTCTGTTGGATTTGTCTGAGTCTGAAAAATGTGTATTAAATTATCCTACTATGACTGTATTTTTATTACATCCTCCTACTAGGTTTTGTCTTATGGGTTTAGCTAACTTACTGAATACTGAACATGGTTTATATCTATACCTATTTGCCTTTTATCATTACACAACATTTACTCTATTTGGTTTGACATTAATATTGGCAGACTTACCTTCTTTTGGTTCATATTTACTTGGCGGTATCTCTCTAAATATCCTCTAAATTTCAGCCTTTCTTTTTTTCTGTGTTTAAAGTAGGTTTCTTAAGTAGAATGTGTTGGGTTTTGATTTTTAAACCACACTGACAGTTGTCAGTAGATACTATTCTTCTGTTTCCTGACTTCAGAGCTGCAGACAGCAATCTGAAGTCAGTCTGATTCCCTCTCTGTGTAAATAACTGGCTCTTCCTGTCTAGGAGACTGTAGAACCTTGTAACTACTTTCGGAATTAGAACATTGTACTGGAATCTCTGGTGGGTTCCTTTTATGTCCCTATGTCCTTGGAACTGAAAGAGTCCTTTCATTCAAAGATAAAAGTCTTTCTTCGGCTCTGTAAGAATTTTTCTTCTTCTATTTGATTAAATATTGCTTCTGCTCCTTCTATTCTACTTTTTAAAATTAAATTCTTATTTATTTGCACATTACAACTTCTGGTCATTTTATATTTACTCTTATTGTTTGTCTTTGAATTTTTACTGTTTTGAGAAATTTCTTTCACTTCTTCCAGACCACTATCCAGTTCTCACTATTTTCCATTTTCTTTTTCAATACTTAAAAAAAAAAATTAAAAATCATGTTCTTAGCTGGGAGTGGTGGTGCATGCCTGTGATCCTAACACTCTGGGAGGCTTAGGTGGGACGATCATGAATTAGAGCCTAGCCTGGGCAATTTAGCCATTTAGTGAGACCCTAGTTCAAAAAAAATTACATCATGTTCTTGAGTAATTTGAGTAACAGTAATTTCATGCTGTACTTGGATTGGAGCCCTTTGATTGCACTAATTTTATTATTATTATTTCTTTTTCTTTTTTTTTGGACAAGGTGTCACTATGTAATTCAGGCTGGACTTACATTTACTGTATGCAGCCTAAGTTGGTCTCAAACTTTCAGCAATCCTTCTGCCACGGCCTCCCGAGTGCTGGGATTATAGGTATGTACCACAATGCCTGACTAATTGCAATTATTATTATTAATTATTATTATTATGAGCAGTTCTAATTTGATAGCAGCTGCCTACTCTGGGCACTGTGGTTATTAGTCCCCTTTCTGGCTTTGTTGTTACTTTGCCTACCTGAGGTCCTGTCCGCCCTGGGGCATGTTCTAACAAGCAGCCACCCCGTGGAAAAGGAGGTTCAGCAGTCTGCAACCCTGTGGACACAATGTAACAGCTAGAAAATTCTTATCCTAGCTTCTCCACTCCCCAGTTTCCTTAACTACAAATGTTAATTTTCCCCAGCCTCAAAAACACAAAAGCTTCAGCTCACCTGTTAACTGCCCAGCCACTCCTGGAGGGCCAGCAGGACCAGCTGTGGGGTTGCCTGATAAAGGTATAACATAGGACAGACTTATATGAATAGAATTACTCATTGCTGATGTGAAATTTAAATTTAACCGGATGTTTGATATCCTGCTTTGCTAAATCCGGCTGTCTTAGTCAGCTGGGCTGCTTTCCTTTTTGTCTTTCTTGTATGGGTGGATTCCTGGGTCATTCTTTCGCCTGTAACCTCGGAGCCCTGGCTCTTACCTGCAAGAAGCTCACTCAGGCCCTGAGCTCTCTAGCATGGAGGACGGCAAGGTCGGGGTGTCTCCACAGCACACAAGGTCATAGTCCCTCTTCCCACCCTCCAGTGCTCCACTGGAGAAATTCATAGTTGTACTGAATTAGGAAAGGAGAAACAGCCACTGAGGTGCACATGAGGCAGCGGTGGTAGAATATCTAAGGAAAATGATGATTATCCTGGAGTCCCACAGCCTGCTAATCTATCAACTAAATAGCATATCAGATAAAAATATTTTCAGACCTATAAGCGCTCAGGAAGCCATTCAGTCAAGTGTTTGTCTAAGGGGTAATGTGAAGAGGGGCTGGAGCAAACAAGAGGGTGAGGCAGGAAAGAAGACCCTGTGGGATCTGAGAAAGACAAGGTCAGACCAAGGAGTGCAGCGAAGGGACGTTCCGGGGGAGTGACTGGTGCAGCTGCCCTGAGCAAGGATCAGGCCAAACTGGAAAACAACGACAGAACCGTGAAAGGGAACTATCCATAGATTAATCAGTATATGGGGTGGGGGAGCCTATAAGGATATGGTAAAAGACAGACAACCCAAGTCCTTCCAGCCAACTTTTATTAGAGATGTAATTGGATCATTCAGGGCTATTCACAGCAGGGAGCTCACTCTGAATGTACCCTAGTCAGACTCATACCCTCAGGATCAAGTTGAAATCAAACCAATCTCTGAAAAATGAGATAGGATATATGTAATAGACCAATCAAGGCAATAAGTTTGTTCAAATTCAGGCTTCTCAAGTTTCAAAAAAAAAAAAATGTGCTTCAAAACTTGCATTTCTACGTTTGTCCTGCCTCTACTCACTCCAGCTAACGAAAACCAAACCAGAAGTTTCAAGTTGCCACTTTGTCCTCACAAGTAAAAAGCTGAGTGTTATGGCTAGATGCCCCTGCCCTAAGCCTCATGCAGTCATAGGTGAGGCTTTTCTCAGAGCTGTCTGGATCTAGGGTGTGTGCTGCTGGGATCAGAATGTGATGCTGGAATTGATTCACTGGTGGTAGGATTAACGCTATCAGGATTAATGGTGGGAGTGCTACCTGCCTTAAGAGTGCATAGCCTGGATAAGCTATAATGGGCAGACAGAGGCTTGTCACATGTCACTTACTTACTTTTGCTACCTTCTGCCTCCCAAAAACTGCTTCTCCTCTGTGATGCCCTTCAGTCATACCACCCTGCCTTGGAGCCAACTATCTATGGACTGAGACCTCTATAAACTGTGAGCTAAATAAACTTTTCCTTCCTTCACTTGTGGGTGCTGCGTATTTTGTCTCAGCAATGAGAGAAAAGTAACTAAGATACTGAGCAAACTAAAAAATCAACAACTATTTAGATCCATGAGAGATGTGATATCAAAAGGCAAAACATTGTCCCTTCCCCCAAACTGGAGCGACTAAACAGAAACCCACAAGTTGAAAGCTCTGCAGGAAGCAGGCCTACGATAAGGAAACCTGAACGGTAGCTGGTGACTTTCCAGAGGCTCAGTGTGAACAAGTTGGAGAGAGAAAAACTGTAAAGGATCAAGTTGGCTTCTGAAGCTCAGCTAATATATATCAAAGAAAAATCTTCTCTGTTTTGAGGAGGAGGGGTATACATTTTAAAATTTAGCTGGACCTAAGACTTACTCTGAGAGAAATTATTTAACCTAATTATTTGGTTTTATTAGAGTCCAGCTAAGTAATGGAAGGGAAATACCCCACTCCAAAACACTCTAGCTGTCCTGTTGAGGAAAAGGACTCAAAAGCATGCATGAAATTCACAGTTCCAAGGCATAGGATAACAAAAAGACTAACCATAATTCTAACCATATTACTATAGAACATTTCCCTATCCCCACACAATACCACTATATTACTAAAGGCCTATTGATAGGAGTTCCTTTTACCTAGTACATCATGTATAACTACTAGGAAAAAATCAGAAGACATAGTAAAAGACTACAACAACAAACAATATGAAGAGACAAAGGAAGCATGAGAACTGAATTTAAATATGGGAGGGATTGGGCTGGGGATATAGCTCAGTGGCATAAACGCCTGCCTGGCAAGCGCAAGGTTGTGAGTTCAATCCCCAGTACCGCAAGTAAATAAATAAATAGATATGGCAGGGATGATGGAATTATCAGACAGGAATTTAAAACAACTATTACTAATATGCTGAGGGATGTGATGGATAAAGTAATATGCAAGAATAGAAGAGCAAGGTAAGCAAGGAGATGGGAATCCTAAGAAAGAAGGAAAATAAATACTAAAGATTAAAAGCATTGTAACAGAAGTGAAAAATGCTTCAGATGGATTGTTTATAAATGCCATGTTATGGTTTAGATCTAGCCATCCCTCTAAAGCCTCATGTTCTCATAGGCAGGGCTTTGAAATGGTGATTGTTGAATTATTGGAGCAGTATAGCTGACTTGCTGTTATGTGATACATTTTGATCAGAAGAAGTGAGTCACTGTAGACATAACCCAGTAGAGTATATCTCCCTTCTCAGTTTCTCCTTTGACTCTGCTTCCTGTTCACCAAGCCATGAGGGCCTCTCCTCTGCTATGTTCCTCAGCCATGCCATCCTACTCTGGAGCAGTGATGAGAAAGGTGACTAAGAGTTTGGTACTAGGAGTCGGGTAGTTGCTATGACTTTACCTGACCAGGTTATTCAGAAACCTTTGGAACTGGTTTGTGGAAAGAGTGTGGAAACCAGCTGAAGAAGCAGCCCCAGAATTCTGTAAGTCAAGCTTGATGAAAATTCTGATCAAGCTCAGAAGACCAGAATTCTGATAAAAAAGAAGATGGTAAAGACTAGACTCAGGAGGTTTCAGTTTGGAAAAAGGAGTCCATTGGCATTGGACTCCAGACCATGTGTGTTATCCTCTGGCAGATAATTTTTCTACATTTTGCTCATATCCTGAGATGTTTCAAGAGGCTGAAATAAAGGAGAGTGGACCAATTAATCTGGCAGAAGAAAGTTCAAGACAGCCTAACATACAGGTTGTAGCAGGGATACTGTTGGGGTTTTTTTTAGCTAGCTCTGCACTATAAATCAAGAACAAACAGTTGAGTGATTTTAAAGTTTTGAGTTTCACCAGAAAGGAAACTCCTGTGAAGCTGGAGTCTGTAAAGCTGGAGCAGAGGAGAGCTTGGTTACTGAAAAGATTAGTATTAATAACAAACAAAATACTTTGCATTGGGACAATATAAAAGATGCCTTGAGGGCATGTAATGAACCAGCACAGCCCTACACTTTGAAGGCTCAAAATTTCAAAAGTACATTGTTTAAGAGGAGAGCCCCAGAGCACAGTGCTCCAGAATAACCACGTGGAGAATTTGTTCCCTGACATTCAGTTCACAGTGATCAGCCGTCCAGGTACTCAGAGGCCTCTGCAGCTGCAAATCAAAGGAGTCTGCCTATTGCTTAAGCGGACAGCAGACCTTGCTGTTACCCATGTGGTGCTGGTTTTACAGGCATACAAAAGGCAAGAATTGTGTATGTGAGGCTTCCACCCAAATTTCCAAAGAAGGGGGAGGAGGCCAGGCATTGTGCCCCTAAGAGGGGAATATATGAAAATGTGAGAGTGAAAGTGCAGTGGAGACCCCAAGAAGTTGGAGCAGTTAGGAATGTGGAACATCTTAGGAAAGCCATAAGAAATGAGCAAATTCAGCACAAGAGAGAGTGGCTGTGAGAGCTACAACCACTGGAATACTGTAGGGGGGGGCTGCCCAAGTCTTTTGCAGTTCATATATTGCCACAGCTTTCCCCAGGTGCTGAATGTGGAGGTACAGAAGTAAAAGTTTGCCCTGCTGGATTTTGGTCTTGTTTTGATTCTACTGATTTATATTCCCCTATTTCTGCCATTTGAAATGGGGTTGTTTATCTTATGCCATTGTGTGTTGGCAGAATTTAACTTCTTGATATTTACATAGTTAAGAGTTCACCTTACGTCTCAGAGGAAACTTTCAAGTTGGACTTTTCAGCAATGCTGGAACTGTTAAGACTTTGGCAACCTTTAGAGATAGGTTAAATGCATTTTGTGTAAAGAGATGCACATGAGTCCAGGATGGTTTTTTTTTTTTTTTTTTTTTTTTTTTTTTTTTTTTTTTTTTTTTTTTTTTTTTTTT
>NW_004955403.1:36928529-36954052 GCF_000276665.1 Chinchilla lanigera | reverse complement strand
TAAAGAAAGATCAACTTGAGCCTTTTATAGGTAATTGGATGCAACTAGAGACCATACTTATAAATAAAATAAATCAGACCTGCATTTGTAAACATTGTATTGTCTTCCTAGTATAAGAACCTGAAAAAGTAAATAAAATCCAAAGATTCAATAGGTACTGTGAAAGAGAAAGAAGCTGTTCAAAAGGAAAGAACAACTGGGATGAGGAAAAGGAGAAAAGAAAAAAAGAAGGAAAGAGAAAAAAGTATACATGATAGCTAAGATAATTCTATTTCTATTGGTTTATTGAAAGGAACAGTTAATGCTTAATTTTTTTGACCAATTTTACATGCTTATATCTGGTAATCTTACAACTATTTTGAAGACAACAATATGCAGTGTAACAACCACTGTTGAATTCCTATCTTGTTTTTTTGAAATTCTGTATCATTTATAATGTTTATTATATTTTATTCTCTTTAAAATAAAAAAATAAGGGCATAGATAGAAAACAGAAACATATGATAGATATTAATTTAATTCTATCAATAAGCTTTAAACATCAGTGGCCTAAATACACCATTTAAAAGATGGAGATTGTCAGAATGGATCAAAATACAAGATCCACATACTCATATATGTTGTGTATCAGAAACTCACTTTAGACGTATACAGATTAAAAGTAAATGGAGGGAGAAAGGTATACCATGCTAACACTAATCCTGAAAAGTAAGCATAAATACATTAATTCAGATAGCATAGACTTCAGAGCAAGAAAAATTATCAGGGATAAATTGGGGAATTACAGAATGATAAAAGTGTCAATTCTCCAAGACATAGCATTCCTTTGTGTTTGCACTTAATAAGAGAACATTAACATGTACTAGGCAAAAGCTGATAGAACTGTAAAGAGAAATAGATGAATCCACTACTATAACTGAAGACCTCATCATCTGTTGGAATGCTTTTGTTTGTGAACTGAATCATTTGCAAACAGAAGCATTCATGAACCAAAGTATTACACAGTACTATGACATAAAAGCAACATAGCTCATGTTACATGGTAAGGAAATAAAGAGGAAAAAGCCAAGATTGTATACACACACACTCATAGCAACCCAAGGGAGAAATAAACATGACAATTCCAGTCCTTGTTTCTATAACTGGTCATATAGTCACAGTCATAGGTAGTACTTATAATTGCCTTCTTCTAATACATATTCTGTGTTCCATTTGCCATCAACAAGCACCTCAGCTAGTCATGGTTCTTTCTTGGTGTGCTAACCTAAATCTTCATTCCTGAAGGAGCTGCCTCATTAATAGTTCTGGCTGGATTGGGCTGTTGTAGTTTCCCATTGACCTTTATGACAGGGATCAAAATACTGAGAGAAGTCCTAAGGGATCTCCTCTACACCAGCCATACATATCTCTTCGGTAGTCACAGGTCAATCATCTTGGCTGCCACCATTCCATTAGGAGACACAGCAAGGATTTCACTGATCTGTTTAAACTACCAACAGGAATTCTCATTCATTTCTAGTGGGAATGCAGAATGTTACAGCCACCTGGGAAGATATTTGTCAGTTTCTTATAAAACTCTTACCATTCAACCCAGCAATAGTGATCCTTGGTTATATACTCAAAACAGTTAAAATAATTTTCACAAAAAGAGCCTGCACACATATATTTATGGCAACTTTATCTATAATTGCCAAAACTTAGAGGAAACTAAGACATCCTACAGCAGTTAGAGGGACAAATGAACTGCAGTATATTCAGACAATGAATATTATTTAGTTGTAAAAAATGAGCTATCAAGCCATGAAAAGATGTGGAGAAGCCTTTAAATGTACATTATTAATGGAAATAAACCAGTCTGAAAAGTCTACCCACCATATGCTTTGAAGTCCATGATATTCTGAAAAAAAGGAAAACCCAGGTAGTTAGCAAAAAAAAGTTAGTGGTTACAAGGGTTGGGGAAAGGAAATGATGATCATGTGGAGCACAGAGGAATATTACGGCAATGAGCCTACTCATATGATACTGTTGTCATGGACATGTGTTATTACAGATTTTCTGTAACTCTAATAATGTACAGCACCAAAGTGAACCCAGTGCAAACTGTGGACATTGGAGGATAACCATGTGTCGGTGTAGCTTCATCATTTTAACAAGTGAGCTTTCTGATGGGGAATGTTGATAAGGGGAAGGCAAATGCAAGAGGGACATATGGGAAATTCCTGTGCCTCGCACTGAATTTTGGTGTTCAGTATAATTGTTTTAAAAATAAAGTCTGTTAAGAACTACTTTTGGCTAGTGAGAAAAAACCCTATGTTTGTGTTGTGGAGTATATCCCTATTTGTTGGTATAAAAGAAAAATAGCTTTCAAAGTTTTCATTTGCCTCAGTTTTCTCCTCTGTTAAGTGATGCTGATAATGGTAAGTGCCTTAAAGGATTGTGGGGAGGATTAAAGCATTTAATAGTATGGTCTTGAGGCGCATCCATTTACCTAGAAGTGTCTCAAGTTTATCCTTCTTTATGGCTAAGTAGTACTCCATTGTATTAAAAAAAAACCCACATGTCTTTATCCATTTATCAGTTGATGGGCATTGGGCTGTTTCCAAGGTTTAGCTATTAGAAACTGTGCCTCTATAAACATGGGTGTGCCTATATCATTCTGGTATGATGTTTTTAACTCTTTCATGAATGTACCAAAAAAGGAAATAGCTGGGTTGAATGGAACCTCTAATTTTAATTTTTTTGAGGAATCTCCATACTGATTTGCACAGTGGTTGCACCAGTCAACATATCCACCAAGAGTGGAGAAGAGTTCCTTTCTCCTCACAGCCCTTCCAACATTTGTTATTGGGTGACTTCTTGATGACAGCCATTCTTTCTGGAGTGGGATGGAATTGCAGTGTTGTTTTAATTTTCATCTCCCAAATAACCAGTGATGCTGAATATTTTTTCGTATATTTAGAATGTTCAAATGGGAAGAGGAACTAGAGAGGGGGAAAAGAAGGAGGGGAAAAAAAATGAAAAAGAAGGAAAAACAGAAGCAAAGCTTTTATAAATAAGGAGGGGAAGAGGGAGTGAAGGGAGGGGAGGGGAATGGGGATAAAAGAGGAACTAAGATATATCATGTACAGGTACAAATTCCCTATGATGAATGCAATTGATCATTATGTATATCTAAAATGTACCAATAAACTTAATTAATTAAAGAAAAGCACTTAAGTACAAACATAGTGTCTAGTACATTGTAAGTATCATTTCAGTGTTACCAATTGTAATTAATGGAGGTCAGCAACACTTCATATATTGGAAAAGTAAACTCCACTATCAAACTGGTCATAGGAACAACCTAACTGTGTACCTATCATAGAACATTGTACCACTATGCAGATAAAATTCAAGCAGTAGAAAATACCCTTAGCTTCTATAATTTGATAGTAATTACAATGTCAGTGCTGGCTATGTTGACATTCAGTTAAAGATTGTGCAAAATTAATGCATACAAAAGAGTAATAAGGGATTTGGAACCCTTTGTTCAAAATAGGACAATACTTTACTGTGCTATGTTGCTATGTTGCACTGAAGAACATGATACCACCTGTTTCTTGGTAGACACTGTCAAGGCCCTGAAATTCTATGGGCATGAGGTTTGTGTGGATATCAAGATTGTCCCTGTGACCTTGTCTTGGCTCAAAGCCTCTTGTTTATTTCTGGTTTTTAGTCATGCCCTTGGCATAACTCACATGCCCAAGAATATTTATCCTCCTTGTTCATGTTTCCAAAGAGGATAGGATTTGCTGTTCCTTGTCACAAGAGGGGAATACGGAGTGAGGACACCTGCTGTCTTTCTTGTGCCAGGGATGGGCACCTGGCATTCCGTGGGCCATGCCTTACTGCACAATGTGACTCGGGTCACAGGTGGCCAGCCTGGGGCTCTCTTGGGCCTGCCGGCTGTCAGGAAGCCTGGGAGCTCCCTTTCACATCCTGTGTCCTCTAGGTGGAGGACTAAGTGGTCTTCCTCTCCTTCTCCCCTTGGCAATTGGGAGGAGAGGCCAGCATGCAGTTCTATGTGGCTGCTATGTAAATAGGCAAGCGGGTCTCCAGAGTCTAGATTCCACGAGGGAGCAGAACATTCCCATAGGCTTCAGTTCTAGGATTCATCCTCCAACGCAGTTTCTTAGAAACCCCATTCATCCATTAATAAAGTATGTACTTTGCTCCACAGTTGATCAACGAGTCTTAGGTCTAGCCTTTCTTTTCGTGAAAGCTCTGGACAGAGGAAGATTAAATAGTAGAAGTGAGAGCCTAAACTCCTTAACATGTCTAAAACTTCATATTCATCAAACTTTATGAAAATATTTGAAAAGAGCAAGGAGGGATGAGGAGTTAATGTTAAGGAGGAGGGAAATGTTAAGTAAGGAGGAGAATGTTAAGTAAGGATGGAATTTTATTTGGGGAAGATGAAAGGAGTTCTGGGGAATGGATGACGGTAACAGTTGCCAATAATGCAAATATACTTAAATGTTAAGATAAATGCTACCATTTTTTTAAAATGGTCATAATGGCATTTTTTATGTTGTATATACTTTATTTTACCATAGCAATAAAAAACTTTAACTCAAAACAACAACAGCATTGTACGGCAATCAATAAAGACACATGTAGCCACACATACTGATAAAAGAATGTATTTTTATCCTTTCTTATTAGAACCAAGTGTGATTATAAATATTTTCATGATATTCCCAGTTTGACAGGCTGGTGTGACACAATGGAGTCAAACAGTCCTAGATCTGAATTCTGGCTCTGCCACCTACTAGGCATATGACCTCAGCCAAGTTACAAATCCTATGGAGCTTCAGTTTCATGGTCTTCCAAAAGTATAAAATCTTTCATATGTCACCAATTTCAAAGAACTGAAAAATAAAAGACCTCATGGTAAATATGGCAGAGAAAACAGCACCCAAGTGTTCCGTGGGTCACCTGGGTGACTCTCCTTGAAGGAGGAGCAATTGTCTCCATTTTGGCTGAACCTAGCCCTATTTCCATGTATTGATGTGTGCAGAGTAATGCAAATTGTTCCAGCAGAGGTGCTGATGTGTAGTCTTTGAAGCAAAGATGACAGAGCAGTGTTTCCCCATCCCCTGTAGCTCCCAAATAAAACACATGTGAGCCAAGGCAGGATGGAGAGCTACACTCCATGCTCTTGGCTGGAACTGAGCCTCAAGATAAGAGGCTATGACCTCCCAGGGTATAAAAGATTACACATCAGAGCTGAAGCACAGACCCCAAGACATTACATACTACCTCAGTTGTGTCGTGCAGATTATTCTGTCTGCATACCCTTCTCTCTGCATATGGCAGAGGTGATCAGGCCTCCTACCTAGCCCAGCTCGTGGCACTCACCTACTTCCTGCTATTCTCACAGTCACTCATCTTCAAGCCACTCCTTTTTTCTTGAATTAATAAAACCTGGGTTCAGCCCGGGGTCAGGTGGGGCCTTTGTTCTGGTTAGCCATTATCATTGCCAAACTCAGGACCCCCTTGATTCCCCCACCATTTTTATTTATGCTGTGGGTTGCACTGGGAATGGTAGATTAGAATTAACTAGATAGGATTCCAGTAACTTTTCCATAGGATTATGAATATAAACTTCCTGGACTACGATGAGGACCGGGAAGAGCCCTCTCTAGTGTTCCATCCATCTCCGTGTTTCCCCTTCAGGTGTAGTGCAGGTGGGTGACAAGCATCCCACCTCTGAAGTTCTGGCAACATATCCAGGTAGCTCAGGTGTGCTGCCTGTTCTAGGTGAACCCAATCCAATTTGGTGTTTCTAGACTTACCAAAGATCACTCCAAGACACTTGTGAGCTCACTGTCTTGTAAGAAGCGTGGAGCCACATTTTATTTACATCTTTGAAATAAATGATGATTTATTAGAAAAATGTTTATGGCTTTAGGACCGCTGCACATTGTCCCTAATGGCACCTACTTCTGTTAGAATGGACAGATCTCATACTAAGACAGACTCTATCTTAAAACCAGTCAAGAGAAGTCTTGTCAGTCAAGACCCGAAGACAACCACAAAGTAAGTACCCTAGAAGTTTAAACCCTTAGGTGGGCTCACCAGGTTGACCTCAAAGGGAGCAACCTCTGCATATCTCAAGCATGGTAAAAACATGCAAGCTTGAAAGCAAATTGAGCCAATCTCCTCAAATTAAACAATAATACAAACCTCTTATATGAGCTAAATTATGATTAACAACTGTTTGTTATTGTCAGGGTAAGATAATGTTGCATGTGCAAATGTGTATTGAGCAGAAGAAGAAACACACAAAGGGGGAAGACGGGCTTTACTCCGGACACGGAGAGGAGGGGACTGCATGCAGCGCAGGACTCCTCTGGGGCAGACAAATGAGGCTGGGGGTTTATGAGGACTCTGGCTAGAGGAGGAGCTTGAGGGGTGGGCTCAGTGGCGCATTAGGAGCTGACTGGGGCTTCCCTCATGAGAGCTGGAAGGGTCAGAGGAAGGTGGTTCCGGGCTGAGGGGAGAAGAAGGGGGAAGTGATTTTGTTTTGAGGGCTTCAGCCATGCTAGACTGTCACCATAATGATTCAGCAATCCATACTTGGGCAGGAACCTGTCAGGTTTCAAGTACTTTGGGGCCTTACATTTTATAATTCTAGGCTGTCTGTGACAACACTATCTTGGAATTCCATTCATACATAATTAGGTTAAAGGACCTAGCCTGTCTTCACCGTTGAGCAAAGTGAGGTCATTATGAGCTGTCAACACTGAAGAAGAAGGACCTCAGTAAAAGGGTTGCTGCGGTTCAGGTGTCAGGGAGGGTGTGCACTGGAGGCCAAACCCTAGCCGTGCAAAGAAATCCAGCTGAATCAGATGCCTAGCACATTTTGTAGCTAACTTATTCGCTGGGCCATATCAGGTATGCCACGTTGCTTATCACCAGACGTCACTAGGAAGGTTTTTAATGCCCATGGTGGCATCTGTTTTGAATTTGAAAGGAAAAATCCAAGGGGACATCTTCCCCTGAGTGCTGACCCTTCCCCACATTCTTTTAGCCTTGTAACAATACCAACGCCCCCTAATTGACTGTCCTGGCCTAAATTCTGTTTACAGGACAGACCATTCCAGACCAGGAGGCTCTCAGCTCCAAAAGAATAATGAATCTTATGTGAACACAGAATGGACCAGTGACCATGGACTAAGATACATGACCTGATCCCAGAATAGTTTGTTTCCAGCTTCCTCATTTTCTGCCACCCTAGCTACCCTGTACAAACCCTTTACTCTGTAGGAGAGTTGCTGTTTTGATACTTGAGAGCCGGTGGCCCCTCTCAGGTCTTTACCATAAATAATTTTTTTTTTTCCGGTACCTGGAATCAAACTCATGACCTTGCGCTTGCCAGGCAGGCGTTTTGCCACTGAGCTAAATCCCTAGCCCGACCATAAATAAATTTGTCCTTGTTGCAAGGTTTTCTTCCTCTTCTATTTCTTACAGAGTTTTTTTTTTTTTTCCAAACCAAAGCTGTTTCTGCCCTTACTTTTTGGTGAGGGATTCAGGGTCTCAGAATAACATTTATGTAAATACTAAGGTGAGTCTGAAGCTCTTCCTGAAGTATATTTTTGTGTGATCACTCTTTTATAAACATAGGATATCCTTCTACTCTGTGAGAAACACAGACACTGATCCAGGACTTTCCAATTTGCACATCATCTGTGTACACATTCTTCCTTCGGTTTCCTTAAGAGACTGACCTGAACTAGAAATGCAGAAGACCAACACCACAGTCCTTACAGAAAACAAACAGTTAATCCTTTTGCCAGCCAGCTCTCACAGAGTCCCACAGAGGGGCAAAGTTCAGGTAATGTCATGAGGTGAAGTATGAAGGATTCGGCAATTTGGCTTTCTAAATTCTACCTCAATTCAAGTTACACTCTATTGTAGACCCCATTCACTCCATGCTTAGCAGTAGAATCATCTTGACTGGTTTATACTTCCATGTGTAGTGTTTTGATTTTACTGAAGAGGGATGGAAGTACCACTCCTGTAAAATCTGATTTTATTTTTGTTGGCAAAAAAAAAAAAAGAAAGAAAAGAAAAAGAAAAAAGAAAAACCCCAAGGAGTACATCATCTATACCTCATATGCATTTAACTTATGTGAAGCAACCATTTGTACTTGGATGTAAGAAGAAAATAATTTCAAAATCTAGCTTACACTATTATAAAATTATATTTTATATATGTTCTATGTACAACTTATTGCTGTGTTCTTATTGTGTTATACTTATGTATGTATACTTAACTTTTATGGGCAATATAGGGAAATCTGCAAGGGTAATTTAAATTAAATACAATTTTTTTCTCATACCCTAATCTGAAACCTAATTCATGTGAAAACCAATTAACATCATTGGATCCGATGATGGACATTGTCACTTAAGGGGTCCTCTCTGGCCCAGTGTCTCCCTTGTCATGCAAAGTCCCTGATTCTGTGAGCCTAGACCCACATAAAAATCTCACCCAACCGAAAGCTGTGGCTTCCTGCCTCTGCCCGAATGACTCAGCGTTTCCCACTCACACGTCAGGCAGTTCTCTCACACAGCTCCCTTCCTAGACTGAACTCTGCCCACTTGTTAGCACAGCTGCCTGCTCAGCTCTTTACCTTTGGCTTTTCCTGTCAGCTCCTGTCACTTAACTGTCAGCTTCTCAGGAGCAGGACCTGTCTTCAACTCTGTATTATCCACATTTAGTAGGGTATTGGGTACATCATAAGCGGCAAATGAATTTGTTGAACAGAACTTCATCCGTCTGTGGCTTTATCTTTGCTCCGGCTACCCAATCCTCGAGAACAGAGCCACTGGTAACAACCTGCAGTTCAGTCAACTGCCCTTTCTCTGCTATCCTTGAAAACAGCCCAAGACTAACCAAGGCTCCTCATCTGTAAAATTCCCTTACAGGAAATATGTTTTACTATCTACTAAAATGTTATCAAATATTTCTTCCCCTGGGGAATAAATATACCTGTATATACCCATTTTGCAATAATGACAATCATGGAAATTTCTCTTTTTCTCTCTGAGTTGCCATGACTCTCAAAATAAATAATTTTAAACTCAATTAGAACCACTACAATGACCTTTCAGGTCCCATTTTTAGAGGCTTTCTTCTCTTTGATCCTGAGTTTCAGTTCAGGGACTCTTGTACTTTTTCTCTAAGTGAGGCGGAGCTACCTCCAACAGAAACACTGCGGTGTTATTTACAATGCTTATTCTTAGACCCTTCAAGAAATCTCTTGATGGGAATCTCTAAAGGTGGGACCCAGGAATTTGCATATTACACAAACACTCCAGGTATTGTCATGCTCACTTAAGTGTATCATTTTTATATGTTATTTATTGGGTCATTTTTTGTTTGTTTTGTTTTGTTTTTCTCCGGTACTGGGAACTGAACTCATGACCTTGCGTTTGCCAGGCAGGCGCTTTGCCACTGACCTAAATCCCCAGCCCCTATTGGGTCATTTTTATATGTTATTTGTTGCAAAATACCCATATTCTTCCTGGAAGAAAGGCAACTTAGATAAGTGGCATAACATAAGAAAATACCCTACATGATATAATGATGATAGCCTTCAGGTGTTAACAGCATCTGTTAAAAATAATTAATGTATTGTCTTCATTTTTACTTGACCTTTGTACTATGTGAAAATACTCTCAAGTTTTATGTTCACAATGTTTGACAAATACCCATTACTTTTTCTTCAGAAATTGTGACAGATTGAGTGTATTAAATGAAATAAAGAATCAGTGCCTAAGTGCTAGATGTAAATTGTAATATGTGCACTCAAGAAAATATTTAGCGAGGGCTGCTATGCCCCAGCAGCTGTGCCTTGTCAGGGAGACACTGTAACATAGAACGCTCAGTTCCATTCCTAAGTTGCTTATGGTCCAGTAGGAAATGTAGATGGGTACACGGGTAAACCCTCGATGTAGTCGTAGCAGCAAGCAGGTCTGCAGAAACAGGCCACTGCCAGGAAGAAAATCATCTTACTGTTAGCCACACTGCATCCAGACGATGATACAAAACTAACCCATCACTTTCCCAGTGCAAGGAATACATTTTTGTCCATGGATCAGCAACCAGAGAGCCCTCCGGGAAGCACCACAGCCCTGGGCTTCTTCAAGTCCTCTCTTGTCCCCACTGCACACTTAGTCCTGGCTATATGCGGGAAATGGGTCCGACCTACGTAAAGGTGGTTCCCAGAAAAGATCCCTGTCTCTCTGATTCTTCCTATGGGAGTGCCAAAAAAAGGAGCAAACCCTTTTCCCCGCTAGATCAGTGAGCTCACACGAAGTCTCTGTTTAGCAAAGCCCAGCTCCGCTCCGACCCTGAGATGTGGGAAAAGACTGGAGCGCTGAAGATAGTGTGTCCTGCCCTGCCTGCCAGCCAGGCTGTCACAGCACTGCCCAGCAAGTGGCAGATTCTAGCCAGGGCCTGAGACCCAACACAGAAGCCAGACGTGGCCCAGGAAGCAAGGGGTGGGAGGAGTGCTCGGGGCAGGGGGAAGCATGGAGGCAAAAGAGAGCAGTGAGACTTTCTAGCCATTTTAAATCCCCAGAAAAATAAATTTATTACCACTTTTATTTCTTATGACTGTATGTTTGCAGGGTATAATGATTACGTTCTTCGTGGGGAGCTGATCCATGTACATAGCATCTCAATTCTTCTTTCGTACCCTTCCCTCCTACCTCCCCCCGCCTTTCATGTCTTGGTCCTCTTTCCTTTTTGCAAAAGATTTATCTCTCTGTTTCCTATTATATTTTATTTTGCTATTTATTTATAGTTTGGTTTGCTCATATAAGAGAAACCATGTGATAGTTAAGCTTCTGTGTCTGATTTATTTCACTTTATACTATGGATTCAAGGTGTATCTGTTTTCCTACAAATGGCTCAAGTTTGTTGTTCTGCATGGCAGAGTGGGGCTTCATTGTGTATAAATACCATTGTTCCCAGAAAAATAATTTAAAATTGAACTTATATTTCAAGATTCCATTTCAATCACACTTAATCTGTGACGTTCTTTGGAAGCATGCTGCTCTCATTCATTTCCTTCCTTCCCAGGCATCTACAATATCTATAAACATTTGCACAACTTGACATTTCATTCCATGTTCACTCATTGTTGAACTATTGACATGAGTAGTTTTCACTGATCTAATATGAGCAAATACATTCCATAATTGGACTATAAACCACAGAAGGACAAAGACCATATTTTATGGTTTCATTTTTTACTAAGAGTATTCTTGAAATGTAATTTATATGTCATACAAATCATCCACTTAAAGTAGACAATGCAATGGTTTTTAGAGAATTAGAAAACCATCCTTACAATTCTAGAATATTTTTCTCATCTTCCAAGAAAACATGTAACCACTAGCAATTGCTCCCCATTTGTTCATATCAGAGATTAAATAGTGGTACCCAGAAAGATGTTCATGTCCTAATCCTTAGCACCTATGAATGTGACTCAACTTTGAAATAGGGTTTTTGTAGATGTAGTCAAGTTAAGAAGCGATCATAATGGATTAGGATGAATCCTAAATCCACTGTGACCCGTGTCTCAATCAGAAGAGGGAAATTTAAATGAAGGGACACAGACATAGGGTGGAGATGTCTATGTGAAGATGAAACAGAGACTTGAGGGATGTATCTGTAAGCCAAGGGATGCTGGAATTGTGGTTCATTACCTGAAGCAGGACAAACCAAGAAGGAAATCTTCCCTTGGTCCTTCAGAGGAAGCATGGCCTTGCCAATGTTTTGATTTCAGATTTCTGGCATTCAGATCTGAGAATTAATTTCTGTAGTTCTGGGCCACCCAGTTTGTGGCTCCTTGCTCATGCAGCCTAGGAACCTAAGACACATATCAGGGATCCCACTTATTCCTGGCCCTAGTAAACCATTAAATTACTTTCTGCCTCTGCACATGAATCTGTTCTGGACATTTTCTATAAATAAATTTATGTAGTATTTTATATTTTGTTTTTTTTTCACTGACTGTAATATTTTCAAGGTTTACCTATGTTGTACTTTATATCAGTATGTATTGCTGAAAAATATCTCATTATATAGGCACATTTTATCTATCCACTCATTGATTAATGAACATCTGGGTTATTTCCACTTTTGGATAGTGTGAATAGTGCTACTATGAAGATTCATGTACACGTTTTTGTGTGAACATGTTTTATTTCTTTTAGGTATGTATCTAAGAGTGCAATTGTTAGGTCATATGGTAAACCTACATTTAACCTTTTGAGAAATATCACACTATTTTTCAAAGTAGTTGTACCATTTTATATTCTCATGTTGAGGATATATTCTTCTTACCAACACTTATTATTATCTGTTTAAAAAATTGCAGCCATTTTGTAGATGTGCAGTGGTATCTCACTGTGATTTTGTTTTGCATTTCCTTGATGGTATTGAGTATATTTTCAATGTGCTTCTGGCCTTCCTCTTTAGAGAAATACTTGTTCACATCCTTTGCTTATCTTTTCTTAGGGTTGTTGCTATTTTTGTTGTTGAGCTGTAGTTCTTTATGTAGTCTGTATAATTAGATTGTGTTTATTATTGTGTCGTTTTTGTATTTCATAGTTTCAAGCTATCCTTCAGTACACATAGCAATATTAACTACATGAGCAGGCTTCAAAATCTACCAGCAATTTTCAGGCAGTCCAAAGTGCAAATGGTTCATGCACCTCATGATTCTGGCTCCAGGCCAGTGACATGCTCTCTTGAACTGCAGCCAAGTGTCCCAGACTCAGCGCCCGAACATGTGACTGGCACGCACATGTTCCTGCCGTGGCCCGCACTCTCCTGAACCCACTGACATCCAATTCTCAAGAATCTCGTTTCATTTTTTGTAGACAAGTGTCTTCACCCTTCTCACTCTAAAAATAGAAGTAAAACGAATAAATAGTTTGGAGGGTTTTGAAAGTTCTCTGTAAAGTCTTCCAAACATTAAAAATCCTCAGATTCATCTCTGAAAAACAGCACGTTTGATTATCTTAATCTACAGCCTATACTGGAATATTTTTCCTCTAGCAAAAGAGCGCCTCAAAAACCAATCCTGTTTGTAAATAAATTACTTTCTTACATGTCAGAGGAGGACATTAGAAAGTATAAGAAGAAATAAAAAATGGAGTAAGTTCTTAAAATTAATCAAGTGGATTATAAACAAGAAACTTTTCAGCCCTCAGGAAAAAAACCATGAGAATAAGATTAATATGGCCACGTCAACAGTCTGACTTATGTTCACAGTGCTGTCCAAACAGTGATAAAGAAAGGAATTACTTTGCCACAAGATAAAATTAAATCCTCCCTGGGAAAGGGAGTTCACGGGAAGATTTTTGTGTATGCAAGAAAGATCGTGATTGCGCTGGATGCTTGTTTGGCATTTTTCTCATATCACATGTGCCCATGTAGTTCTATTCTATTTGTAGGCCTGCACCTGGGTGGGTGCCCCAACAAATCAGCGTACACAAAACTCTGCAGCAAATTATTCCTTCAGAAAATCCTAGTGAAAATGGACAATGGAATTTTGCTTTCCTGGTCTTGGAGAAAAACAGGAATTTCTGCTTTTCCCAAGGGCCAGTTGAAAAAAATGTCATGTTACCCTGGAAGCTCAGTCTTGGACCTTCTTCACTGCTGAGAATCAGTCAGCGCCTGCAGGTCCTTGGGTTTCCCTGATGACAGACTGGTGCCCTTTGGGCCATCTTTGGGCCTTATCTCCACTCTACCCTTTGAAGCACTGACAGCTGCTGTTACTGTCACTTTCTTATCGCACAAGAGGAAGTAGCTTCCTAAGGCTGTGAGGCCCGGTTAGTTCACAGTCTGGATGCTAGAAAGGGTAAAAGGTAATTTTGATATGATTTTTTAATGTGTTCAATGCTTAGCTCTTTTTATTCTATAAGGTGTGATTGAAAAAACAATGAATGTTAAAATTTTAAAAATTTATTACAGTAAAAAGACACATTGCCATTAATCCCCCTCAAAACATTCCCGCTCACTTCAAATACACTTATCCGACAATTCCTGCTACTGTCTGAAGCTGTTTTGGAAGTCTTTCATGAATGTTGTGGTGGATTAATGGTCAACTTGTCACACCCAGCTGAACTGAATCAGCGTGGTGCTGAGTGTGGAGGGCCCACCTGAGGACTGTTGCCAACAGCGTAAAAGCAGAACTAGAGAGGAAGATGCTGTGCTGTTGATTCTCCTGGAGAAGCTTATCATGCTGGTTTTCCTGATATGAACTCAGCTGTTCTCATCGTCAGAGAAACTCGGGCCCTTGCTGTCACTGAGGATGGCTGCAGTTCTTTGGAAGAGCTCTAGTCTTCACCTTCAGCTTGGCCATCATCTCCTGGCTTCCAGTGCAGACTCTTCAGCTTCCAGCTTTGATCTTTCAACCTTTCTGCATAGACTCTTCAGCCTTCCATTGCAGACCCATTGGCTTCCTGATACAGACTTGCACAGGACACTGCAGTGAGCTCCAGACCTTGGACTGAACCCTTCAGCCTCCAGTGTGCAGACACCCTTTGCGCTCGTCCTCTTTTGACTCTGTGGCTGACCATTGTAAGGCAATCTTATAAATTCCTATACATTAGTATATCTTGTGTTATATCTGTTTCTCTAGTAAAACACTGACAGATACAAGTGTCTTTAGTTGGGTGTCATGGCTGCCTTGATGTCCTGAATTGATTCAAAACGTTTGACTTTAGGAAAGGGCAAAATGTTCAAAGTTCCAGATCTGATGAGTAAGGTAGATGAGGGCACATTGTAATGTTTTTATGAGGCTGCCTTTCCATTGGATGGCACTTGGCAGCAGCATTCACCAAATTTTTTACTATACCTCATGAAAAATAGCTGCAGAAATAGCTTCAGAAAGTGGCAAGACTCCATGTGACAGGAACCCAGAAAAAGCAGGGGAAGCTATTCTATTTGCAGACAAAGTGAATGTCAAGCTAAGACTGATTAAGAGAGATAAAGAAGGTCACTAGATCCTTATAAAGGGAACAATACAAGAGGAAAAGATAATAATCTTAAATATATATGCAACAAATACCAGTGCATCCAACTATACAAAACAACTATTAATGGGCATGAAAAATCAAATAAGCACTAATACAATTGTACTGGGGGATCTCAATACCCCACTGTCACAAACAGACAGATCAACTAGACAAAAAAAGTCAACACTGAAATATTAGAACTGAACCACACTTTTAAACAACTGGACCTAGTAGATGTCTACAGAGTGTTCTGCCCCCAGAACATGAAAATCCTTCTCAATTGCATGTGGGATGTTCTCCAATATAGACTACTATAAAACAGACCACTCCAAAATCTACTAGCTCATAGAGAATGCTTAAGTAAATGCAAACAAATTGAAATTATCCCTTGCATATTATCAGACCATAATGCAATGAAATTGGAAATTAATGGCAAAAGCAACCACAAGAACTTCATGAACACATGAAAATTAAATAGCACCCTCCTGAACAACCAATGGGTCACAGATGAAATTAAAGAAGAAATTAGAGTTTCTACAATTAAATGATAATGACACGACAATATACTGGACACAATGAAATCAGTCCTAAGAGGGAAATTTATAGCAGTGAATACCCATACCAGGAAAACAGAGCAAACACAAATAATCAATCTAATGGTGAACCTCAAATATCTAGAAAAAGAATAGCAGGATAAGCCAAAAGCTTATACAAGGAAGGAAATTATAAAGATCAGACCAGAAATTAGTGCATTGGAGACTAAAAAAGCAGTACAAAGAATCAATGATTTGAAGAGTAGGTTCTTTGAAAGATTAAATAAAGTCGACAAACCCTTAGCCAACCTTATCAAAAAAAGAAAAAGAAAAGACTCAAATCTATGCAGTTGGGAATTAAAAGGGTAAAATCATAATGATCCCTGCAGAAATCCAGAAGATCATCTATACCTACTTTGAAAACTTGTATTCTAATAAGATGGAAAGTGCAGAAGAAATGGACATATTCCTAGATACATATGAATTACCAAAGCTGAATCAAGAAGATATAAAAATCCTAAATAAACCAATATCTGTCAATGAAATCAAAGGTGTAGTTAAAAAGCTACCACCGGGGCTGGGGATTTAGCTCAGCGGCAAAGCGCCTGCCTGGCAAGCGCAACATCGTGAGTTCGGTTCCTGGTACCAGAGAAAAACCAAAAAAACAAATAAACAAACAAACAAAGCTACCACCAAAGGAAAGCCCAGACCCTGACGGATTTACTGCTGAATTCTACAAGAAATTTAGAGAAGACCTAACACCACTCCTTCTCAAACTCTTTAATGAAATTGAAAGGGAAGCAATACTCCCAAATTCACTCCTGGAAGCAAGCATTACCCTGAAATAGAACTAAAGATCAGTGGAACAGATTAAAAGATACTGAGCCACCTTATCTTTGATGAAGGTGCCAAACATTTACTAGAAGAAAGACAGCCTCTTTAATAAGTGGTGCTGGAAACACTGGCTCTGCACATGCTGAAGATTAAAGTTGGACCCATATCTTTCACCATGCACTAAATGAAATTCAGTGTGGATCAAAGTTCTACATATTAAAACAGAAACATTAAATCTGCTGGAAGACAGACTAGGTAAAACGCTTGAAGATACTGGTGTAGGCAAAGACTTTGTGAATAAAGCACTGATCACACAGAAACTATCACAAAGATTCAACAATGTGAATCTCATCTTATTAAAAAGCTTTTCCAAGCAAGAGAAATCACCAACAGAGTGAAGAGACAACCCACAATGTGGGAAAAATGTTTGCCAGCTGTTTCTCAGAAAAAGGATTACTATTGAGAATATAAAGAACTAAAAAAAATCAGACCTCTCAAATTTAAAGACCCAATCCAAAAAATGGGCATCTGAGACGAATACACACTTCTCAGATGAAGAGATACAAACAGCAAATAAATATATGAAAAAATGTTCAACATCTGATTATTCATGAATGCAAATGAAAACAAGACTGAGATTCCATCTCATCCCAGAAAGAATGGCTATTATCAAGAAATCAACCAAAACAAGTGCTGGCAGGGCTGTGGGGAAAAAGGAACTCTTCTCCACTGTTGTGGGTAGTGTAGACTGGTGCAACCACTGTGGAAATCAGTGTGGAAATTCCTCAAAAAAACTAGCATTGGAGGTCTGATTTGACCCAGCTATTCTGCTTCTGGGCATCTTCCCAGAAGAACTGAAAACATCATACCACAGTGATATATGTGCACTCATGTTTATAGCAGCACAATTTGTAATAGCTAGATTTTTGGAAACAATCCAAATGCCCATTAACCAAGGAATGGATAAAAAAAAAGATGGGGTCTTTTTATACAATGGAGTACTACTCAGCCATAAAGGGATAAACTGGAGACTTTTATAGGATGGAACCCTCAAAACACGAATCAAAATAAGTCACTCCACCTTTAAGTTTGGGTGGTGGGTATTTTATTCCAGAGATCAGAAAATGATCAATATACCACCTTTCCTTTCCCTCCCAAAGCTTCACCAAGTTTTGCCTCTCACAACTCAAAACGTAATTTGAAATTAAAAGTTTAGAGGAACAACAGATGGAAGAATGTGTGTAGTTTTCTCTTAATTTATTGAGTAAATGATAAAGATTTGAAGGACTTATTTTGATTGAATGATTGACATTTAGTATGTATATGAATTCTTGTAAAAATGATATAGCTCAACACAGAAAAGTATGTATAATAAAAATATACAAAAATATTATTTTAAACATAACTCTTCATTTCAGTCATCAAAAATTTGGTCATATTGATAACAATAAATATGTTCATTTTTCAGAAAATACAAAAATCGCTAGATTAATCACAACAGCTATAGGATAATGATACTGATATATGGAGTACCTATTATGTACCAGTCATTCTTTCAATAGGGCTTTATGGAATCCAGGAGGTCTGAAGTTCTTAAAGTGGAACGTAATGAATGATGTAGTTATTAAGGATGAATGTGAAATGCACACGATACCAGGGAGTCAGGCAAACCAGCCATAGGATCATGTACAGCAGAAGGCATCATCGTGAAAACAGTGCCACTGCCTCTCCTTCGCCCTAGTCTCTGCAAAGAATGACGGACATGAGGGACTGGGAAAGTGAAGTACAGTTATAGGGAGTATTTAATAGAACAAGGAAGCATGAGAAGTTGGATTTAGAGGCACTGAATGACCCAAATGTCAAGAGAGTAATTCAAGCTCTATCCACTGGCAATACTATGTAACTGCAAACATCTGAATGGTGCTCCACAACTGCTTTCATACACATTATTACACCCAAAACTGACAGTGTGGTAGTCAGTATTCCCAGAGAGATTAGGTGACTTTTCCAAGACTGCTAAAATGACAAGCAGTAGATAGAGATCCTTGTTTCTATAAATCCCAGGCTATTTCCACTTTTTGGTATTAATTGTAAGCACCTAAAGCACACAGTCTTTTGGAATTATAAATTGCTACTGGAAATCACTATTTAAAACCAAAGTATTTCACACAACAGATTAGTACATAGCCGGCCCATTATTTTTCTTAGCATGGGTTATAATAAGTTTGCTAGATGAGAGCTATGTTGCAAGGAACAGACTTACGAACACGAAAATAGTTGTTTATATTCTTATCTTGATAAGATACTAAATAACTTACAGAAAACTTTAAGAATAAAAAAGAAGAAAACAGAAATCACTTGTAATTTTACAACTAACAGTAATTTTAACATTTTGTGCACTTTCTGCCAATCTTTAATATACTCTCAACTTGAATGTGGCTGCTGCTTTGCGCATCACATCCAGCCAGTCCCAGTCCTGTGACCCCATCCTCTGACTCTGTCCCAGACCCACCTGGTTCCTCCCAGCCTCCACCCTTGGGTAAGCCACCATCCTCTCGCATTGGACCACACCACTTTCCTCCTAAGCAGTGACCTAGCTGTGATCTGGCTCACCACTCCACCTTCACTCTACAATGAAGCCAGAGCTGTTTTCTACCATGCAAACCACTGGACTGCCTTCCCAAAGCCCGTGGGGTAATCCTCAAACTACCTAGTTCTCAGGCCTCCTCCCCGGTGCCTCCCACCTCACCCCTCTCCACTCAGGCCTTCTGCCCTTTGCACCTCTGCGACATAAACCTAAACCATTTCTGCCTCTTACATCTCTGCCTCTTACACCTCTGGGACACTCACTCTGCCCCAGGCTCTTTGTCTACCTGATTTCAGGTCCTATTTCAGTTCCTTTAAGGGAGATTTATTTGACATCCTGCCTTTCTTTGCACAAGACTCCTTGTATCATCTTAGTCCCCCACCCCCTCATGACACTTATCTCAGTATTATTTTCTTTTCGTTTAGCTGCCTATCTCCTCCAGTACATTGATAACTGTGAAGGCAAGGCCTCTGTCTCTTTTAATTCATCACCCCATACTCTGTGCTGCATGGTTCCTGGCCTGGAGTAGGCATGTAGTACTATTCACTAAACTTCTGCGTGTGATGTACACATAGCTACACTAGCATATGAGGTATTTAACAGATTATAATTTCCTTATGGTCTCTTGCATTTTCTATGTGGAAATTATCATTACTTGTAATGACAGTGTACCTTCGTTTTAATCCTTATGCTATTTTTGTTTTATTTTATTTTTTGGTGTTGGGGATTGAACCTGGGGCCTTGCACAGGCTGGGCAAGGGCTGTTGTAGCGAGATACATTCCCAGAACTCCCTCTTTAATTTGTTGTTTGTGTATTTCATTGTGCAGCTGAAATAGCCAATAGAAAGTTGAATACAAAGTATGTGCTAATAATTTTTTGTGCCTGATTTTTTTGTTTTGTTTTCTTGCAACAAGGTCTCCCTGGGTAGTGCAAGCTATCCTTGAACTTGCTTGTGTAAGTCCAAGCTGGCCTCGAGCTCATGGTGATCCTCTTGCCTCAGCTTCCTGAGTGGTAAGATTACCAGTATGAGCCACCACACATAGCTGTGCCTGACTTTTAAAGAGGAAGATTTATTATTTCAATATTAAGTATCATGTATAATACAGGTTTTTTACTGTTATTCTTCATCATTTTAAGAAAATTACCTTCTAGTATTAGTTCACTAAGATTTCTTTTTATAAGTTGTCTTTATATAAATTATGAATGATGGATCTTACCTAGTGTTCTTGCTGTACTGAGATGGTTTGTCTTTTCCAATATGCAATGTGTTGAGTTACATTAATGTGGAAACACCCTTATATCTTTAGAACCGGTCATGTTATTGTGTATAACATTGCAGAACTTAATGCGCTAACATTTTATGTAGTATTGTGAAGTCTATATTTATTGGTAAAATTGGTCTATATTTTCTTTTCTCTTGCTGTGCTTATATGGTTTTGATAGTGAGAAGACTTAGAGTTTCATAAAATGAGTTGGAGAGATTTCCATTCTTTTAAACAATGTGTACATGATGAAGATGATCTGTCCCCTAAACGTTTGGTAGAACTCATTTATAAAACTCTCTATCTGAACCACTGCATCTATAGCTATATCATCTATATCTGTATCATATATATATATACACACACATATATATATCTTTTAATCCAAACTTGTTAATTGTTTCATTTAAATGACCTATGTCCTTATGCCTTTGTGTTTTTATGGCTCTTAAATTTGTCTTTTACATTTGAAATTCAGTTTTCTACACTGCCAGTTCTCCTCTACAGTGCCTTCAAAACTATTTGGATTATGTTTTACCCTTCTCACCCAATTTTATTTTTTCTCAACTTATATCCTTATCTGTTGACTTTATGTACCTTCCATATCATTTTAGACTTAATTTTTTTGTAATAGATATTGGCGTGAAATTGCTTTCCAAGGTTAACTGCCATCCAAGGTATTCACCTATTCAGCATCTTCAGGACTATACTTTTTTACTCTTTTGAACGTTTATGGTTCCTGTGCTGTTGCTCAGTCTATTCATTCTTCAGGAAACCTGGAAAGAGCATATGTGTACTTTCTGTCAGCAAACATTTGGATATCTACCAAATACCTATTCTTTTCAAAGTGACAGGAAAATATCTGAAAGGTTACTTATCTGTGTTAGTCTCCCATTACTGTAATGTAACACCTGAGATAATAGTGACTTAGCAAGACTCTGCCTTAAAGAAAAATATTTAAAAAGGGTTGGGCATGTAGCCCTGGGTTCAGTCCTCAGTACCACCACCACCATCACCACACACACAAAAAAACAGGTAAGCTTTATTTTGGTTCCTGATTGGCTCCTGACTGGAGTCTTTGATTACTAGGCCCCACTGCTTTCAGGCCTGTGAAGAGGTAGAATATCATGTCAAGGAGTGCATGGTAGAGCAAACTGCTCACCTCCTGACAGCCAGGGCTCGTGTGTGTTATGTGCGTGTGTGTGTGTGTGTGTGTGTGTGTATGTGCATGTGTGTATGTGTGTGTGTAAGAGAGAGAGACAGACACAGAGACAGGGACACGGACACAGACATGGACAGTTAATTGTTTTGTGACATCATAATTCTGAGATAAATAGATCTCATATCACACAACCAACTTCAGCTGGTTGGGAATGGCAGCTTGGGAAAAATTGTTGAGAATGATTCTAACGCCCCCTTTGGCTCATGGGGCATAGTATTTTGATTAATTAGTTATACCTGCTTCGCTGCATGGAAGAATAGAATATCAGAATGAACGCCACATATTTACTTCCCTGTCAGCTGTTGTGGTGTAAGACATAAAAATCAATGAATAGTAAGCAATGTTGAAAGGGTCCTGGACTCCATGAAGTACTAAGGAACTGAATTCCCCTGACCTAGTGCTAGAGGAGAGTGGGCTTGGCTTATGAAGTGCTTGCCCTAAACACTAGTGACCTGAGATTGGCAGATTAAACCCAGCAGACACCTGGAGCTCTCTGATGCTGCTATAAAAAAGACACCCATATGCAGGAGGAAGGAACATGATAGAGAGAAGCAGAGGTGAGAGAGAGGCAGCAGCACAGAAAGGGAACGGGGACACCTGCTGACTCCTCTGAGCTCCTTGAGCTTTTGCTATGTACTCTAACCCTGAACTTTGAACTGTATTAATTTCAGTTGGAGTCCTTTATCACTGAAATGGTCTTGATAGGGGCAATTGTTAGTCTTTTCATTAATTGTCCGTGTTGGGTGGCAATGGTTAGTTTGTCTCCTTATTTTAAAAGGGATTAATGAACAAAGGCTCCATTAGTTGCCCTGTCATCCCTGTCTTTAAGGCTTTCCGGATGCCTGAAACACCTGTCCTCTCCGTCCTCAGTCAGGGACTACAGAGAATAGAAGCCACAGAACCAATATGTCAATATCCGCAAGCAAGGGGTATAGTTTTCGTGGCTAAGAAGAAAGTTTGAGAGTATGAAGCAGCCAGTTGGCCCTCTGGTTATTATTTCCTCTTTACCTGAAAGCTAGGGGAATATTATAGCAAGAATTTAACCTTTTCTTGCTTCTTTCTCGGCCTCCCTCTTTCTTCAAATGCAAAAGCCAAAGTGTACATAACACAGACGTTTATTTCTCAGTTCAAACCATTAAAGATGTAGTGTCTAGGATTTAGCATATGACTTTCTGTCTATAATGTTGCCAGTTGGCTTCTGGGACTCTCCATAGTGATGTAATTAAAAAGCAAGAAAGGATGAATTGCAACCAACTGTTGGTTTGCAAGTGACAATTTAGACCTTCTGAGACAGGGATGTTGTGATGGTGTTGCAGGGACTTGCGGAGGACCAGAGCCTTGGCACAGCAGATAACTGCTGGAGGCAGCTGGGAGGTAGCCTGAAGATCCTGGTAAAAGGTGCTAAAATAAGAAAAGGAGTGGGTGGTGCTGGAGACAAACTTCAACAGCTTCACAACTTTGCCTATAGCCTGCCCTGACCGGCTTAGGCTTGTTAGCTAAAACATTCTTCCTATCCCTTTCTCCGGCCTAGTTTTAAATGATGACAGTATTGCTGATATGATGCATTTACAACATTTAACCACAAATGGCACCAATTAGTTACTTCACAAAGTGTGGTACGCACCAGTACAACTTCTTATCTCAGCTATCTGGGGCTGGTAGGGGGAGATTCGAGTGGAATATGTCTCTAGCCTGAAGAAAAGTTGTCAACAAGTCAGTTCTTCATCTAATTTGAGGTGACAAGTAAGGATGATATATTCTAACTAAAGCATTCTTGGCTCCATATAACTTTGTAAAGATAATAAAATTTGTTCATGTTCATATGTTCATCAATGTCTCCGCTCCTGGACTTGGCTCCTTTTCAGATGCAAAATTTTCCCTCTTCTTTATCCTCTTGCCTAACTGATGGAAACACGTTATAAGAGATCACGCTCTTTATAATTCATCTGCTTTCTGGGCCAGTAATGTTGATGGAATTTTAGAGAATTATAAGAGACAGACTTAAATTAGCTCTTTACAAATATAAGGAGGGAGCTAAAATAGTACTTGCTGCCAAATTACAGAAGATTTAATAATATCTGCTAATAATTTAAGAGTCTGAGATTTAATATGCATTCGATCTAACAAATTTACTTACCACAGTTTCATGCATGGTGGTAGATGTGAGACTCCTCAGTTTAGAAAGAAAAGACTCTTCATTATTCACAGTAAACACAGTGGTCAAAGTACTGGCGTTTTTTATACCAGTTCCACAAAGTCTAGTTCCCACAGGAAGGTGTGATGAGGTCAAATGGCACTTAAATACATAGTGGATGTTTTACAAGAGATAAATCCTGAGCCTAGGGAACCTAAGTCTTTTTAAAGGGACAGTAGACTTACCTACCCTTTACTCTGAAACACTGCATGTTTTAAGGGTGTTCACTAAACAAACATCCTTGGAAAAAATAATCCACAACAAAGTGCAGTTAGTGTTGTAAGATGTTTAGGAACATGAGATACCTGTGAGAAGATTTCTCCCTACAATATCCAACCTTCGTCTCACTGGCTCCCTGAGCCAGCCAGAACAAATCACTACAGACTGGTGTGTGTGTGGGAGGGGGGACAACAGAAACTTACTCAGATGCAGTTTTGAAGGTGAGAAGTCTGTGGGCTTTGCCAGGCACCCTCCCAAGGCTCTAGGAGACAAGCTTTCCTTTCCTCTCCCGGATGGCTCCAAGTATGAACAGAACATGCCCCTTGGGGGCTGCATCACTGTAGTGCCTCATCTTCACATGGCCTTTCTCCTCCTCTTTTCTACTGTGTCTCTCCTCTGTGTGACTCTCATGAGGACCATTTCTGTTGTACATAGGGCCTACTCAGATAATTCAGATGATCTCATCTTGAGGTTTTTAATTGAATCAATCTGAAAGGTCACATTCACAGTTTCTGGGGATTAAGACATGGATAATTTTTTTTTTATTAGTCCATGCTGGTAACACAAAATTGTGGGGCTTATTTTGATAAATTGCTACATCCATTTAACATATCTTTAGCTCTCCTTATCCTGTGATCTCCTTCTCTCCTTTCTATGAATCCCTTCCTTATCTATCTCTAGTTTCCTGACGTTTCCCTTTTTTAAAAAATTAAGTTTACTGGTACAATTTAGATATACATAATGATCACATTCATCATAGGGAACATGTACCTGTACATGATATATCTTAATTCTTCTTTTATCCCCATTCCCATCCCCTCCCTTCAATTCTTTTTCCCCTCCTTAGTTTCAAAGCTTTGTTTCTATTTAGTCCTTTTTTTCTCATTTTCCCCCTTCCTTCACTCCAAGCTCTCCTTAAGCATTTGTACTGAGAAGTTTGCTGTGATTCTGATGGGCTTTCCTTTATAAGTGACTTGTTTCTTTTCTCTAATTGCTTTCAATATTCTGTACTTGTGCTGAATTTCTGGAATCTTGATTATTATATGTCTTGCTGTAGATTTATTTTGGCCATTACTAATTGGAGTTCTTTATGCCTCACTTACTGTATGTCAAATTCTTTTTCCCTCCCTGGGAAGTTTTCTGCTATTACTTCTGTGAACAGGTTTTTTATAACATTTGTGCTGCTGTTTTTTCATTGACTTTGACCAATCTTACATTGCTCTTCTTTGCATCATCCTGCAGTTTTTGGAATGTTTTTTCATTGTCTCTTACTATTTTTAAGAGCTTTCTTTTTTTTGATTACTAACTGAAATCCTATCTTCAAGATCTAACATTCTGTTTTCACTTTCTCTCATTCAGTTTTGCATACTTTCATTGTACTTTTAAATTTCCTGGATATCTGTTTCATGGATTCCATTTCTTTCCTATGTTGAGCATTTATGGTTTTCATGACTTTCTTATGCTCCTCTATTTTTTTTATCAATGTCTTCTCTAGATTTGCTGAGCAAGTCCTTCATTATGATCATCATCTTTTTTACCTGAGAAATAATTTCTGCTTCTCTCTCTCTCTCTCTCTCTCTCTCT
>NW_004955403.1:36925559-36928429 GCF_000276665.1 Chinchilla lanigera | reverse complement strand
CTTCTGATTTCCTCTATATTGTTGTCCTCTGGGTTTGTCCTGGGTGGACTGGAAGTCTGGGGTTGCATTTTGCTTTTGTGTCTTATCATTTTCTTAATTTGTTTTCTGTGTTGTTACTTGTACTTTTCTTATGTTAGGTAGTTTTATCACTTGTATCAAGGCTTCCCTAGGAAATGTCTATCCCTCTGAATTGTGTTCTAGTTATATCTGACTGTTGATCTTTGTGCCTGTTCCAAGATCCTATTTTTCCACATTGTTAGGGATGAGGAGTTGCTATCTATTTTGCACAGCACCCACTCCTTTGGTACTGGACTCTGGGAATGGTTATGACTCCAGATTATCACAGTGTTGTCATACAAGGGTGAACAACTGATTACTACACATATGGCATCCTGGCTAAAGCAGTTCAATTAGCAAGAACAATATCATCAAGTACAGCCAAGAAACTCACAGTTTGTGGTACCTGCTAATTTGGTATCTCTAACCATAGGAGCAAGATCTACAGTTATATAAACAACATCTAACATAAACCAGAAAGTTGTATGCAGTGAATTTCCCCTTGATAGAACAATTTCTATCAAGGGGAAGGGAGAACTTAAGAGGGATAAGGGACAAAACAGAGCAATAACTTGAGAGAAATATAGTAGAAGCAAGGCTGAAAGACAAAGGATCATCTAAACTTTGGGAAGCTGGAGAAGAGGACAGGAGAGAAAGAATGAAGACAAAAGCAAAAGAATATTGAAGTGAATCAGAAAGACTATAGACAATGTTCATTCACATGACAATATCAAAAGAGCAAGAAATACCATTGAGGAAAGAGAGACAGGACAGAGAAAACAAAACCAAACAATAAAGGTCAAAAGCTAAACAATCCTCCCTCACAAAAAAAAAGAAGAAAAAAAAAGGAAAGCAAACCTCAAACAAAACAAAAATTCCTCTGGTGCCCCCAGTTCTGTTTGTTCCCTAGGCAGGGCAGGAATCTGTACTGTTACCACACAAATCCTGCCGTAGGATTACTGCTGTGTGTCAAGCTGACCTTGGCCACACCACTGACTCCTCTCACACGTTGGTTGTATGACAAGACCATTGAATGCAAAGGCTGTTTGCCTGCTTGCACTGCTGGTCACAGAGCAGGAGGCTGCTTCTCATCCTTTGAGCTAGGGCTAAGACTGGCTTTTGTTGGCCAGAAGAACAGGGTTTGGGTGGTCCCAGCTCCTACTTCTCAGCAGAATTACTCAGTCTACTGTCCAGCTGTTGGCTATCTACTGTGACTGGATAGCCCTTCCCTCTTTCCACTTTGGGTCACTCATTGGCAGTGAAGTGACCCTGGAGCTGTTTTCTGTTGGAGTTGAGCCCTGAGCCCTTTGAAATAAAATGGTGATCCCACCCACCTGCACGATTGTGTGCTGGGTGCCACTCTAGTCCACTCACCCACCACTGACTCAGGCTGGGGTTGCCTTGGAAAACAGTGTCTCATGTTCTCACTGCTGCCTCCTAACACAGTACTTTCCTGGTCCAGATCAGATCTCCATCTCCCAATGAGGAGCAAAATTGCTTTCACTGTCTCCCCCACCTTCAGGTTGTCTACACAGCCACTGTAGCCACACCGCTTGGTCTCTGGTCTACAGGAGTGAGCTATTTTTTCTACACCAATGAATCCTATTTCCTTCTCTTCTGTCAGTTTCTTGATCCATTTCTCCCTTAATTAATTCATTCATTTAGTTTCTCATATAAGAGAAAACATGTAGAATTTAACTTTCTAAATCTGGGTTATTTCACTTAACACAATAGATAGTCTCTAGTTTCATTCATTTCTTGTAAATGACAGGATTTCATTCTTCTTTATAGCTGAATAATATTCCTTTGTACCTATACACCACATTTTCTTTATCCATTCCTCTGTTAACATGTATCATTCTAGGCTGTTTTTATAGCTTAGCTATTGTGAATTGTACCACTACAGACATGTATGCCTGTATCATTATTATATGCTAACTTTAAGTCTTTCAAGAATATACCCAGGAGTAGTACAGCTGAATTAAATGGTATTTCTATGTTTTACTTTTTGTGGGATCTCCACACCACTTTCTATAGTGGTTGTACTGGTTCACATTCCCATTGTCTTTCCCTCCCTCATCCTGTCAGATTCGTTGTCTTTTGTACTCTTAATGAAGTCTATTCTCACTGGGATGAGATACAGTGTTAATGTAGTTTTGATTTGCATTTTGTTAATGGCAAAAGTTATGAACATTTTGTTATATATATATACTTACTCGTTATTTGTACTGCTTCTTTTAAGAAGTGTCTATTCAGTTCATTTGCCTACTTTTTTACTGGACTGTTTGTTCTTGGGGTGATTAATGTTTCTGAGCTTTTCATATACTCTAGATAATAATTTTCTATCTGAAGAATAGCTACTAAAGATATTCTTCCATTCTATGGGTGGTTTTCCCACTTTGTTAATTGTTGCCTTTGTGATGTAGAAGGTTTTTAATTTGATGTCATCCTATTTGAAATTCTTGGAATTAATTCTTGTGAGTTTAGAGGCCTATTTAGGACGTCCTTGACTATGCTTATGGCTTCAAGGGTTTTCCCTGGATTATCTTCCAATTGTTTCATAGTTTCTAGATTTATGTTTAGGTTTTTGATCCATTTTTATTTGTTTTTAGTATAGTGTGAAGATAGGGATCTATTGTCAATCTTCTGTGTGTGCATATCCAGCTTTTCCAGCACCATTTGTTAAAGAGGCCAGATTTTTCTCCAGTGTATGTTTTTGGCCCCTTTATAAAAAAACAGATGATGGTAGCCATATGGGTTTGTTTCTGTGTCTTCTGGTCTATTGACTTGGTCTAAATACCTGTTTCTGTCCC
>NW_004955403.1:36913367-36924263 GCF_000276665.1 Chinchilla lanigera | reverse complement strand
GGAGCTCCACCACAGCCTGTACTGTCAGGGGAAGAATGGCTTCCAGTGAGTCTCTGCAGTTTTTGTGCAAGGTCCTCCTGGTTTACAGCTTCCAAGTGGCTCTTGTGACCCCAGTCCACAGGTCCTCTGACTCCGTGGGCTTAGTCTGCGTTCTCATGTTCTCTGAGTCCTTGTTCAGCAGCTGCTCCTCCGTTGGCTCTGGACCTTTCTGGTTCTCAATGGCAGGAGCAAGAGTGGCCCGTTGTATGGCATGTATTCCCAGGGGTTGTTCAAAGTTTGAATGATTCACACATGTCCATGGGTGGGCATCTGCAGTCGGTGCATGGTGGGCCAATTGTGTCACTGCTTCTCTGTGTCATGATAGATCTCAATTGAGCAGCGGCGACCGGCCTAAGGCCAGCGTGCAACAGCGCTCGCCACTACATGGCTCCCCATGCGCTGGGGGCCCTCCCTCTGGGGGCCTATGAGGCAGGAAGCTAGCCAGCCAGAAGACCGGCGCTCCCTGCCCGTGGCTCCCTGTGCACTGGAAGCCCTCCTTCCAGGGGCCTATGAGGCCGGGAGTGAGCCACTGGTCTGAAGACCAGTGCTCCCTGCCTGAGGCTCCCCGTGTGCCAAGGGCCCTCCCTCCGGGAGCCTACGAGGCAGGAAGCTAGCCAGCTGGAAGACCGGCGCTCCCCACCTGTGGCTCCCTGTGTGCCTGAAGCCCTCCTTCCAGGGGCCTACAAGGCAGGGAGTGAGCCACCGGTCCAAAGACCGGCACTCCCATGTTGTTTTTGTTAAAATATCTTGTAGAATAGCTCAGTATCTGATATTGTGATGCCTCTTATGTTTGTCTTTTTTCTCGGGATTGCTTTATCTATTCTGGGTCTTTACTGATCCTATATAAATTGTAGCACTGTTTTTTCTAGTTCTGCAAAGTATGATGTTGATATTTTTAATAGGGTTTGCACTGAATCTATCAACCACTTTGAGTAATGTGGCTATTTTCAAAATATTGGTTCTTCCAATCCATGAACAAGGGTGTAATATATTCTTAAATTTCTTTCTTTAGTTTTCTGTAATTTTCATCATAGATGTCTTCCTCCTGCTTGGTTAGGATGATTCCTAGGTATTTTTTGAAGCTAATATGAATGGAATTGATTTTTGGATTTCTTTCTTGGTAGGTTCATTATCAGGGTACAGGAACAGTGTTGATTTTTGTGTGATGATTTGCCATCCTATGGATATATCTTTCTGATGGTATCCAGTTAATCCAGTTATCTCAGATTCTATAAAATTGCCCATGAACACATGACTCCATCAGCTATGTTAATTAATCTGACAGAGGCTAAGACCAAATCCATTCAACTTAGCTCAAAAGATTTTAATTTAAAGTACTATTAGCAGGACTCTAATGATAATGTTTACAGTCAAATACACTGTAAACATAGGATCAGACATTGCCCTTTGAGTCTTGGGATTGAGTAGTAACCAATCCTGTAAGTGCTCAGGATCCACCTTGGAAATCCAATGACTTGCTTTTCTGTTGTGACCTTTGTTTGACTGGATGAATTACTCCAGACATTGGAAGTACATGACCAATTGCATAAGAAGGAAATCTTGGGCAATTCTATTGTCCATAATAGAATCATAATCCTGGCCACTGAGGTGAAGTTATCTGAGTTACTTCCAGGGATGAAGTTTAGTCTCCTTGAACACCAGAAACTTTGATGGCTATGCCGAATGTTTCCGGAAGGAAGCCAAGTTAATGTCTGGCTTTCACATAAGTATTACAGTCTCTGAGATGCACAAAGTACAACAGGTGAAAAAGATTGTTTGAAGCTTTAATGTTCTCTCAGGCAGGACCTCTATCATTTGGGGACCATAGGTTGATGGTGCCTCAAATGAGTTCTCCTGGCTGGAAAGCATTAAAGTTTCCAGTGCAATATAATAATTGAATCTAATTGTCTTAGTCACTTTCTGATTTCTGAGAAACAGTACCTGACACCCATTGTAAAAGAGGAGAGATGTATTTGGGCTCATGGTTACAGGCCTTAGTCAGCTGGCCCCAAAGCAGAAATGGCATGGCAGAAGGGCCTCCGAGGAGGCTGCACATGTCACGGAGTCATAGAGACTGTGATACCAGTATCCTACGGAGTTGAAAGATTTATGTCTCTTCTTCCCTCTCTCCAGCTTTCCAGTATACATGCATAGGTTAGGGTAGTCTTTGATGCCCCTGTGGACAGGGAAACCTTAGCTTCACAGGTGTTTTTTTCCTTAAAGTGATTGTGCTTATCGTAGAGAAAGAGGAAGGAATCAGAACAGAAAGGGAGAGAGTGGCTCTGACCATTAAAGAAATCTTTGCGTTTACTTCTAGTTTCAAACTGCCTGGCTCATTGTTCATTGGTTTTGGCCCTTAGAGGACTTTATATTAGCTGGGAACGTCCTCATGCTGTGACCACTGCCTGGAAAAGAAAAAAGGCACTTCTGCATAACCAGAACAAGTCTTGGTCCTAGTTACTAAATGAGATGGACCTGAGGCTACTGCCAGACTGTCAAGTCAGTCCTTCACCTGAAGGATGGTCAGCACCAACCAGGGCACTGTCTATGCAGCTGTCTTTGAACCCACCTACTAGTATTCAGCCTGCAACCACCTTTCCAGTTTCTCCTGATAGAGATGCAATAAAGCAAAAGACCATTTACTGCCCTGTTGACTATAAAATTTAGTCAATATGTTTCCTGTTATTGTTTAGGGACTTCCTGAGTTGGAGGTAAAAGCCAATTTATTACTAATAGTAATAGAACCATCTTGAGTATCCTCCTATTCACACTGGTTGCCAAAGCCCCAATTTCTACAGGATGACAGAGGTTCAGATGACACTGCATATGCTACAGGAGAGAAAGCCTGAGCTTAGGGGACCTGCATATCTCTCGGTGCACAATCAGATGTCTGCCCTTTGCTCTTAAGCATGACGCCCTAGCTCCCAAGGCTATTCATCAAGCAAATGTCCTTGAAGAGTTAAGTTCAAACAAAGGACAACTAGACCTCACTCTAGAGATGAGCAGGCACAGAGACACGTAAAGGCATGCCATTCCAAAATGCTTGTGCTGACTGGACAGAGTATGGTGCCAGTCTCTCACAGTCACTTTGAAATGTATTTCTGTGGCATAAAATATTCACAACAATGATACAACAATTTTACCACCAAAACTATTAGGGAAAATATTACGTATTTTCCTCCAGAATGACTTTAAGATAGATAATAATGATTAATTCTCCCTGCCAATAATGCACCTAAGAAGTCTCAGAGAACTAGCTTTTTTAGAGGCTTCTTTTTTAATTAACCTTTTCATGGATGGGAATGTATCTCGGTGGTAGAGCACTTGTCTAGCATGCATGAGACCCTGGATTTAATTCCTAGCACCAAAAGTAAACTAAAAACCGCCCCCCCAACAAACAAACAAAACAACAACCAAAATGCTTTTAATTTTGAAGTAATTGTAGTATCACATGTAGTTTCCACAAATAACACACAGAGATCCTATGTGCCCTTTAGCCAATTTCCCCTAATAGTAATATCTTTCCCCTAGTGGTAAAAACTGTAGTGCAATATAATCAGGATGTTGACAAGGATACAGTCACGATACAGAACATTTTCATCACCAGGATCCTGCATGATACCTTTTTATATCCAGCAATATCTTTTAAACCTTCCCAGCTTGTCTAAATATACTTTCCTGGCTAATCCAAACCTTCACTTAATCTGCAAAGAAATTGAGTCAGAAATAACCCATCTGTCTGGTTTTAAGATAAATCAGCAGTTTAGCTAATTAGACTGTTTGCCACAGACTAAAAAGATAGGATCATTTATACCTGTAATGGGAAAAGATTTTATATATTATTTTTATAATATAAATAATAGCTAAATATAAATAAATAGCTCATTATAGAATATTAGCATGTACAGTAAAAAGAGTGGAGAAAAATCATCTATTACCACTGTTTATCAATTCAGTATATTTCTTATGATGTTTTTGAGAAAGACAGAAAGAGAACTATTATTTATATATCTCCATGTCTATCTGTCTTTTTGTTACTGCTATAATTCGAATGTTCCTAGAAAAACTCATATTGAAATTTAATGTTCGTTGCATACAAACAATATGACTGTGGTATTTGGTGGTAAGATTTTTGGGAGTTACTTAAGGTAAAATGAAGGCACAACTATGGGGACCTAGTACAATGGGACTTTGATTTTCTACAAAGAAAACAGCTGGGTGCATTGGTGCATATGTGCATTCCCAGCAGCTCAGAAGTGTGAGGCAGGATGGTTGCAAGTTTGAGTCCCTGCTGGACAATTTAGCAAGAACTTGTCTCCAAATTTAAAAAGGGCTGGGAATGTAGTTCAGTGTGAACAGCCTAGGTTCAATACCTAGTACTGGGGAGGAGAAAAAGGCAAAGAAAAGTATGAGAGAGCAAAGGAAGAAGACACGGTTTTTCTTGCCCTGCCCTATTCTTGCCTCCAGCCTCAGCAGAAAGTCCCCACCAAGTGCAGCTGCTGGATCTCAAACGCCTCATCCTTCAAAACTGTGGATGAAAAAGAAGTTCATTCTTTATAAATTACCCAGTCTGTGGTGTTCAGTTTTAGCAAAGGAAAATGGAGTTATGTGTTCAAAATCAGTAAAATCAGTGAAAGGAACAGAAGATTCTTACTGTTTTCCTCATTATTGTAGAAAGACAATGGATGAGTGTGTGAATTACTCTGTCCTTGCTGAGACACAATCCTCAGTAGACACAACTTAAAGGAGGAGAGGCTTATTTGGCTCACAGTCTGTAGAAGTTTCAGTCCACAACTAGCTGGCTCCAAAGCAGGGTGGCACATGGCAGAGGAAAAAAATCTTCCCGGCATGATGGACAGAAAACAGAGAGAGATCAAAGGAGGAAAGAGGGAGATAGACCCTTCTAGGCCATGCCTAGTGCCCACCTCCTCCAATCAGACTTTACCTCCCAACATCATATTTACCTATACACTCATCAGTGGCCTAATGCACTGATGAATATCACGCCACCATGAGCCAGTTACTTCCCCAAAGTCCCACCCATGAGTTCATGATGCTTTCAGGGATATCTAGATATAAACCATAACATGGGGCAGCGAAGTTTGTAAGCGGTTAATCAGATCTTCCCAACTATAACACATTACACTTACCTTCGGACAGGCATAGAGATTACCCATCAGGAGGCAAATGGCTCGTGGATTCTGTTGGAGCTAAACAAGAAGCAAGCCCACTGGCTTCTGGGTTTGGCCAGCAGCTGAAAGGAAACTGGAGAGATGAGGGAATGGTCACCCTGCAGAGAGGCACATCTTTAGTCACCATTAGGGTTAGATAGAAAGATGTTAGAAGCAATGGTGTGCAGTATGTGACTCTCTCCTCTGAGGTCAGAGTATAAGTCACTGTGAGTTAGGCACTCAGCGGTCATCAGCAGAAGGTATTGTTCCAACATCCACCCCTCCCTCTTCAATACCAGACCGTAACCACAGATCTGGTGGTGCTGGGGAAATTCTACCGGTAGTGTTCCAAATGCCTGTGGGCTCTTGGGTCAATGCTTCTTCCAATAAGCCTTCCCAGTGAAACCCTAATTACCTCCCACTCCCAGAATAGGATTTACTAATGCAGTTATTTATGTATGATCCTCTTACACATGATCTCATGCATTTTACTCCTGCTAATGAATATTTCCCATGAGATTCTATGTTTCTTAGGAGACTTTACTATAAGAGAAATCCTCTTATATGAATGCCATTATAAATAACATATTGGCATAGAAAAGAACCTTGTTAAGCACAGATTGCCACAAGGGTAAAAGTGTTTATCCTTTCATGCAATAATACATTTCTCTTTTTATTTGAGGAATGCCTTTTTTCACTTAATTCATGAGAGAGGCTGGGAATCAATTAAATTTTAAGTGCTACAAGGGATATGATTTCTAAAACAAAGCAAAAAATAATTTAGATGTACTTTAGAGGTAATTATAATAGGATTTTGCTGAAAAGCTTCCAACTATAACTATGTGACCTTGTAAAAATCTATCTGGACACCAATTTCATTATTTATAAAGTGGAGGAGATTCATGCCAATCTGAGAGATGATTTCATTCAGTAATGAGTCTGGTCTTCCATGGTGGTTCCAGGAGTACCCAGGACAGAGGCATCCCAAGCCTCTAATTTAGCCTAGAGCAAAACTAGAAAATCAAGTTCACCTATTAGCCCTGGTCTCTACCTGAAAAAAGTAGCCAAATCGCTGGATTGAACTAAGTGGCCTTAGCCAGTTGGTGGTTATGAACAAGACACAAACTCCCACAGTCTCACTGTATCTACGAAAAGAATGTGGAGGAGCAGGCGGAGGTAGGGAGGCACTTAACCTTGACGGCATGTTAGAATCATCTGGGGATATTTTTAAAAGCCTACATGTAGCTCAGATCACATCTGACACCAATTAGATTAGAATCTGTGAAGTTAAACCACATCAATGATTTTTAAAATCTTCCCAGGTATGATTTACACTGTATAGGCAAGACTGAGAACCAGCAGACACCATTAACTCAAAAACTCTAAAGTATTTTATCATAATCGGAAAAATATGACATTATTGTTATTATAGTCATTGGTCCATAATATTCCAATCCAAGGGCCACAGTATTTTCTATCAGATGAGGCTGTTAGAGATGGACATAGAGAGCTATGAGAGGGGGCTGGGGATTTAACTCAGCGGCACAGCACCTGCCTGGCAAGCGCAAGGTCATGAGTTCGATTCCCAGTACTGGAAGGAAAGCAAAGCAAAGCAAAAAAAAAAAAAAAAAAAGAGAGAGAGCTATGAGAGGATCAAAGTCTCCATGGGCGATTATGCCTCTAGAGGGGCTAGGGGGCTGAAGGGGTACTTTCATGGGTGAGGTCCCCAGAGAAAAGAAAGCTTGCAGAGCAGATATCGGCAAGAACAGCAAGCAGTGTCCTTATCGTTCAGCTTGTATATATTAGCCATTATCAGGGTTTACATTCTTCATTGCTGTCATAATCGTGTCGTGCATGTGTGCTTGTCTATGCTAAGTCCTGCTTATGTGTTTTCTGCCGTGTGCCTGTGCCAACGTGGGGTCGTGTCCTTATGTGTCCTCAGACACCCTGGCCTGTGAAGCAATCCGCGGGGGCTCTCTACGCGCCCCCCCACCCAAAGGTCAGGGTATTGTTGCTCCTTGTGAGCGGGCCCTAGAGCTGACTCCTGTGCACCAAGACCACACCAGCAATAAAGGGAACAGCACATGACTGCCAACCCCATCGCCACCACAACGCAGCTGATGGCCACCCAGTCACAGCTGGAGCCCAAGGACTCTCACCACTGGGTGAGCGGGTCCTGCTGCAAGAGCTGCATGGCAGACGCCTCTGCACTTATGTCTTGCAATGCTTCTTATACGTGTGTCTGGTGCTCAGGGTATAAACCTAACAATCTATATGCAAGAGGGTACAAGTACTTCCTTGTGCTGCAATTACCAAGTCAAGAGCCATGTGGTTTTGTAAAACCACCTCTCTCGTTGGAGAGGTTTCATCCATTAACATCAAAGCCTGGCACATAACATTCAACCTGGAGGGCTCGGTCTACAGTTTCTGCGCTTGGTATCATTAAGGCCAGCAGGGAGAACCACCAGAACACTGTTGAGTTCAATGCCACCTGTGGTACACAGCATCCCAGCTATGGGATATGTCTGTAACGGTGGGTCTGACGGTGCCCTTAATATGTGGGAATCCCCAGGTGCCATTTACCCTAATAGTAAGGGTAGATGATGTTGGGTTTGGCTGGATCCTATGACAAAAGCAAGAGAAGCAGAAGCACCTTACTGGATTTTGGTCATAGTTGTAAACAAGAGCCAGTATTGTAAACAAAAGCCAGTATTCTCTGATGGAGAATCATTTAGTGGCAGTGTATGCTGCCTTGCATGCCTGTGTAAGGATCACAGGGAGTGTAAGGATCACAGGCAGTGGGAGTACAGACTGGATAGCAGACTGAAGGCGGGTCCATACATGGGCATCCCGTCCCGGGAGTGCAGTGGTCCACCCTCGTGTTGGGGGATGTACTTGCAGCAGAGGCCCTCCTTTCATCCAGCCAGTTGGTAGCCGAACTGGCAATGGTATTAGGACCAGTGACTTATATGGCACAGGAAACCGTACAGGATGATAGACTACAGGTCATGACACCAAGGCCCTATGTGGAGGGGAAAGAGGAACCTCTGGCTGACACCTGGTCTACCAACGGGTCCAGCCGTGGCACAGCCGCACCATGGACAGCAGTCACTGTCCAGCCCAGTACAGAAATCCTGTTAGGTTGAGCCGATTGACAAAGCTGTGGGTAGCATGGTTCTTTGTGACGCATGAAGAAGACCCCATTGTGCGCAGACAGTTGGGACATGTTTAGAGGGCTGGTGCTTGGTTATTGGCTTGGGCAGCCTTTGTAGGTGCTAACCTGTGGTGAGACTTATGGGAGTGTGGACGAAGAACTAACCACGTAGTGTGTCATGTTTCAGGACGTAAGGCCCTCCTCTCCCTGCTCAGAGTCAGCTGTGCCCACAGACTTCTTGCGCTTCCATTGCTTTTGCTTCTTGGATTTCTCCCCAGCTCAGCCCTTGAGCCTTTCTCATCAGGGTCAGCCTTCCATGCTGCCAAAAAGTGACTATAGGTAACCAGGGCAAGGTCAGGGGGTGCACGTTGGTAGCCCCTCAGGGTTCTCCCTTGCGGTCAGGTGCTGCTTCCACAGACAACAAGGAGGGGATGCCCTCACCTCATCCTGCTGACTACGCTACTTGTTTAGGTCGGGGGCTGAAAGGGTATTTTCACAGGCGAGGTCTCCAGAGAAGAGTGCACACAGAGTCGACATCTGCAACAACAGCAAGTAGCACCTTTATTGTCCAGCTCGTATATACTACCCGTTCTCAAGGTTTAAATTCTTGTGTACTGTCATAACTGTGTAGCATATGCTCAGTTGTCATGCTTGTCATGTAAGTGTACCCCACCCTTTGAAGCAATCTGCTGTGGTTTGCTTCATATGGTCCTCAAACTTGCTGCAACCATTATCACCTCTGACCATGATTTCCAGGTATCTGTCATAAGATCTGTAAGTAATGATAGTTGTTTATGACACCAGTGTGCTCACCCCCCTTAACACAGATCTCACTATGTTGTCCAGTATGTTAGTCACTTTTTCAGAGCTGGGACAAAATACATGGCACCTACTACTTGAAAGAGTTTTAGAAGGTCCAGTCCATGATTGGCTGGCTCCAGGGGAAGAACACCATGACAGAAGGGCCTGGTGGAGGAATCCTGTTCAACCTGTAGCAGTCACAAAGCAGAAAGAGGAGGGAGATCCAGAGAGAAGGGAGAGAGAGGGAGAGAGAGAGAGGGAGAGGGGGAGGGAGAGAAAGTCATGTCCCCAACGCCCCACCTCCTATAACCAGGCCCCACCTCCTAAACGCAGATTTAACTATGAGCTCATCAGTGGTATTCACTTTGGGGGAGAATTTTCAAGAAGAAATTTTACTTTGCACATTTAGAGAAGGATATTTCCTATTTTATTCAAACTAGCCAGATGCCTTAGAGATAGGTATCAGATAGATGGCTTTTATACTCCAAAAGTTATTATCTCTGTAACTTAACCATAACTCTATGCTGCATTTTGAACCCTTATAATGGTGGAAGACTTGCTTATTGAAATTGGGTGCGAAACATAGGGAAGACTGTGTAATTAAATCACCTACAGGAATTATGAGTTCATAAGTTTTAGTAAAACATAACATTTTATCAAGAGCTAAGTACAAGCTATATTTTGTAAATTTACAGCAGAATTGTAAAATTATAGCCCTATTCGCATTATTACTAAAACATGAACCAGGAAATGAACAGTTTTACAGTCTGTTTTTATGTACATATTTTAATAGGACACAAAGGTTCGATATTGATCAAAATGTCTCCACGATGGATCATATTTCTGTAGGATGTGTACAATGAATCCTGCTAGCTCCTCTTCCTTTTGGCTGCATGAGTGTGTTTATTTATTTAAGTTAGAAATTTCTCTCTCCCTTTTGTGCATTATTTCATATTTGGTGAATTGACTGTGAAATATAAATAGGTTGTAGCTATTGGTTAAGTTTTTACCTAGAGGGGAGATGAAAGCGTGTGTAGCAATTGATAAGGCTTGGAGTTATATCCCATTGGTTGGAGATTAAATAAAATTTTTTGCAGATTTTGATTAAACACCTTTTTCTAACAATAAATATGAAAAAAAGAGGGAGTATGTGTGTCTTTTGTCTGTTTGGAATCTGACTGAATCTTCTTTTTATGTTTGGGAAATTTTCCATTGGATGCATGAGGAAGGGAGCAGAGCCTATTTTCACTATAAAAGGTTGAAAAGATTAGAGCAGAGGGAAGATTAGACAATATCAGTACTGTACCCATTTGCCAGTCTCCCTTGCGAAAAGAGAATACTCACATGACCTAAGCACACTCAGTGAGAATCACAGCAGTGATGGAGAGAAAGAGGCCGTGCAGAACCCGCACTGCTGGCAGCAGTGCAGCAATGCCCCATTCCTCAGGGCAGTGTGGAAGCACCGCGCGGGGGATGACAATGCTGGCAGAGGTGTCCATGGTTCAGGGCAGCAGCATCTGCGTCCTCCAGCATTGGCCCTTTGCTGCGATTTAGACTGTAGGCCCAAAGGCTTGACTGTTCCTAAAGATTTCTCAAGTCTAGTTCTTCAGGATGCAAGGTGATTTTGTGAGCTACCCAGTATCTTTTAAGTAAATTCATCTGTACTTGTAATCAAAAACCCAGAATAGCCCCTTCTGGGTATTTTCCCAGAAGAATTAAAGACATCATACC
>NW_004955403.1:36901234-36907982 GCF_000276665.1 Chinchilla lanigera | reverse complement strand
ACTCTGTGTTGTCTGTATTGTGCTTGTGATATGTTGTAAAATGTTGTATGTCTGTTAATGTTTCCCTCCTTTTATCTTTAAAATAAAAAAAAAAAATAGATAAAGTTAAAGATGTGCCTAGGAGCCTAGAAGACAGAGTCCACATGTTTGAGAAGCAAACAGTAGGTGCTTTTTGGAAGAATGGTGGACACATTGTCGGGAGACCAGCGTTGGAGAGGGAGAAACCAGAATCTGCAGAATGGAAACTTTTTCCTTCTCTTTTCTAGAAAAAAAGCCAAAAGTATTCATCCTATCCAACCAAGATTTTTCTGCTTTCCTGAATATCTATAGGTCACTTAATCAGGTACATTCCATGATAATAGCCCCAAATTTCAACGTTCCCAGAAGCATTTTCGTGCCAGCAATAAAAAAGAAACAAGTGGTTTTTAAAGTCATTGTGATTCTATCAGACTGCATTGCTCAGAGCTTGGAAGCGATCACAGCGACCAGCTTATGCAGCTAATTAGCCGATGACCTCTTTCAGAGTGACGTCAAGGAGGGGCACAACCAGAGTCACGGATACCGCATTTGGCGGTGCGCGGAGCCGTGACTGCCAAAAGGTGCTGTTTGTTGAAGCGTGAAACGAAACCAGGGCCAGATAAAAGAGGCTTAGTCCTTATAAAATAGTATTGTTTTGCATTAATGAGCTCTTTTTAATCAAGTGCTCTTAATCAAGAAAACTCTCTCAAGCAAAGTCTTAAATTTCCATTTTCAGGTGAGAACCTTTCTGCGCCAAATGTAAAAGTTACCTGATGAGGCTCAGTAATTTTATTGGCATGCTACAGGGAGTTTAGCATCTTTGTTGCTTTTGCCTAATTAATAAGAGATACAAAATTTATACTGAAGATGACATTTCTCCTCCCGAATTTTCACAGGCTGTAAGAGTTTTTGTATTTGTCCGGTCAATAAGCATGTACTGAGTACCTCCCACTAATTAAGCACTCTGCCAGACTCTCCAAATGCAAAGATGAGTAAGAACTTGGCCTCAGGATTTCCCCAGGCCATTAGGGAAGGATTACCAAGTCAAAAAATGTTATGTAATGGGAAAAGAGTGAAAAATTTGTGGAATGCGTGGAGTATTGAAAGGTTTGCAGAGGTAGGAAGAATTTGCAAAGTCTTGGCACAGTAGGAAGTCACTGAAAATATCAAAAACCAAGTGTCCATTACCGAATCATTACCAAATGATAGGGTAAATTGAAAATAAATATGCAAATCAGTATGTATCAAACACCAGTCATTTTTATGCAAATGTAATAACTTGTAATTTATCTACATGTCATTTATAACGCGATTGATAGTATGCTTTAAAATGCCTCAGAAGTTAAATTTAGTCGATGTGCTCATTACATGTTTTCTTATAATATTTGCAGGGTGAAATGTTCTATTTTTTAAAAAAAAAACTTTTTAAAAAGGTAAATTTTAATATTTTTAGGTGCTCCAATGGTCAAAACTTGTGATTTTTCTTTGATCAAGTACCCTCTCGGTGCCCTGGTCTACTACCTGGAAATATAAACCCCGGGGGATGGCCCCTAACCAATGCCTGACCCGTATGGGAATGTGAAAGCTCAGCCTCCTTACCTTGGCTTGGGCAGTTCGTCACAGTCCCCCTGGGAGACTAAAACTACCCTTCTCAAAACTTTGCCTTGGATTGCAACTGGCCTTGTCTACCCCTGCCTTCCTCTGTACCCTCCTCCCCTGGGACACTTCCTTAATACGTGTCCTTGTCTCAGTATCTGCTCTTGAGGAACTTGACTAAAGACATAAGAACTTCCCACCACTATCCTTTTTAAAAGAAAAACATTCATCTCAGTACTCACAACATATCTTGTTTGCCTGCCTCGGTTTGGGAATCACTAATCTGATGTGAATACACATCCTTTCATAGAACACAAAATTCTTATAGTTCAATGGCAGATACTTTATATTCCTTTCCTAGACAGGGCTATTTAATAAGACTGATCTGTCAGGAAGCAGTCTCACTTCTTAGCTGTATCATCTCTATTAACTTACTTGCTGTCATCAGTGCTCCAGTTACTGTCCAGGTCTTCTGCTAGTCTCCATGCTGGAGGTCCGCCTGCTGCAGCACAGATCTGCTTGATTCTCCCTTCTCCAGAGTGACTCCCATCGTCTTTTGCTAAGCTCCGAAGTGCAGGACTTGGGTTATCTCATTTTTGCTACATCCTATTCCTAAAACAGGGCCCAGCATATAGTAACATTCAAGCACAGTATTTGTTAAATGAATTGTTTGGAATTTTTAAAAGGTATAATTCTAAATCCACTTCTCTATTAGAATTTTCTGTGATTACTGTATATACTTATATATGTCTACTGTGCTTGTGGAGGTATGCCCGTGACTTGTGTGATAGGAAGGTGTGAGGAGATGGAGTAGTCCTAGGCTGTTTCAGTCATCTAAGGGTCTAGCAGATGTGTCCAACCCATACCCCATCTTTTCCACCTTTTAAAAAATGCACAAAGAGTTTTAAAAGGCAGGCTCCAGGTTACACCTGGCTGAAAGCCATTGACAAGTCATCTTTTATATCCTACCCAAATATTTATTTGTAAATATATACGTAAATATTTATGGTACAATTACATTTAACCATCGGTCATAGATCGGATAGCAGAATAAAGACTGCACGCACTATTAGCACATGTGATCATTCTTGAGTCCATTAGTGTGAATAGTCAGCGAGGAAGTGGAAAACCCATACGATGACCTCTCAGGAGATCTATATTTTAGCCTAAGTATGTCTGCACATCAGAGATACTCTGAGTTTCCTGTTTCATAGGAGAACAATAATGAACTCTTTCTAGCTCATAGGATTGTTATAAAAACTAAACATGTTGATTTATGTAAAAGCTGGTAGTGGAAAGTGTATTATACAACTATTAATAGTTATAATTTTTTTCTTGACTCTCATACACAGACTCTGTCTTTAGTTTCTGTATATATTTCAACTTCTCAACTATTTGAAACAAGTGGAAATTGTATTAGTAAAGACTATAGTAGTAAAAGAAATTAAAAATACATTGCAGCTATATATTAGCAAGAATATGGAATAATGGGAACACTCATTTATTACTGCAGGGAGAGCGAACTTGGTACAACCACTTTGGAAAGCCAGTTAGCCATCACTAAAATTGAAAATATGCATATCTTCAGACTCAAAAATTTAATCACTAGGACTCGGGGTGTAGCTCATGGTAGAGCACTTGCCTAGCATGCACGAAGCCCTGGTTTCTATCCCCAGCACCACAGGGAAAAGAAAAGTTTAAAAATTATATTTCTAGATGTATACTGAACAGAATTTCATACACATATTTATCAAAAGATATGAAGGAAAATATTTACCACAGGTGGATTCAAAATACCCAAAAGTTAGAAATAGCCCAATGGTCTGTCAATAATATAATAAATAGCTTGTGGGATTTTTTCAATGAACCAAGTAAACAAATTACACCAAGTGCAAAAACATGGATGAATCTCATAAACACAATACCAGGCAAAGGTGCCATACACAGAAGAGTTCATACAATTCCATTCATATATAGTTCAAAATATACCCATGGCATTAGAAGAAAAGACAGAGGTTATATGATAGGATGGGTTTTCTGGAGTGTTAGCCATGTTCTTTTTTCTTTATCTACATACTAACTACATGAATATATTATGTTTCTGAAAAGTACTTGAGCTGAACAGTTATGACTGACTGCTTTTCTGTATTTATGCTCATATATTTCTGACACTTACAATTTAAAGAGAAAAATTAAATAGAAGGTTTGAAAAGTAGATTAGATTCTATCAAATGGCTTTCAGAAAGGAAAAAAAAAATCAGCCTTGATCTGTAACATTTGAAAAATTCTCTGATGTGATTTCTCTAATCATGTTTCACTTTAGGTTATCAGTGGCTTGACAACCATTTCATTAAAGTCCTGAATATTCAACAATCAGGTCTCACTGGAATCAACCAGCTCCAACACTCTGAGACTATACTGATAAGAATTATCTCTTGGAATACCTTTTACCTTAAGGTTAACTAAAGTTCTTTGACTCTAGATATGCTTTTTGCCTCACAGTGCTCAAAAGAAAATTATTATATTATATAAAGTTTAATTTATAAGAATTACATGTACCTAATAAGAGCAAATTAAAATATAAAGTAAGTGTAAAAGTAAAAATAAATAAAAGTATAAGAAAAACACACAAATCCATTATCATAATGAAATATTTTAACATATCTTTCTCAGTAATTAATGGAAAGAGTAAAAATCAGTAGATGATAAACTGAATAACACTAAATTAAAAAATTACTAATGGGTATATAGACCTTGGATCCCACTTTTGCAGAGTGCATATTGTTTTAGGAAAGAACATATCTTAACAAATTTCAATTAAATGGTGTAACTTTAAAAAAAAGCTAAGCAAAGTATGGCATTTGGGCCAAATCCAGCCCAGTATTTGTTTTTGTAAATAAAGTTTTATTGGAAGACACCATGCTCATTTACTTCTGTCAATGACTGCTTTTGCACTGCCAATGGCTGAAATTAATAATAGCTACAGAAAATTATATCCTGATTGCAGAAAATCTTGTGAACTTTTGATATAGACCACACACACATCCTAACCACAGTGTAACAAAACAAGAAAGGCAAAAAATAGTTTGGAAACTTAAAAACACAATTGTAAAACAAAGACAAAAACAAAAAAAAAAACCAAAAAACCACAATTGTAAATAATGCATGTATCAAATAAGAAATCAAAATGGAAATTAGAAAATAATAAAAGTTGAACAACAAAAATAACACATAAAACTTTCAGAAAGCAATTTGAGGAATATGTACTTGAAAATGTATATCCTCATAGGATTTAACAGAAAGCAGGAAAGACCAAAGACTAATAAAATATGCACACACATTTAAAAGTTAGGAAAGTACAAGTTTTGACCAAGATGTGGCAACAAGGATTAGATATATGCTTAGGGATAAAATGACTAAAAAATTGGAGAAAACTTAGATCAGTGGTTTTTAGATATTGTACACAAGGCAAAAGAGTACGGTGAGCTCCAACAGATAGGAAAGGAAGAGATCTCCCTTCAGTGTCACAGCATATTGTCTGGGAGACATTTCAGGATGAAGTACAGAAGGCAACCCTGGTGGGGCCCAGTAGCCTTGGTGACTTGATATATATCTCACTTCTAAGGAGTGCAGAGGCTAGATTTCACCGGACTAAGTCACAGAGAGAAGAGAGCATCACATAGAGACATATCTAATAACATGGAGCTGCTTAATCTGTGTCCAATTAGAGTCCCAGAAAGACAGGAGACAAAGGCTGAGAAAGGAAATATTTTAAGCAACCACAGCCAATCCGCACACACAGAATGATGCTTGTTAGGGACCGAAGGGAGGGAGGGATGGGAAGTTACTGTTAAGGATGTGGAGTTTCGGATTGGAAGGCAGCTATGCTCACCAATACACCACCAATGTTGGAGTTTCGGATTGGGTGAAGGAAAAGTGTTCTGGAGATGGCGGTGGTGATGGCTGCATAACAATGTGAATTTAACAAATGTTCCTGAACTTTACTCTTTAAAATGGTAAATTTTATCTTATGAATATTTTTCCACCATAAGAAATGAAATAACGAGCCAAGTATAGTGGCCCATGCCTGTAATCCCAGCAGTTGGGAGGTTCAGGCACGAGGATCACCACGAGTTCGAGGCCAGCCTGGGCTACATAACAAGACCATGTCTCAAAAAACAAAACAAAAAAGAAATGCAATAATGAGGGGCTGGGGATTTAGCTCAGCGGCACAGCACCTGCCTGGCAAGCACGAGGTCATGAGTTCGATTCCTGGTAGCGGAAAAAAAACCAAAACAACAACAACAACAAAAAGAGATGCAATAATGGCCACAAAGTTGCCAAATTTGATGAAAAATCTATGAACCCACACAGATTTAAAGTGAACAATCCACAAGTACATGAAACCCAAAAAAGATAACACCAAGGCAAACAATAACAAATCTCTGAAAAACCAATGATAAAATTCTTAAAAGCAGCCAGGGAAAAAAGACACATTTACAGGCTGTCTGATAGTAGACTTCTTATCTGAAGCAATAGCAACCAAAAGATAGCTGAACAACATTTTTTAAATACTAGAGAAAAACTCTAGCAACTAGAATTCAATAACCACCACAAACATCTTTTTCAAAAAAAGACAATATAAACATATTTTCAGATGTGTACAGAGTTGAACAGCAGGGGAATGTCTAAAAGGAAAGCTCTTTTACATAGAAAGACACTGAAATGAAAAAAGTTGGAAAATAATATATAATAATACTAGCTGAAAGAAGCTGGAATACCTTTATTTATTTTAGAAAAAGTAGATATCAAAGCTAAAAATACTAGGCATCAAAAGGGTCAGTTTGTAACGAGAAAGGGATTAAGAGTTATCAAGAGAATATAACCATCCTTAAGCATTTTTCCACCTAATAAAAGAACTTCAAAGAATATGAAACAAAAATGATAGAATGGCAAGGAGAAATATACAGTTTTAGTACATGAGTTTTTGTTGCCACGTAACAAGTTACCACAAATTTGGCCCCTTTAAAAATCCCGCTTAGGGGCTGGGGATTTAGCTCAGCGGCAAAAGCGCCTGCCTGGCAAGCGCAAGGTCGTGAGTTCGGTTCCCGGTACCAGAGAAAAAACAAAAAAA
>NW_004955403.1:36897840-36901134 GCF_000276665.1 Chinchilla lanigera | reverse complement strand
ATAAATATACATTTGAATAGCTGCGATGACTGCACTGCTGTTGTCTGATGGTGTATTGAAATGAACAGTTAATGCTCACAATTTTTCATGTTCTGATCGACTTTGCATGCTTGTGTCTGGTGGTCTGAGCAATTGATTTGAAGGGAACAATATGCAATGGAATTACAATGGTGAACTCTTACCATCTTGTCTAGTGAAACTCTCTAATATCTCTAATGTTTTATTAAAGAATTATTTTCTTAGTCTCTTTAATAGTTTGAGCAATCTTTCATTCTACATCTGATAATCTGAGCAATGTAGTTGAGGATAGCTGTAAGCAACGTAACAACCACTGTTGAGGGGGCTGGGGATTTAGCTCAGCGGCACAGCGCCTGCCTGGCAAGTGCAAGGTAGTGAGTTCAATTCCTGGTACCGGAGAAAAACCAAAACCAAAACCAAAAAAAAAAAAACCACTGTTGAATTGCATTAGTCTTGAGACCCTGTATCACTTTGAATGTTTTTGCTTTGATTTGTTTGTTTGTGATACTGGTATGCTGCTACTGTTCTATTTTTTTGTTTGTTTTTTTTCTCATGTACTACTCTCTTTAAAATAAAAAAATAAAAATATTTTTTAAAAGCCCAGAATAGTAAGGCCATGTAAACAACTTTGGTGAGTGTGCTTTTGGATGGAAAATAACAGAACAAGGAAATCCTGCATCATCAGGTTTTTCAAAGGAAATGAACAAGGCGCTTTGGGGTTTTTTCTTTTTTCTTTTTTTTTCTTTTTTTGTCTTTTTGAGACAAGGTCTCACTCTGCAGTTCGGGATGGTCTTGAACTCATTTTGTAGCCCAAGCTGGCCTTGAACTTGCAATGATCCGCCTGCCTCAGCCACCTGAGTGCTGGGGTTACAGGTGTGAGCCACCACACCCAGATATTGGCACTTTTTTGGTAAAAGAAAAAAAAAAAAACTTTATAACCGATATATAAAAATTTAGTAAATTTCTTTTACAGCTGCTATATATAGATATATATATTCCTATTCTCTTCCATAGGATTTAAAACAGTTTCTAAAGAAATACATACTATACCAAGATCACATTAAATGTAGGTAAAAATCTGTTGCAAAGAAAAAAATTGATAGAGATATAATGCAGAGCTAGGAATGAAGTTAATGCTGAACGTATACAATGAAATCCTATACACTTGCTGAGTATCAAGCAACAAATTTGATTCTAAGTTTTCTACCAGCCAATAACAAGATACAAATGTAATCAAGCACAAGATTCATAGTCACAGTTTAAACACAAACTAATTGCTGGTAAGAAATATATTTTCTAAGACGGTAGCTCCCCCCAGTTACCCCCAGTTTTGCTTTCCTCAGTTTTTGTCATCTGCAATCAACCAATCTAAAAATATTAAGTGAGAAATTCCAGAAATAAACAATTCGTAAGTTTTAAATTGCCAGCCATCTTAGTAGTTGGAGGAAATCTCACAGCCTCCTGTTCCACCCTGCCTGGGACGCGAGTCATCCCTCTGTGGCGTGGATCCGCGCTCACTGCGGCGCCTACCTTTTAGTCACTTGGTAGCCAGCTGGTTATCAGATCAACTGTCAAAGTTTGGCGCATACACTTTGCTGCTTAATGTTTAGCAAGGGTGTAGGATTTCATTGTAGACATCACAGTGTCTTCATCGTTCACCTCACTTCATCCTGTCGCGGAGCCACGAATTATTTCACCTCATCACAAGAAGGGCGAGCACAGTACTGTATGGTACTTTGAGAGAGACCACATCACATAAACTCTTATCATATTATGATTGTGCTATTTTATTCTAAGTTGCGTTGTTGATCTTTTACTGTGCCTATTTTATTTTATTTATTTTGGTACTGGGGATTGAACCCAGGGCCTCATATATGGATAGTAAGTATGTGTTTTGCTGCTGAGCTGCCCTCAAAAAAAGAAAAGAAAAGGCTGGTTTTTTTTTTCGTTTATTTCCAAGATAGAGTCTCACTGTTGTTGTGCCTAATTTACAAATTAATTTGATCACAGGTATGTAAGTTTAGGAAATAGTGTGTTGTATATGTAAGGTTTGGTACTATCTGCAGTTTGAAGCATCCCCTGGGATTGGGTCACTCCCAGTGAATAAGGGGAACTATTGTGTATTAAGACTGGATAATAATTTTTTCCCAAAAGTCTTAACTAATAGGCTATCATGTAGGACAATGAGCAGAAATTTCACCAGTGAGGGGTTGGGGATATTTTTAGTGCAAGAAGTAGCAATGTTGTGAGTTTGTGAGTTATGGAATATTTTTTACTATTTTGCTTATGTATTTACAAACATGTCACATGTACACTGGGACTGTTCAAGATATAAAAAAGGAAAAAAAGGAAACTTTAATTTATTGGGTACTCTCCATAGGCCAGATTAGATGAAAAGTGCTTTATGAGTTCTCTAATTTCAGCAGTACTTTAAGGAAGTCTCATTTTACAGATGTGTACACTGAGAGGTGACTTGTGCTAGCAAACCAGGCTGGCATTTAGTTCTCTTGGAACAACGTTCTTCAGCCTAAAGCTTTTCCTTTTGTTTTATACAGAAGTTGGCAACTCCCAGAGACTCCTTATTTATATTAATTGCCTCAAGAATATTAATAAAACTTCAAGGAATTTCTGAAACTTCCTTCTGAGCACTCTAGGGAAACAAATGGAACCAAATATAGCAAAAATAGTCACTGCCCCAACTAGCACATAACTTAATGTGCTACTCCTGATATTTTGATTGGGTAAGTATATATTGTAAGTAAATGTGACAGTTTTTCTGTGGCCATGATTCAAGTAGTTATGTTTTCTTACCTATTTTAAAGACTACATTATGTGCTCGCTTCGGCAGCACATATACTAAAAAAAAGACTACATTATATTTTGTCATGGTCTTTGTGTAGAATAATGAATTACTTGATTCTTTTAAAATTTTAAATCTCCAGAACTAAAACAAAACAAAAAACCCTCTGCATTGGAAATTCACTATCAGGCGGAGAGATAGAGAAAGGCATAGGACTTGATATACATTTCCTAAAATTCAGGAGCCTTTCAAAATTAACCTTCCCTCTTCTGTGACCCCCTTTCCCCCTGGTCTGCAAGAGAACATGAAATCCATAGATATAATGACAGATTCCAAACCAACTAGACATCACTTTGAGAAACAAGGATGATCATTAGAAGTAGAAAACAGCACACGAAGGTCCGGGGATATAGTTCTGTGGTATAGTGCTTGCCTAGTATGTGGAAGGTCCTGGAGTTGATCCCTAGCATCAAAAA
>NW_004955403.1:36869979-36889515 GCF_000276665.1 Chinchilla lanigera | reverse complement strand
GGGGCTGGGGATTTAGCTCAGCGGCAAAAGCGCCTGCCTGGCAAGCGCAAGGTCGTGAGTTCGGTTCCCGGTACCAGAGAAAAAACAAAAAAAACCCAAAAAACAAAAAAAAAAATAAAAATAAAAATCCCGCTTATTATCTCAGTTGTGTAGATCAGAAGTCTGGCCTTGTGCAGCTGGGTTCCCTGCTTAGGGTCTCCTGAGACTGAAATCAAAGTGTTGGTTCCTATCTACGGCGCTGCTATCTGGAGGCCCTAGGAAGGAATTCATTTCAAGCTCACTCAGGTTGTTGGCAGAAATCAGCTCTTTGTAGTCATGGGTCTGAGGTCCCTGTCTCTGGCTATCAGCCAGGAGCCGCCTTCCCCCAAATTCCTGCTTACCTGACTACCTCCGTCTTCAAGCACATTGAAACCTTCTCACACTCTGAGTCTGTCTGACTTCCCCTTCTGTGACCAAAGGAAATCCTCCCCTTTAAAAAGGCTCATGTGATTAGATTAGGTCCTTCTGGATAATCTCTATGTTTTCTATATAATGTAACATAATCATAAGAGTGCTATTTCTTCATATTTATAAGTTTTACCCATGCTCGGGGGGCATGCAAGAATAAGTGTCATGAGGTTCATTCTAGAAGAATGTCTATAATAGTCTGTCCTTTAGCTCCCAGTAATTCTGTCCATCCCATATTCAAATTACACTTACCTGTCAAAAGATTTATTGCATTACAGAGCTGTACCAAATCTAAATTCTCACCATCTAAAAAATAGATGAGGGAACTGGTATAATCTGATAATTACAATTCTTAGGGTATAATCTTCTATCTGTACACTCATGTAATTTGTATGGCTGATTTATTTCACTTAACATTATGGTCTCAAGGTACATCCATTTTCCTACAAATGACTCTATTGTGTACAAATATCAACTTTATCTAGTCATCTGTTGATGAACATACAATCAATTTCCAAGATTTAGCTATTATGAAGTGCACTGTTATAAACAAGGATATGCATGGATCACTGTAGTGTGATGTTTTTAACTCTTTGGGGAAGATCCCTAGAAGGGGAATAGCTGAGTTGAATGGAATTTCTACTTTTGGTTTTTTGAGGAACCACCATACAAATTTCCATAGTGGCTATACTAGTTTACATTCCCAACAACAATGTCGAAAGTTTCCTTTTACCACTCTGTGTCATCAGCACTTGTTATTATTTGATTTCTTTCTTCTAAAAATTTATTTATTTATTTATTTATTTATTTATTTATTTATTTATTTATTTTGTTTTTTGAGACAAGGTCTTGCTTTGTAGTGTAGGCTGGCCTTGAATTCACTATGTAGCTCAGGCTGACTTTGAACTCAAAGTGATCCTCCTGCCTCAGCATCTGGAGTGCTGGGATTATAGGCATGTGCCACCATGCCTGACTCTTGATTTCTTGATGGTAGTCATTCGTTCTAGATGAAGGTGGAATCTTAGTGTTGTTCTAACTTGCATTTCTCTAATGGCCAGAGATGTGGAACAGTTTTTCATGTATTTATTGACCACTTGTACTTCTTCTGAGAAGTATCTACTCATTTCTGTTGCTTATTTTTAAAATTAGGTCTTCTATTTAGGGGTATAATTTTTTGAGTTCTTTATATACCCAAATATTAGTCCTCTGAGTTATCATGGTAAATTTTTCCCCCTTTCATAGGCTATCTATTTACAACATAGGATGTCTCTTTTCTGCATTGGTTGCTTCCTTTGAGGTGTATAGGATTTTTAATTTTAATTTTAATTTCTAACTTGCTGATTCTTGATGTTATTTATTGTGCCACTGAAGGTCTGTTCAGAAAATCCTTGCTTATGCCTGTGTCTTTAAGAGTTTTACCATTTTATCTTCTAGCAGATTAAGTGTTAATGCTTTAACATTTAGACCTTTAACTCATTTTTATTTTAGTTTAATACATGGTGAGATATATGGGTCTGGATTCAATCATCTGCATGTGTATACCCAGTTTTCCCATTTATTAAATAGGCTATTTTTTCTCCAGCATATGCGCTTGGCCTCTTTGTCAAGGATCAGATAGCTGAATGTGCCTGGGGTTGTTTCTGCATCCTCTATTCAAACAAACTACATGTTTATTTTTGTGCCAATACCATGCTACTTTTATAACTGTAGCTTTATAATATAATTTGAAATCTGGGATTGTGATGCTTCCTGATTTTCTCTTACTGCTCAGGAGTGTTTTTGCTATTCTGAGTCCCTTCTGGTTCCACATGAATTTTAAGATTATTTTCTTAGCATTTCTGTGAGAAGTGATGATGGCATTTTGATTGGGATTACATTAAATCTATATGTGATTTTTTTTGTTTGTTTGTTTGTTTTTTGTTTTTTGTTTTTTTTTTTTTTTGGTTTTTCTCTGGTACCGGGTATATGTGATTTTTGGAAGTTATTAATTTTGACTTCATTGGTTCTGCCTATCCAGGAATAGGAGAAAATTATAGACATTAAAGCAAAAAATAAAAAAAAGGAAATTGTGAGAAACAAAAATCAATGAATTAAAGAGCTCATTATTTAAAAGAACAAAGTGACAAACTTTAGCCAATCTTACCCAAAAAAGGAAAGACCCAAATCAATTAGAAATGAAATTAGAAAAGAAAAAAGTGAAATCACAACAGACCCTACCAAAATTTAGAAGATTATTAGCAGTTACTTTGAAAATCTGTATGCCAATAAATTAGAGAATTCAGAATAGGTGATTCCTAGATACATATGAATTATCAAAACTGAACCAAGAGCACATAGAAACCCTGAATAATCCAGTAACAGGCAATGAAATTGAAGCAACAACAACAAAAAAGCACAATAAAACAAAAAATCTTACCAACTAACAAAAGCCTGGGTCCTGATGAATTCACTACTGAACTCTATATAAACTTCAGAGAAGATCTAATGCCAATACTCCTCAAATTCTTTAATGAAATTAATAAATTTTTAAATCTTTTATCAAGATAAATAATTGAGCTTCTTTTTGATAATATGAATGGCTCTAGTATTTGTGGTTTCAGGTCAGAATGTAGTTAAAACAAATTTCAAATACATTAGACATCTAGAACTACACATTCCACCACTGTGACCTGTAACTAATGTTCTTAACTCATGTGAAGTAGAAGAGAATTGAGATGGACAATGTGTTTCCTAATTTTATGTATAAATACTCTCAAAGATATGAATTCTCTTGGTACCTGTCAGATCATGGTAAGGTGTTAACTTTTTGTCTCTGACAAAATACCTGAGGTAATTAACATTAAGGGGGAAAGATTTATTTTGACTCAATGTTTCAGAGGTTTCAGTTTATGGTTTCAGTACACTGCTTCTGGGCTTGTGGAGAGGTATCTACACAGTGGAAAGCATATGGTGGAGAAAAGCTGCTTATTTCATAGTGATAAGGAAGGGAGAGAGAGGAGAGGGAGGAGGTTAGGATGGAGGGGAAGAGAAGGGGGAGAAAGGAGAAAGAGAAAGAGAAGAGGGAGGGAAGGGGAGAGGGAGGGAAGAAGAGAGGCGAGGGAGAGGAAGGTAGGGAAGAGAAAGGAGAAAGAGTAGAGGGAGGCAGAGGAGAAAAAGAGAGGGAGGAGGAGAAAGAGGGGAGGAGAAGGCAAGGAGAGGGGAAGGGAAAAGAGGGGAGGGGAGGGGAGGGAGGCTGGGCTCCTAATATCCTCTTTAAGGGCATGCCTTCAATGACCTAATTTCCTTTCCATTCCACTATGCTCCACCTCCTAAAAGCTCTGCCATCTCTGAGTAGCTCCAGACGCTGGCAACTCAATCTTCAGCAATGGGGACATTTAAGATCTGAACTATAACAAGGGGGAGACTACTGTGTTGCATCTCTGTAGTTATCATTTCATGAGCTTGACATTCATTATCTTTAAGCATGTATTCAAATATTCTGCTCATTTTCATACTGGGTTGTTTGACTTTTTATTGAGTTATATGTGTTCTTTATATATTGTACATATTTTTTCAGATATATGTTTCACAAGTATTTCCCAGGGTGTAGCTTGCCTTTCCATTTCATCCAACAGTATCTTATTTCCTGGTATGGGGGATCAAACACAGGGCCTACACACTGAGCTACATCTGCAGCTCTCTTTAAAAATTTTTCATTTTGCTAAATTGCTTAGGTAGCTTAAACTTGTGATCCTATCACCTCAGCTTCCCAGAGTGCTGGGATTCAGGTATGCACCACCATGCCTGCCTAAGCAGTATCTTTTTAAAAGTAAGTCTGTAATTTTAATAAAGTCAAATGAATTTTCTTATTTCTTATTTTGCACTTTTTAGCTGCTTCAGGAACTTTTGCCAAACCTTTAAGGAAAACTAAGATTTCTCCTATGTTTTCTTGGAAATAGTATTGTATCTTTTGATTCATAAATAGGGAATATATAGTCACTTAGAGCTTAAATTTCTCTCAGGCTTATTTTGCAATTTTCAGTATCCCATTCTTACACATATTTTGTCAAACTCATCCCTCAGTATTTCATATTTTGATGTTATTATAAATATTTATAAATTTTGCATTTCTGATTGTTAGTATATAGGAATTGACTTTTTAAAAATAATTTGGATTCTGCTTTTTATTTTATTTTTATTTTTATTTTTTGGTACTGGGAATCGAATTCATGACCTCAGGCTTGCCAGGCAAGCACTTATGCCGCTGAGCTATATCCCCGGCAAAATTGACTTTTAATACTGACCTTGTAGTCTGCAATCATGCTTAACTTTTTTTAGTTTTTACAGCATTTGTGTAAATTTCTTAGGATTTTCCATGTCATGACTACCAAGTCATTATGAACAAAGTTACTTCTTTTCAATCTGTAGGCACTGATTTAATCATTATTATTTTTTCATTACTAAATGGTGAGAACTCCAAGCTCAAAGTAGACTATAAGTAGTATTAACAGAAATCCTTGCTTTTTCCATTTAGGGAGAAAACTTTGTTTTCACCTGTAAGCATGTCAGCTCTTGGTTTGTTAGTTTATCTTTTAGATGACATTTATCAGATTGAAGCATTTTGCTTCTATTCCATCTGCAGAGATTTCATAAATAATAGAAGTTGAATTTCTCAAGTGGCTTTTTCTGCATCTACTGAGATGCTCATAGGGTTTTTTTTACTGTGGCAATAGAATCAATTACATTAGTTGGTTTTCAAATGTCACGCTAATCTTCCATTCCTGGCATATATTCTACTTGGGTAGGATGCACCATTTTTCTATATATTGCTAAATAATTTTTTCATCAATTTGCATGGGGCATGTAAGTATGTAGTTATTGGTTTAAGAAAACTATTATTATTTTGTTTCCTTTGGCTTTAGCAACAGGTAATGCTGTGCTCTTAGAATAGGAGGGGAAATGTTCCCTGCAGTCTATGTTCCCTAAGTCTAGTTTGGGTAGAATTGGTACTGTTTCTTCCAGAAATATTTGGTGGAATTCATCAGTGAAACCATCTGGGCCTAAAGTTTTTTTTTGTGGCAGCCTTTATAAAATTTTCTTTTATACTTGGATATAGGGCTCGTCTGATGTTTTGTCTTCTTGGGTTATGTTATGGATTAAGTATTTGTGACGCTCCCAAAAATTCATGTTGAAGCCCTCATCCCAGTGTGGTTCCAATTGGAGGTGGTTAAAGTGAGAGCCTAAGAGTGGGGTCTTGATCCTGCAGGACAGTGTATCCTTCTAAGGATGAGCAGGAACATCAGGGGGCACCTTCACCTCCTCCAGCACCACTGAGGAAGAGTCATGCGAGAACATAGTGAGAATATGGTCGCTGACAAGCTGGGAAGACAGCCCTCACCAGCAATCAGATCAGCGGGAAACTTGATTTTGGACTTCTACCCTCTCGAATGATTAGAAAACAGATTTCTGGTTTAAGCCACTCCATCTATCATGAGTTGTTACAGAAGCCTAGCAGTGGTAGTTTTTTGTTGCTGTTTTTGCTTATGAAAAAACACATTTCTACATTTTCAAATACATTGGCATTAGTTGTTCATATTTCCTTATTGTCCATTTAATGCCTCTTAGATCTGTAGTGATTTACCATCTACCATTCGTTATTTCTGATTTATGTCTTTAACTATTTTTTAGTATGGCTAGAGATTTATGGGTGTTTTTTTTCTTTTTTTGGTACCGGGAATTGAACTCGGGACCTTGAGCTTGCCAGGTAGGCGCTTATGCCGCTAAGCTATATCCCTGGCAAGATTTATGAGTTTTATTGCTGTTTTTAGGGTACCAGCTTTGCCTCCCTTAAGTTTCTGTTTACATGGCACTGTTTCATGACATTAACAATCATCTGTTTTCAGTTATTTTGCATTTTTCTTTTCTTCTGTTTTTAACATAGAAACTTCAGTCATTGAATTGTATTCTTTTAATAGTTTATGTAAAATTTGACTTTAACCTCTGATTTAGAAACATCTGGGCATGGTGACACACGCCTCTAATCTCAGCACTTGGGAAGCTGAAGAAAGAGAACTGCAAGTCTGAGTGACAGCCAGATTGGTCTACAGAGTGAATTCAATGCCAGCACCTCACCTCCAAAAAGGTACATCCTACACATTTATAGGTTACATTTTAAGTTTCATTCATTTAAAAATATTTCTGGTTTTGGCTATAATTTCTCCTTTGATTCAAGTGCTTAGAGATTTTTCCAGAAACTCTTTTTAAGATGGATTTAGTCCCATTGTGTTCACAAAACAATTTGTCCATATATTTTTTTAGGTCCAAAATATAGTCTGCTTTGGTGCATGTACTCTGCCCAACAGAGTCTCTCTGCTTTCACCTTTCTAAACTCTAACTTCTGCCTCCTTAATTTAGGGAAACCTGGGCTTTGTTCTGACCCAGCCTCTCCACCCCACACCGTGCTATTGCTGTGCGGTAAACCCAAGGAGTCAGAGCCCTTGTTTGTTTCCCTTCTTTGGTAGCACTGGCCTTGTTGTGTGTGGCCCACTGTTAGAAAATCTCTGGTTCGTGCATTTTGTCTAGTGTTACACCGTGGTCAGAAGTGTAGTCAAATTCCTTTTTTTTTTTCACCCTTAAAAGCTATTTTTGCTAAGTATATAGTTTGGATATGGTTTGAGTGCCCCCAGAGCTTCGTGTGCTGGGGCTTGGTTCCTAGGGTAGTGGTTAGATGGTGTGGACCTGACTGAGGTGGGGCCCCGGGAAAGGTCTGTAGGTCACCATGGGCCCTCAGAGTGCTTCAGGGTAAAGCTCTTGACAGGGTTACTACAGAAGCCTGAGCCTGAGAAATGGTTTTTGGGGTTTCAGCCTTCCAAACAAGCGAAACAAACCTCTTTGCTTTATTCTGCCTCAAGTGTTTTATTATAGTAACAAGAAAGACTAATACAGCATTAATTCTGGATGACATACATTTTTTTGCGTCCACTCAAGGTATCATTTCAGTTTCATTTCTACCTTTCAGAAAGTGACAGTAAGTCTTTGTCATTGCTTTGAAGGTTGCATTTTTAAATTTTTTGACTTAATGTTTATAATTTCAGTTGAAGGAGACTAAGTGTATTTCTTTGACTTTATCCTGCCTGAAACTCACTGAGCTTCTTTAACCCATGGATTGATGTCTTGCAGTAGCTCTGAAGAACTCTCAGCCTTCCTCTCTTTAATCAATTACTTTGCCCCATTTTTTCTCTGGGACACCATCAAACACGCAGAGATCTTCTCACTGAACTGATGACTCTTCTGCTTTCCCGCTTTTTTCTCTGCCACATTACAGATCATGTTTTCCAATGTGAAGATTATCTTTCCTGCCTCGGGGCCAATCACGTCCAGTGATTTTCAATTTTGATTATTGTATTTTTCATGTATATGAATTCTATTTGGCTCTTCAAATGTGTATCTTTAATGTTTTCTTTCCTCATAAGAACATTTTTAAAACACAAGCAGTTGTTTTACAATATATCTAGTACCTAAAGCCTGTTAAGATCCTAATGCTGCTACTTCCTACTTGCTGTCTTGATTTCTTGTGTATCGTTTTATCTCTGCTACCATGTTAGCCATTGGTCATGAAAATACATTTATGGTGCTTTTCAAGCCACAAAATAAGTGTGCCTTCCTTCTGAGAAGCACTGGATCAGCGTCTATAAGGTTCCAGGGGTGACTGCTATTTAGGGGGCACCTCATATTAAGTTAGAATCTGAAGTTTCCTGGCCTAGTTAGGTTTTGGTGTTCAAGGCTCAAAATCTTTTGAAGCTGTATTTACAGCTTCAGGTCTGTATTTACAAGTTTTATTTTTTTTGGTGTGTTTTAATTTCTTCTTATAGTCCCTAAATCTGGCACTCAAAATGACATCCTCACACAATCTTAAAAGCTCCATCTAGTGATAAGGGTTAGAATATGTGTTTACTTATAAGGAAAAAACTTTTACCATTTAAAAGCTGCTGGGTATGGTGGTGCATGTCTACAATCCCAGCACTTGGGAGGCTGAAGCAGAAGGATTGCTGTGAGTTCAAGGCCAGCCTGGGCTAAAGGTCATGTCTCAAAAAACAAAGACACAACAAAGACAAAACGACACCCCCCTAAACAACAACAAAACACCAAAAAAAAAAAAAAAATCAAAATTAAGTAAAAAAAAAAATCCGTTTTCAAAAAAAGCAGCAAGATATATCATGTACAGGTACAAATTCCCTATGATGAATGTTATCATTATGTGTATCTTAAATGTACCAATAAAATTAAAAAAAATTGTTTTCAGTAAGAAAGTTACTGTACTATTCGCAGAGAAATAGGAAGAATCTACAAAAACTGCTAAGCATTAATGCTAAATGTACTTTTTCCTATCAAATTTATTCTTGTGATAGTTAACTGTTGTATCAACTTGAGTAAGAAACTCCCAGCTGATCGGGGTAGGTAGTTCTGGTGTGTCTGGATGATGGCCTTACTGAAGAGGGAAGATCCAGCCTGGGTATAAGTGGCAACAACCAACACACTTGCAGCCGGGATGGAGTAAAAAGGGAAAGAAGAAGGAAGTCTTGCTTCTGCTTCTGCAGAGTGCTCCAGTCTTCACCATTGCCTTTGGATGTCTGTCTCCAGGTTTCCAGCACAGACTCTCCAGCCTTGCAACACAGACTACTCAGCCTTCCAGTGTAGGCCCTTTGGCTTTCCAATATGGACGCCAATGGGACTCCGCAGTGAGCTCCAGATCTTCCACCTGGAGTTGACTGGACTGTTCAGCTCTTCAGCATGCAGATGGCTCTTCTGTGTTCTCCCACACCTGACTCTGCAGGCAGCCACTGTAAGCCTATCTTATAAACTGTATATGTGTGCAGTGTGCCAAAAAATATATACACACACTTCAGGAAAAGAAAAACATGTATAAATATTTTAATACACAGCACCATTGACTCCCAATAAAGTGACTGCTTTGTCATATGCATGTTAGGATTTTCATGATGTCTCAATAAAGAAATAAATAAATTAATTTTTTTGGTACTGGGAACTGAACTCAGGACCTTGTGCTTGTCAGGCAGGAGCTGTGCCACTGAGCTACATTCTTGGCCCCTATCTCAATAAATTTGGTACTAAAACATTTATACAAGCTTTTTCTTTTTTTGGTCTTTTTTGAGGCAGGGTCTCACTCTGCAGTTCAGGCTGGCCTTGAGCTCACTTTGTAACCAAGGCTGGTCTTGAACTCACAACGATCCTCCTGTGTCAGCCTCCAGAGTGCTGGGATTACAGGCGTGCACCACCACATCTGGCTATACAAGTTTTTCTTCTCCCGAAATGTATATATGTATATTTTTTGTGTGGGATCATTTATACGATTTTATATGAGTACATATATGTGTCTATATATATATATATATATATATTTCTTTTTTACTCTTTACAGAAGATAAACTTCTTTTTTATTCTTTAAAGAAGAAGAAAAATGTGCAACTAATAGCATCGTGTAAGACCTACTGACTTAACCTTGACCCTTTACGTAAGTGGCTTAATTTCATGCCACAACCCGATGTTTTTGCCTGATAAATGGAGATAAGACGAAAGTATCCTGATAATTCCTTTTAGAGCTAACATTCCATGAACTACGGATGCATCCACATCTTACCACTGACATCCACAACAGACTTTACTGAATGATGACAGCTCTCTTGTCCATTTGCACAGCCTTTCTACAGAAACACTCCAGAGCCATTCACCCGCAACTGCCTAGACGGGGCACAAATCTTGTTTGCAATCCCTATCTCCGTCTATATGACATCTTTTGAAGTATGGGATAAAGCAGCTTCGTTTCTACTGTGTTACACCACTATGTGCTTTTCTAGTAGTTAACAAATAATGCCGCCAATAATTCTCACCTTGCAGGACTGTAGATAATTAAAGTATACAGGGGCTGGGGATTTAGCTCAGCAGCAAAAGCGCCTGCCTGGCAAGCGCAAGGTCGTGAGTTTGGTTCCCGGTACCGGAGAAAAACCAAAACCAAAAACAAACAAACAAAAAAAATAAGTATACAATTCAAATGTTCCTCTATTAAAAAGGTGATAATCAGGGACAAAACCAATTATTCTGAGCTCTGTACGAAAGCATTTTATTGAGAAAAGTGCTAATAAATAAAGACAAGCAATGATTTACTTCAGGTAGATAATAAAAATTTAATAGTAATATAAAATAAACATATAAAATCAACTGTTTAGTTTTAGATGTTAGAAAATAATATACATAATAAAGTCAACATAGTACTGATAGTGCTGCAAGATAAGATTTTATTTTTCAAATTATAGATTATGCCAATCAGGCTGCTTTGTACGCAGAGGTTCAAAAATTTTGCTTTTATCCCTAAAAACATCTGGACGGTAGGCTACTCTATGAAACCATGTAATCCTTGGTGGAGTGTAACTGAAGCTGTGTGACCGTCATCTCAATAACCTAAGTAAATCCTCTCACAATGAAAATAGAAATGGCAAACATTTACTCACATTAGTCACCAAAACTGTCACTGTCAAAATAAAAATGATTCCTTTTTCTTCCTTAACCTCATGTTGCCACTGCAGGAGAGGAAGTAACAAACCAAAAGGTAACTTTACGCTATATGCTAGGTCAGTGTTAACATTCACAGCCTAATTTTTAAGACATAATATTTTTGGTCCTCTAAAACAAGTAGAATTAACCAACTTTTTAAATATCAGGAAATATAATTATGTGAGGCATTTGTAATCAAATCTTTCAGTGATTTGTGAAACTTTCTGCAGCCTGTTTCCACTCAGCTAGTTCAGGAGACACTCTGGTTGAAAAATGACTTGAGAATATAAACTTCAAAGCTAAAAATTCCACTTCAGAATGTAAAGATTTAAGTAGAGCCCTTGACAAGGTTACTCTGCAGAATTGCGGGCCAGGACGAAAACAAGCGCTACAGAGAAGGGTAAAAAAAGAAAAGGGCCCTGGTTAACTACTTAAATGAAAATCACAGGCAGGTCTCTTATAACAGAGGTAATTCCTTCAATCTAAAGACATTTACTGAGAGTCAAAGCTACCTTACTGCACGGTAAATCTTCAAAATCAGTAAGTCCAGTTCTGGGTCAATGCTGCTTATGCTCTGGTTGCTGACTGGATCGAGTATATATGATACATTACTTAACTACAAAATTCAACAAACAAAATAGATAAAATGCTAGACTCTTAACTGACAAATTATGTTTTTCCATCTTTTTTCAGGCAAGAAGCATGCTCATCTTAAATCTGGAATTTCTTATAAATAATCTATATTTCCCACTGAAGCTTCTTATTCTGATGAGCGAACTTCAAATGCTTTCATACAGCTGAGGATTAAAGAAAGTCCTGAGGATTATTCATCATTATCTGTAGAGAACAGAAAAAAATTCACTTCATTTCAAATCAGATTGCATTTGTTTAGTTAAAAAAACCTTTCTTTTTCACAATAAAGGAAAAGAGACTTAACGCAGTTTTAAACGCAGTTTTCATTACTACAGTGCATACCGATAAGACACTCACACAATGTAAGAAAGAATAAAGTGGGAAGCAAAAAAATCATCAGAGGACAACCAATGCTAATAATTACCTATAAATCTTTCCAGGTTTCTTTACTATTTTTATCTTTCAAAAATTATACCAAAATACAGTTTTGAGACTGAGTTTTTCCATTTAAAATACATTATGAATGGAAAGAAGGATAAATAAGATCAACAAGATGGTAAAGAAAGAGTAAAAAGTGTCAATGGCAGCATTCCAAAGTAGGTATAGGCAACCGCTGTAAAGTTTCCAACTTTTCCGTATGAAAAATATAAATCATGGCTATTTCACATCAACTTCAGCATCTCTACATGGTTACGGTGTAACGTACCTAACTGTTTCTATCTGTATATGTTTTGGCTCTCGCTCTCCCTTCCTTTCTCCTTCCCTTTCTCTTTTTTTTTCCTTCCTTCCTCCTTTCTTTTCTTTCTTTTTCCCTCTCTCCCTCTCTCCCCCACTTTCTCCCTCTTCGTCTCCCTTCTGTTTTCTTCTCCCTTCTCTTTCCTTCTCTCTCCCTCCCTGCTTCCCTTTCCTCTCTTCTCTCTCTGCCTGCCTGCCTGCCTCCCTGCCTGTCAGATCAAACCCAGGGTCTTGCACATACTAGACAAGTGCTCCAGCACTGAGCCACCTCCCAAGCCCAGCAGCCTGAAATGAATATGTAGTCTTTCTTCTTATGGTTTTCTACTTTCATTTAATTATATATACAACTAAACAAGGTTATTTAAAAATATTATGTAAGTGTATCGTACACTTATTTGACTATTCAATACATAGAAATTATCATTTAACTGCTGGACAGAATCATTCTAACTGCTGTGTAAAATCATCACATGAGCACAGTACAACGTTCCACCTAAAATGAATGTGGAGGGAAGGTATGTGTTTCCTTTTAAGAATCTATGAGCTTGGCTGCTAGTGCTACTACCCTGCGTGAGTATGTGGTGCCCCCCTGAGTCTACCATTGATCGCTGTTATACTCCTCTCCTTGTGGAGGAACCTACTGAGAGTAGTACTAACTTAAACACTGTGCTAGTTCCCTTTGACTTCTGACACTGGATAGTACCTCGCCATGGACTAATCAACACTAGCCTTATTCAAGGTACAGTTACTGATGCTTACACCAAACCTCCACTGAAACAGTACCAGGGAAATTACATTGTTTAGACTGTCTTTTCAGGACTCAATTACCAGTGAAATGAAACAGAAATGTGCTTAAACATATGTTAATGACTTGATACTACTTTCGAGTCAGCCAGGTAAAATTTTAAAAGGCAAAAGATTTATACGATCTGAGGAGAAACCAGAGAATAGATAAAATTTTATACTTTCTACCTTCTTGCCCTCCCATCCAATACAGAGAATAAAATGTGTAATCATCATATGGTTTTATTATCTCCATATATGGGCTAAGAAACATTTACAAGATTGCTAAGATATTGGTCAGATTACAGACCAATTTATACTTTAAATCCAGTCATCGTCTAACCTTTACCTACCTGATAATTAATCATAAAAAAGAGCAAGCTAACTTTCTTGAATAATGCAACATACATTTTACAACTAGTTTATGTAGTGGCTATATTAGTATGTTATACCATTTTATGAGCAATACTAAGATTCTTTAAAGGGTTACCCAAGTTTTTCCTTTTAAAGATAGCCATTTAATCGCTTTATGTTCTTTTTTCTAGGCTAAAGAACTTTGGAGTCCTGCCTATCTGTATGCTAGGGGAAAATGTGATACTGCTTCTCGAGAGATCTATGAGCCTGTCCTGATTCTTGGGCCTCTGAGGGGGCTAACTTTCTATGCAGGCATGTATTCTGCTGAAGCCACTCCGCTGTCTAAAGCGGTTGTCAATTTTACCTTGTGGCTCAGCTGACTATTACAGATCTCCATTTAAGAGGCAAAGCAAAATAAGAGCTCTCCAGAATACGTGACAAGCGAAGCTGAAGCCTAAGCCCACTGATGCTGGTCAGTGTGGAAGCTCCACGGAAAATGCTGTGGAGAACTGCCCGAAGGATGAACAGTCCAGATACAAACAGAACTGGTACGGTACTCGCCACAGATTCACTCACCTGGGGTCATCCTTGGGCCTCGTGCCAGTAACTTACACTATGATGTATTATGAGAAACAGACCCACGAAATCCAAATACTGTAAGAATTACTGAGGATATTTTTCACTGTAGTACTGTTTTTAGAAGGTGGAACCTAAGATCTTAATAAAATCAGAAATCCATAAATTCTAGATAATGCTTGCCTGGGGATGTGGCTCAGCACAACGGCCCTGGACTCAACCCCCAGAACCACAGGCAAACACACAAAATAGATTTTTATTGCAATGATAATCTTTTACTATCTAGAAAAATAAAACATCTGTATTATAGTTGTAATTCACAACTGACAGAAGTTTGCAAGACTAACACTTCAGTTTGTACTGGGGTGGATCTTTGGATTCTTGTTCCTAGAAAAAAAATTTTCCCCTTAAGTGATCCATATGTTATTCAAACTTGACCAGCACTGTATGTATGGTAGCTGCTTCTTTTCAGGACTTCATGAGAAATTTTTACATTGGTTTCCATACCAAAACTATCTGTCCTCTGAGCAACTAATATGCTTTGTCCCATGAACACCATGACTCATTTAATTCCTTAAGTTTCTTGCTTTGTAGAAAGGTCAAAACCAAATTTGCGTTTTGTCTTTACAGAATGTAGAGACATTTGGAGTATGTACTTTGCATTCTGACTTCATTCTTGGCTTCATATTATATTGCTTGCACTCATCTGCCAGATATGTTGACTTTTTCCAAATACTTTTTAAAATTTAATTTTATCTTATAAATTTTATGAAAATTTATATTGTTAGAATTTGACACCAACATTCAAAACCATCAATTTTAGTCTGTGCACAAACTGTAATATAGTAATGGGGTTAATTCTTCTGAAAATATTTTAAAAATAAATTCTTATTCAAAACTGTATACATTTATGTGTATAAATGTTTGTTATCATATCCTTGATAAGGATTATTCTGATTTGAAGAGTTATCCAGTTAGCAGGCTTTAAATTTTTAAAAATTTAAATGCTACTTATAAATTAAAAGATACTGACTTAACCTGTCCATAAAACTATATGACACGTCAGTAAAAATATATGGAAGTTAATTTTGTAGTTGCTTAAAAGCAGTATGTACGATTCTTACACTGATTTTGGTAAAATACACGTGATGTGAACTCAGCAATTTACATTTGTCATCTTCTTTTTCTCATATTTATTTAAAATATAAAGACATGTGAGAAGAATCTTACCTTCTTGATAGGCTCCATCTGCCATTACTAAATGAAGAATCTTGGCATAAAGATGCTGATGTTCATTTCCCAAAATATTCTGAACTACTGTTGAACAAATCTCAATATTTTCATCTTCATCTTCATGAATAGCCTACAAATTTCCAAATACAAATTAATATTGTAACACTAACTTTCTCTAATTGGAGATTTTACTTATTGTATATTGATGATAAATCTAATGACCAATAAAGATCATCAACATTTCTGCAGTATTCAAACAGAGCATACTTTGAAAGTGAATATTTTAATCAACATTTCACTTACTTTTATTTTCTCGTAAACCTCGAAAAACTTTTCAAAGCCCATTTCTTGCTCCAGGTGAAGTCTCAGCTCCTCTAAATGGTTGAAGACACTATCGTATTCACACTCACTTGTAGCCTCACCATCACTGTTATCTAAAAAAAATAAATAAATAAAATATATTTTATGATTACAAAAACAATAATACAGTCTTACCCTAGACTAAAATTCTAAAATTCTATGACATATGTATAGTGTCACTGAAGTACACAACTTACACTTTTAATATAAACAGTTGTCACTTGATGTAAACAGTAAATCAGATTAAAAATATTTCTAATGATTGCCACCATGCTAAAAAAATCCTAGATACATTATTTAATTTAGTTAAAAAAGGGAAAAATATACTTCTGTGCTCTATACTCAATCAGTCAGTTCTAAGAACTGTGTTTTAAAAGTTAATGATACACATGGACTATAACATCACAAAGCACCCAGAAGGCCGATGACTTAAGACACACAACATTTTGGGAAAACACTGGAAAATTATAAAACCCAATATTTTTGTTATGTACATACCAAATATATTTTGAAAGAATTACTGAACCATCTTTTTTCATATTAGTTCTGCATCCCAAATAGTTACTGAAATGCATGAACTTTATATGCATATTAATTAAGAGTAACACAAAAAATGGTTTCAAAGCAAAACAAAGTGTTAAAAATTAAGTTATCTTTATTACTAGAGAAGTAAGCCAAAAATGGAGAATAAGCAATAATAATAATCTATCAAAAATCATTGCTGTAATTTAATGGGAAAGAAATGGATCAGCTACATAAGCACATTTGTGTGAAAAGAAAAAAGGCAGGGACACAAAAGCATGCTTCAGTTTTCAAGTGGATATATATGGCTCATATCAGATATTAGAAAAGTACACTCTATTGAAATGTTTACTGACACTGAAAAAGAAAAAGGCCCGCAACCATGATCACGCACCTGAGTGCCACTCTTCGTTCAGGGCACTTTCACTGCTGGGATTGTCCTCCTCGTCGGCCAGATCTGTGCCATTTGCAGTCTGCTCTGCGTCACTGTTCTTGAAGACGGACTCGTCCTCCTCACTGCATTCTTCGCTAGGCTGCTCCCTCAGTAACTGCTCCATTGAGGCCTGAAGCTCTTGTAAATCTCGGTCGGTGTCTTCAAACACACTGTAATTTAGAAAATTAAACATCATTGAAACTTTACTGATTTAAAAATGCTACTTCAACTTAATATGTATGCATTTCTTTCTATTTAAAAGTACAAATCATAGATAAAAAGAAGTCTGAAAAAAGCTTACGTACTCATTAACAAGAAAATGAGAATGAATACAAATGATAAATATGACATGATAAATAGCACATTACACATATTCTTGAATACATAAGCCAGGAGGTGACTTGTTTACAATGGTCCTGATTTGCCAAAGAGAATCACATAACCATCAATATTATTCATTGCTTAAAACTTTTGAAACAATGTTGATATTTTAAGGAGTTAGGCTAAAGACATTTTTCACTTCTTTCTAGAACAAGTATTCAGTATTCAAATGTTCCTTTTATATAATTTTAAAGGTAGTCAAAGTCTTCATGTGGATATGTAACAGCTGTACATTATTTGAAAGGCTTCCCATGTAAATGCTCACTGGATATTTGAACTTTTAAACTCCTTAATGGTGCCAGGGATCGAACCCAGGGCTTCTCACATGCTAGGCAAGTGCTCTATTACTGAGCTACCCGCCAGCCCCGCACTTTCAGAAATGGAAATGTACGTCCAGGTTAACAGTATGATGCCGGAACCTGGTCTTTAGCTATATATTTTTAAAAATGTCTCTAAAATACACAGTAAATAGACTTTTCTGTGTAAGTAGAACATACTATCATAATACTCACTAGAGAATCTTATTTTCAAGGCATTGATCAGTGTATTATTTCTATTTTAATGGGATTATAAATACTGAAATTAATTTATACAAATAAGATAAAACAGGATAAAAACTGCTTAATAAACTAAAACACTGTATAAGTATATGGTAGTTTACATTTATATAGTACTTATGTTTTACATTAACAAGTATTTATTTTATTTACATAGTACTTTAGCTTATTAAGCAATTTCACCCTATTATTTGAATTTTAACCACATAAAAGTAATGTTAGGGACATTAAAACTATGAATCAAAGCATGTTTTCCCCTCAATAAATATTTTTATTAGTGTATGTTTGTGATATATAATAATTACATTCATTTTGGGGAATTAATATGCGCACACATACAGCATCTTGATCATATTTGGTCCTCTTTCCATCCCTTCTCCAGATGCCCACCCTTATCTCCTGCCCTGTTCCTTAACCTCTCTACTTAATTTTTCTCTTTATTTATAGTTTGAGTTTCTCACATAAAAGAGGTCATGTGATATTTAAGCTGTGTTTGGTTTATTTCACTTAACATCAGTCTCAAGATCCATCCATTTCTTACAGATGATTCAATTTATCTTTCTTTATGGTTGAGTAATACTCCATTGTAAACACACACACACACGCACACACACACACACACACCTTTCTTTACCCAGTCAACTGCTGATAGACACATAGGCAGTTTCCATAATTTAGTTACTGTAAATTTGGCTGCTGTAAACACAAGTATGCATATTATCACTGTAATATGACTTTAACTCTTATGGAAAGATATCCAGGAGAGGTATGCACAGCTAGGTAAAATGGAATTTCTATTTTCAGTTTTTTGAAGGAAGTCCATACTGATGTCCATTGTGGTTGTACCAGTTCACATTCCCACTAATAGTGCAGAAGGGGTTCCCTTATTCCCACATCCTTGCCAGTATTTGTGGTTTATTATTAAGTCTTTGATAGCTATTTCTGCAGTGTTGTTTTGTCTGGCCAAAGATGCTAAGCATTTTTTCGTGTACTTTTTCTTTTGAGAAGTGCCTATTCATTTCAGTTGACCATTTTTTGATTTGGTCTTTTTCTTTTTTTAAATTCTTTATATATTCTTGATATTAGTCCAGTATCAGAGAAGTAGATGTAAAAGAATTTTCCTATTCCATAGGTTGTCTCTTCACTGTTGACTGTTTTCTTTTTTTGTGCAAAAGCTTTTTAATTTGATATAATCCGAACTGTTGATTCTTGGAATTATTTCTTGAGCAACTAGGGTTCTGTTTAGAAGTCTTTGACTGTGCCCATGCCTTCAAGTATTTTACCTACCTTATCTTCCAGGCAAGTCATTATTTCTTTACTTATATCTAAGTCTTTGACAATTTTGATTTCATTTTAGTACATGGTGAGAGAAACAGATCCAGATTTTTATACATGTATAACCAGTTTCTCCAGCACGACTTGTTTAATACGCTATCTTTTCTCCTGTGTTTAAGTCCCTTTGTCAAAGATCAGATGTCTAAAAGTTCATTTGGCTGATTCTGCGTCTTTTACAGTAGACCCTTGACTTACGAACTCGATTCGTTCCGCAGGCTGGTTGTAACTCAAGTTGTCAACTGAAGGCTCAGGCTCGTCTACACAGCCTTCAGTCTCTCTCCTGTACAAAGGCGGATCTCAGCGTCCTCAGAGAGACGCTGGCCCAGGATCTCTCAATTAACACCATACAGGAAAGGATGTTGTCATGTTCCGCCCAGAACTCTTTAACGGTTAAATCTGCATCTGAGACCATCTGGAAGCACAAGTGGCCGGCAGTCACATCATAACCCAAGACTTTAGTCACAAGTTAAAACTGAAATTCTGGTAATAACCCAAGTTTTTTAACTGGCAGGCCAGTTGTAGCTTGAGAGTCTGCTTTATTTCATTGGTTTACATGTCTATTTTTGTCTTGGTACCATGCTGTTTTTTTTTTTTTTTTTTTTTTTTTTTTATTCCTGTAACTTTATAATGTAACTTGAA
>NW_004955403.1:36832709-36869879 GCF_000276665.1 Chinchilla lanigera | reverse complement strand
GCACAAGTGGCCGGCAGTCACATCATAACCCAAGACTTTAGTCACAAGTTAAAACTGAAATTCTGGTAATAACCCAAGTTTTTTAACTGGCAGGCATGTATTAGGAGGAGCTTGTCACTCAATTTACTGCTTGGAGTCTCTTCTTCCCTAGATGAAGTTTTTTTTTTTTTAATGCTCTTTTTATTCCTGTAACTTTATAATGTAACTTGAAATTCTAGATTATAATGCCTCCCATTTCTCTAGATTATAATGCCTCCCATTTTTGCTCAGGATTGCTTTGGCTTTGCTGGGACTCTTCTAGTTTCTATAAATCTTAGGATTTTTTTCTAGTTCTGTGAAGAATACTGTTGGTATTTTGATTAGAGACGCATCACATCTATACATCATTTTTGGTAATATGGCCACTTTGACAATACTGATTCTTCCTATCCACAAACAAGGGATGTCAGTTTTTAATGTACTCCTCAATCCTCTTTAGAGGCCTTTGACTTCCTTTGTTAGGTTGATTTCTTAAGTATGTAATTTTTTTCCTTAAGCTACCACGGTAAAAATATATTCCTGATTTATTTTATGGCTCATTGGAATGTTATTGACATCTGTGTACTGATTTTGTATCCTGATACATTCCTGAATTTCTTTATTAGCACTATGAGTCTCCCAGCCTAGCTTTTTTGTTTTTTTCTTTTTTTCTTTAGGTCTTCTACGTAAAGGATCATATTATCTGCAAACTGTTTAACTTCTTTTCGTATTTGTTGCTTTTTTTATTTCTTTCTCTTGCCTGATTGCTCTAGTTAAAGTTCTGAGTACTGTGTTGAATACGAGTGGTGAGAATGGAAATGCACATTTTATTGTTGATTTTAGATGTAATGCTTTCAGTTTTTCTCCATTTAGTATAATGCTGGCAGTGGCTTTGTCATAGTTGGCTTTTATCAGTTTGAGGTAAGGCCCTTCCTTATACACCTATTTTCATTAGGGATTTTATCAAAGACCTTTTCTGCATCTATTGAGATGATAAGGTGATTTTTATCCTTACTTCTATTTCTAAGGTGTTATTACATTTATTGATTCACACATGCTGTACCATCCTTGATTCCTTGGATGGTGCCAACTTGGTCATGATGTATGATCTCTTTAATGGTTTGCTGTATTCTGCTTACAAGTATCTTAGTGAGGACTTTTACACTATGTTCATTAAAAATGCCTGCAGTTTTCTTTCTTTTTTTGTTGAAACTTTGGTTTTGGTATTAGAGTAATGCTGGCTTCAAGGAATGAGTGTGGCCGTGTTCCTTCCCTTTCAATTTTATAAAAACATTTGAGAACTATTGGCATGAGAAATATTGACATTAGTTCTCCCCTAAAGTTCTGATAAAATTCAGTAGTGAATCCAACAGGTCAGTTGGTAGAGATTTTACTACTGCCTCAATTTCATCGCTTGTTATTAGTCTATTCAGGAGTCATATCTTCTTCAATTTTGGTAAGTTATATTGTCTAGGAATTTATCCACTTCTAGATTCTGCAATTTATTGGAAGATAAGTTTTTGAAATAGTTTCCTTTAATCTTCTGGATTTCAATGGTGTCCACTGTGATTTTACCTTTTTTATTTATAATTGCACTGATATGGGTCTTTTCTTCTTTTGATTGGTTTGGCTAAGTATTTATCAATCTCATTTATCATTTTAAAAGTTATTTGATGTTTTTCTCTACTGCTTTTCTGTTTCTTCTTTGATCTCTTCAAACATTTGTTTTCTAGTTCTTTACCTGAAATTTCCTCCATTACAGTGCCCTTGAGATCAGCTTTTGGGGAGTTATGAATTTTTTCAGGCATTTCACTGCCCTTTTTCCTCATCACTCATGGTGTGTGTATGTGTGCGCGTGCATGCGTGCGTGCATCTGTGTGTGTTGAATGTTATAGATGAGTTGGGCTGAAGGGCTCTGCCATTTTAATAGAGCTTCCTAATTGCAGGGAGAGAATAACTAACCACCGGTAAAATCTATTAACAAAGAACCAGTCAGTATTACTTTTGAGTTTGTTCACCAAATGTTCTACTCTTTCAATAATGCAGGAATATAAAGGATTGGTAATGGTAAAAAATGTCTGGGAGACAGAAGAAAATAAAATAAAACATTTTAAAAAATAAATAAAAAGAAAACAGGAAAACAGGAGACTAAAGACAAAAAACGAAGACAAAAAAGTAGTTTTTAATGACATTATTTTTATATCTAGAGAGAATGGGAAAAGGGGTTTTGAGAGGGCATGTGGGGCGTAGGGTGGGCAAAGGAGTAAAGGGAGAGATTTATAAAAAAGTAGGGCAGACTTAGAAAGTAGGGCAGACTTTATGGAGATTACGTCCAATTTATAAACTCTGTGGTAGAGGCCTAAGCAATGATCTTTGGTGAGGGAGAACCTGACAAGTCAATGTAAAACACCATAAAAACAAAAACAATAGTTAGCACTCATATACAGATAAACACATGCTCCTTACATATACTCTGAAGTAGAAAAAAGGAAAAATTAAGTTTTATAATAGTTTCTCTATCTGAGAAAGAAAGTGGGACAGTGTGAATACTTCTGAGGGTAGGAGGGGGAAACTGAGGAAACAGGAAGAGCAGAGGGACGTTAAGTGGATAGTGAAAAGGACACAGTGAGACTGAGTCCCATTAATGATCTCACAGAAACACTTACTTTAGAAACTACAAAACGACCCTTGGCGAGGGGAAACCTACTGTGAGATGTTAAGACACTGCAGTATTTAGGTTATTTTTAATAGCTTATGTACAAAAGAGAGGAACAGGTAGAATGAGAGAGGAAAATGCAAAACGGGAGGCTCTGAGGGAGAGAAGATATGAGCGGGAAACAACAAAGGTAAGGAGAGGATGAGACTGTAGATGGGGTGAGAGAAGACACAGGGAGGGTGAAGCCAACTGCTGAGCTAACAGTCCAGCAAGGTGAAAGAACACCCGGAAACAACCTTGACGCGGGCATATGTAACAACTACCTAGAATGTTTCACAAGTAAGAGCGCCAAGTTATACACACAGCTATAACCATATATACATGTATACAAAGGTCTGCTACTCATAAAAACCAAACAAAAAGAAGGAGCACATGCATAGACACAACTCCAACAAACACAGAACCCACAGAAAGGTTCTCCCACTCACAGGCAGTGACCTCTGCCTCCTGGCCGAGACTGCCATTTGCTCTGCACAGTCCACCTCTCTCCACTTCCCACGCTCTCAGTTTGCAGTTCTGTCCCAGGTCCGCCCAGCCTTCCTCTGCCCAGCGACTTCAGCTGTCCCTTGTGGTCAGCCAGAGGAGCAGTATCTTCAAACTTAAGTGCTGTTCCGATGGCTTTCTCTGCCCCTTCTACTCCCTGATCAGAGATAGTACCCTTGCTTGCTGAGTTTCAGTCTGACTTGAAATTTTAGCGGCTTATGGGGCCAGCAGGAAATAGCTTCTACAGGTGCTCATCGGAATTCTTCTCCACCCCAGTCACTGTGTGTTCTAGTTGTCCAGCTTCACAGTCTCCCCAGCCTGTGAATGTAGCGGCCTTTAGGTCTTGATGGGAGGGAGCTTCTGCTTTGAATTTGGTAGCATTTGGGGGACAGCAGGAAAAAGCTCACAGGGGAACAGAGCTCAGGGGTTTTTGGGGGGCAGTGGGAGAGCACCTGCTCTGGCACTGCTCCAGTATTTTTTCTCTGTCCTTGGATCCCACTACAAGCCCCTCTGATTCTGTCTCACACGTTCCTCAGAGTCCGGTTCCAGGTCCCTATCAGGACCACGCCCTTTGTTCCTCTCTGTCCCTAGGGGTCAGTAGTCCTCAGCCACTGCCCTCTAAGTGATTCTCTGGCTTGCACTTCCCTCTGAGCCTTGACCGGAGGAGGCCCTCTCTTGCGAATATCTTGCTTGATGGGCTGCATCTCCCAGGGGGAGCAGCCTGTGAGTCGCTGCACTTGGTTTTTTCCCTCCGGGGGAATGGAACTTTTCCCAAGATGGCACAGTCACTGGACCTGGGCTATAAGCAGTGGCAGGATTGAGAAGCAGCCCTCTCCTTATTCTAAACACCCGGTCCAAGTACCTGCTGACTCTGAGGAGCGTCTTCTGAGTGTCTCTGGAGCGCTGCCGCCTCCAGCCCAGTACGACGCCCACCATTCTGACTTGCTCAAGGCTACAGTCAGCAAGTGACGAAGAGATACCTAAAATCTAAGGGTTTTTTTGCCACTTCTACAAACTCAAGAAACATAGTTACAGGCTTTATTCTCTTATGACTTGCTTCTTTCACTTAAAGTAGCACACTAATAGAAACATTTATAGGCTAAGAGTTAAATGAGCTTCTAGACATATGAAGATATCAGAGATTATGTACCCAAACTGAGGATTTAATCTACCAAAAAGCAATGTTCAATAAGGCACAGAGACTGATAGCTTTTCTAAAAGTTTAGAGTCACTCAACCAAATATTTACTGAAGAACCCAAATACAAATAGTATTATATAAGACCCCAAATAAATGTACATTAATAGAAAAAAAATCTTCCTAAGAAATATCTTTATTTTGTACTTAATAGAGAAACTCTAGCAATTTGACTTTGCAATAGGTATAGGAAAGTAAAGCATTAATGAGAATGACAAAGTGTCTAAGTCTTTTGGATTATCCTACTAGGAGCATGTAACTTAACGTTTAATTGCAAGACTACCCCACCATGCACACCTGCTATGCCCCATCTCCAGTACCAGACAGTGACCGCTGGTAACATCTCTTAGTGGCCTAGAGGAATTTGTGCCCAACACAGATGGGAGGTGAAGAAAGTGAGGCTGCTCAGACATCCACTGTAAGGACTGTATGACAAGAGTACAATCTTTTACTAAATGAACACTCTAAAAACTATTTAAGGTACTTTAAAGTCAGGCCTTGAATTCACTTCTCATTTGACTTTTTTATTATAAAACCTTGGGTAAAACATGGACATTTGCAAAGATAAACATCAAATGAAATTTCCCTATATTGATAGAGTGACACTAAAACATAACTTCATTTTCAGATTTTTCAACTAATACTGAAGGCTTCTAATTCTTAAAATCCCATTCTTTCATCAACTAGTAATTAAAAGAACAGGTGATGGTTAACCTTAACCATCAACTTGCATGGAGTAAAAGAAGCCTAGCAGATTAGTAAAGCACATTCTTGGGTGTGGGTATGGGGGTATCCAGAGACGACCGGTAAGGAGCCCACTGAGGGGGCAAGACGCACTCTGACTGTGGGTGGCACCAACCAACAGGTTTGCAGCCCAGATGGAAGAAAGAGGGAAAGGAGGAGGAAATTGGCCTGTGCTTTGAAAAGCTCCATTCTGCTTGAGTGGGTAGATCTGTTGCTGCTGCTGTCTCCTGTGGACACCAGGTCCCAGCTGATTTAAGCTTTCCACACAGACACACACAGCGACCCTCCTGGGAATTTCAGGCCTTCAGTCTAGACTGGCACTGCATCCCGGTGCCTCTTGATCTGAGGCTTCCATCTTCTTGGAATGAGCAGCTACTGGATCCTCTGGTTCTCCAGAAAGCAGAAGGCAATTATGGATTCTCCTGCCTCTGATCCTGTGAGCCTATCTAAAAAGTCCCTTCACAGCTTGGAGAGAGTTAGCTTTTTATCTTTGATTCATCCATTTTGACCACACTCATTAAATACTTTGTGTGTTTTTAATAACCTTATTGGAAAAACAACTTTCAGCGCTTTATGGTTGACAAGTGTTGAGTAACGGTTTTTTCTCCAACATTTTAATAAAATATACTTTAATATATACATGTACTTTTCTATTGATTCTGTTCTTTTGGAGAATTCTAAACAATACAGAAAACAAGCCACAAATAAGCTACAATTCACTCAGTTAAAAACTAATGATTCTATTAAAATGTTGGAAAAAAACTTCTTAGCACTTCGTCAATAAAAAGATCATTGCCAATAGGGCAATTAAACACAAAATCAAAGTACGGTGGTACTTCAGTTTGGAGCTTAATTTGTTCTCTGATTTTGGAAAAGATGGCCATGTTTGTGCTTACGTGGGAAAGATGGCTGCAGTTGTGTTTGTTAGCTGATGCAGAGTTTGCAAACAAAAACAAAATTTGGCTAAACATTTCTGTTTGTGAACCAAATTGTTTGCAAACCAAAGCGTTCATGAACTGAGGTACCACTGTATTTAATAACAAATAAAAGAATCAAACATAAAAAGGTAGCTTTTCCACCAAACTGTGAGGTAAATCTACAGAGCTTTGTTAAAAATGGAAAAAAAGGTAAACTTTTAAAAGCAAAGTTTCATTAGAAATTTAGAAAGCAAGGGGCAGGTGACACAACTTATATTCCCAGCACTTGGGAGGCTGAGACAAGTGGATTGTTGTGAGTTTGAAGCCAGCCACACTACACGGTGAGACTCCGTCCAAATTAAAAAAAAAAAAAAAAGCAAGGAGCAAAGCTTAACAGAAAAACAGTATGTGAGGCCGTTATCCCGGCTCATGAAGCACAGCAAGAAAAACTGTGAGACTGACAGAATGCTTTTAACCAGACATGTAAGTTGTTTCTATGTAAAGGCAAAAAGCAGAAACAAGTTTAAAACATAAATCATATAAATTTTAATATTTTGTAACATTCTCAGAGCGATCTGAATACACCGTACTTTTACAAATACTTTACTCAAGGGTACTTTCATTTTTTTACCCAAAAAGCTTATAACATTCATCTGAGCTGCTGGGAGGGCTGACTACTGTTGAAGTTAAAGGAGGACTTTTATCTAAGGGGCCAGCCCTCCCCACAGCTCCCAGAAGCTTGTTGGTTATATTTCCCTCCTGAAATCTAGATTCCTCATGAATCACAAAGGAAGAAATTTATGAAAGCAATCAAATTACATGCAGAACACATACACAAACACACACACACACAGTACTCCCTTTTTCTACCCCACACAAACAAAACCACTACTTTGCATGCCAGCTCCCCTACTGACATGGCCACGAATCAGACACGGGAATTACATAGGTGTGGGGTTTTCTGGTCATTTTCCAGGTAAATGTAGACTATTAATTGGTCATAATTTCCCACTATAATCCCTGCATTATATGGTATTCCACTATTAAGCAGCCTCCTAACACTCACGCATTTAACCAGTATTTACCGAGTACTTACGATGTGCAAACCAGTGTGCACACAGTGACTATACGCAAGTCAGTGGTAAAGAAGACAGTGAGCAACAACAGCAACCATTTTCTCAGATCCTTCAGATGAGATTAACTGATATGTATATGTATAAGTTAGAGGCAAATGTACATTATCAAAATTTGCACAACCACATTTTAAGTTGTAAAAAGTAAAAGAATAGTGAAAGGTCAGATATAGAGCATTTTAAAAAAATGTCTACATAAGTTATGCTCTTTGGAACGTTTTAAAAAGTATCAATTCAGCAGTTACATTAATGCCAGTGTTTATGAATGACATTGTGCTTACATGTCTTCAGAATCGGAAGGCCCTTCTTTAATGTGCTCATCTTCCATTTCATCTATTTCAAGATTGTCCTGGTGAACATCTCCTACGGTGGGAACATCCATTGGGGTTCTGAAGAGCTTTGAGAGATCTGGAAGTGAACATGTCCTCAACATCTACAAAGAGTCAACAAATCACTTACTAGAAGCGAATTAAAAATAAGAAAAACAAGAGCTAATAATAGTTATATTTAAATCATATTTTAAGAACTAGAATTAGAGGATTCAAAGGTAATTTGCCCAAGATTACAACCAAATTCTTTTAAATCTCAGCTTGGTATTTTTTCACAGAATAAACTAAACTTGTGAGTTATGAGTCAGCTTTAACACAGAGAAGTTCATTTATGTCACCTCTAAGTGCTAGGGAGAGGTGTTTACTTAGGTATATACCTGGCCTGGAACTGGAAATCTGTCAGGAATCCGTCAGTGCTACAAAATTCCCATTCTCTCTTTTTCGCCCATGGCCCGTTTTCCCTCTTTCATGCTATTTCTGAGTGGCTCTCTCATCTTCCTTCAGTTAACTCTCTCCATAGAGGCTTGCTGACATGCTGGAGTGCATACTCTGACGTGGGGCAAAGCACAGTCACACAACAGGCAGCCCCTGGCGTTGTTTAATCATCGGAGTTGCTGGCTAGTTAACAGTGGTTAACCGAGGGGAATCGAATCAGTGTAAAGGAAAGCCTAGCAGCTTCTCTGGGCTTGGGACTGCGAGTGGAAGGCTGGAAGCACAAAGCACTTTGATGTCAATGCTAAGGATCACTCACAGCAGCGGGGAGGAGGAACTCAGCCAATTGTGTTGCAAAAATAAAAAAAAAGAGCACTTAGTTGAGGTGATGAAAATTTAAATTTGTGTTGGTAAAAAACACAGACAATAGTAATAGATGTTTGCCAACCTTTCAACCATTAGAATGTGATGACTGGCAGCGATCTGAGACTAACAGCCAGTTTTTGGGGTGGGTTAACCCTAAGGAAATTTGTGAGTTTTGAAACGTGATTACTAAGGTCCTGATAAGAACTCTACACCAGATGGAAGACTTTAAAGAAAACCCACTGTTTACCATACCAATAAAAATGTATGTATGTGGCCAATTTTATTAGCACAATCTGTGTTCTGAGAAAATAAAGTATACATCCCCATTATTTGAGCATAATTTACATACTATAGCACTTAAAGGAAAATTGGTCACAAGTTACAAGTTGGTGAAGTGGTAAAGATGGGTAAAGATATAGTGCTTTAAACCATTTAATAATCATACTAAAAATTTTTTTTTGTTGATTTTGCAGTGTTAGGTGACTTTACACTTATTATTTTATGCTTTCAATCATAAATATTGTAAGCCAGCAATATATACAATAGGCTCCTAGCAATAGTTTCCTTAGGTAATTACTAATTAGCAAAAATAAACAGCACACATGCATTATACATCTAAATCTTATGGGGCTACCTGAAAGGGTAATTTTTTTTTTTTTAGGCTGAGAAAAATTTTAGCTACTCCTTGTAAAATACTCTCAATTCTAGCTTATTCCTTTTATCAATTAAAATAACTTTCATAACCTATCATTAAAAGATATAGCCAGAAAAAAGTTTCAGGTGGTCATGTAATTTAACAACCTGTCTCCTGGAACAGGTTTTTACCCAGCTATCTATGTGACAGCTATCAAAAGGTAAACTCTTCATGTACACCCCACTGACTGCTAATACTTGTGTTGTTCGTAAATAGGATCCTTACCTTCAGTCAAAGATTTAGCCACCATGCCTGGCTAACATTCTATAGTTTTAATATCTACAATAAGAAATTCTTCTGTAAATATCAGTTCATCCATAAGACTGTCTGAGATCTTCATTTAGTTTTTTTTTTTTTTAATTCTTTGGACCATAAACATATACACAGTATTTGGTATCATTATTAAATCAAACAGGACAGTAATGTTTTATAGAGCCTTAAAATATTTTTAAATTAGTTTTTATAGTTAGTTTTCTTCTCAAAAATAAAGGGAACCACATACAATAGTTAATGAATGAATGATAATGAAGTATTAGCATCATTAATAAAATTTTATATCAAATTCAAGTATAAAGGATTCTGTTAACTTTTTTTTTTTTTTTTCTTTTTCTCCGGTACCGGGAACCGAACTCACGACCTTGAGCTTGCCAGGCAGGCGCTTTTGCCGCTGAGCTAAATCCCCAGCCCCGACTTATTTTCATTTTTAGAATTTTTCATATAAATTATGAATTGGTAATGCTCAGGTATATTATAAAATAGTTTATGATGGGCACATCTGTTGAGTCGCAATTAAACTACACCACTGTTCCCTCAAAATAGCTTCTGAAAATATTTCCTCTCTTCTACCCATAAACTTGATTAAAAATTATGAACACTATCAGTGGCAAAAATTATGTAAGAACAGATACTTTAACAAATCAGAAGAATTGACCCTTAAGGCACATATGCTCCTTATAAACTGTACATTAATCTTTTTTCTATCTTGTATTTGCTAGGACAAGAAAAGGAACGCTCAAATTTCCATACTGCTCAGTATTTCCACTCCACCTGTAGGGCAAGAAAAGTATGTGTTCAGCAGAACACACCTGGTCTCTCTCCATCCCTTATTTACCATGCTGCAGAGTGAAGAAGAGTAACAGACTAGAAGACAAACTTGAGAGATGACAATGATAATGAAGTGCACACCTCTCCTACTGTCCGGGCACGGAGTGTGGGTACCCTGATTCTCGGCTGCCTTGTGCTGAGCACACAGGTCAAGTCAGGCCTACGCCTGCCTGCTGGGAGCAAACTAGGGCTAATTTCCAAAGTCTCTTTGACACCGTATCCTAAGGGGTATAAAGCTCTCTGTGAGTAAAGGAGGTTTGTTCTACAGACTCTAAGGGTCTCAAGGATGAGTCACTGGAGAAAAATACCAACCAGCATAATTTTGGATAAAAGCAGTCCAGATTTTCTGGCCAGCTTTATCAGAAAGAAAACTAGTATTATGACTGACTCTTATGTCATCATCTTAACTGGCTACAGATTTGAAGTGGAGTTAAGAGGTAATTATATAACTCAACTTTCTTCAGTTTTCATGGGATTATAAATCGATAAGATTCCAAAATATTTCTGCCATATTTTGATGGGAAGAGTTTCCTCTTAGAAAGCCTGAATAAATGCAAAATGTTGCTTTAATCTTTAGAAGTATATATTGGCCTTCCCTACATTATGAAAGCGTGCATCCTAGCCAGGAGCAATCTCTGAGGAGTAACTCTGCAAACCTAATGACTAGTTCCTTCTGACAAGGAGGAGAAATGGTGCTTGCACAAACTCTTTTTTTTTTTGGTGACACAGTCTTGTCATATAGTTCAGGCTGGCCTTGAGCTCACTTTGTAGTTCAGGCTGGCCTTCAACTCACAATGATCCTCCTGCCGCAGGCTCCCAACTGCTGGGATTATAGATGGCTGTGTGCCACTATGATTGGCCAAACTATCAAGTTATTTATCAGCACTTAATATGGAATATGTTTTATTACCTATACTTCCCAATTATAAGCCTCATGAGCACAGGATTTTTGTCTAACACTGTAATCTCATCATTTAGAAAGGTATAGCACTTGGCATATAATAGTATTTCATTATTATTTGTTGACTGGTGAATCTGCTAGCAATAGTCTGCCAGGCAGTGAGAAAGGGAGGGTGGGAGTTTCTACAAATTCATCCTGTAGCCATTTGTGAGGATAACCTAACACCCTTAAACAGTTTACACTTTTAAATAAACAGTGATCTTTAGAAGAGAATAAACTACCACATCACTGGCTTTAAGTCAAATATCACCTCTTTACTAGTTTTGTTTCTTCTGAAGGTGGAACACAGTTCTCCCGCACTGACTTCTATTTTGAATATTTTCATTAGCCCATGTTTGCAATCTATGTTTACATTCCTTGTGTGGAGTTGTGTGTAGGAACATGAACCTAACACATTTGAATTCCTTTTTGTCATTCCTTTTCCTACCCCTCCCTCTCTTGATCTCCTTCCTATTGAGAAAAATCTATCCCCCTGCTTATCAATCATTTATTTTGCTCTTTATTATTTATAATTTGGGTTTCCCTTATAAGAGAAATCATATGACAGTTAAGCTTCCATTTCTGACTTATTTCACTTAACATTATGATATCAAGGTATATCCATTTTCCTCAAGTGATACAAGTGTATCTTTCTGCATGGCAGACTAGTACCCCATTGTGTAAAAATACCACATTTCCTTTACTCATTCATTTGCTGATGGATAAATCTGCTGCTTCCAAGATTTAGCTGTTATGAACTGTGCTGCTCTAAACATGGGTGTTCATATATTACCATAATAATATGTCCTTAATTCCATTGGGAAAATATTTAGAAAAGGAACAGCAGAGTCAACTGGAATTTCTAGTTTTAATTTTTTAAGGAATCTCCATATTGATTTCCAACACTGGAATAAAGGTACCTCTTCAATAAACGGTACTGGGAAAACTGGCTATCCACATGCAGGAGATTCAATCTAGACCAATATCACTTGCCATGTATTAAACTAAAATCAAAATGGGTCAAAGAATTAAATGTTAAAACAGAAACAAACAGCTGCAAAATAAAATAGGTAAAGCTCTTGAATTTATAAACACAGGTAGGGACTTTCTGAACAGAATCCTGGTTAAACAGGAATTGGAATCAGCAAATAAAATCATATCCATTTAAATCTTCTGCACAGCAAAAAACCCAAACAACAGAATGAAAAGAAAATCTACAAATGGGAAAGAATTTTTGCCAGCTGTTCCTTAAACAGAGGACTGATATCTAGAATAAATAAAGAACTAAAAAAAAAATTAGACTCCCAAAATAAAAAACCCTGTCAAAAAATGGGAATGTGAAATGAACAAGAGACTTCACAGGAGAAATATAAATAGCCAATACACACATAAAGAAATGCAAATTAAAACAACACTGAGATTCCACCTTACTCCAGAAAAAATGGCCATCATCAAGAAATCAAATGATAACAAACAATGGTGAAGATTCCGGAAAAAGGAACCCCGCTACACTGTTCGGTGGGAATTTACACTGATTTTTACTTTTAAATGCCTCCTTCTGAAGTATTTTTAATTGATTCACCACTGATGAATTCATTCCCTTAATGGGACAAAGAAAAGGAAAGGTATGTGGTACAGAATAAACTTTAAACAATGCCTTTATTTACTATTGGGTTTTTTTCTTATACATTTATCAAAATAAAGTCATATTTAGTACAGCATAAACCAATAACACATAAGAAGGTTCTAATGAACACACTCCATAGATTTTTCAGAAAATATTGAGCACTACCACGTGTTACATGCTAAACATACCATGGTGATAGAAACTAGATCCAGATCTTGCTTTATGAAACTTTCAGGGTATAAAGATATCCTGATTAGAAATTCTGAACCTACAGAAGCTGTCCTCCCCAGATCAGAGAACAGTTGTGGCCACAGAAAAGACAAAGGCTTTATCTAATATCCATAAATCACAGATCTCTGCTGGAATGAGACTGGGGAATGGTGGGAGGAGGGAGGAAAGTAAGGGGGAAGGAGAAGGATAGAGAGGAGGAGGATTAGTGACAGAGAGAGGGAGAGGGAGAGAGAGGGAGAGAGACTGATCAGGACTGAGATGAGATTTTGAATGCCTTTTCAATGGAGTTCACTGAATATACAGAAGAACCCAAATATTTCAAATATTCTTCTGGTTTTTTGTTTTGTTTTGTTTTGTTTTGTTTTGTTTTTGACTCTTCTGTTCTACGAGCTATACAACTTTGGGAATCTGTTCACTCAAAAGTAACCAACTCTCCATTCCTCCAAACTACATTAATTTTTGACATTACACTCAAATTTTAGAGCATTTTCCTTTGTAACAAATTCCAAGGTTTCTCTGGTAAGTTTTCCCATACGACAATCATGGCAAAAAATTTATCACCACTGTTATTTCTGGGGAATGGGTTAAACAGCAAGAAAGCACAATTTTTACAGTTCATCTTTTCTCTATGTAAATACATTGGATTTGTCTAATTCTGGCTTCATGGTAGTCATATGTCTCCCAAAATCTATGCTGACCCACTATGTGACCTTGGAAAAATTCCTTCACCTTTCTGCATTTCAATTTCTGTATGTATAAAATAGGGATAATTTTGGTAATTACAGGGTATTTGAGAGTTTTGAATTATTATATGTAAAGTAGGTAAAACAGAATTTAGCATCCCATAAGTGTTTAATAAAGTTAGTCAGCCACAGTTATACTAATAATCAGTTCTACATTTTCATGTGAAAATCAAAGTGCATGAAAATGCTTCCCAATTTTTTGCCATGATTGTCTTATGGGAAAACTTGCCAGAGACACCTTGGAATTTGTTATAAGGGAAAATGCTCTAAAATGTGGGTGTAATGTTCAAAAATTAATGTAGTTTGGAGGAATAGAGTTGGTTACTTTTGAGTGACCAGATTCTCAAAGTTTTAAAGCTCATAGAACAGAAGAGTCTTTGAAATGTTTAAGTTCTGTTTATTCAGTGAAAAATTGGGCATGGATATGAATGAAATTTGGTACTTCTGTTTATAGTCAGGGAACAAAGCAAATATATTAGCAGCCTCTTTCCAAGATTTAATCAGTTGTTATTCAATAACCTTACAAAGAAATTAACTTGTTAATATTTATGAATGCATTTGACAGATGTTCATAATGGCAGTTCATTAGAAAGGCAGAACTGGGAGTGTATTAATATGTTCCATACCCATGGAAGGTGACATATAACATGCTTTAAACATTCTAGGCCCGAGTTAGAGCAACTGTGCTCTGTGGCAATGTTTCTTGTGGGGACTGCAGACCACCACCAGCAGAATCCCTGACAGTCCATGTCACAAATGTGTATTTCTGAACTCTGCTTCAAATATATTGAGACAGACACCCTTATGTGTGGGGTACAGCACTCTGTGTCTGAGACAAATACCCCAGATGATGCCCACATTAACTTTTACGACTGCCAGTCAGTCAGTCGATGGCTCAAAACAAAATGATCACTAATCAGGGCAGAACAGACATAAAAGCTTTCATGAATAAACTGTAGTTCTGAAAAAGAAGATGTATAATCTACATGTACCAACCCCCCTACAAGGAATGTAATCATTATGTACCACAAACATTACTAATAAGAAACTTTTTAAAAACTAAACAAAAATGTAAGTTGTAGTTTTGACTAGAAATTCCTCTGAAATCTACCTTCAGTAAAAGTGGCTTGCCAATTTTTCAGAAAAGTGTCTTAATAAAATTATAGTCATTTTCCATTACAAGTTACAAACCTTAACCCTATAATTTCCTCATTTGATTTCCAACTTACATTAACCTCTTGTCAATGAACAATACACATGCTACTGCACCCCATACACTGAATAACTGTTGTTAAAAGCCACACTCTAAAATGGGACTATTTGAAATGCAAACAGCTTACTCATTTAGTAAACTAGAGTTTGTCCTTTTTTGTTTTTGGTACTGGGAATCAAACTCAGGACCTTGCCCTTGCCAGGTAGGTGCTGTGCGACTGAGCTATATCCCAGGCCTAGAGTTTGTCCTTATGTAAATAAGATCATGAGAAAACTGCAACTTTAAATTATTTTATTTTGACATTTTACAAGTTTACTCTTGAAGATACTTAATGTTATGCACTCACTTTCACTAAGTCACTCTACTATATCTTATGTAATGTGCCACTGTATTTATAGTAGAAAGTTAATGGAAGATTTCATCTACCGCAGAACTATGTATATAAGAACCACAGAAGTTTCTTAGAGAAGTTGCAAGAGCAACTTTTCTCATGAACAATTTATATTTTCACTCCTGTAAGGAATATGGCAAAGTTTAGAACTTTCTTTTTAGTCTGATTACCATATAGATAATTCTTATATTCGTTGTTAACAGCTCAGTATAATAGCTGCTAATGGACTGCTGATTTGTAATGCTCATCTTTCAGTACAATGTATTTATGTGGATATAATCTTCAATCCTTCTTGTCTGAAGCAGGGTATAACTAAATACTGTAAAAGGGAGAGCAGACTCCTGGTAACTCTGTATTCTCCAAAGTCATTACTTACAGCCCCTGTAATGGATGGTGGAAATCAAGACATTATTTTGATTGCCAGTCCTAGAGTGCTCAACTAAGCCACTAATTACTACTGATTTGTGTATTGAAACATGTAATTCAGTTTACTATCATTACATTCTGCTTTCTGCAAAATAACTATTTAAAGTACATTAAAACATGACTTGGTACTATGACTCAAAGCACATTTCCAAATCTGAGGAAGGTCTTGAAGAGGCACTTGAAGGTAGCGACTTAGGGATACAGATAAGGGGACAGGAAGGACTTAAGCGGTAACAGTTCCAATTTCAACTCTTCAAGATGTATTCTTTTAGTTTGGGGAAGATGTTTCTGAAAACGGGAGAAAGGATACCACAAATTTGAAAAGAACTGCTTAGAAACAATGACTGGACTCCTATTTGTTTCACACTTCACAGAACTACTTGCAGTCCCTCAAACACTATGCTAGTCCTGCGCTAGCTTCTTTGGCTTTAAGTATTTTCTGTGCTCCATTCACTATGTATAAACTTCGTCAAAAACCTCTTTACCTGTTCTAAGATAAAGTCATTTCTTCTTTAGTGATCCCACCATCTCATGTTCATCTCTTCACTACAGAAATCATCACGTGTTTTTCTCTTATTGTTCCCTTTTATGGCTATAAGCACTTTATCGTTACGGTAAATCCAGTAACTCACATGTAGAAGAGCTCAATGAATACTAACTAATGCCTAACGATTCCCTTATACCACCTTAAAAATGTGACAGCGACAAACGTAGTAGATAGCAATGAAACGATACTCCCAAGGTAAATATAAAAAATTTCCTCAAGTGTAGGGGTAAAAGGTACAGTAACATACATCTTATTTAAGACAAATCTTTTATATTCTGATTGACAATCCTCATGTTAAATATCACAGGTAAATTTCTACATGCAAAACCTTTTAGTCTAAATAGTTCTATATATCTATATCTATCTATATTTTTTTGGGGGGGTCTTTTTGATATTGGGTTTCACTGTGCAGTTCAGGCTGGTCTTCAACTCACTTTGTAGCCCAGGCTAGCCTCAAACTTACAGCAATGTTGTCAAATAGTCTTAGTTTGATAATAATGCCTTTCAGAACCAAATTTTCATTCATGTAGGCTATTAGAAGATTAACCATTCATGAACATACTTCTACCTTATTTTTTCAGTTTTTTTGTAACCAGTTTTTGTTGTTGTTGTTGTTGTTGTTGTTGTTGTTTTGAGACAGGGTCTCACTATGCAGTTCAGGCTGGCCTTGAGCTCACTTTGGAGCCCAGGCTGGTCTTGAATTCAAAGTGATCCTCCTGCCTCAGCCTCCTGAGTGCTGGGATTACAGGCATGCGCCACCATGCCAGGCCTTGTAACCAGTTTATTTTTAACTGGCAAATAAAATCACAAAAATTGCATATATATGTGTGATGCGATATTTTGATGCATATATACCTTGTGTTAAACATATCTATTTCCTCAAACATTCATCTTTTCTTTTGGCAAAATCTTTAAAAATCCTTTCTTCTAGGTTTTTGAAATGTGCTGCAGAGTATCACCATTTATTTAAAGTCACTATAACAAGGGAAGCTGAAGAGCTAACAGTTACTTGTACTTATTAAATAAAGTAGTATGTACTGAACTGTAATTTTCCAACCTGATGACACGATGATGTCATTTAACATTTACTGAGTGCTCCCTTTGTGCCAACCATGATCTAAGTGCTTTACTTATATCACTTCATTTTATTCTTTCAATAATTCTATGAGCAAAGGTTTATTATCCTTACTTTACCCAGGAGAAACTAATATACTTAAATTATATAATTTTTACTTAGAATATGAACTTAGCAGCCTGCTTCTCTACTCTTTGAATTATGTATATAATTTAATATTCACCTATTATTTATTCAACAAATATTTATTTATCATCCACTGTATTCTAATCCCTGGGGTACAGATAGAATAGATTACAGTTGTGCATAATAAGGTTCTTAACTGAAAAGGATCACATTCTAGCAGAGGAGATAAATGAGTAAACAAGATAAATTACAGTTGGAATAGCTACTACAAAATACAAATAAGATAATTAATGGATGGAAATTACTGCAATAGAAATGGAATTCAGGCTTCTTTGAGAAAGACAGATGTGAGAGGTGAGACTTAAAAAGGCAAGAATGAGTCGGAATTTAAAAGAACAAAGAGAAGCTTATTCCTGTCCAAGGTCACAGAAAGTGCAAAGTCCCCAGTGCAGGAAAGGGCTCTGAGAAAAAGGAAAAGAGAATGAGAGAGGCTCTGAGACGGGACAGAGGGGTAGCCAATGCCAAGTCAAATCTTATGGACCACGATAAATATAAATTCAAAGAACAGCAGAAAACCTCTAATGTCTTAAGCACAGCAGTGACTAGGTAGAATTTATAATATTAAAAATACAGTAACTCCCCGACTCCCCACCATTCGAGCTGCCAACTTTCACAGATACGAACAGACCTTGCATTCCATTCACAGATGTGAACAAATTATTGAAGTAGCTCATGTGTCTGCTGGACACTGTCACAGCTGTGCTGCTGTGTGCTTACTGCACAATGCGATTATGTACAGCACTGCAGTGCTCAGTCAGAGACCAGGATGTCCGGAAGCAAGAGGAACAGTGGCGACAATGTGCAGGGGTCTGCTAGGAAGCTCAAGGCAATGTGCATTGTATATTCATGCCAAAGCTGGGTAAGATTCACTTTGTTGGACTTACAAATGAATCGGACTTATGAATACTTTCCCAGAATGGAACTCATTCCTAACTCAGAGGCTTACTGTAATTCTAGTTTGTAAATGGACAATGGATTTCAGATGGGCATGAATTAAGGGAAAGCAGTTAGGAAACAATAGGTTGGCCAGGTATGGTGGCACGTCTGTAATCCCAGCACTTGGGAAGCTGAGGCAGGAGAATCACTGAGTTCAAGGCTAGCCTGGGATACATAGTGAGTTCAAGGCCAGGCTGAACTACACGGCAAGATCTTGTCTAAAAAAAAAAAAGGTAAACAAAAGCTTGATAAGGTTAGTGAATTACTGAAGTATATAAGTGATCTGTTGGGAAAAGCTAGAGAAATGAATTTTTAGCATTTAAATACTTAAGGTCACAAATCACTGTACTGTACTTAGAAAGTAAATGCAACCAGAAAAGGCTTAGGACACAGCTTTGAAGTATCACATTTGTTGACTGGGAACTTCTACCTCTGGCCATGGAGTAACAAGAGTCAGACTCAGTCTCCCCTCAAAACAACTAGAAAACTAGAAAACAACTAGAATACAAGAAACTGTTAGATACTGATCTAGAGCCGAGACTATTATCTCTGAGAGAAGAGAAATAAAAGAGGTGAAATCTACCACTAAACTGGTCTTATGTCTGGTGAGAAATATCTGATTGACAATTACAGAACACTTCACTCAACCAAATACACATTCTTTGTAAGAGAGCTGTTAGTGTTGGAGTCATTAGCAAGAGACTGAAGAGTAAACAAGTCAGTTCAGAGAAGAACCAGGAAATATAAAGGAAGCCAACAGATAATTTTACAAGTAGGGTGTGTATCAATTCTGTCGAAAGAACTAAAGTCAAGAAATACGAGAGAAAACAGTACAGGAATTTGGTACGGTATTGGTAATGTATGATCTTGACAAGAGCAGCTGCAGTGGAGAGTGGCCAGCAAGCCAGTGGACACTACACAGAGACAGCAATTCAAGATGTCTGGACACAAAGGGGAGCAAAGAGATTGCGAAGTAACTAAATGACATGTATTTGTAACGAGGTTTATTAGAACCTATGCACTGAGGAGGAGATCATTTATACAGGAGATGATGATTCAGCTTGGAGTAGCCAAAGTGATGGAATAGACTCCTTGAGAAGATGAGAGGGACTAGGATCCAAATCATGAGAAGAGGGGTCTCCTGCCCTGGGGCCGGGGGGAGAAACCCACAAGTAATACAACCACATAAAACGCACAACAAACATCTTTGAAAGAGGCTAAATTCTCCCAACTTATCAACAGATTATATTAATACTTGTAATTGTGAATCTTCCTGATTTTAGACCTTCATTATGAACACTATTTTGGTGTAGTAATGAACTTTCCTATTCTTGGGAGATTTATAGGTCAGGCAGGGTGGCTTTTTAATACTTCTCTTAAATGGCCAAAGATTGCTCTGATTTTTTTTCTTGCCTCTTTCCTCAAAGTAATCGGTATGAAGTCTGCATTAGTGCTTCTGGTTTGCTGTTTATTTCCAGAGGTTGAATTAAGGTCATGAGAAGAAATCAAATAATCTAATGTAGTATATGGAGAATATTAAATTTATAGACAGCAACAAGGTATTAAAAAGCTCTGGGCTAATGATAGCTATACACCTTTATTATATAAGAAAACACATGAGTTGTGATAGTCCTTGTCTGTCCCATGAGAGAATTCTGAAGGTCATAAATTTGTTTTGATTGTTTATATCTTCAAAAGTCTTACTACTATTAGATTAAATGAAGGAATTTAACATTTTCTAAAGGAATTTAACCTTTTTAAAATTATGGGAAGCATAAAAAATACTCCACAAATAAAAGCACCTCTAGTTGAAAAATTACATTAAAAATCAAAACTACATATTTGAGGAAAATCAAAGGCTGAAGAATTCCAGAAATTCAATTGTATATAGGTACAAACAGCCAAGTGTGGTGGCAGATTCCTGTAATTCTAGCTGCGGGAGCCTGAGATGAGAAGATTGCAAGTTTGAGCCCAGTCTGGGAAACTTAGCAACTGGGTGAGATCATGTATCCAAAAAATGGGGCTACAGAAGGAGCTCAGCATGAAGGCCTTGGTTTAATCTCTAGGGTCACAAAAAATGAAAAATGTCCAACTTCACAGAATGTGAAAATACAAATTTAAACAAATTGATACCATTAATTATCATTAAACATAATTTTAAGTAAATGAGAGTGTGATTACTATTTAAGGAATGGAGAAATGGATGTTCTCTCAAACACTATTGACAATACTAAAAACTATTTCTAAAAGGCAAATCAGATAATGACATAAGTTTTTGAAGATCACTTACAGAAACTTATTTTATGAAAATAATTGTGTTTATGTACAAAATGGAGGTGTAGGTAGTTGTAACAAAAACTGAAACCTAAAGACCCAACAACAGAAATCAATTTGTTATAAAACTGTGATATAGCAACTCAATGGAATACATAATTAAAGATAATAGGAGGAAATACTTTAACAATAAGAAGTGCTACTTTTTTAATAATATTGTATTAAAAGCTGTAATATTGTGATATATTATACAGAAAAGGTTCCAAACATACATAATATCCCATTTTACTAAAAGTTTAGTTATATATTTGCAAGAGTTGTAAATCTGAAAGCAATATAACCTGATATTTGAGTTTTTATGTTTATCTGTATACCAAAATTTTCCAAAAGATAATATATTAATAAAAATTCTAAATCTTAAAAAAAAATTAGTTAAATATATTTAAAAGTGGCAAGTAAGAAAAGGCAAGAAGCCTAAAAAATTTTGATAGAAAGTATATATGAACTTCTAACTAATATTCTACATACAAATTAGGCAATAAGGCACTGCTGTCCATTTAAGATATATTGCTTAAGCACAGTCTAATACTAAAGGTGCAAGTTGGATAGTAGGAAGAGATAGTGTATAAAAGGGATCTTTTGATTTAATGAAAGTAGACCCTACAAAGTCCTTGTTGGTTGTGGTGATGCACACGTATAATCCCAGCTACTTGGGAGCTGAGGTAGGAGGATTGCAAGTTTGAGTCCAGCCCGGGCAACTTAGGGAGATCATCTCCTCCCGCCCCTGCAAAAAAGGGTCCTAGCCAATGAAATAGTCTTTATGCTAGCTGTACTCTCAATGGCAATTTCCGTTCAGCATTTCAGAACAAAAGATGGAAGTTCTTTGTTGTAATGTTTTAATGTATTCACTTTTAAGCACTTGTATGTTTGTTTTTAAGAAATTAAAACTGAGTATTGTGATTTACCCAATAAAAGTAATCAAAAGAAAAATTATCAAATGAGTAACATTTTCCATTTTAAGACTATACTTGCCTTTGGATTGTTTGCATCAAATAGTCCAGTTGAAAGTCCAATCAGCAAGGAGTTCTTGTTTTTATTCTGTGGTGGTGAATCAGAGTGAGATCGAAGTGGAATGGATTCTTCTGGTGAACACTGAATTGAGTGAACTAGAGAGACTATATTCAAGTGTTCAGAACAAACTACTTTATGGAAAAGTGGTTCTGGTTGTGTAAATTGATCCATATCATATTTAGAATGGTGAGCACCATCTAGCCTGGGTTCTGTGGTATAAAGGAGAAATTATGTGATAAGCCTGTATAATAGTTAAATAAAATTCTAAATAACACTGACAAGACATAGTATTTATTTATTTATTTATTTTTTGGTTTTTCTCCGGTACCGGGAACCGAACTCACGACCTTGCGCTTGCCAGGCAGGCGCTTTGCCACTGAGCTAAATCCCCAGCCCCTAAGACATAGTATTTAACATGAATTCTATCAAAAAGCCTCATATCTATCAGGAAAACAAAATATAAAAATGTATGTGAGTAAATGATCTTTAAGAGGGCATGTTTCATTTTCAGAAACATTTGTTATGTACTTCCATTATACTGAAAGTACTAAAATAGACACAAATCCAAGGAAATGTGAAAAAATACACTAGACATTATTTTCCAGTGTTTCTTTGTTCCTATAGATAGAAAAAATTACATTTCTTATATTTCAACTAACACTACAGCAGTACCTTTGTTCACAAACTTAATTTGTTTCACGACTCTGGAAAAGATGGCCACATTCATGCTCACGCAGGAAAGATGGCCACAGTCATGTTTGTTGCCTGTCATAATTTGTATCTGAATGTCCCCCAGAAGCAGTCGGGTGGGGGGCTGCTTTTCAGAGGCTGCTGAATCTAGAGTTTGTGACTGATTCATTGTCATGCTGGGATTATGGGTGTGAGTGCTACACTCACCCTTGGTGGGTAGCTCACATGCAGTATAAGGGACAGAAAGAGTCTTCTCTTGTGCTCTTCCCTTTTTGCTCTTGGGGCTTTTGCTGTCTTCCACCACCATGAACTGCTACTCCTCTGCCACGCCACCCTGCCTTGGAGTTAGATTATGGACTAAAACCTCCACAAACTATGAGCTAAATAAACCTTTCCTTCCTTAATTTTGTGTATTGGGTATTTTGTCTTAGCAATGAGAGAAAAGAAACCAAGACATCACCCAATGCAGTTTCAAACAAAAGCAAAATTTTGCCAAGCACTGTTGTTTGTGAATCAAATTGTTTGCAAATAGAAGTGTCTGTGAACCAAGGTACCACTGTACTTTAAAAAGAGGATAATTTATTTAATATGCTTAGTATATGGGTTTAGTTTGGCAAGCAATCCTTTTCATCTTAAACACTCAATAAAATAACTGACCAAAAATTTTTACTATCTAGTGGTACAACCCCAGGTTATTAATTCAGATTGCAGTGCTCTATGCCTATTACATTTTAAAAATGACTACGATGACTGATAAGAAATGCTCTATTTATATGTTGCTTGAATAAAAGTTTGGTATTAACTACAATCCAGGAAGAAATCACATTAATGCAATGACATTTACCTATAGTAACTTCATTAAGTTGGTCTACAGTCCTCAAGATTTCATTTTCAGAAACTTCATTTTGCTGAACGGCAACTCTGTCTTCCAACCTGTCACAGACAGACACACCAGTTACAAAGACACAGTTCACCAGAAATCAAAACATTTTAAATACAGAATCAAGTTCACTAGCATCCTATGATTCCTCTTGCAAGTCTTTTTCTCTTTTATATATACTTTCTCTTATAAGCAATTATTCACTTTGTCCAAATTTTTACTCATCATCAATCATCCATAAATTCTGACAGTTTAAATTGTTACAATCCATGGAAAGAATAACTGAATTGCTAACGAAATTTGCAATTCGTAAATTTATCAATTTGCAATTGACCCAGCCATTATATTTTTATGTTGCTATCTTACTAATATTCATGCAAAAATCACTTTATATAAAATGTTATTAATTGCAGCATCATTTGTGATAGAAAATGTCTATGAAGTAGGATATTCTTTGAGATGTGGCATATCCATTTAATGGACTACAAAAACAGGAATTTTTTTTTTTTTTTGTAGTACTGGGGATCAAACCCAGGGCCTTGTGCATGCAAGGCAAGAACTCTATTACTGGGCCATATCCCCAGCCTGAGGAAGGTTTTTATGTATCAAGAAATTTCCCAGATTTACTACTGACTAAAAATAAACAAGGGAGACAATACTGTGCACATTCTACTAGCAGCTATATTATAAAAAAGACTATTTTTATTTGTACATATTAAAATTATCTGAAAGAATGAAAAATGGCTGAATACTAAGGCAGGCAAGGAATTTTACTGTATATCTTCATATACTTTACTTGTTGATTTCTGAACCATGTGAACATCTACTGGTCTTATAAAATTACTTTATGGCATATTATAATATTTGGATATTAAATTACAATATTACATTATTATAATATTATTTCTAGGGGCTGGGGAAATAGCTCGGTGGCATAAGCACCTGTCTGGCAAGCACAAGGTCCTCAGTTTGATTCCCAGGAACCAAAAAAAAAATATATATATTTCTAAGAGGGTATTAGAAAAAGGATTTGGGCTTTGAAATGTAAGGAAAAAGACAAAACATACTCAGTTTTCTTCGTTTCTTTTTCTTCACTAACCCACACATCAGTAACAATACATGGCAAGCTCCCATCTTTGTTTTGCCTACTTGGCTCTCGTAGAACCTCTGTTTCCAAATCATCAGGTTCTGCAAAGTAAAAACAAAACAAAAAAATAAAACTAAATTGTTTTGGAAAAAAATTGGATAAACGTTGTGTTCAATCTTGACGTGAAGGGCTGCCACAGCCTGGTGTGTTTGGACAGAGAGGGCCTCTGGAGGAGGGTGGGGAGCAGCTCAAAAACCCACAGGCTGTAAAGCTGGGCAGAGAAACAAGAGACATGGGGTCACAGAGGAACATGAAAACTGGGAGCAGCTGGAGTGAATACAGCCACAGGGCAGACAATATTGACCAACCATGCACAGCAGGGATGGTGGGGCAGGCCTCAGCATTCACACCCAAAAAGTAAGCCTGGAAACAAGATCGGAAAGTAGTGACTCTGTCCCTCTCTCATATCTGGTGGAGTCCAGGACTGCAGGCCTCATTCAAACACATGGAGGAAGTTTTTGGAGTCATTCCCGTTTTTCTTTTTTCTGTTTTTTTTCTATTGTCTTTTCTTTTGCCTTTTGTCTACTTTTCTTCTTTTTCATGTTTATTCTTCTGATCCCCTTAATTTTCATTTACTCTTTGATTGGATGCTTTATCTCACTCTCTCCCCCTTTCATTTTCCTTTTCAAATTTTACTTCTTTCATTTTCCCTAACCCCTCCAATGTTATCAGTATTATTTCTTATGGGAAAAAAACATGCTCAGTTCTTGAACTTTTCAGTGCTTGGACATGACTTTAGAAGAAACTGGTTTGACAACCAAGGTATCACTGTATATGAAATGATAAAGGAAGAAACAAAAAGATCAATAAAGTGCTCAGTAAGCTCAAAGATGACATAACTGACCAACTTAATAAACGATATGATTGGTGAGCTTAAAGAAGACACTAATAAAAAGCCAGCTGAGCTAAACAGGATGATTCAAAACATGAATGACTAGTTTAATAAAGAATCAGAGTCCATGAGAAGGTACTTTAATACACAAATCCAGGAGAAAAAATTATATTGCATGTATGGGCAGCAGAAGTGACCAATGTGAGAACAGAGTGTCAAAACTAGAGCACAGGGTTGATGCAGATGACTGCATACTCAAAGATATCTTTAAAACAAGACATTGCTGGGGGTAATGGAGCATGCCTGCAACCCCAGCATTCACGAGGCTGAGGCAGGAGGACTGCTCCATGTTTGAGGCCAGCCAGGGCTAAATAGTGAGTTCAAGGCCAGCCTGAACTACAGTGAGAACCTGTCTCAAAAAGCCAAACAACAAAACAAAACAAATAAATAAAAACAAGAGGTCATGAAAATGAATGCAGCAGCTTCCAGATGATACAAAGAAAATTAACCTATGATTAACTGGAATTAGTGAAAACAGAAAGCAGGAATCTTTCCAAGTATGGTTAAAGAAGTTGGTATAAAGCCAGGTATGGTGGCACATGCCTGTAATCCCAGCACCTGGGAGGCTGAGCCAGGAGGATCACCAAGAGATTGAGGCCAGCCTGGGCTACACAGTGAGTTCAAGCTAGCCTGAACTACATAGGGAGACCCCGTCTCAAAAAAAAAAAAAAAAAAAAAATTGGCATACAGATAATCTAGGCAAAAAGGAAAGAAAAGATTGTGTCAATGCAATTAGAAATGAAAGTGAAATCACAATGGACACCACTGAAATCCAGAAGATTACTTATAACTACTTTAAAAACCTGTACTTCCAAATTAGAGAATTCAGAAACAATGGATAGATTCCTAGGTACCTATGAATTACAAAAACTAAACCAAGAAGATATAAAATCCTTGAACAATCCAGTAACAGGCAATGAAACCGAGGAATGAAACTGAAAACTTAGCAACTAAGAAATGCCCAGGATCTGAAGGATTCACTACAAAGTCCTACAAGAACTTCAGGAAATAGATATCGAATGGCAATACTCCCCAAACTTTAATGAGATTGAAAGGGAAAGAGTACCGTCAGACTCATTCCTGGAAGCTACGAGCATTACCTTGATTTCAAAATCCGACAAAGACCCAACTGAAAAAGTACAGGCCAATCTCTTTAATGAACACAGATGTAAAATCCTCAGCAAGATACTGGCAAACTGAATGCACCTAATCATTAAAAACATCATAGATCATGACCAGTTTGGCTTTATCCTGAGCATGCAAGGACCATTTAACATAGGCAAATCACTAAATGTAACACATCACGTAAACAGAAGCAAGGGCAAAATCACATGATCATCTCAATAAATACCAAAAAACTTTTTGACAAAATCCAACATCCATTCATGGTTAAAAATCCTAAAGAAAATAGGGATGGAAGGACCTTACCACAATCTGATAAAAAGCCATTTATGACAAACCAACTGCTAACCAGTAAAAATTAAACCAATAACAGTTTAAAAATAAAAAATGAAGTTATCTGTGATTACTAAAATGGTGAGTAAACTGTAACATTACCAGTTAGTATGTAAAGTAAATTTTAATCCTACAACTCTCTCAAGCCCCCTCAGCCCTAATTACCTGGACTTTTATAATGATACTGAGAACTTAACTGGAATGCAATAAATCTCTTTTCCTTTATTGTTAAATAATAAGTAGGGTGTTTCCTCTGTTTTTCTGGTAGTGACTCATTTTTTATCTAGCTGATATTTTATGAAAGTAGTAAGTAATGAAATGAGAGTTTCTGTTTTCATTTGTTAAACTCTCTTTATTCTTTCAAGTTAAGATTATATAGTATGTTACTGAAGTGAGTGCTATCACCTCTTTTTTTCACCTGGAAGCAAGATATTTTCTTTCTCCATTTTCAAAATTTCATGTTATCTGTGTTATTTTGAATATCAATTGATATTTGTCATTCTTACAGTTTTTACACTTAAGGTTTTGGTCATTCATAAAAGGTAAGTACTCGAGAGTAAAACCCTTCTGTATTTTATTATTTAATGTATGTTTTCTAGTACTTTGAGCTATATTAGCATCAACTTATCCTAAAAACTTGATTTGTGACCATTCTGCCAATAAACCCTAAAGTATCTACTATCTGGCTCTTTGTAGAAAAAGTTCCAACCTTACACTCAGCTACAGAGCCTCCATTATATGCCTATGGTTTTCCTTTTCATTTCTTTTTACTTTATTTTCTCACCAAAACGAAAAGTGCTTAATTTACCTTGGGCTGCTATAATAGAATATTACAGGCTGGGCTAGCAAAATAAAAGAGATTTATTTCTCATAGTTCCAGAGGCTAGAGACTAGGACCAGGGAGTCCCATGGTCAGTTTAGAGAATCTTCCTCCTGGTCTGTAATAAGCCTTTCCCTCCTTATGTCCTCTCACATGGCAGAGAGCAGAGAACCAGCTCTCTGGCCTCTTCTTATAGGGACACTAATGCTATTCATGTGGTCCCATCTTCTTGACCTAATTACATCCTATCTTAGTTACTTTTTTCTCGCTGAGACAAAATACCCAAAACACAAAATTAAGGAAGAAAACGTTTATTTAGCTCACAGTTGGTGGAGGTTTCAGGCCATACTCAGCTGGCTCCAAGGCAGAGTGGCACAGGGAAGAGGGCAACAGTTCATGGTGGTGGAAAACAGTGAAAGCAGCAAGAGTAAAAAGGGAGGAGCATGAGAGAAGACTTTTTCTGTCCCTTGTATTGTATGTAGGCTACCCACACTAGGGTGAGTGTAGCACTCACATCCATAATCCCAGCACTGGACCATGAATCAATCACAAACTCTAGAAGCCCGCCTCCAAGACTGCATGAGGCTTTGAGGGGACATCTAGACACAAACCTTAACATTTTTAATTTTGTTGTATTTAGTGTTTTCAAAGGAAACAATTTAATACAGGACATATAATTTATAGGATTATTTTATAGTAGTCACCCAAAGAGTCATGTACAAAAGAGTGCAGGAAATCTGTCCACACACTAAAGACCCAAAGAGTCTAGCTGAGGGCCTGGATCCCATGGCAATGTCCTGAATGAGTCCAGCTGAAGACCTAGAGCCGTAACAATGCCTCCAAAGAGTGCAACTGGAGGAGGCCTAAACCCCACGACAATGTCTCCTGCAAGTCTGTTTCATAGATCTGCACTGGGAAGACCCAAAGGTCAGCGGTGGAAACTAGAAAGTCTGTGCCAGCAGGATGAAGGATCTGCACGAGTAGGTTTAGGGATCTGCACTGGAGCCAGGAAGCAAAGTTCAAAGTAAGGACCAGAGCTCCATTGAAAAGTACCACAGCCATCCTCAGTGACGACAAGGTCCAAAGCTCCTCTGATGATGAGAACAGCCGAGTTCATATCAGGAAAGCCAGTGTGAAAAGCTTCTCCAGGAGACTGAACAGGGCACCATCTTCCCCTCTGGAGCCAGGAGGTGATGCTCAAAGTAAGGACCAGAGCTCCCCCAAAGTGAACTGTAGCCATTCTCAGTGACAAGGTCCCGAGCTTCTCCGACAATAACAGCTGAGTTCACATCAGGAAAGCCAGCGTGACAAACTCCTCCGGGAGACCCAACCGCCCCTCTTCTTTCTCTCCAGCTCTCCTTTTTATGTTGTTGACAACAATTCTCAGGTGGGCCCTCTACAACCAGCACCACGCTGATTCAGTTCAGCTGGGTGTTACAAGTTGACCACCAGCTGTCAATCCACACCTCCCCAAGCTAAAACTCCAAGTGTCATTTAAGATAAATTTCACCATATTTGTGATCAAAAGATACGGGAAATGTTTAAATGTTTTAAAAAATACATTACAGTAGAAGATTCATCGGCACTGATCCCCCACACTTACCATTCCAACACACTTATCATTCTTGCCACTTTATGAAGCACTTCTCGCAGCCCTTTCATCAGTGCTTTTACAATGTTTGATTGAAACTACGGTAAATGCAGCTGTCAAGTGCATCCAGTGGAAAGGTCGCTCATGAAACATTACGTTGTGTCCTCTCCACTTCATTCACTGAGTCTCCTACCATGCAACTGCAGATTCTTCACCAAAGTCAAAATGATCACGAAAGTAAACTTTTTCTTTTAATTCAGGAGATCGTGGCAGACACAAGAGCAAAACTAAAGACATTCATGAAAGAGAAATCCCAGTACTGGTTCAGAAAATGGCAAGAATAATAACAAAAGTGTATTTAAAGCAGGTAGGAATATTATGAGTAGGATTAATGGCAATGTGTCTTTTACTGTAATAATTTTTAAAAAAAATTTTAAATTTGAACATTTACTGTATTTTTCTATTGTGTCTTGTGTGAATTTTTGAGGAGCACAAACATTCGTTCCATAGATACTAGTAACAATAATTCTAATGAATAGCATCATTTGTTTTGTTTTGTGTTTTTTGAGACAAGGTTTCACTATGCAGTTCAGTCTGGCCTTGGACTCACTTTGTAGCCCAAACTGGTCTTGAACTCACAGGATCCTCCTGCCTCAGCCTTCCAAGTGCTGGGATTACAGGCCTGTGCCACCATGATTGGCCTATGAATAGGATTATTTAAATGACTGTGGTGAATTAATGATGGTCACATGTTGCACAGTCTCTGACACTCTTCTTAATTACAGGGAGCTCTGTTCCTCCTTCCCGTTAATTCTGGTGGCACTATGTTTGCCTGGACTAATGGAAAACAGTAATGCTATCCCAACTCCAGGCTGAAACTTTAAGAGAGCTGGCAGCTTCTGTTTGGTAGTTAAAGCTCAAGGAACATCATGAAAGAAGTTAAACTATCCTGGAAAAACAACAGGGCAATGCTCTGAGATTAACATAGGAGAGGAATCTAGGTGAACCCTGCCAAGAGAGCATGAAAGAGATGTCATCTTGGATTCTCCAGATAAGCTCAGCTGATAGATGAATACCATGAGTGATTCCAGTTGATGCTACATGGAACAGAAAAACTTTCTCAATTCCTGATTCATAAAAGTACTAGATTAAAAAAGTAGTTGTATTAAATTACTAAGTTTTAGGAGTAATTTGTGTTATACCAATAGACAGCAACAGATAATGAAAACAGAATTTCATCTGAAATTGTGCTAACACAAAAGCTGAAAGCATATACTGGCTTTGGGACTGGGCAACAGATGTAAGTTCAAGAAGACTGTTGCCAGGAGACTCACCCCTGAAAAATGGTTACTACAGGCTGAAGAAAAGGAAATTCTTGTCACACAGATGTGCAAAATTTGATACCATAATAAAGTGGAAAACACTGTACTCTATGGATTCAGTTACCTGGTGTTACAGCCCATATTTAGATGTCCACAAAGCCTCATATGCTCCTAAATGGGACTGGGTCACCAGTGTGTGATACTGGATCGTGGGTGTGTGATACCCGATCAGTGCACTGATGGGTTTATAGTGGGGTGTGATGCTGGGAGGTACAGCCTGGTGGAAAGAGGTGGGTCACCATGGGTGTGGGCTGGATATATATCCCCTCCCTTGAGTCTTGATGCTTCCTGCCTGCCTTGCCATGAGCTCTTTCTCCTCTGCCATGCTTCTGTGCCATGCCGCCTTGCCTTAGAGCCAGCTGACTATGAACTGAAACCTCTACAAACTGTGGCTAAAATAAACCTCTCCTTCTTTAACTTGTAGGTGTCAGGTATTCTGTCCCAGCAATGAGAAAGCAACTAAGATGGCTAAGAAAGGAGCTATCAAAAGAGCACATAAGAAGTACCAGTTAGCTTCTAGTGGGCTCTCAGAAAATACAAGATGAGATCGATCGATTGAAGAAGGGACTCTTCTGATTATGAGCAAAATTTAGAAGCGATACAGAGGACCTAGGATAATTCCTTCTAGGCAGCAAAAGTTTCTCAAAGGAATACAGGTCTTCAAGACAATGATAACTTTAGGGCAGTAAAATGTGGCCTCAGGGCAAAGATGAAGTCAAGAGAGTGAGCATAAGATCTTCTCTTATGGCATGCCCTACAGACCACTTCTGCTGGATGAAAAGAGTTCTAAGGAGTTTAGAGCATTGTCTCCGAGCATCCTCATAGGCCAGGCAAGCAAGAGCCTGCCACAAACAAACCAAAACATGAAACCACAAAACAAAACAATAGATATAACATTTATAAAAAACTCACAAAATTATTTAGAAATTGTACTTGTGTAAGTACTGCCAGAAGGAACTATTCGGAAATGACGAACCTTTGGGCATCCACATTTGGTGCAAAGGAATCAGGCACAATGCTGCCCTAGTCTGTGAGAATCTCTGCCCATCAGTGACAGCCATGTGCTTCCTGTCTTGTTTTTGAAAAGAAGTTTCTAGGCCCCTCTCCATTGTATGGTTGGCATGTGGAAGGCAAAGTCACTTATTTTTTCCATTCAAAGATCTTCAGAATGAGAGTGGTTGAAGAGCTCATCGCAAGAAAACTCAGCACATAGGCCTGATTCTGCTATCATCTTAGACTCTGAGTTAATGTTATAATGGCATAGGGTTTTAAGAAGGGGTGAGTGTATTTTGCATGTGGGAGGAATGTAAATAATTTCTGGTCACTGAGCAGATTATGGCAGGTTAAAGATAGCTGCAAAATTTTTAATAGTTTCCCCTTCCTTTGAATCTAGGCTGGCTGTGACTACATGAAGAGGGACAGAGGCCCATCTTAATTCAGCCTTTTAGCTGGACTCTCCAAGACAGCAGTGAAACTACACTGAACCCTTCAGGGGGCTTTATCGCTAGCTGAATATCATATCAAGTGAACTTTGAGAAAAGGCACATGAATTAGGAAAACCACATTAGCTGAACTTTGACTCAATCCCTAACACTTCAATTTAAGCATTATTACATCTTTCCCTTTTCCCTACCACTCAGAACTGAACCTAGGGCTTTTACACTGAGATAAATCCAAGTACTTTTGTTTTTTGAGGTAGGCTCTTGCTCAAGTCCCTACGTTTTCTAGGCTGGGCTCACGCTTGTGATTGTCCAGCCTCAGTCTCTGGCGTCATGCCCATGCCTGGCCAAATTAAGTTATTTTGACTCACTAAAACATACCTTCTGTGGTTCGTTTTGGTTCCAATAACGTCTGTGGAGACGCCTCGCTGAACTTTGGACTTTTGGTCTCCACAGAAGAATCAACAGTAGTGGATGAGTTCATTTCTTGTGAAATACATTGTACTTTTTCTTCAACGATTAAAGGCTTGTTCTTTTCTCCTTCAGGAGAAACCTCTAAAAAAAAAAAGAAAAATCACACTAATTTTCAAAATGACTTGAATTTTACTTGCAATGACACTTAAAGGAAAGTTCAAAGAATTGCATTCTTTTTTTTTTTTTTTGGTTTTTCTCTGGTACCGGGAACCGAACTCACAACCTTGCGCTTGCCAGGCAGGCGCTTTTGCCGCTGAGCTAAATCCCCAGCCCCTAAGAATTGCATTCTTATGATGGAATTATTAGTTAAACTCTGTTACAAATTAGACATTAATACATGAGTAAGTCCAATTTCATTGCAAATATATATAGTTTCTAGAGTGGTTAAAAAACAATAATGTGTATCAGAATAGCATTTTAAAAATTATTAACAAATTGCTTTGTTCATTTGTAGTTAACTGATACAGTAGTTACTTCCAACTGCTCTGAAATTCTTCATACTTCTAACTGGTGCCAGGAGAGACCAGATTTACCACATAAAAATCTAGTATCTGTGCTTGGGTCATTTCCCTGCTTGTTTGCTGAAGATTTTACTTTATATCTTACAAACTCCTTAATACTAATTCTGTCATAACTGATTAGATTATTTCTAAATTTATATCAATAACCTCTGAATACCGAGGTCTCTCAGTTCACTGAACCTCTCCCTATCTCAGTCTTCACCCGAGCTTGGTAACTCCAGTGGTCATCTCCATGACCTTATCATGGATTATAGCTCCACAAAATTTATAATTTTAAGTATTCCACTGCCCAGTCTCCAATGCTCTTTTTTTCTTTTTAACTTACCTCCCTATACTACTCTAACTCTGCCAGTACCTACAATGCAACGATCCTGCCATATTTTCTTTCTCCACCATCTACATTAAAATTCATCTAAGTTCAATATGATCATCTTTCTTTTGCACACATTCTTAAAGCATGGCACTTACTTTGTTGCACTCAAATGGCAAAACCTCAACCCATCATAAATTCAATTCTCTGTTTGCCATATCTACATCAGCATAACTGAAATGGCTGGAGGAAAATAAGTCTTTGCACATTAGTGTCAATTACAATTCAGTATTTCTTGCTGTGGTTTAGACATGGCTTGAGTGTGCCCTCCTCAAAAGTTCATCTGTTGAAAATTTAGTTCCAAGTGTGATAATGTTAAGGGTGGTAGGATGTTAAGAGGTAAAGTCTAATGGGAGGTCACTGAGGGTGCTCCTTCTGGAAGGAACTGATGTGGTTCATCTGAAGCCCAGGTTACTTCCTGTGGAAGTATCATTATAAAAGAGCAAGCTTTCAATACTATTGCTTTTTTTATTTTAAAAAGAATAATAAAAAAGGAACAATAGCAAAATATCAACAACATAGACAAAAACAATAAAAATGATACAGGGTTTCAGAACAAAATGATAGGAATTAACAGTGGCTGTTATATTACATATTGTTATCTGCAATGAAGTTGCTCAGAACAGTAAATGCCTAATATCTTTTTCTTTTTGACCAATTTTGCATGTTTATATCTGGTAATCCAAACAACTAATGTGAAGACAACAATATGCAATATAACAACCACTGGTGAATTCCTATGATCTCGCTTTTCAAACTGTTCTGCCATGGAGCATCCTCCATGAAGTGATGCAGCTGGTGGGCCCTTGCTAGAGCTTCCACCATGCTGACTGAACTTACAGCCTACTGTGAGTCAAAAAGACTCCATTTTTCTGTAAGTTATCTATCACAGGTATTTTGCTTCAGTAATGGAAAATGAATAAATATAACATTCCCAAATGCAAGAGGGCATTTGTGTTGCCTTTGGTCCTATCAGAACACTGAGTTTATAGGAACTGTCCTTGGTTCAGTTAATTTCCTTAGGAAAAAAAAGTTGCATACAAGTATTTGTAAGTTCTTTTATCTAAAGGACACTAGGAACTGAGGAAACTAATGATATTTAGTGAACTAATGAAACTGCCTTCCTGCCTATGTGCTAAATCAGGTATTTCTTGAAATGCTGATCACACAGTAGAACAAAGCAAGCTAATGATGCAATTACTCTATAGTTTAATCTAAAAAGCCCCTCCCTACAATACCTAGAGAAAAAAAAATCTGTAGAGTACTGTAGTTCACCCAGTTGCCACTGGCCATTTCAAGTTCTCTCAAGTGACTGGTCTACTGTACCTAAACCTTCTGGCGATTTTTCTATCCAACCTGATACCCCTAGATGCTGGCAGTTTTCTGTCTAGTCCACAGGCACTGGGCCATATCGTCTCCTTTTAGGAAGTCCCAACTCTGTCCTTTCTGGTTGAGGCTTTAATAAGCCTTATTTTTCACAAGCTGTCTCTAGGTATTTTCTTCGGTCTCTTGCTAATCTACTCCATTGTGCCTGCATACTTGAGCTGTGGACAGGACAAATTAACATGGCATCCATGCAAACTTAAAGACACATGTGGGTGAAGGCAAACCACAGACAGCCATAAGACGCATGCAGTGGGGCTGGGGATTTAGCTCAGCGGCAAAGCGCCTGCCTGGCAAGCGCAACGTCGTGAGTTCGGTTCCTAGTACCGGAGAAAAACAAAAAAAACAAACAAACAAACAAAAAAAAAGACGCATGCAGTAAAAACACCTACCTTAATTAGCTCTTTCAAAAGAAATCTTTGGGGCTGGGGATATAGCTCAGTGGCACAGTGCCTACCTGGCAGGTGTGAGGTCATGAGTTCTATTCCCTGTACCCCAAAATGAAACAAAACCCAAAAGAAATCTTTGATCTAACTTACTTACTCTCTCTGTGGCTTTCCCTGACCTCTAAGGGCCACACATACTTGTACTATCATTAGTGAAGCTGTATTGATAAAGTCGTCTCATCCATGGCCCCAGAACATTTCACATATGACACCTCTAACACAAACTTTGCCGTATGTGATTCCCATGATGATAAGAATTGTCACTTCTCTGTCCTAAAATGCCTGTACAAAGTATATTCTTCCAAGTAATGTAGCTGGAGAAATAAATTAAAAAGAGGGCAGGTAACAACTCTGGGAAGTCCTTCTGACTATCCCAGCTAAGGTTAATTATTGAAACATCTCGGGACTACCTCTGTATGTCATACATACTTTTTATTATTGCCCTTCTCATGCAGTGTTACCATTCTTTTTTGTTTCCACTTATATCTATTCTCCTAAGTGGAAAGATGATCTTTTTTCTCTGTAAATGCACCATATTGAAAAGGACAGAGATCAGCATGGGGACAAAGGATAAACTCTTGGGTCCTTACCCTGTTTCTCATTAAAACTATGATTTGTGTTTTCTTCTGAGACTGTCAGGGACTTAAAAATTTGTCTTCACTAAAACTAAAAAACAACAATGATTAAACCAATGACTACTCTGTCTACAGATGTCAAATAGGCTACTAAAAGTAGAACAAAGCTTGACCTTCATTTAGGATCTCTCTTCTTAGTTATTTTAAAACTTTGGACCAAATCCCTTCTCAGCTCTCTTATGGGCATGTTAACTGTTTAAGGAGTGTCTGTCTAAAAGCTAGCAATACCTGTACAAGGTTGAGTAGCCCTAAATTTAAATGACCTATTTTATTCCCCTTCAAGACTGAGGACACTGAGATAAGAGATTTGGACACTCAACTACCAATGCAGGTTCAGGAGTTTCCAGTAATTGCCTTCAACCTAGGATTCCAGCAGAGCCCCCATAAAACTGAACCTATCCCAAGCAGAAACGAGCCTCTCATAGAGACTGGATTAAGTGATAAGGACTTCTCCAGAGACACCTGCAAAACCGGAACTGTGATACTGCTCAACCAGATCCTAGCCCACCCCAGCTCCCTAAAGCTGCCCTTGCTTCTTCGTTAACTTCCGTTGTTAATGGCCAGTGCGACCTTCTATTTGAGCTGTGCACCACTTGGCTCCTCAAGCTGGACTCTCTTCCCATTTTTTTCTTTCTTTCTAACTTTGTCCAACAAATCAGCCTACTGACAAACTGAAATGCTTTTCTGCAATGATGTCAAGAACTTATTATGGGGGCAAGATGAGATTTGTATCACCTCTTTGGGGACCTCCCTATATCTTCTCTGGTGACAGCATCACATATAACAGTGTGCTCAGCTAATAAATATTCAATAAATAGTTGCGAATCAAATTTTATTTTACTTTATTTTATTTTATTTATTTATTTTTTTCTTTTTGAGACAGGGTTTTGCTATGCAGTTTAGGCTATGCAGCGTAAACTGCTATGCAGCTTAGGCTGTCCTTAAACTCACTTTGCAGCCCAGGCTGGCCTTGAATGCATAGCAATCCTCCTGCTTCAGCCTCAGTCTGGGATTACACACGTGCACCACCATACCCAGCCTGGAGAAATGAATTTTCAAAAGTCACACAAGTAAATTTTCAGTTCCAATTCTATGTAGATAGATTTTCGTGAATATGGAGAATGAAAACTCTATTTTATACTGATTAAGTATTACTGATACCAAGTTATATATACTTAAGCCATAAAAATTTTATATAAATCAGAATTTGATGCTTTTAACATAAGTTCTTTTATATATATATATATATATAT
>NW_004955403.1:36718573-36832609 GCF_000276665.1 Chinchilla lanigera | reverse complement strand
TTTTTGGTTTTTCTCCGGTACCGGGAACCGAACTCACGACCTTGCGCTTGCCAGGCAGGCGCTTTTGCCACTGAGCTAAATCCCCAGCCCTGACCTGAATTTTTTAATCATTACTTTAAAAAATGTTTTTCAGACTGGAGGCATTTTTGTCTTGAATAAAGCATGAGGCATTCTGAAAATAGGTCCACACTGAGGTATAATATTACTATTAATATTACTATTATTCTTGCCAGGCCTGGTGTTACTGTCTTATAACCCCAACATGGGAGGGTGAGACCAGAGGAATGCTATAAGTTTAACGCCAGCCTGGGCTACCTAGTGAGTTTAAGGTCAGCTTTAACCACATAGTAACATCTTGTCTCAAAATAAAACAAAAAACCCCAACAAAATACTATTCTTGTTTTTGATAGTATTTTTCATGTACTTGCACAATTTACTAATAGAAGAGTGTGAAAAAACTGCAGATCTATATCCTTTGTATTTTTGCCTTTTAAAAAAATCATTGAGTTTATATACTACTTTATTCAGACTGTCTTTTTCCTTTATTTTAAAAAAAATAATGGGGCTCGGCATGATGGTGCATGCCTGTGATCCCAGCATTCAAGAGGCTGAGGAAGGATGATGGCTACGAGTTCTAGGCTAGCCTGGACCACATAGTGAGACACTGGCTCAAAAAAAAAAAGAAATGATTACTGTCTAGGAGACTGACCTTTAATAAAACGGTAGCGATCTACTTTTGCTTCTTCAGTAACATGTGCACAGGGGCTCGTTTCACTGTCTAACTCTCAGCATCCGGCCAATTCTGATACAGAACATGTCAACAACCTTACCTCCTATGGTATTTTACCACTAACCTCAGACATGAGTTTCACTCTAAACTTTAAGGAGAAACGGAGAAAAAGAATGACAAAAAGAGAGCACAGAAAGTGTCACACACACACACACACACACACACACTTCCCCAGACAGGAAAACTACATTCAATTTCCTTACCATAATAAACAAGCTATTTAATCTGAAAACACCTGTTTTATGCATGGACACTCTTCCTTCCGCACAGCTATAATCTCCAAACCCACATGACATATGCAAATGAGTGCTTTCTCCTGCCTCAGGACAACTGTCCCTTCCTACTCCTAGGAGAATGTCTGCTATAACTACTAGAAGTACCTGTTAGTCAGTGTAATTCCCAACTCCAGACAAAAATATACACCATTTATCTTAATACAATGCACCTATACTTTTTCCCATAGAAAACACTGTTCTGACTTTTCCAGCTCCTCCATGCATATTTCTTACTCCGTTTTATTTTGCATCTAATCCAGATCATGTCAGATCAAAATTCAAGAGTACCACTGAGGACAATTCTCCAGAAAGTAAAATTGTTTTTACATTATTTGAAGTGATTATAACAAAAAGATGAACTATCTCAAATAATTCACTTAAGTTGAAACACCTTAAACATTCAATTTTTAAAATGATAATACTTCTAGTGAGAAAGACAACTAGTCTCTACTTACCGCTTCTCATAGTGGTATTTTCCAATAGTTCTGTTTGAAGTTGAAGTTCAGCTTCTCCCAGTATCTTTAGAACTGAATCTGTAGGGCTTTTCCCCCATACTTTTCTTGGAGAGCCACTAGGTTCTAATTTAATAACCTCTCCCACTGTACGTTCTATACACAAAAAAGACACAAATAAGTTTCAATGATAGAACATACTAATAATGCATGTTTGGGGTCCTTTATCCAAATGAGTACCTCATGAGATAGCAATTATATCAAAAAGATATTGAACAGAAAAACAAATCCTAAGATATATACTTAAGTTAAAAAGGGCATTTCTAAGAAAATTTGTCTTCTTTTATGTCTGAGCATGATGGTACATGCTAGCACTCCGGGAGGCTGAGGCAGGAGGATCACAAGTTTGAGTTAAGCATATGCAATTCAGTGACTCAGTGAAACCTTATCTCAAAATAAAAATAAAAATAAAATGGCTGTTGTTATGGCTTGTATCTAGGTATCCCCACAAAGCCTCATGTGCTCAAAGGTGGAGCTTTTCAGAGCTGGCTGGATCTAGGGCATGTGATGCTGGGATTGAGGCATGTGGAACTAAATTAGTCCACTGATTAGAATTAGCATCCGTCTAGGTGTAGATGAATGAATTTACTGAAGACAGAAGCCCAACCCTGGATGTGGTTGGCATCACCCAAACGGTTTATAGCCTGGCTGGGATAACAGAGAAAAGCAGACTTGCTGCTTCGGCTACTGTTCTGTGCTAGCTCCCTTCTGCTTGCCATGTCATGGAATGTTCTTCCTCTGCGATACCCCTCTGCCATGCCAACCTGCTTTGGAACCAGCCTACTATGGACTGAAACCTCTGCAATCTGAGCTAAATAAACGCTTTCCTCCTTTAACTTGGAGTGTCAGGTATTTTGTCTCAGTAATGAGAAAAGTAATTAAGCTACATGGGACTGTAACAATGGTGCTGGGTTACACACACACACACACACACACACACACACACACACCAGAAAATTTGTCTTATATTTCATAAATAGGCAACTGACATTTCCCAGTAATAAAAATTTTGGGTGTACTATTCTAATAAAATTTGGCAAAGCATAAAATAGAAAATTATGTACTGAAGTTTGAGTTGTAAGAACATTTAATAGTAAAACATGAAGCATGTACATATCTATCAGTAATATACAGGATATAATATATAAGAAGGTATAGGAATACAGATTTTTTTTAAAAAATGCAGAGGTCGGGGCTGGGGATTTAGCTCAGCGGCAAAAGCGCCTGCCTGGCAAGCGCAAGGTTGTGAATTCGGTTCCCGGTACCAGAGAAAAACCAAAAAAAAAAAAAAAAAAAAAAATGCAGAGGTCTCGCTATTCTGCCTAGGCTAGTTTTGGATTTATGAGCTAAAGTGATCTTCCCATCTGAGACTTCTAAGTAAGTAGCTGGGAGTAAAGGTGTGTACCAAAATGACTACCTTCAGTTATCTGGATTTCCACTGGCACTACACAAGTTGATATAGCCTAATGCATCAATTTCATGAAATAAATACACACAAATTAGCAATTAATACTGTATTGAGTTTTTACAACCAACAGTGTAAATATGGAAGTAATTTTTAAAGGGATAAAAACAGAGTAGAGAAACCAGAAATAGACACATAATTTAAATTCATTTATGTTGACTGGGCGTGGTGGCACACGCCTGTAATGCCAGCACTCGGGAGGCTGAGGCAGGACAATCATTGCAAGTTTGAGACCAGTCTGGGCTATAAAGTGAGCTCAAGGCCAGCCTGAAATGCATAGTGAGACCCTGTCTCAAAAAGACAAAAAAAAACCCAAAAAACAAAACAAAACAAACAAACAAAAAAACCATTCATTTATGTTTGACAAAGGTGTCAAAGCAATATAATGGGATGTAAATGCTCTCTTTTATCCCTGTGGTACTCAGGGTCTTTGCACTGAGCTACCTTCTTATGTTTATTTTGAAACAAAGTCTATAATTTGCCTGCACTGGGCTTGAACTTGTGATTCTTCTGTGTCAGGCTCTGGAGTAGCTGGCGTTACAGGTCTGCACACTGAGCCTGGCTAAGTAAAATCTCTTTAACAAACAAAATGTCTGCACATTAATATGAAAAAATAAAGTCCAACCCCTTCGATGCAGAGAACGAAACCCTGGGGGAAGTCAGTGGTCTTTCTAAACTGAGACGACAGAACTGGGAGTTCAGGGAGGCCAAAGTGGCTCATGTTTGCAAGATAGAGACCACCTGAAAGCAGTAGCTGAATAATAGGTGGAGCTCACACAGGGGCAGAAATAGTTCTATTTCCATCAGTCAGAAAAGAAATTCGTGCAAGTCACAAGGCATCAGGCAGATTATTCAGAAAGACTGTTGACTCAGTAAAGAGGAAAGATTAGCTGTAGACTAAACACTGCTCAGTTCTACTTAACAAAGTTTAAAAGCAAGACCTAAAATAGGTCAGGCTATTCACAAGTAACTGAATTACGTCCCAGCACAAAGGTCAAGAATATTTATAGGAACACAAAAATACAGAGAATCCACAAATTAAAATTCACAGTGTTTGCTCTTCCCAAAGAACACGAGCATGCACAGAAGCAGGAGAACATGACCTATAATAAAGTGGGACAAAAGTCAACCAATTAAAACCAATCTCCCAATAATTGTGATGATTAGAATAATAGACAGGGAACATTTATAATTGTTACTATAGTTGAGTTCCATATGTTCAACAAGCTAGAGGTGTTAGAGAGTTAGCTCAGTAGCACAGCGCCTGCCTGGCAAGCGAAAGGTCATGAGTTCAATTTCCAGTACTAGAAAAAAAAAAAAAACAAGCTAGAGAAACAGTGGTTATGGTAATTAGAAGAAAAATATTAACAGGTTATGGTAGAGAAGAAAAATATTAACAATTGATAATGAACTTGTAGAATTTTTCAAATTTGATGAGAACTGTACACTCATAAACCTAAGAAGTGCAACAAAATCCAAGCAAAAGAAGCATACTGAAAATGACAGCAAGACATATCACAACCAAATTCACTAAAACCAAGTTTACAGGGAAAAATCTGAAAAGCAGCTAGAGAATACTGAGACACATTACATACACAGGAATAAAGCTAAGAATCAGAATTAGATTTCCCATCACAAGTAATGTGGACAGTAATGTCATTAAAGCAATAAAAAAAAGAATATATCACAGCCAAGTGTGCTGGTGCATGCCTGTAATCTTAGCACTTGGGAGGCTGTGGCAGGAGGATCTCCGTGAGTTCAAGGCCAGCCTGGGCTATATAAGTGAGTTCAAGGCCAGTGTGAACTATATAGTGAGACCCTGTAAAAAAAAAAAAAAAAAAAAAAAGAAAGTAAAGAAAATAGGTATGTCAACTAAACTTTTATCTCATAAAATATTTGCAGAAGGAAGGCAAAATACTTTTACAGAGCTAAAAGAATTCATCATTATAACCATTTGGATGGAGAACAAATAACCAGGTTATTTTAGCCAAAATAAACCTTTCCTTTCTGTTTAGAAAACAAAGAATTCATCAGCAGCAGGACTGCACTGCAAGAATTCTTAAAGGGAGCCTTAGAGGCAGAAGAAAAATGACACCAGGTGGGAATTTGCTTTACATGAAAGCATAAAGAGCACTGGTCATGCTAAGTACATGGCAAATACAGAAAACCTTATCTCGTATTATTTAAATCTCTTTAAAGTTGAGATACGACAAAATAAAATGGCAAAACAACACCCTAAAGGCTGGAAGGGAATAAATGCAGGAATACTGTAATGTTCTTATAGTTGAAGTGTAATGAATCACTTAGAAGTGGATTATGACAAGTTAGTAATATATACTATGACTTCTAAAGGGAATACCAAATAGCAGCACTACAGAACTACAGCTAATGAGTCAGAGATAAAATTGAATCATAAAAAATACTCAGCCACCCCAAAAGAAAGCAGAAGTGACTGTAACAATACCAAAGTAACATTTAAAGAAAAAATTTAAAAAGAAACATCATAGAATACAGATGAACCTCAAAAATAACTATGCTGAGTGAAAGAAACTAGATGCAAAAGAACACAAGGGCCAGTTTACATGAGATTCTAGAAGAAAGAAAGGTAATCTACGAATGGAAAAAAACTGCCTCTAGAGCTAAGTGGCAAAAACTGACTGGACAGGGACATGGAACCTCTTGGGGTGATGCTGATGTTCTATATTTTGGTAGGGATTTAGGGTATGTAGGGCCAAGCAGTTGCTAAAACTCAGAAAATGTACTTGTATGATTTGTTCATACATTTAATAAAAAAATAAAAGCTTCTAAATAAATATTGAACTCTAATAATTATTTTCAGGGAAAAGTATACTGATATCTGCAATTTATTCTGAACTCTATTAAAAAGATAGACTAATGAATAGAAGGATAATACTGACCATGTAAGCACAGTAAACTGTTAATGATTAGATTATAAATGGAAGTTATGTGAAATTATAACAATTTTGCTATGCGTTTGAAATTTTTTACAATGAAATGCCAGAAGATTAAGTGATTTTGGCACTACAATGGACTATTACATGGGTATGAAATATAATTTTTTCTGGAGGCAGGGTCTTGTTATATAGTTCAGCCAGGGCTTGAGCTCACTTTGTAGCCCAGGCTGACCTTGAACTCTCGGCAATCCTCCTGCCTTAGCCTCCCAAGTGCTGGGATTACAGGCGTGTACTGCCACACCTGGGTTGAAAAATAATTTTTCATATAGTAGTATAAAAAGATTTATAAGATACAAGTAAAAATATACAAGATACAAGTAAAAGTACGGTCCAAAAAAGTACAAATGATACGTAATTATTGTTTTATTTCTAAGGAACAAATATAACTGATTAGCCAATTCTTGTGTTTTCATTCACTCATGTCTATTCTTCCCACTTTAAGAAAATCAGGTAGTTATTTTTCTCAACTCTTGTAAAACACACTTGTATTTTCTGGGCCCTCCTTCCCTGTCTGGCCTCAGAGATTCTCTAAATCATATCCAGCCCCACCATCTGAGAGATCTCACAACAGGGGCAGTGGCTGTCCTCTTATTGACTGACCACTTTTCACGTTAAAAGCCGTGCTAAATGTTAGAGAGTTCAAAACATACAGTGCAAATCAGACAAGCTTAGTCAGACATTGATATTTTAAAGGAAACATAGGAGAAAGATACTAAACAAAGGAGGAAAATAATCACAATATGTCATTAGTTCTTTAAAGACAGTAAATAATAGTCTGTTTCAAAAGTGACAGAAGAGGTCTCCTATTCATAGGCTATATATGTTGGTGTGTGTTGGGTGTGACAAGATCCAGTATGTCAAATGCTGTAAACACATAATGTAAGGGCTTTTCACTAGGAGAAGAATTAGAACTACAAATAGGTAACTTTATTTTTATATTTTTAGTTAACATTTTTGAAGAGTGTGCTACAGAGAGGACCTTCATAAACAGAAGGAGAGCCAAGAACAGGGGCAGAGAGGAAGGACATAAGCAGCTACCTAAAGCACTTGGTGAAGAAGAGGAGCACTGTGGGGAAAAGGGTGGCGTGTTGTACGAGCTGAAACGTGAGGGGGAGTTCACAGCGACACAAGTAAAAGAAATGGAGAGAGAGCAGGCAAGGCCCCAACCAAGGGGGAGAAGCGCCTGAGAGACGGTGAAAAGGACCTTTATTCTAATTGGAATGGAATCAATTAGGTTTTAAAATGGGCCAGTGACATAATATACTTTCCTTTTCTAATTAGCATACAATAATTTCAAGTCTCTTTTCACACGGTTACAACGACCCTACATCCCTACTAAGTAACATCTTACCTTTCCCTTCACCTCCACAGTTTAGTTTCCCTAAAAGGTTCTAAACTCTCCTTTTCTACTTCCTCCTTCCATTAACTCCTTAATTGGATTTTATTTCTGCCTCCAGCACTCTAATTTAAACCCTACTTGTACCAAGATCACAATGCCTCTTCTGTGACAAATCCAGTACAAATTTTTAGCCTTCAATTTGTCATCTCTTTCTAAAGTGCTCTCTTTTTCCTTATGAATCAAACCACAGTCTCCTAATTTTCCTAACTCTGCCTGTTCTTTAATTTTCAGAATTCTTCCTCTGATGAACTCTGAGTTTCACATGAAGCCCCACAGATCTGCCTTCCAGTATGCCTTAAATATGTTTTCTTCATTACCCTCCAGTAACTTAGTGAAGGGTATATTAACTTCTGTGTAAATTAGTGCAATATCCTCTAAAAACTGCTGTTGTAAGATGGCATAGGTTAACTGTAGATATACTATTTTATAAATAACCAAAACTAGAAAAAACATGTAAGGCAGCAGCTTTAAGACATTAGATAAGAGGTAATGAGAGAAAATAAACAAACACTGATTCCTGTGATTGCCCCAGATTACTGCCTTGAGAGACTTTCTTGGCTGCAGCTAAAGAGGGAACCACATCGGAGTTCGGGAGACTCCCAAAGTTCAGAGATCTGCAGAGGGTAACATTATTAGTGGGGTAGTGATCGCAATGAATGCGTAAGACAACTACCTAAGGTAGGAAATGAATGCTAAAAGGATTTCAGGGAATAAAATGATTTCAGGGAATACATGTAAGACACAAAATAGCATCTATTGCTACCAGTCCCACTGGAAAACTTTGTAATTTGTAGTGCAATGGGTAGAGTAGACAAAAGGATCTTATCCCTATAGTGTGAAAAAATTAGTATTAATCCAAACATCGATCTAATCTCATCTCATGAATATTGAAGATTCACAATGTCTGACATCCAACCATAAATTCTAATCATATAAAGGAATATGACCCATAATAACAAGAAAAAGTAATCCATAAAATGAACCCAAAACTGATACAGATGTTAACAATTAATAGGCCAAATACATTAATAAAGATTTTAGTACAGTATGCCGTATGATTCAAAAGTGAAGTAGACAGACACGTGGCGATATAAAAACAAGATTGAACTTCTACAGATGATAAAAATATCTAAGACAAGGAATATACTGGATGGGATCAATACATTAGGATGGCAGAAAAACATGGTCATCTATTAAAGTTAGGGCAATACAAACTATCTGGAATGGACACACAGAAAAAAGAATGTAAAAAAAAGTGAAAAGAGCATCTCTGAGGTAAGAGGCAGCAAGTGAAATTTGAGTCCCCAAAGGACAGAAGGAGTAGGAAGCACAGAAAAATATCTTAAGAAATAGTACCTATACTTTCCAAATCTAACAAAAATTATAAACCCACAGATCCAAGAAACTCAATGAACCCCAAGGAAAGGAAACAAAACTACACCAAGGCATTTCATAATCATATTGCTAAAAACCTGTATAAAGAGGAGTCTTAACAGACAAAAGTCAAGTCATATACAGAGAAACAAAGATAAGGACAAAATCTCTTTCAGAAACAATGCAAATGAGAGAGGGAGGCAATGTCTTTAGTGCATGGAAAGACAAAACTGCCAACCGGGAACTCTACTCCCACAGGAAACACCTTTTGAAAATTAAGGTGAAATACTTAATATGTAAAAGTATAAAGAATCCATCACTTGTACTGCAAGGAAGGTTAAAAGAAGTCATTCAGTCCAAGGTTACATGATATTACATGGCAGGAGCACAGAAACACAGGTCTAAACAAAGAAATTAGGAGCACTAGAAATAGTAACTGAGTGGATAAACACAAAAAGACATTTAAAAATTTAAATCTCTTTAAAAGATAAGAGTTCTGTTACTAACAAGAGGAAATAAGCACACATTGACCTGTGTGTACCATTAAATATAGCTACAAAGACCACAACAAGCCAGACGCAGTCTGCACATCTATGATGCCAGCACTGGGTAACTTTGTTACCCAGTGAGATCCTTTCTTTGAAGAAAGAAAAGTGCTCAGTTTGGTAGAGGAAAGGAAAGGACAGAACAGGACAGGACAGGACAGGACAGGAGAGGAGAGCAGAGGAGAGGAGAGGAGAGGAGAGGAGAGGAGAGGAGAGAGGAGAGGAGAAGAGAGGGGAAGAGAGGGGAGGAGAGGGAAAGAGAGGGGAAGAGAGGGGAAGGGAGGGGAGAAGAGGGGAACGGAGAGGAGGGGAGAGAAGGGGAGGAAGAAAGAGGAGAAACAAGGGAAGGAAGAGAAAGAAAAAAGTGAGAAGGAAAAGGGAAGGAGGAAAGGGAGCAAGAAGGAAGGAAGGAAAGAGGGATGGACAGGCAGACGGATGGCAGGGGATGCAGCTGAGTGGAAAAGCCCTGGGTTCAATTCCCAGTACTGTAAAAACAAACAAACAAACAAAATAACTAACTAACCAACCAGCACCCCCACAGCAGTCCCAAAACTCAAAAAAACAAAAAACAGGACAAAATGTATAAAGCAGCTATTTGAGAACTCTGAAATACACAAAGCTGCTGCACCGGGAAGACAGAAACTGAAATACAGCAAAGCAGTGGTGGAGTAGCCAGCATCCCTGGGGTTCAGGATTGAAACACAGCAGAACTCCAGAAGCAGGCACCAGGGTGCAAACAGACAGCTCCAGGAACAGCTCTCTTGTTCCAGCCTGAGCAACAGGGAATGGAAAGCCTAAGGCTTAGACAGAAAGCAGAATCTCCCCATATTTTTCTTTAACCTCTTTATCTTTTCCTTGGCCCTATACAATCCCATGATGGCGAGAGGAGCAGCTGAAAATGGGACCCTCACATGAGACAAACCGGGGCGAGGAAACCTTTCTGTTAGGCGGAATTATGGTACCAAGAGGGCAGGGCCAAGCCCCGTTGCTGTTCCTAACTTCTGGCCACATATTCCAAGTAAGTCTCAGCTTTCTGTCAGATGATGAAAGAGAGGAATCCGGGGGAGCTGGAGAACACCAGGCGATAGAGGAGAGAACATCCAAGGAAGTGAGCCCAGAAGGCTGTCTATGATTTCCTCTGCATACCCTCCAAACATGCACACGTTTCATCTCTTTAGCATATCAAAGACTCTGGAAACTGCACTAACGGACCACTACCCAGGACTCAGATCAGTCAGGGTGCACATGCTAAGTACATCCAAACAGACTAACAGGTTTGAAAAATGAACTAACACTGAAACCGTAAACCAAGAAGGCACTATAGGGTCACATTAAGCCACTAAGTTGTCCCTGTTGGGCTCAAACTTGTGATCTTTCTGCCTCAGCCTCCCAGTGTTCTGGGATACAGGTATACACCACCATGCCCAGCTCAGAAATAAAATTTCTTTGGAAATAAAATTATAGTCATACATACTGTTGCTTTGTTCAACAGTTGTCAGAGTTGAGAAGTTGCAACAGATACCTGAAGGCCTGCAAAGCCTAAAATATTCAACATACTGTCATTTAGAGAAAACATGCTGACCCTTGTTTTAAAGTCTCTGCGTGCACTCAGAGTACCTCTGTATTATTTATTAGAATCAACATGGAGAAGCCTTCCTGACTGCTCTGCTTAGCCTTTCCAAGACTTTGTGGCTGCCAGCCTTTGTCAGGCGTTCCGAACACCGGCCATCCATGCTGACTTGGAGCCAGCGCCCCGAGCTTCATGTGTTCTCCTTACTCCTGGGTCTTGGCGATTCTCTGCCCCAAACCTCTGCTTGCCTTTGGATTAGCAAACTACTTCTTTCCTTCAGCACGTCACATTTTCTAAAATCACTTCCCTGGTTTCCCAAGACTGATTTATGCCTTCATATATATTTGTCATGGTTTAGATCAAGAATGTCCCGCATGGGCCACATGCGCTCACAGGTGGGGCTTTCTAAGTTGACCAGATCATGGGGTGACACAGCTGACTGCTCTTAGAGGTGGAGCACTGGCGTGTGACCTGGAGGGTGTATCACCCTTGCGCCGTTCCTCTCTTCTCTCTCTGTTTCCTGGCTGCCTTAACATGACCTGTTTTTCTGCCAGACCCCTCCCACCATGTCTTTTGTACCTTGCAGCTGGCCAGCTATGGACTGATCCATGAGCCAAAATAAGCTTCTCCTTCTTTAAACTATGGGTGTCCAGTATTTTGTCCCACAGATGAGAAAGTAACTAAGGTAGTATTCTTACAGTAGCTCCTTACTTGCTACCTTTTCCAGCACACACTACCCCACTTAAGTGGAGGGCTATGTCTTAATGATTATCACATGATATTGCTTAAAAATAGGCAGCATATAATAGATAATAAAATTGCTGAATAAATAAAATAAATGTAATCAAGTCTTAGGCTTTTCTTGAATGCAAGAAAGAATTCAACAAAAATATTTCATCCAAAAATTACTTAAAATTAAACCTGTTCATGGTCAGACTCGCCCTTATTTAAGCTCCATAAGAACACATATGTTTCTACTTTGTTGACTGCTGTATCCCTGGTGCACAGGACAGTGTAAGAAAATAATGGGTACTCAGGAATTATTGCTGGATAAATGAATCATTAAGTTAGATTTTCTCAATATCCCAGCTAAGTGCTTAAGGGACCTTTTTCAGGTTCTATCAAAGTTCATTCTCTGGTTCTCATTAGGAATCATTCCTCTCTGTGCATGGAGGAGCTTGTAATCCTAGCTAATTGGAAGGCTGGAGCAGGAAGATCAGAAATTCAAGACAAGGCTGGGCAATTTAGTGAGAATTACCTCAGTAAATTAAATTAATGAATGAATAAACAAATATAAATAAGTGAAGTAGCTCAGTGGGTTAGAGACCTTACCTAGCATGTGTGAGGCACTGGGTTCACACCCCAGTATAAAAATAAACCAAGAATTACTCCTAGTAACAGATTAATATAACATGGCGTAAAAGGTTAAAGTAATACAATTACTTAATATAACCATTTAATACAGTTTAAATATGCATCATGAATACCATCTCTTACACTATACAATTCTGCATAAAAATCTTTGCTATTCTTTAGGCTGACTCATTTTGTACATTTTTCACATTTTACTAGGAAAGGGTAGCACTTCTCTTCTAGGAGAAAGAAAACCAAAACTGAATTCTTCCTGGCTCTCTTAATCCAAGTGTTAGTTCCTTCAAAGGGCAAGTCCACAGCTTACACGTATGTTAACACAAAATAAGACATTACCGTGTTTATACATACTTTCAGTTGCCAAGAAGGACGTATCCAGCGTTAACTCATCCAGGGGAATCACAAGTTGACCTCCTATCTCCCACTTTTTTCGATCAGATGAAATTGATTTTTCCTTTTCATTATCTTTGTCATCTTCAGGAACAATCATCTCACAAGTATCAGACAGATGCTGCTTTCCTTTTTCATCTTCTTGAGCTTTAAGGTTTTCATTTAACCTCCGCAGTATTTCTCGCTTACTCTGTAACAGTTATGCTATATTTTAGAATCTACATGATGAAGTTAAATGACTGACAGAAGTCGGGGCTGAGGATATAGCTCAGCAGCACAGTGCCTGCCTGGCAAGTGCAAAGTCCTGAGCTCGATCCCCAACACCAAAAAAAAAAGACTGACAGAGAAACTTTGAAAATTGCACTTACTGAAACAGCACTGTTGGTTTTTTGCATTTCTTCTGAAGTTTCATGGGAATCAATTAAACTTTTGTCCTAAAACACAGATAGTTACAGAGTAAGAAATACTGTTATTTTAAAAATCTACCTTTCTGTTTGCTTTGGCAAACATATATTGAAAGTCTACCTTAAAAATGCCAGGATTTTTGCTATTTTTATTTGTACATCAAATTGCTTGCTGTGAACTTTTTATTCCCGTAAATTGCTAACAGTTTCCTTCATTACTAGTAATGATAAACATTTAAATATTATCAATTAATAGACAATGTACAGAAGGGCCAATTCTCAATTATTTTTCATATATTTGGAATATTGCTCACATGTTTAACTGTATCCTCCTCCTCTTTGGTATTTAACTTTTGGTAATTTAAAGTCAATGGGAAAAATAAAAAACTAATTCAAGACAGGCTGTGCTATTCTGAAACTGTCTTCATGTTTATACATATATATTTTTTTTTTTTTTTTTCTTATTAAGCCATAGTATTAAACATTTAAGCCACAGTATCAAACACAATTGAGGACTGGCTTTCTTCTCTAAGTAAAGATGATAACAAGAATGAGTTTTGTGCCATATGCTTTATTAACAATATGTATTTTGTTTTCTGATTAGTGTAGAAGTAATCTAGACCACCTAGAATTTAAAAATATTTCAAAGGAGAAATTAGTTGTTATGAAAACCAAAGGTATCTTCAAGACTCGGAGTAACTAATTTTCAAAGCTGTAAATAAGCAATGTTTATCCATATAATACAGTAAGAAAAAATTTAATTACATGATTACCTCGTTTTAATAGCTGAAAATAGGTATAGCAGTCAATTTTAAAATAATACATGCAAATGAGACAAGGAACATTTTACCCAGTAAAGTGGCCAGGAATTATCAGTCGCTACAACCAGAGAGATGAACAGCTACTTGAGATGTAAGACTGGGTACCAGGAAGGAAACCACACAGTGGTATCTAAAGTTGAAGTGAACAATGTAGCACATGCAAAGTCATTATGAGAAAGAAAAAGAGACAAAACCTACTTGAAGAACAATAGTTTGTTATATGAAGTTCTGGAATGTGATCAAGAAACAAGACTGTCCTACTAGGTCTTATTTTCAAGATAAATACAAACGCTGTAAAAGATTAGTGTACCAATCAATAACTTCTGTAGTCTGTAAAAACTTAATAAAATTAAATGAATAAAAGGCATAACAGTAACAGGGAAGGAGAAAAAGGAGTTAATGTATTATGATTCAATACACTATTTTCCTTTATTTCTTTTGAAATCTAAGTAGAAATTCCACATCATAAGCCCGTCCATCTCAACCCAGAACTCTTACCAGTATCATGCTTCAGAAACCTGACATGATACTTCTAAGTTTAAACTTTATACTTGTCCATGTTTCTCTGTTTTATGACCTGCATGGCATACACAGCTTCAAAAGTAGAAGGCAGTAATTTATGAATTAAGTGCAATTACACTGAATCCTCTACCATTTACTGTGTCACAAAAATTCAAGTAAATGTAAACATGTGTTGGACTCATGTGTTGGACTCAAGTCCAAGAATTAGTTATTTAAGTATCAAAGAACTGGAGGAGGGGTACTAGGGATTGAACTCAGAGCTTTCACACTGAGCTACATCGCTAACCTTTTTTATTTTTTATTTTGAGCCAGGGTCTCACTAAGTTGCTCAGGCTGGGCTTGAACTTGCAATCCTCCTGCCCCTGTTTCCCACAGTGCTGGGATTATAGATGTGTACCAGTAAGTGTGGCAAGAAATAATATTTTAAAATGTAAAGATTTATTAACGATGAGGGTTGTAGTATAAAAATGTTTGTTGCTTTATTTTCAGTACACTTCTGTATATACTTTATTCATTTAATAGGCCTTTAAGGTAGAAAAGAGTCATTTTGATATACAGTCCCTCTAAGTATCTCAAAGGATGGGTTCCAGAACATCCCCATTCCTGCGAACACCAAAATCCACAGATGTTCAAGTCTCTCATATAAAATGGCATATTATTTGATATAATCTATGCACATCTTCTATATACTGACTATACGTAATCCCAGATTACTTACAGCATCTAGTGCAATGTAAATAGTCATTGTACTACACCATTTGGGAATGATGACAAGAATGAAAGTCTATGCTCAGTACAGATGTGATCATGGTAGGCCTCAGCACACAGTGCACATCAGCAGCAATACCGTCTTTTTTTCCCAAATATTTCAACACTACAGATGTGGAACTCTCAGAAATAGAGGGCTGAGTATATAATTATCTACCATGTAGTCCTGTACATAAAATCTGAGCAGAAAAGTTCAAATTCTGAGTAAACCCAATAAATCTTGAGAAATAACTTTTTTCCCATAGTAAAACTAAAGGAAACATTAGAAATATATGCAATTTTGTTAAATTACTTTGAAATAACCTTTCATTTTGAAGACTTCTAAATGTTAGAACACTTACCATACCAACTTCTTTCAAAGCCGACGTCACAGAAATAACAGATCTTATCTGTTGCTTTGATGGGGAGCCACCTGTTTCATGGTGTCCCGAAGGTGGAGGAACATCAGAGCTCTTTACTCCTTTAGCCACCAACTATAAAAAAGAATTTAATCAACATACTTGGGATTTTTACATCTGCAGGAAGAAATAAAAGGCTACAAAATCATTTTATGCACTCTATATACAAGTTAGTTTTCTCATTTCTCAATTAGTTATTCAGCAAGGCAGTGGGACAAGTGTTGGGGATAAAACAATGAATACAAAAAAACCCCTCTGGCCTCATATGCAAACATAATCATGAGTCATGTAGTCCTACACAACTCACATCCATTGCACTATCAATGCTTTATAAAATGGTCTAAACAGTAATCTAAAATATTCACTATCAGTCTGCTCATTTTATTTTACTTTTTCTGGTACTGGGAATTGAACTCACGACCTTGCACTTACCAGGCAGGCACTGCGCCGCTGAGCTAAATCCCTAGCCCAGTCTGTTCATTTTAGTTTTAATCAATTATAACATTTGGTGACAAGAGAAATATTAAGTAACCTTACCTTTCAAAAAAAAAAACCTGTAATTTTTGCAAATTTTAGCAAAACCTTCTTCAAATATGAATATAAATCACCCAACATAGGAGCCCTTATTATAAAAATATCAACATAAATAGGATGGAAAGAATAACAGGTACAGATAATAAGTTTTGCTTCACTGAAAATATATTACATTCATATATGTGTTTTTAATCCTTACGTTTAGATTCTAAACAATCTGAAGATTCTAAACTTTTAATAAATACAAAGAAGTGGTATTTCAGGTACGCTAATAATAACAGAGCAAGAACTCTGCTCCGTACTTCTATTTTTCCTCAAATTAATAAGTGGGAAAAACAAAACACAGATAATAGGAAATAGGGAGATCTTTCTCAAATGGAAAGGGAGTAAGAAATGGTGGGAAGGTGGCAGGAGGGGAGAGAAAGGGGATGAAAAGGAATTGAGACCTGTTATGTACATGTACCAACTTCCCAATAAAATTAATCATTATGTAATGTAAACATAGACTAATAAAAACTAAAAACTGAAAAAAATGAGAATTTCTGAGGAATATACATTACAAACAATACTTACTTAGCATCTTTTAACAATAAAATAGTAATGCAGGTGTATTATTTAGGAATGTAGGTTGTATTTCTACACCAACATCTATTTTGTTAAAAAACAAATGGAAACATTGGTTTAATCCTACAACTCAACATTACTGAAAAAGTATACTGTTTAAGATGTGACTATTAAAAACTCCTTAAAATTTCTAGAGCTTGCATAGTCCCAAAATTATGTTGAAATATTTTGATATTGTTATGATACTTTTACTACTATCAAGTATATACCCAAAGGAATCATAAATTCTGAAGAAATAAAAATAAGTTCTAAAGTTCTGAACAATAGCATCCATTTTTAAAATCTGTTGAAATAAGTTATTTCTAAAACTAGAAGTTATTTCTAAAAATATCTGGCAGACATTATAATAGGAACAATAATGAAACTCAGTAATGTATTGTTCAGAAATGAGTAGCATTTATAGAACCCCAACTTTACTATGCAATATTGTTAAAGAAGTAATTTCTCCAATTTTATGAGAAAATAAATTCATAATATTCAATAAAAATTAATTTACCAATGAATTAAAATATATATTAGTTACCTATTAATGTCAAACACAATTCTGGATATCAAATATCCAAAGTAAGACTCAAAGTTTCTTATCAAAGTATTATAAACTAGGTAAGAAAGGGAAGACATAAATTAATTAATACATGAAAGAGAAAGAAAAGAAATGTGTGCTAACTAAAGTGAGGTTAAAGGAAACAATCAAAAACCAGAGGAATGACTGGGGAAAGCAAGAAGGGGGACTAGTAAGAACAGCCCTCACAGAGCAGTCAGTGTTTGAAGAGCCATTCATTGCTCAGGGAGGTTGTAAAATACAGCGGAACTTCGGTTCACAAACCCTTTGTTTTTATAGTGTGGTCCTCAAACAGCTTTTGGCAAAATTTTGTTTTTGTTTGTGAACTCGGGATCAGGTCATGAATACCACCAAGGCCATCTTTCACATACAAACATGAAAGTAGCCATCTCTTCCAGAATCGTGGAAAGAATTAAGTTTGTGAACTGAGGTACCACTGTATAGTGGAAGCAGGATACTCTGACTTTCAAATCGCAAAACTATCTCATACTAGTCCTATGATTTTTCATTATTTAATGACTTCTATGAACTTCAGATTTTTCTCTCCCTAAAATGGAATGTTATAATCACTGTTTCCTTAAATTAAAGATTTTGCACAAAGCATGCAGTACTGGATCAAATAAAAGGTAGAAATTAGAATTTATTTAGTTTGTATTAAATAAGGGTATTTAGATTGAACAACAAAAGAACAAAAGAACTAACTTGGAGAAAACAAGTTTCTGATTTCTAGAATACAAAATAAAAACAAAAACCTCTCATCTGTCCTTGATCAGATATAAAACTTAGGGGTTCTGTAAGGAGGTTTTGAGATATAGAAGTTGACAAGAAACAGAAACCCAATAGTCAAACTCTTTATAAATTTAAAGAAATTTTTAAAAATTAAAAAAATTTTCAAAATATAATTCAATTGTATGAATAACTAAATGAGAGATAATATGGATTTAACAATTTCATTATAGTAAGAATATATAGTAACACTGACTTCCTTTTTCAACCTACAATACAATTTATTCATGCTAATAAAGTTTATTTTAGAAGTTATTTCTAAATTTATTGCACAGATACCTATAATAGGAACATTGAGGAAGCTCTTAAAAGGGAAAGTCACCATTTACATACTCTAGGTAATTACACTTCAGTTAGCTGTCCTCTTAAAAATCCTTTCAGGGTAAGGATGTAGGAAGCTCGAACCGGATGACCCTCCCAGCACCCAACCTGTTTGCCAGCATTGGTCTCAGCGAGGACACAGCTTAGCACTGAGGAGGCTGTCATTGGCAAATACAAGATGTCATAAGAGAGACAAGATAGGACAAGGAATCTTGCAGGTCCCCAGATATCTGGAGACACACAAAAATTTACACTGGACACCTCAAGGACTTTGCCCACTGAGGTGCAGGACTGCCACAGAACTTTGATCACTGATGTTTAGTAACATTTTCCCACCTGATGCCCCTTGCCTTCTTTCAACCCCTATAAAAAAGGCCTGCTTTGCGGTTCCCTACAGACGGCCTTACCACCCTCTGTCTGCACTAGTGCCATGTTGCTTTCAAAAAAGCCTATCGAGTGGTCTCTGCTTTGTCTCTCATTCCTTACAGGATATAGTTTCACGGCAGAACACTATAGTATGAGCAAGGCCCTGGGTTTGAACCCCAGAAGAGGAAATTTTTTTTTCCTTTTTCACATGCATACGTAATTCGTACAGAACTTATACAAGGCTCTGGCACAACTCTCTGAAACTATAGGCATACTAGCCTAGGAAAAAAATTCTGAAAACCTTAGCAGATTTTGTTTTTAAAGAATGGTAAAAGTTGGGTAGGATTAAAAATGGGGCAGTAGACACTGGCAGCAAAATACATCCTCGGTGAGACCTCAAATTGAGACACCTAGAAAACCGAAGTAGATCTCTGGGAATCAGGACGGAGCTGACAGGAACACTAGAGAAATTGCAGAAACACAGCACAGCACAAAGAAAAGAACAAAGCAATCTAGAAAGCTGACCCGGCCTCACTGTGAGGATCTGTCTCTGCTAACGTGAGTGTGGAAACAAAATAGAATTTAACCAAAATTAAGACTCAACTGTCTCTCCCCCATATCTGTTGGATTCTAATACTGCAAACCAGGAAAGAAACCACCCTTTCACAAACACAGAGGAATTGTTTGAGACTCTTTCCTTCTTATGTTTTTAATCATAGTCTGTGGGAGGAGGTTGGGTATTATTTTTGGTTCTTTTCTGCTACTTTTATCTAGTTCTATTAACTTTCTTTTGCCCCTTAACAGGATCCTTTATCTTTTCTCTCCTCCTTCTCATCTTTTTTATTTTTCAAACTTTGCTTCTTTTATTCTCCCACTCCATGCCAACTCCACCTTTACTAGTATTACTATTAAGCTTTATTATTAAACTTTAGATAGTTCTATGCTATTATTGTTGAATTATTTTCTACTGTTAATGGTGGTATAGTTGTTATATTTAGTAGATAATTACTGTACATCAATATTTGCTCTGTTTTTGTACCTATATAATAATTCTAGATCTTTTCAATGTTTAAGGGTGATGCAATGGTAGCTTTCACTGGTTCTTTTGATATGTCAATATACAGTTTGTTTTTGACATTACTGTTGCTGATTTTGTTGCTACTGCCAGGGTGGCATAGCTGTTGAGTTCTGACCTAATCCCAATATTTAGTTTGTCTCTGTGCCATCAATAATACTGCAGGTAATTTCTCAAAAATTGGGTACTGGGACAATTATACTGCACCTGCCAAATTAATGGAGTTTGTAGGATCTTGGAACAAAGGCAAAGGCATATAGCTGGCCATATCTAAAGTACATCACTGAAAAGCAGACACTAATTAAAGGTATCTGCATATCATCAACAAAGTCTTTCCACTATAATCAACCCACAAACCTCAGCACAAAAAATAATATAAATAGGGGAAGACAAGGCAACAAAACAGCTCCCAAAACTCCCAACTCCCCTAAAACTGATCCATGGGCATAAATGAGAAAACCAAAAGCCAAACAGCTGAATTATATGAAATGATAAAAGACAGACAGACAGACAGATGTATATAAGAAAGAAAGAAAAAAAGAAAGAGAAGAAAAGAAAGGAAAGGAAAGGAAAGGGAAGAGGAAAAGGAAAAGGAAAAGGAAAAAGAAAAGGAAAGGGAAAGGGAAAGGGAAAGGGAAAGGGAAAGGGAAGGGAACTAATAAACTAATAAAAAGCTAGCTGAGCTAAGCAAAATGACAGAAAATCTGAGCAACCAGTTAAGCAAAGGATTTGAGTCTACAAAAAGATTCATAACAGAAAGCCAGGAGATTAACAATTCGATTTTTAAAGTATAGGCAGCAAAAGTGACACAGGAGATAGAACTGATGCAGATGACCACATACACAGAAACACCTTAAAAACAAGAGATTATGGAAAGCAGACAGAACAGCTGCTAGATGATGCAAATAAGACTAAGACTAAATGGAATTAATGAAAAATCAGAAGACAATACAAATGGCATTAAAATATATTTACAGAAATAAAAGCAGAAAACTTTGCAAGTATGAAGAAAAGATTGATGTATAGATAAATGAGGCAACAAAACACCAAATACCCATGATCAGAAAAGAACTTCTCCACAACACATTACAAGCAATTTAACACACTGTAATCAAAATCTCAGAAGTCCATAAAGTATAGAATCTCAAAAGCTATCAGAGAAAAGAAACAATTCACTTATAAATATAAAGCCATTAAACTTTATAGCAGACTTCTCAAACAACCTTAAAGGCCAGAGTTTGGAGAGGAATGTTTCAAATCCTGAAAGGCAACAACTTACAACTCAGCCTGCAAAACTGTATTTCAAGGTTGATAGAGAAATAAGGTATTTGCACGACAAAAAGCAACTTATGAAGTTCACGATCACTAAACTAGCACCCCGCAAAATTCTCAAGGCTATTCTAAAAAAAGACAGTGAAACCAACAATGCTAAATCAACACTAAAAGCGCTATTGAAATAAACATACTAGGAAAGGTGAGCAGTTAGGCAATAAGAGAGAGAAAAGAATAAGCAACTGGAAAACAATACAATGACAGGAATAAATGAATACCTTACAGCGATGACTCTCAATGTGAATGGTCTTGACTCTCCAGTCAAATGACACAAATTGTTTTATTGAATAAAAAAAACCCCAAAATCCAATGGTATGCTGTATACAAGAAACACATTGATTTTCAGCCTCTGAGTTTCTTTGAGAATAAAAGGATAGAAAATATTCCATGCAATGGAAGCCCAGGAAAAAAAGGAGGAGTAGCTATTCTATTTTCAGACAAAGTGGACTTCAAGTCACAACTTATCAGAAGCAAAGGTCACTCCATATTGATTTAGGGAACAATTCAATGGCAAGTTGTAACAATCATGTATGCACACTTAACTTCATAAAACAAACACTACTGGACATATAAGATCAGATAACCATTAACACAATTGTAGAGTGGGACCTCAATAACCCTATTATCACAAATAGATCAACTAGACAAAAAATGAACAAAGAAATATCAGCGTTGAACCCTAGTTCCTTTCCTTTTGAACAATTCCTTCCCATTTCATAATAGGGTACATTTTGGTCCTTATTTACTCTTTCAGTTTCTCATACCAGGGAGACAAAAAGATGTTTATATATGTGAGTATGGTTTATTTCACTTAAAGAGTATGGTCTCAAGTTGTATCCATTTATCTATAAAAGTCTCAAATTTATCCTTCTTTATGGCATAGCAGTACTCAATTATACAAAACAACTACATCTTTTTAGGCACTTCTTGGTTGGTGGGCATCTGAGTTGTTTCCAAGATTTAGGTATTACAAATGGCGCAGGTATAAAACAGGTGCACATATATCGCTGTGGTATGATGTTTTTAATTCTTCCGAGAAGATATCCAGAAGTGGAATAGCTGGGTCAAATGGGACTTCTATTCCTGGTTTTCTGAGGAATCTCCACATTGATTTCCATAGCAGTTACACCAAGCGATACTCCCACCAACAGTGGAGAAGGGTTCCTCTTCCCCACAGCCCCTCAAGCATTTGTTACTGGTTGATTTCCTGATGACAGCCATTCTGTCTGGAGTGAGGTGGAATCTCAGCATTGTTTTAATTTGGATCTTTCTAAACAGTGATGTTAAACATTTTTTCATATATTTATTTGCCATTCATATTTCCTCATCTGAGAAGTACGTATTCATCTCAGATGACCAGTATTAGATTGGGTCTTTAAATTTCTGGGGTTGATTTTTTGTTTTTCAATTCTTTATATATTCTAATATAAGTCCTCTGTCTGAAAGACAATTTGCTAAAATTTTTCCCACTCTGTAGGCTGTCTTTTCACTCTGTTGTTGATTTCTTTCTCTGTTGTTGATAAAAAAAGCAAAAGCTTTTTAATAGGATGAGACCCTAGTTATTGACTCCAAAAGAGGTTACCTTTCTTCCAGTAAACATATCTGGCTCCTTTGTCAAAGTTAAGTTGGCTGAGTGCATTTGGAGTTGTTTCTGCATCTTCTAGTCTGTTCCATTGATCCTCAGGTCTGTTTTTTGTCAGTACATGCTGTTTTTATCACAGTAGTTTTGTAGTACAATTTCAGGAATTGTAATGCCCCCTCCCTTGCCTTTGTTGCCAAGAACTGTTTTTGCTATTGTAGGTCTCTTCTGGTTCCAAATGAATTTTAGGAATGTTTTATAGTTTTGTGAGGTATATTAATAGTATTTTGATTGGGATTGCATTAAATCTGTATAACAACTCTGAGAGTATGGCCACTTTTAGTATGTTGGTACTTCCTATTTATAAGCAAGGGATATCTTTCCATTTTCTGATATCCCCTTTAATCTCCTTTGTCAATGTACTGTAATTTTCAATGTATAGATCTCTAACTTCTTTTGTCAGATCAATTCCTAGGTATTTCATTTTTTTGGATGCTATTGTGAAGGGTGGAACCATACTTTTGTACAAATGGATTTAATAGATATCTACAGTGTTCCATGCCAACAACAGAATATGTATTCTTTTCAGGAGGATATAGAACTTTCTCCCAAACAGACCACATAATAGCCCATAAAGCATGCTTACATAGAAAAGAACTGAAATTATCCCATGTATACTATCAGACCATACACAGTTCAATGAAACTAGAAATCAATGGAAAAAGATATTACAGAAAACATAGAAATTAAATAATATGCTGTTCAATAATCACTGAGCCACAGAAGAAATGAAGGAACAAATTAGTTACTAGAATGAAATGAGAACAGTAGTACAACATACCAGAACCCATGAGACACAGTCCCATAGAAAGCAGTCCTTACAGATTAATTTATACTTGTGAAAGCCCCCATCACAAAACAGAGGAAATTCAAGTAAACATGGTCCTAGAAAAACAGAAACAATTCAATCCCAAAGCCAGCACAGGGAAGAAAACTATAAAGCTCAAAGCAGAAATAAAATTGAGACATACAACCAATATAGAGAATCAATGAGTCAAAGAGCTGAGTCTTTGAAAGAATAAAGAAAATGGAAAAACTCTTAGCCAATCTTACTGAAAACAAATTATAAATACAGAGCAAAATAAAAGATATAAATGGAAAGTAGAGAAATGAAATATAAAACAAGTGCTGATGGGCCGGCAGGGAAAAAGGAACCCTTCTACATTGCTGGTGGGAAGGGAAACGAGTACAACCACTATGGAAATTAGTATGAAAGTTCCTGAAACAACTAAATACGAAAACTTCATTTGACCCAACTATACCCTTTCCAGACATTTCCCCTAAAGTTAAAGACATCATACTATAATAATACATACATAACCATGTTTACAGTAGCAGAACTATAATATCTAAGTCTTGCAAACAATAAATATGGCCATTATCAGATGAATGGATAAAGCAAATATAGTGTTTACACACAAAGGAGTACTGACTAGTCTGCCATAAAGGGGGATAAATTTGAGTCATTTGGAGGAAAATGAATGCAATCATGTTAAGGTAAATCAGACATACAAGCTTTCATATTATATGGTTTCTCTTCTATGAACAAGAGCAAAATAAAAGACACACAACAGGAAACAGGGAGATAAATTTTAGCAAAAGGGAAGGGAACCACGAAATGGAGGGAGGTAGGGAGGTGGGGTGGATACAGGAATGAGAAAAGAATTAAGATGTGTTATGTACATGTCCTAACTCCCTATGATGAATGTAGTAATCATCATCTACTGTAAACATGTACTGGTAAGAATGAAAATTTAAAAAAAGAAAGGTCATAGTAGCAAAACAGTCTCAAAAGTCTTTATTTTGAACTTTTGGTTAAATAGGCTATTAGTATATCTAGCAGAAGTGTTTCTATATTACTCTCTATATTAAGAGAAACTCAAAGTAATGGAGACAAAAATCTACTTTTAAAATTGCTATGAATTAAACAGAGTACAATCAAAGATAACCAGACTATGGAGAAGCTGTGATTGTGTGGAGATAGTGAAGTACATATTAAAATTTTCTTCACCTTGTTCATCTTTATCTATAGAAGCAAATCTTTTAACCCACAGAATTTTTCTTTTAGGACAGGGTCTCACTCTATAGTTGAGGTTGGCCTTGAACTCATGATCATCCTGCCTCAGCCTCCTAAGTACATGATTATAATTGTGCATGACCACACCAGGCAACATAAAATAATTTTAAATAAAGAAAATGTTCACATATTACATTAAAATTTTATTTTATTAAAAGTTATCTGACGAGTCTACAGTCTATGATTCAAGTGTATGACCCATTGTGTAAGATCAATTTATTGGCATTTATAACAATGTTCTTTAGCAGCTTTCAGTAAATGCTTATGTTCCATAATCAAATCTGTATTTGTCCCTCCTCTAGGGCAACTAAACAAACGAGAAGAACCCGAACTAATGAACAGGAAAAAGAAGTTCAGATATGAAATCTAAACCAATGAGCAGTGATAGGCCATTCTATTACCTTTATAATGACGTAATAACAAAACCCAGTCACTAATTGAAAACTCACAAGGTATCTCAGGGTAATTACCAAGACATGGCAACATCATTATAGGTCAAGGTTACATCAACAATTTATTAGTAGAACTTGGGTCTTCTGCGTAAAACTCATGGACATATTATTTATAACCACTTTCTTAAGGCTGTTCAGTGTTGAAACAGAGGGTAATAATGTATTTTAACTGTCAAAATGTAACAGAAAATGCCCCCCCCCCGGCCCCCGGACCCTCCAGTATATTCCAGTTTCTTAGTTGCCTATGTAACAGTTCCTGTTCCAGTTCCATCTTAGACAGCTGGTCACTCAGACAGCTGGTCTCTTAGCTGGTTACTATGATGCACATTGTATAAACCAATCCCCAATTGACAAGTCATTCTGCCTCTGTATTTCCTACTTGCTTATCCTATATAAACCCTAGACCACCAAAGATCCAGGCCTGATATTTTGGGAATGATCCTAATCAGTTCCTGTTGATGCAAATAAATCTGCCTCCAAATCCTGGGTGTCACTTCAGTGTTTCTGCTTGCCGTTGCATCTGGTGCACTGACTAGGAAGACCGACCATACTGACCCCTTTGGTTACCAAATGTGGCCCTTGAGGACAGAGCAAGGACCTCTCCAGGTCCTGATGGGAAGATGGGCCCTTGAGATGTCTCGAGTCTTCTCAGGGGTCTGGTGGAAGATTCCTGGCTCCCTACTTGAGTGGCTGACCTTGAACCCCAAAGGGAGGAGGAAGCCATCTGTCTGCCTGCCTGATTTCAGTAAGACCCCTGGGGACACCCAAGTTAGTCTGTCTGTCCTGCTGCTCAGCAAGCAGAAGAGCTTGATCAACTCTTGCTTGTTAAGGTCACCCTCTTGGTTAGCCCTGCACTTTCAACTATGACTGTTCCCCTAGAGGAAGACGATACCTGCATCAGCCTGAGATAACTACAATCCTGAAGTTCTGAAATTCTCCTCCCAGAGGTATGAACTAAGGACTTGCCTCGAGGCCTGGCCATCAACCATGCGGCTTCATCACAACCCCCTGCCACTGCTGTCAAATGTCACGGGAAGCACAAACAGGTATCCAGCATGACAGACTGGTAATCACCTTGGGTAAGATTTCTGGGCCATTAACAACACAGTCAACACCTTGTACTCTGTGGTTCCCGACCCATATATCCTTTTTGTATTGTTCTAGATTTAAAAGATGCCTTCCTTTGCTTGTGAGTTGCTCCCGTAAGCCCCTTCAACTGGGAAAATCCTCAGACAAAAGGTTAGCTCACTTGGATTAAATTGCTATAAGGGGTTAAAAACTCTTCCACTATTTTCGGGCAGGCCCTTGCTGTCACTGTTCCCCGAGCAAAGAAAAAATGAGGCTTCAAAACTGTAAAATGTTTATAGACTGTCAAACTAAAATACACCTCTCCTGCTTGCAAAGCCAGTTCAAGATCTCCCAGCTGCTGATGTCACCCGTGATTGCCCTTGGTATACATTTCCTCAGTCTTCTGCCACTCACAGCCTGATGGTATACCTGCATGGATCAAAAAAATGCCTTCTTCTGCTTTGATTGTTTCCTATCTGCCAGCCCCTCTTTGCCTTTCAATAGAAAGACCCAGGTTCTGGACTCAAAAGCCAAATGACCCAGACTCAATCTCCCAGAGGTTCAAAAACTTGTTTCCTCTTTGAAAACACATTTCTGATTAATGACACCCAAGCTGCCTGCTGGAAAGACACAAAAGCTCCGCTACAATATCAGGTAGAAACTGGTTATAAGAAAGAAATCCACAAATTTCTTAGAGCTGCTGGCTTCTATAAAATCTGGACCCTTGAGTTCACAAAAACAGTGATGCTTACTCAGACTGTCAGTGCCGGTGAGCACCCAGTGAGACTGTCAGTGCTGGTGAGCACCCAGTGGCCTGCCTGTACAAATACTTGGATTCAGTCAGTAAGGGCTGCCTCCCCACTTTGCCTCAGAACTCACAGAACAGCCACTGTGCTTCTGATCAAGAAAGCTGATAAGCTAACCTTATACCGAGACCTAACTGTCCGAGTGCCACATGCTATATTGGGATGAACTGTCTAAAAAATGGACCCCTGACAGATGCTGAGTACACCTTGTTTATTGATGTAAGCAGCTCTGTTAGGAATAAAGTCCAATAGGCTAGACATGCTATGGTCACCTTGAACAAAACTATTTTGGCCTAAACTCTCCTGCAAGGATGATCTGTACAGGAAACTGCTTCCTGCTGCTGTTTGGAAACCTACCACCAACAATGCAATCTAGTCTAGAGGCCTAAGAGCCCTCTTGGGATCCAACTGACTGAACCACAAAAACTTTACCCAGTATTCCTGAAAGAGCAGGGCCAGACCCGCCCCCACCAAATGGGTCTGCAAGCTCAAGCTGTAGGGCCAGCATCCTTACCCCTGCAGCCAGCTCAGGCTTCAATATCTGTGTCAGTGGCCTTGACCTCATGCACTACAGTAGACTCCTCATTGAAAGATATGCAGATTACACAAAAATAAAACTACATATAGCATACAAGACACAAAGCTCTAGAAAGGTTAAAAAAACAGCTTGTAACTCACACACATATAACCTAGGTGCATATTAACTACCTCTACAAGTGTAAAAAATCCAGCCTTAGATCTGCTGAAAAATTTACCTGGACCAGACAGCTCACTCTGAAGAGATGACAAACTCAAAGCCCTGCTCTGATGACTCTGGACATTGACCAGTCCAGATACGGCTGAAAGTCTGAGGACATATTTCATAGGATTGCTCCATACCTATTTCCCTAGATTTCTGTGTCTTTTCACACTGTTTTTCCCAGTCCTTGCTTTCCTGCCCTGTTAGCTGTGCTTTTTGCCTTAAACTTTATGGTTGGCTACCCCAAGAGAACAGAATAATCAAACACTTGACCAAGATGTGATGACTATCCAAGACACACTGGACACTCTCCTAGATCAGAATAACTCCCTCACATCCTTGCCAGAGTAATGTTACAGAACAGTCAGGCCTAAATTATGTCTTTTCCTAAAAGCAATTTAGGGAAAAACTCTATCATAAGACAATCTTGGGGAGCTTAGCTAGGGCCCATCCTAGGATCACTGACAACCCTAATGTTACTGCTTCTAGTTGAGCCTTGTCCCAGAAGATCACATGTAATATGCCTAGCAAAGATCTGCCAGGGAAACTAAAAGAAGGGGGAAATATAACAGAAAATGCCCCTCAGCCCCATGAGTATACTTCAGTTTCTTAGTTGCCCAGGTAATAGTTTTAACAGTTCCTGTTCCAATTGCTACTGTCTCTTAGAAACGGCTGGTTACTGTGATGCATAGCAGGTCACTATGATGCACACTGTATAAACCAATCCCCAATTGACAAGCCATTCTGCCTCTGTACTTCCTGCTTGCTTATCCCATGTAAGCCCTAGACTGCCAGAGATCAGGGCCTAATATTTTGGGAATGATCTCGATCAAGGCCTGTCAACATAAATCAATCTGCCTCCAAATTCTAGGTGTCATTTTGGTGTTGCTGCTTGCCACTGCAAAAAGAGAGCTAAACCCATATGCATAAATTTGATCAAATAAGACAAAGCATAAAAATCTAACTGAACTAGAGAAACAAAAGAAAGTTTCATATAAGGCAAAAACAGAAAACCAGACCCATTTTTTATTTTTATTTTTTTTTACAAAATTGATCGTAAGGCTAAGTCTTTGTGGTGGTTGGGGCACAGTGTCAACTCGATTTGCTTAGGATATACCTGGAAAATTGGTGGACTGCTGCAAAAATTTGGTATCCGAGAAGTGGGGTCATTGCTGTAAGTGTACCTAACCATATGATTAAGAAGCCTCTAGATCTAGTTTGTAGACATTTGGAAAGGTTTGAAAATTCAGGCTAGACAAGCCATAGAATGTTGTAAGACGAGCTTCATGGGTAATTCTCATCCAAGCTTGGAAGATTAGAATGCTGACAGGAAAATAGACAGTATGAGCCAGCCTTAGGAGGTTTTAATTGGGAACAAAGACTCCATTGGCAATTGTATTAAAGCCCCATGGATGCTGTACTCTGGTGTTCATCTTGTCAATGTTTTGCACACATCTTGAGAACTTGTGGGAAACTGAGACTGAGGGCAGTGGACTAATAAATTTGCAGATGAAATTTCACAACGGTCCAACGTTCAGGTTGTTGTATAGATATGGCTTCCTACTTTTAGCCAGATTTATAAGGAGAATTGGGAGCAAAAGGCAGGGAAGAAAAATTTTGAAAACTAAAATTATAACCCAGAAGGAACCACTTATGAAGTTGAAGTCCAAAGAAGTGTGGTTGCTGAAGACATTAGTGCCATTAAAAAGAAGCCGCGTACTTCTATAGGAACAAGAAGATGCCTGGAGAGCATCTCAGAATTCAGCAAGATCCAAGGGTACAAACATGAAAACCTTTCATTGGAGAAGAGATATCCTAGGTCCCTATTCAAGATGTGCCTCCTAGGGAACTGGCTCCCTGGAATTCATTTCACTGTGCTCAGCCATCTAGGCACTAAGAGGCCACTAAAGCCATGATCTAGGAGAATCTGGCTAAACCCCTGCAAAACTTTGTCATTCTCATGACTCTGGTTTACTGGCATACAGAATGTAAGAGTTGTAGAATCAATTCTACTCAGATTATAAAGGAAGGCCTAGGAGGCCAGGCAAGAATCCCCTGAGAGGGCAGTGCATGAAGCTGTGGAAATAAAGACAGAGGTGCAGTGGAAACTACAAAAGTTGGAGATGTCAGTAACATGGACTATTTACCAAGGAAAGCTACAAGCTATGAGTGAAGCTGGGAGGGGCGGGCTATAACCATCAAGGTTATAGGGTTGGAACCACTCAAGCCCTTTGGAACTCACATTTTACAACTGTGCCCCAGAAGCCAGCTATTGAGCTACGGGACATAATGTATGCTTAGGTTTCATTTTTGCTTTGGTCCAATTATTTTCTATCCCCTTATTCTTCCCTTTTGGAATGAGAATGTTTACCTTGTGCAATTGTACCTTTAGGTTATGTAACTGGTTTTCGATAATTATAGAGGTTCATAAGGAAGAGAATTTGAGTTGGTTTTCTGGACAATGGTACTACTGAGACTCTGGGGTAAGGGACTACTGTAGTTCCAGTTTTACACTCTGAATTATGTTAGGCAGAATTATTATTCCAGGGGATTGGCGGAACATACTTTTGTATTTCTTAGGGTAGGGCATGGATGTGTGGCCTTGGAATGTATATATGGTCCTTCATCTCTTCCTTTCTGGCATTGCTTCCTGCTGTGCTCTACTATATTCTTTCATCATGTTTCTGCCTTGGAGCCAGCTGACCATGGACTGAATCTTCTTAGAATATCAGACAAATTAAACCTTTTCCTTCACTATCTCTGTGGGTGCTAGATAAAGTGTCCAGCAGTCAGAAAGGTAATTAATACAATCTAGAATATACATGTACTTCTAAACATGTCTTTCAAAATTCAATCAAATTTTAAATATAGAAATTTGTAACATGAATAAAACATTGACATGACAGTTTCATAAGTCAGGTTTTTTTTAATGCTTTAGAAGCTTTTTTCCTAGCCATTTTCTTACAAGGTTCATAAATTTAAGGGATTCCACATTGCTTGTGTCTCCACAAACCACTTTAAATTATCACTACAGAAGCCTTTCATGTGTCAATTTTACTATGTGGTGAAAAATTAACCAGCAGTGCCACCAAATGACAAAACTCAAAATTTCACTTTTATAAACACATGAAATGCTCAGTGACTTTCTTTTGCAGGGGGTGGGTTGAAACAGGATCTTGCTATGCAGTCCAGGCTGACCTTGAATTCATTAGGTAGCTAAGGCTGGCCTTGAACTCATGGTGACCCTCCTGCCTCAGGCTCCCTAGTGCTGGGACTATAGGCATGTATCAACACACTGGGCTTTAGAGACTTATTCTTAAAGCACAGAGCAACAAATACCATTTTATCTCTAAATGTGACTTATTAGTAAGAATTTAATGTATGTTAGAAAGACATTTAAATGGTTTGGTTTTGTATTTTGAATCTAGAATAATTTTTTTATGTAGTCTAAAGAGCCTAAAGCTACATCATAGCCAAATTTTATTGAATTTGTATGTAACATCCTCAAATCTTCTCTGTGAAGAGCCAATACAATTTAAGCATTTCTTATATGAAATTCAAAATATGAAATGATCCAAAATTTGAAACTTTTGAGCACTGACATGATGCCACAAATGGAAAACTGTACACTTGATCCCATTTGATGGGGTACTGTCAAACACACAAAATTATTAAAAATATTATATAAAATTACCATCAGATATGTGGATCAAGTACACATGAAACATAAATTTTGTGCAGATATTTGAATCTTATCTCCAAGATATCTCAAATATTCCAAAATTCAGCAAAAAAGAAGAAAAAAAAAATCTGAAATACTTTTGGTTCCAAGTATTTTTGATAAAGCATATTTAACCTGTACTATAAAAAAGTATGTGTGTATTAACACTTTTCATGAACTGGCACTGCTACCAGGGTTCTATAACAATGTCTAAGAACAACTCAAAGTACATATAAGTGGAAAGTGTATCCACTGTGGAGGAAGTTGTTATAGGCTTGTATGGGAGGTATGAAATATGGAAATAGCAAAGAGAAATAGAAGTATGTAAGGGAATGTTACATGCAATTAAAAATGAACTTACTACATTCAAAATACTCTCTGACCCAACCAAGACAGAATTTCCATAATCCTATTTTTGCTAAATTTTAACTTGTAAAAAGAATTTTTTAATTTGTAAGTACACTGCTGCCCTATTAAAAACTGAATCCAGGGCTGGGGATTTAGCTCAGCGGCAAAAGCGCCTGCCTGGCAAGCGCAAGGTCGTGAGTTCGGTTCCCAGTACTGGAGAAAAACGAAAAAAAAAAAAAAAAAAAAAACTGAATCCATCTTCTTTACCTGTTCCACTTATAATACAAGCATGTATGCTAGGTGAGAAAGGCAGTACTATTTAATTTGAAGCAAAATAAGACCCAATATCATACATTATTCTCTATATTTAAATTCTACTTAGTACTATAATTTTCTTCATTAAATGTGTCAAAGAGAAAATTATACAAACGGGTATGTAATGCGAAAGAATCAGAATAATTAAGGTAGTGATTTTCTCCGGTACCGGGAACCGAACTCACGACCTTGCACTTGCTAGGCAGGCGCTTTGCCGCTGAGCTAAATCCCCAGCCCCTAAGGTAGTGATTTTTACCCTTTATTAGATCAAATATACTACTGGGACTCCAGTAAGAGATATAAGGTCTTATTGAAGAAAATGCACCAGCATACATATAATCTAAGTTTTAATTCAGGAAGTGCAATAATGGCAAATCCATCTCTGAATACCATGTTAATCACTCAAATTAGAGTAACAGTCAGTAAGTAAATACAGACATATGACATAGCCTACACACATCTAGACTCTGTCATTTAAATAATTACTTGGTGAAGTAACTTTAATCCATTGTGTAGCCAATTTAGATAGAGCAACATTAGCAATCAAGCCCATCATCTAGCTTAGGAAGAAACAAAGGTCCATAAACATTAAGCCAGTCCTCAAATAGGCTAAGTAACTGGCAGAGCTGAGAGTAATAATCAGGTAACGTATTCTGATTTCCAGTCCATTTTTTTACCTGATTATATCAAGATCCATTCAATAAATAAATGTTTATGAATATCTCCCTATGCACAGCTCTAAAATATGAATTGCAAATATGAATTACAATAAATTTATTTACTTTATTGTTTAGCAGGACTATATTGAGCATTTTATATGATGAACATGATGAATCACTTAAGGATTTTGGGTGAAAGCCCCAGAAACTAACTTGTAGGAGGACAGTGAAGGAAGGAGTAAGAAAAAAAGAGAAAAGAAGGGGAGTATTAATACTGGCAAGATGACTGACCAGAGAATTCAAATGTGCAGCCCTCTCACAAAAAAGGACCAAAATAATAATCTATATTTTGACCAAATTATTTAAAGGAATGTAGGAAGAGAGTGGAGCACAGAATCTCAGTTGGCCACATAGAGAAAGGAAGTAAACATCTTGCCTCTGCTCTCCATGCCCTCAGTCAGGATTGGTTTGGAACTGAGAAAGATTTCTCCCCTGCAGAAAAGCTATGTATGAGCCTCTAGCCAGTGCTATTGCCACTGTGAGCACCTACGGTCTCTGCTACTGAAGAGTCCTCACAGACCCCAGTGTAGGAAGCTGCCTAGAGTTCACACAGCTATCCTAGAACACAGGAGCCCATGTTATACACTGCCCACTCCTACTCTGCTGTGCCTTCTTGAAATCACATAACTGCTCTCCAGCTTCTCCTGCTTCAGGGACCAGAAGCCACTGTATCTGCACGGAGACTATATTACCATGCCCACTACCCTGCCTAAATGATATCCTCGGAGCCATCTGAAGGTGAAAGACTTTCCCTACTGAAGTCACTCAAGAGTACAAAAGATGTGACTGCTCCCCCACAAGTACAGACATCAGTGCAGGGAATCAAGAAACATGGAAAAGCAAGACAACAGGATTCCATCGAAAGAATATAAAAACCCTCCAGTAGTTGACCCAATTAAAATGGAATTTTACAAAAGTGCCTAAAGGAATTCAAAATTACAATCTTAAGGAAACTCAAAGAGACAGAGGAAAATACAAACAGATACCTTAATGAAATCAGGACAATTCCATGATATTAAAGAAAATTCAACAAAAAATTCAGATTCCATAAAAAAGAAATGAAGAAAAATGTTAGAGTTGAAGAATTCAATGAATAAAATAATATATAAAATTGAGAGTTTCTATAACAGACTTTACCAAACATGGGGGAGAGTAAAAAAGAGCTAACGAAAAAGAACGAAGAAAGCCTACTTTCTGCATTCTTACAGGACATCATTAAGCAAAAAATATTTGTAGTGTGGGAGTTCAAGAAAGCAAAGAGGTGGACCAAAGCAGAGAAGGCTTATTTAACAAAATAAATGCTAAAAACTTTCCAAATTTGGAAACACATGGATTCCAAATCTATTTAGCTGAAGTTCCAAAATAGGTTCAACCCAAAAAGGTCCTCACTGAGATACATTATAATAAAAGTGTTAAAAAACAAAGAGGAAATCTTAAAAGTAGCTAGAAAAAAGGGATCAAATTACATAAAAGGTAGTATCTAGTAGGTTCTCAGTGGATTACTCAATAGATATCTTGCAGATCAGGAGACAATGGGATTATATATTCAAACTGATGAAAGAAAAAAAGACACAAGCATACTGCCAGCAAAGCTATTCTTCAGAAATGAAGGAGAAATAGTCTTTCTCAGACAAGCAAAATCTGAGGCAATTTATCACCACTAAGTCTGCCTTATAGGATATGCTTAAGGGAGTTCTCCAACCAAAACCAAAAGTGCAATAAGTACTATCATGACAGTGTGTTAGTCTAAAACACACTGGTAGAGGTAAATACAAAGTTAAGTTCAGCATATTCCATTACTGCAATGTTGATAGGTTAAATAGTCTATTAAAACTTTAACATGTTTCCTGTAAATTTTTTCATGACCGCAAAGCCAAAAACTGTTGCAGACACACAAATTAGAAAGGAGTCAAATTTAGCACTTATAGAAAATCATCAGATCACAAAGGTCATAAGGAAAGGAACAAAGGATCTACAAAACAATCTTTGTAACTGCAAAACACTCTCTTTGTAACTCTCTTTGACAAAGGTGCTATACCACTACCCCACATGACAATCACAGAAAGAACCAAGACACAACCATATAAGCACATAACTTTTAAAATTATAGAACTAAGTCTTTAGCTGTCAGTAATAACTCTGGATGTAAGTGGATTAAACTATCCAATCAGAAGATGCAAAGAGCTGAGTGGATTAAAAAAACAGATCCAACTGTACACTGCAGACAAGAGATTCACGTTAGCTTTAAGGACACACAGAGTCTGAAGTGACCACACAGAAGAAGATATTGCGTGGAAATAGGAACCAAAAGAGAAAAGGGGTGGCCATGCTTTTATGAGACAAAATATACTTTAGTTAAAATGATCAGAAGAGACACACAAGGCTATTATTATTTAATAATTAAAAGGTCAACTCATCAAACAGTTATAACAATTATAAGTGTATATATATGCAGGCCAACATTGGAGCATCTAAATATATACAGCAAAAAATAATGGATATGTAGGGTGGAATAGACTGCAACCCAATACATAGTAAGTGACTGTAATACCCACATGACCCAGTTACTGTCCAAAAACTCCACCCCTTAAACACATGAGATTTGGGGGGAGACATTCTAGATCTAAATCATAATACTTGGCTACTAAAGTAAGCACGTACAGGTTTACACTAACTCTTGTACAGTAGTTGTGGTATTATTAAAAACACAGGACCGGGTGTGGTGGCGTATGCCTGTAATCCCAACATTCGGGAGGCTGAGGCAGGAGGATCACTGCAAGTTCAAGGCCAGCCTGGGCTACACAGTGAGTTGAAGGTCAGCCTGAACTACATGGTGAGACCTTATCTCAAAACAAACAAGCAAACAAATAAACAAAAAACAAAACAAAACAAAAATGCAGGAAAGTGAGAAGCTATTAAAAGAAGTCTGTTTGAGAAATTGCTCTTAAGGAAATCACTATGTAATATGCTTAAAATTGTATTAAATGTGTTTATGGGCCATATTTCAGTCTACTAAAAGCAGATTTTAGGAAGAAAACGCAACGACAAAGTTCTCATTTTGGGTTCTCTGAGGTATATTAACTTCAGCTGTTGGAAGCATAACATTCTGAGTTACCCAAGTGAGTAGATCCTTTGTGACTAGAGAAAAGAGTGTAACTCTCTTTGAGGAAGGTGCTATATCACTACCACACATGCCAATCACAGAAAGAACTAAGACACAACCATTTGTCCTATCTTGGGGGAATACAGGTAATACAGTAAAGCAAGAGGACTACACAGGTCTGTGGCCAAAATAGGGCTTGTGTGTGCCTACTGATGAGAGTAGACAGGCAGTGGTTGACCAAGTCTCAAGATTATGGGGTACTGCACAATCAGAGCAATGCAGACTATTATTAAATACTTTGATGCTCTATGTCATTTTGTGTAACATTTTTAAAAAATTAAGCCAAACTGGACTACACATAAGCTCATCAGATTTAATGGATAAATTACTATTCTAAACACTGCATGGGCTATGTGGAATGCTGGAATGAATTATGAAAAACAAAAAATTACATAATAGCAATGGCCCTTGCAGCTTGTAAGTGTGCATGACAGTGGCAGGCCTGCTATGAGAAAAGCTAACTTAAAGACACACACGCACATGTGTGCAGGTGCACACACACACACAGAGTTTTATTCTGACTCATCCTGAGAGTCCTTACTCACTCTGAAAATCAGCATAGGCTGGGTTGTTTCTAAATCTTGGCTAACAATACAATCCCAGGAGAAATAAAGCAGACTATTTCCAACTGCTATACAAGTATGCCACCAAATGTAGGCTCACAGCTATTTTCCTTACCAGGTTAGATTTGAAGGGGATTTGTGTAACAGAACCAATCACTGCCTCTGACTATTAAGGTAGTTATCTTCAATTTGGTTGCCACAACTTCCCTTGAGGAAAAAGTGCTACATTACTGAAAGTGATTATTAGTAAACTATACTTAACTAGTGAACTAAAAAGTGGTAAAGTAAAAGATAACTATTTAACATTAATGTCCTGTCAATGATGTCTTTTTAAAAAAAAGAAAATAAAAATAAGAAAAACGGGATTAAAAACATGATTCACAGAGCACAGTAACTTAAAGCCACATGGTTAAATTTTAAACAACAAGCCAGGAAATAATCTTGGGGAAGATGGAACACTACCATAGTTCGTCACTGTTTCCTTATGCAAGTGTATTCATGCTCAGTCTGAAGTTTAGGGAAAAAAAGGGGAAGAAAATGAAAGATAGTTCTTCACTGCTGGACTTCTGAAACTAAAGAAAATATAACTAGTTGAATGTAGAGAACTTAGAATAATTTTTACCTAAAATTACTCAAGTGAAAATAAAGGGTAATTTACTGAAAAACCCTGTTTTATTTATTTTCTATTTTCTTTTTGGTTTTTCTGAGACAGGGTCTCACCATGTAGTTCAGACAAGCCTTGAGCTCACTAAGTAGCCAAGGCTGCCCTCGAACTTGTGGCGATCCTATCTCAGCTTCCTGAGTGCTGAGATTACAGCCTCCATTTTATTTGTGGCTTTTGCAGTTCTGACTCCACTCACTCTCCAGCACATGTAAGAATTGAATAAAGACAGCCATATAAATCAGTGGCAGAAGGAAGACGTTATTACACGAGGCTGAATCTTTGGTTACTTGGTAACATATAAAATTTAAGAATTTAAAAGTAAATAAAATATATTAAGTCCTCATTTCAAATCAAACCCTAAAATGATTTCTTGATAGATTGTCCTTAAATTTACTATAGACAGAGAAAGAAAGAGAAAAAGGGACAGGATAAGAACGAATAAGAGCAAAAAAAAAAAAAAAGAATTACAAAATTATGATGCTGATTTTCTACCCAGCAAGAAATATAGGAATATTAATACAAGCAGCTTTAAGAATATGAGCTAATTCTTACGTGTTCTTCCCACACTTTCTTTTCTCTCTCATATGCTTCCTTTCTCTTTCGCTCTAGTTGTTCTTTTAGTACAGCAGCACGTGCGTTTGTCTGGGCCTGAAAATAAAAATGACCAACAAAATTAGTTATCAGAAAGAGGCTACGTGGCCCCAGGTCTTTAGATACACTGACTTATTAGCCAACCCAGAAGAGTCTATGCTGATCCAGAATAAAAAGGTAAGCTCATTCTGATCAGCAGGCCCGGGAGTCTGGTTTGAAATATACTTTCTGCTCAACATGTAAATATTTGCTGAATGAAAACAAATGCTGATATATTAGAATGAAATTAAAACATAAGATGATTATTGTACATAACTGCACTTCTCTGCAGAGAAATGGATAACTGTACTTCATTTTTAAGGTTATCATATTTTCTTTTTAGGAGTACTGTTTCATAGTTTTATGTACTGATGCCATGATTTCATCTAATTGCTCTTTATAAATATGACGTAAAGAGAGAAAAGCACTATTTTTCAAAAGCCAAAAAATGAAAGACAAAGGCTGAGAAATAAAGCAAGAGAATAAAATAACTGTGTAAAACACAACTTTCCACATTAGCTTTCCATTTCCTCCAAGAAACTCGTATTTCGAGTCAGACCTTAATGGATTCAATTCTTTTGCGCCTCAAGTCAGCATCTTCACTTCCTTCTTGTCCATCACAACTATCAGCTTCTTTCTATAAAATAAGTAGAGAAGCTCAGCACTTGAGGTACAACCTTCAAGTTCAGGGCAGAGCTCGGGGAGAGATAATATAAATAAACTAACACCTAAAATTGTGAACTGAGAAACTGCCAACACTTAGTTTTCATCCAAAGCTGCAAGGGGATTCTTCACAACCATCAACTCCAATCAAATAAAGCATAAAAAAAGAATGATATAAAACACACTTTAATCATTTCATGGACACTAGCTCTACTGTTCTCCCAGAATTATTCTGGAATGAATGGTGTTATAAATTTTGAACCCTATTAATATGATTTACTTATTACTATGTGTAGTTTTCTGGTCTTTGATTTTCACTGTCTGTATCAGTTTTTATTTTTTGTTACTGAATTTTTAATCTTAATATATTATCATATCATTAATTACTTTCTATTTATTTATTTGGTTTGGGGATAGTTTTATTGGGAAAACAAACCTGGCCCTCAAATATGCTGGGCAACGGCTCTGCCACTGAGCTACATTCCTAGGCCTCAATTACTTTGTAAGAAATTAATTTTTAACTTACCTTTTCACCACGAAGTTTAGCTTTAATTTGCTGACGCTCATTGAAATTCTGTAGCCGTATTTGCCTCAGTCTTGCTAAATAAACCTATAAAAAGGAAAAAAAAAACCCAACATATGCACTTAAAAGAAAAATTATTAATGTTCTTAATGCTAAAAAATTCTTAATTCAAGGAAAAGCATTACTCTAAATACAAGAAATAGAAGTTGTGATATTTAGTTAATGGCAATATAATATTAGCTTCCGAGAGTTTAATTTAGAGCAATTTTTTCTGAAAAGAAATACATCGTAATTACATATTTTTAATTTTATCAAAAGAAAAGAAATTGAATTTAGAAGACGGAATAACAGTTATGCGGCAAAATTATAACACAGCATAATTATATTAAGTCAAAATATAGTAAGCAATCCTTATAGACTTGCAAAATCTTCAGTAATTGTTAAGAATTTAAACCATGCAAGAAAGGAAAGCGATAAACTCAAAAATGGCTGTGTGATGGAGGTAGCGAACATGCGGAAGCATACCTCTTCCTCTTTGTTTCTCGGCTTCCCTCCTCTTGAAGAGCTGGGCCTGCCTCCATACATAGCTGCCAGGTTTTGCAGGATTCCCTGTTTATCATTTAATGTACTAAGTTTAAAAAATGACTAGGGCTACATCATCATCTTACCTAGGAATATCCATGTGGCACTTTAAAGAGGCTTTCACAACCCCTTTATAGGTCGGGTAAACCCTCAGCCAATTCCTTCCTCTAAAAAAGGCCAATCATTTCAAAGGGCCACTCCATTTCTACATAGGTCTATGTATATACTGCATGTATGCATGTACATCACATGTGTTAACACACACACACACACACACACACACGTTACCGAACCCAGCAAATATGTTGTATGTTAATTGTGAGACATAAAGTATTTGCTCTCAATGGAAAAGTGACCCATTTTTAAAACATTATTATTAACATGGAATTACCTTATAGGAAATTAATACACTTCAATAAAACTATGATCTTCTCAAATTACTTTCTCTTCCTTCAGCACGCAAGCATGCTTCAAGTTCCTTCTAACTTAAAAAAATTCTTAGTTCCACTTCGTCTAGTATTTTTATCTGTTTACTGAAGTGTGCTTTTTATGTTCATCATCTCCATTGCCCTAATTGCCATTCATTGCTTTATCCCGTACAATCTGGTTTCTGGCTCCACCATGAGAATTTTCTAAGATCACTGAGGTCCTTAGGAATGATTCACAGAGAGCTCTGTAAGCAATTTTTGAACTTCCACTGAAACTCAGTTTTGACTAAATTCTCTATACTTTTCTTTCATAACAATACAGGCTCCCTACAGAAAATGTACAAAAAAAAAAAAAATGTGAGCTGTGCATAATTCTAACATCTAAGAAACTTAAAATTCAGGGTATCACCTTCAAAATTTTCTTTTACTCGTTCTATCTCATTCTATCTCCTAGTAAGTCTGTAACTTATGACTTTAGTTTCTACCTGGGCTCAGGCCTTCTTCTTTGGACTGGTGTATTTCCAGGTGTTTCCAAACTCATCACCTTACTTTTAGTCTCACAACTTCCATCTAATCTTACAGTGTAACCTGTAACCACCTAGAAGTAACCTTTCTAAAATTCTATTTCATATCAAACCCCATAAACCCTTCAGCAGTTCCTACAATCACTTGATTTTAATCCACTCAGGTTCCTTGGGATCTAGCCATTTCTGTTTTCAACCCTGTCACTGCTCAATCATAAAATTCTAGCTCTAGCCATGAAAACTATTTATTATTTGTGTACTATACTATGATCTTGCTGCTCTCGTGAAAATGGCTAACTCTTCTCACTTTCTAAAATTCAAATCAAATATTCTCTGCAAAGTCTTGCTGCAGACCTCTTTAGCAAGTCAGCTGTGCCTCCTCTGACTTGCCATGCCACTGTTTACATACTGGTCACAGCAGCATTCATCAGAATGTGTAACTGTGGTGCAAGAGCAGAAGACAGCTAAGAACACGGCCTAGAGATTCTCAAGTCCATTTGTGCATGATTCTGTTGGTGTCATATACACACAGCTAACCTTAAGTAAAGTTACCTAAACTTACTAGATCTGGCAGAATACCGTCTACTTCACAGATGTGACAGAACAAAGACATACTACTCTATGAGTGTGTCCTGCCCTTTTCCTTCTGATGAGAGGCTTTTTGTCCACTCAGTTTCTTCCCCTTTTGAAGAAGGTCTTGACATGATCTCATCAGTTATCTAAGCATTTTGGATATAGGGCAAAGAGTTACGAAGGTGAAATACATTAAGAAACAGGCAGTGCTGAAGCAGAGATACCAGGTGAATGTTTAAAAGATATATAGATTTATCTGCAGAATTTCTGCAGAATAGATGGTAACAAACTGAGTAATGCTCGAGACTATATCTTCCTTTCATGATATTTGAGAAATAGAAGAATTTGAGTTACTCTGAAGAAACATTTTTTTAAGCTTGAAATACGGATTTACAATAAAAAAAAAATCTGTAGTGAGATTCCCAGATCCCTCATCTGCTTTTCCCAACTTTATAAACAACTAGAACACATTATCAAAACCATGAGGAGCTGCGGATGTAGCTCAGTGGCATAAGTGCCTGTCTTGCAAGTGCAAGGTCTTGAGTTCGATTCCTACTACAAAAAAAAAACCAAAACAAAACAAAAGAAAAACCATGAGACTGACACTGGTATAAGCCCTACAGGTTTCACAAGTTATACAGGCATACATTTGTATCTGTGTGCATGTGAATCTAAATGATTTTATCACGTGTAGCCTTCTGTAACTATACCAAAATCAAGACACTTAACTATATCATTACCATGTCTTATAGTCACATACACCAATATTATCTCTAACTGGTCAACTACAAAACTGTTCTCCACCTTTATAATTACATTTCATAGGCTCATACAATACATGTCCTTGTGAAACTGTTTTGACTCCACGTAATCTTCTGGTGGTCCATTCAAGGCACTGCATGCATTACCATGTTGTTCATTCCTTTTCACTGTGACTGAACAGCATTTATGGTATGGATATAGTGGCATGGTCTAGTTCACCCATTTACCGCCTGAAGGACATTTGGGTGGTTTTAAGTTTTTACTATTATGAATAAAGTTCAAGAAAACAAAAAAGACAAAAAAAAAAAACCCTAAAACAACAAATAGTGTGGTTATTTCTATTCATGAACAAGTTTTTAAGTGGAAAAAAAAAGGGCCTTTTTTCTCTCAAGAATTATGCTGAAGTATAGAATTACTGGCTGTTGATATAGTACAATCATTTTTAGTTTAAAAAGGAATCATCAAAGTAATCTGCATAGACATTCTCATTCTGTGGTTTCACCAACAATGTATGGATGCACTCATTTCTCCACAATCTTGTCAGCATTTTTTTCATAATTTTGACACAAGGTCTTGCTAAGTTACTGAATTGCCCAGGTTGAGCTCAAACTTGTAATCTTCAAGCATGTACCACCAGGCCTTGCTTGGATAATTTGCTTTTAATGTTGAATTTTGATGTGTCTTTTACATGTTTTAGATACAAGCTCTTTGTTGGGTATGTGGTTTACAAATATTCCTCCCATTCTGCAATGTGTGTTTCCTTCCTCTTAACAGAATCTTTTGCACAAAGCTTTTCATTTGGATGAAGTTCATTTTAAGATGTTTTCCTTTTTTGGTCCATGTTTTTCATATCCAGTCCAAAAACTGCCTGGTCCCAGGTCCTGAAACTTTCTTCATTTTTCACTAGAAGTCCTATAGATTTGTGTTTTAAATTAAAGCCTAATGGTTTTTTCTATTTGTTTTTTTTGTAGTGGAAATTGAACTCATGACTCACGCTTGCCAGGCAGACACTGTGCCGCTGAGCTGAATCCCCAGCCCTAAAGCTTAAATTACTGAGGTAAAGCTCAAAGTTCATTTGTCTTTTTTTGAAGTGTGGATGTCTCCTTCCTCCAGTAGTAATACTGAAAAGGCTATCCTTTATTCTTTGAATTGCTTTACTCTTTTGTCAAGAGCCAATCAGGCATATCTGGATGGATGTATGTTTTGGTTCTCTCTTCTGTTCCACTGATCTGTGTGCTTTTATCACTAGTACTATATTATAATGATTACTGTAGCTACAAGTCAACATTAAGGTGAGAAATAATCATTTCTTGCATTTTTTTCTTCATAGTTATTTTGCCTGTTTTCAGGACAAATGCAATTAAATTAATTCACTGGAATAAGCCTATTTATATAAAAAAGCACTTCTGGGATATTAAGAAGAATTATGTTAAGCTTATAGATCAAGTTATTAAAAACTGCCATCTTCCCTACATAAAGTCTTTTTAAAAACCTATTTTTATTAGTATACGGTTTGCGGTACATAATATTTACATTCTTTTTGTGGAGTTGGTACATGTACTTAACACATCTGAATTCCTTTCTAAAACACCGTCTTTCTCTCCACTGCTCTCCCTTCTCTCCATCTCTTGATCCCCTTCCCTGAGAAAGAGCTATCTCCCTAATTCCTATGTTGCATCTTTGTTCATGAAAAATATAGGTATGTATTTTGCTTTTTTTAGTGCTTCGTCTGGTTTGAGTAGCAGGATAGTAGGTCTCTCAGAAGTGTTTACAATGCTATTTTCCTGGAAGTCATAGTAACATTATATCAAATTGGTGTTAGATTTCTTCTTTGAATGTTTGGGAAAATTCTCCAGTAAAACCATTTAGGCATGGAAATTTCACAACACTGTTGAAACCACAAATTCAATTTTTAATGGTTATTGGATATATTTTTTTTAAATTTGACTAACTTTTGGTAATTTGTGGGTTTCAGTTTGTTTCTTCTAAGGTGCTGAATTTATGAATGTAATGTTGTCACTATCCTTTTTATTGCTAAAAGGCCTGTAACAGTCAGCTCTTCGTTACTGGGACACAACACATGGCCTGTACATCTGAAAGGAGGAGAGATTTAATTTGGCTCCTGACTTCTGAGGACTCAGTCCATAGCCAGCTGGCTCCAAAAAAGGAACATCACAGTGGAAGGGTGTGGTGGAATAAAGCTGCTCACTTCCTGACAGTCAGGAACCAGAGGAGGGAAAATGTCAGAGAGGAAAGGGCCAGGGACCAAATACCCAAGGTCATATCTCCAAGACCCACCCAGACACTCCCTTACTAATCCCTTACTGGTTCTCCAACCAATCAAATTGATAATACAGCTTAACTGTCACAAGGTCTATAGTGGTATCATCTGCTTCATTCCTGACACTGGTGATGTATGTGTTTTCTTTTTTATCTTTGTCCATCTTACTAGAGATTTATCAATTTCATTCCTATTTTCCCAAGAAGCAGCTTTGCATTTCATTACTTTTCTCAATAGCATTCCAGTTTTCAAAGTTATTGATTTCTAATTTTAATTATTTCTTTGAGTTTATCTTATTGTGGGTTTGCTCAATTTCTTGTTTAGCCTTATATCTTTCTACCAAAGATGGCAAATCTTCAGCCATTATTTCTTCAAATACATTTTTTAGCCACACATTTTTTCCTTGTCTTTCAGGTCTAATTAAACCAATGTTAAACCTTTTGTATTGTCCCATCGAGCCTTAAGACCATGATAAATTGTTTTCAGGGGCTGGGGATTTAGCTCAGCGGCAAAAAGCGCCTGCCTGGCAAGCGCAAGGTTGTGAGTTCGGTTCCCGGTACCGGAGAAAAACCAAAAAAAATAAAAAAAATAAAAATAAATTGTTTTCAATGTTTTTTTATTCAGATTGAGTAAACAATTGATCTGTCTTCAAGTTCACTGATTCCATCTTCTGTCATTTGCACTGACTGACTTTATCTTGTAAATTTTAAACTTTGGTTATTTTATTTTTCAGTTCTATAATTCCAACTTGGTTCTTTTCAATAATTCTATTCTCTTTGGTGAGGCTTTCCTTTTATTCAGTAAAATTTGTGTTTGATTATTGAAGCTGTTTTATGACAGTATTTTTAAAGATTCATCAGGTAATTTCAATATTTGATTCAACTCAACATTGTGTCAGATCAGTGCCTTTTCTTAGTCAAACTGTAGCTCCCCTTGTTCTTGGTATAACAACTGACTTTTAAAATTATATCCTGATTATGTGGTTATTATGCTAAATGACTATCCCACTTAAGTCTTCTGTTTTATATTAGCAGGAAGTAGCCTGCTGAGAATTAGCATTTAGGTTTGGGCTACTTGATGGGGGGCAGGTATTAATTCCAATTGCAGCTTGGTTTTCTGAACACTTGCAATACCCTTCTGGTCAGTTTCACTCCTCTGGTGCTGCTGGAGGTCCTATTCAACCCCTGTCGATGCTGGCTTTGATGGAGTTTGCTTCCTTGGATCACCTGCTATGGCTGGAAGAATTCCTGAGTGTGGAGGCAAATGACATGTGGTCTGGTCTCCTTAAGAGTAGGTGAAGCACCTGGAGGCACAAATCTTTGTATCTACTGCTATGGTGAGTAGATGAAATTACTTGCTTATTATGAGGCAATGGTATGACTCAGAGTTTTTTCTGAGTTCAAGGCAGGGGTCTTGCTAGGTAGTTCAGCCAGGCCTTGAGCTTATTTCTGTTGCTCAGGCTGGCTTTGAACTCACAGCAATTCTCATGCATCAGCCTCCCGAGTGCTAGGATTACAGGCATGTGCCACCATGCCCAGCTGGCCCAGAGTTTTATAGCTAACTATGGATTAAATTGCCCTACAAATCACAAGTTGTAGAGTGGGGTTGGAATTATCTGAAGCTTCACTGCTATCCTGAGTTTCAACGATTCACAAAGCGCTGGTGCGGAGAAGGTGATGGGATTTCTATCTGTACTGGGATTTCCATCTGTGTTGGGATTCACCCTTTCCCATTCCTTTGGTGGTAAGTGAAAGCATGCTTGTTGTATGTAAGTATGTATGTATGTACGTATGTATGTATTTAATGGATCTGGGTTGTACTCTCCGGTACTCAGTCTAGGGAATCAAGAGAGATATAAAGAAATCCAGAAATATCACACTGTTATTCCTCACCTCAAATCCCAAGGTTCTTAGTCAAGTCAGTTTACATTCTTTCCACTTTGGCTTAGAATCCTATTATCATTGTATGCTAAGGAATTTATAAGCTATCTAGTTGAGAAAGAGCAGGGAAAAGTGAGTTTATGTCATGTGCTCTGAAATTCTGCAGAAATACTTTTTAATAGCAAATAACTGCAATATACTCTATGGCATGGCCTTTACATCAACTTTCAACACAGTTACATGGGATCATTGTAAAGATAAGAAGAGGGGCAAACTGTGCCCCTCCCATTCATATGATGAATTCTAGGCCCTAAGTAACTCCAACTGATCTTATTTGGAGACAAGACCTTTACCAAGGAGAGAGACTCAAACACAGGGAAAACAGCATAGAAGCATACAGGCAAAGATCAAGGTGATGACTATACACGTCAAGGAAAGTCAAAGATTGCCAATGATGGTAGGAAAGATGGATAGAACAGTTTCTTCCTCATAATTCTCAAAAGGCAAGAACTCTGTTGACATGCTGATCTTGGATTTCTTGCTTCTAGAATTATGAAATAATACATTGCTTTTGCTTTTAGCCACTTAGTTTGTGGTACTGGTTATAGTAGTCCTAGCCAACTAATACAAAGCTAATGTATATAAACTAATATAGAACTAATTGTACAATATCTGGCATAATAAGCTTTAATAATCAGCTATTATTACTTAATTGCTAGTTTAATAGTCTTTTTCCTTTATTATATTTTCTGCTAGCATGGAACCTTAGAAATTATAATTAATGTTTGTACAACACTAAATGAACGAAAGGATGAATGTTTAACAGTTAACTGTGTATCTTTAAAAGCATTTTCTATACATGATATGATTTAAGATGAGGTCATGAAAAAAACATTTTTTCAAGGAAAAGCATATTGCTTCATCACTGTTTGTGAAACTCAGAGATTCTACTAATTTATCAAATGAAATTACTCATCTATTCATCAAATGAAAATTTAATGAAGAAAAACTCTTGGATGGATATGTACATCAGGAAACATCTATAACAATGTTCAAAGTAGAAATAAAACTACTCTTAATGACTACTGGCAAGAGAATAACTGTGATACAATCACACAATGGAATATTATACAGCTATACTTAATTACATACAAGTAATTCAAGTCCAGAGCTTTTGTGGCTGATAATGGATTAAGCTATCCTCCAAGTCACTTTCCTATGCTCTAATTGTGGTAAGGAGTTAGAACCTCTTGGGGCTTCACTGCTGCCCTCAAACTGAACCAATCACCAGGTGTTATGGCTTGTGTTTAGATGTACCCCCAAACACTCATGCAGTCACAGGTGGGGCTTTTTCAGAAGTGGCTCGATCTAGGGTGTGTGACTGATTCATGGTGCAATGCTAGGATTAAGAGCTCTGGGTTTAAGGGTATGTGATTACTAAATCAGTCCACTGAATGGTCTGGGACCTGCCCTAAGCCAGGTAGTCTAGACGGAATATAAAAGGGGCAGAAAGAAGCTGCTAAGGTCGCCTGGACTTGTTTGCTAACTGCTTTGGCTGTCTTCTGCTTGCCATGAACTATTTCTCCTCTGTGATGCCCCTCTGTCATGCCACCCTGCTTGGAGCCAGCTAACTATGGACTAAAACTTCTATGAACTGTAAGGCAAAACAACCTTTCCTCCTTTAACTCTGGGTGTTGTGTATTTTGTCTCAGCAATGAGAAAAGTAACTAAGACACCAGGGATCTGGTGTGAAGAAGATTATGGAGTTCCCATCACTAATGAATCTTAGAAAAATAATACTGAATGAAAAAGCAAACCTCAAAGAATATATGATACAACACTTATAATGCTCACCAAAAGAAAAACGGAACAGTATGTTTTTTAGGCACATATACATGTGTGGGAAGAAAGTATTTTAAGAGATCCACAGGAATGATAAATCCAAAATTCAGGATATGATTACTTGCAGGTGGAGGCAGAGGAACAAGTCAGGACAGTAGTTGGCAGACCACAGCTCATGGCCAAATCCAGGCGACCACTACTGCTTGTATGGCCCACAAGCTACAAGTGGCTTTCCCATGTTATAAATGGTGGGGGAAAAAGAGTAACATTTGATAGCAGATGAAAAGTATATAAAACCCTAATTCCAGTACCGAAGTTCTTTTGGAATACATCCATGCTCGTTCATTTGCACGTTGTCTCTGTGCTGCAACACCAAGTTGACTAGTTATGACAGAGACCTTATGGTCCAGAGAAGCCACGAATATTTACTATCTGGCCCTTTACAGGAAGTCTTTAGCTCCTTAGCTCAGGGAAGAGTTATATAAACTGAACTTAAGTGTTCTACCTCTTGGGTAAACTATTTTGGTTCCTAATTTACATAGAATTACATATATTCTTTTCCATGTGCTAAACATTATTTCATAAGAATAAAGAAACATTTTAAAAGAAGATCTGGAAATACTATCTTTTCAAAATAAGTAACTTAGTGTGTAACTAACTTAGTATATAAGATGCTCTATAACAAACTATATTAAGTCAAAGGTAGCCTGCATCTGATTTCTAAAGTAAAGGCTTTGTCGAATATAGCCACACCTATTTGTTTAGTCTCTTAATACTATGGTAGAATTGAATAGCTGCATAAGACAGGAGTACCCAACCCTGGTACAGATCTGTGGTCTGTTACGAACCAGGCCATACATCAGGAAGTAAGCACCAACCAGGAAATAAGCAGCTGGCAACAGAGCTACATCTATATTTACAGCTGTATTCCACTGCCCCTATTACCACCTGAGATGTGCTTCTTGTCAAATCATCAGTGGCATTAGATTCTCATAAGAGCGTGAACTCACCTATGACCTGCATGTGTGAGGGACTCAGGCTGCACTCTCCCTAAGAGAATCTAATGCCTGATGATCTGAGGTGGAGTTGAGCTGGTGGAAAGTGGCTGCAAATACAGACTGACATTAGCAGAGAGGTTTGACTGCACAGAGACCATAATAAATGAATTCCTTCCAGATTCAGGTTAAAACCCTATCAGTGAATGTTAAGTGACAATTAAGCTGTATCTGGAGGCAGGTTTTATACTAGCAAGTGACTTGATGTACTTCAGTTTTACATCGGCATCTGGTGGCAGGGTTAAGTCACAATCTGACACTTCAGTTCACACATGGGCTATGCACTGTTTTATTTATTACTTCCATCTGTGCTTCTTCCTGCACTGCACACTTATTGTAGTCACAGTTTTGGGAGCCCTCAAGCTAACCCCAGCCAAAATGAGTGAGACACAGGTATCACTGGAAAGGGGGAAAGATGCAATAAGGAGACAACAGAAGCCTATAAGACTGCCATTAAAAATTCCTAAAAGCTGCATAAAAAAGAAAATACCAAAAGCCCTACTTAAATTATGTGTTCATTGCTATAGGTTATTCACGTTCTCCAAGACTGTTTTGTATATATGTGGTGACCAGCTATTCATGAAACCATTAAAACTGCTTTGTCACATGGAGACTAAGTACTCTGCATTAAAAGACAGCCTTTAGAACTTATTGAAAGCCACCACTTTATCAAATGTGTCTGCATGGACAGCATCATCTGTATCGGCTAATCACATGCTAAAGCTAAGTCCTTTTCTATTGGTAAAAGTTGATCCTGCCTGCTGCTGAGGATACTTGCGTGAACTTTTAGGGGAAGGCTACAATTCAGAAAGTAGCATATGTTTTACTTTTAGCTAGCACCATGACTAGACAAAGATGAAATAGCAGAGAATACTGAGAGACAACTGCTAGAGAGGATCAATGAATCCCTATGGTACACAACACAGACTGATGGGACTACCGATAAACAATGCTTGTTTTTGTGTGATGCATTTTTCAGGAGGATGTGCATGTGGATATGTTATATGAACTTGTGTTGGCAACCAGTACCACAGCGACAGAACTATTCAAGTCTTTGAATGATTACACGTCAGGAAAACTGAACTGACGATTTTGTACTCACATATGCATAGGCAGAGTAGCTGCCATGACTGGATGGCTTCTTGGTTTCACTACTCAGGTCAGAGGTCACTTATGAAAATGAATCTATGCACTGTGTCATCCTTCCAGAAACATTGGCTAGCTGAAAAATGTCACCTAAATCCTTACTAATACACTCCACTATACTACCCTCCAAATGCATACTTGTATATATCTGTCTAATATTAAATTATCAAGTACTCTATTAAACTTTATACCCCTACTATTCCCAAACTGCTTAACAAATTGGTAAAACAAATAAAACTATTGTGACAGTTAACCTTAATTGTGTCAACCTGACTGGCTTAAGAAGTAAAGAAAGAAAGAAAGAAAGAAAGAAAGAAAGAAAGAAAGAAAGAAAGAAGAAAAGAAAGAAGAAGAGAAAGGGCAGGCAAGGCACAATTCTGGTATATCTAGGTGGGAATGGAGGCACGACTCTGGTACTCTGCATAGTCACTGACCCCCTCCTCACTGACGCTGGTCCTCTGCTTTGCTTCCCAGTAACAATGAACAAAGCACCTTTACTCTGCCATGCCCTTTCACCATGTTTTTTCTGCTTCAGGACCAGCCAACTATGGGCTAATCTTCTGAAACACAGAAACATCACAGCTGAAGGGCACGGTGGGGAAGCTGGCCACCTCACAGCATCCAGGAAGAGAGCGCAGGGCATAAACCGGAGAGGAAAGGCCAGGGACCACTCCCCAAGGTCAGGTACCGTTGGTGAGGGTGTCTTCATACTCCAATCACCTCTCCAGGAGTCTCTCAGTCCAGTCACATTTACAATGAAGACCAACTAGCACAGAGCCAACAGTGCATTAAGAGCAAGGCTACAGCCATGGATCAGGGAAATGAGAACCCAAGGGAAGATTTTTACAGGAAAATAGAGTTCATGGATCTGAAAACATTCATTTTTGAAATAAAAATAAACTCATATGGCCTGAGATAACTGAGGAAACAAAGCTAAGGAATATTTAAATGGGCTAAAATGTTAGGACCAGGAATCCTAGGAAAGAGAAAAAAGGATTAAAAAACATGAAACAAAGGTACAAAAAAGGGATATTAGACACAGAAGTTCTAATCCATCAGTCTACTAGTTTTCTTAAAGAGAAAAAGAAAAGGCCACATTTGAAAAATGTGAAATGAGAATGTTTCCGAAGTTAAAGGTAAGTACTTACACTGGAAGCAGGCAGTGAGAAGCCAGGTTAGGTCAATGGGAAAAAATACCCACCTGAGAGTCATTCTAATGAAACTGCAGCTACATCAAGAACAGTAAATAGCATTGAAGGTAATTAGCAAAGTTCCTTAAAAAGGATTATGATCTAGAACATCATGTCTTACAGCAGGGAAAGAAGGAGATAACTTTTAAAAGTGCTCTAGGAAAACAAACCCTATAAATTTAGACTTCTTTATCCAAACTATTAGTTAAGATTTGCTTATATCCCCAATGGAGTAATAGGGACCAGATCTAGTCTCCTATCTTAAACAAATAAAAGTCTGTACAAAATATATGAAAAAAATGTTTTTAAACATTGACCAACGGGTGGTACTGGACATGACCCTTAAAAGAGGGGAAATGAGGAAGGTGAAAACTCCACTGCCTGACTTTGTGCTCGAAAAGTTTCCAACATGCTGCACAGGGAGAGCTACATACAGAGCTTGGCAGTTTCTGAATTGAGGAAATAGCATTCAGAGGTTGGAAAGTGAAAAGCCACTATGATTTACAGATCTGGGTAGCAAAGAACAAAGGGTTGCAGAGAGAAAGAATACTGAGGATCTGAAGAGGGTACCAAGGGTCTCCTGCTGAATGACCAAGAACATACTGTCAGTATTCACCGAGTCTCAGTCAGAGTTGTGACTATTTCCCATTTCCAAAAGCCACAGTGGGAAGATCTCCAAACCAACGAAGCACTGGACGCTCAAAAGAGTAACGCAAAATGAGTAATGCGGCAGTAGGGCCGCATTAGCATTAGACTAAATACTGCTTTACACTGCCCAGGAGAGGTTCAAAAGCAGCCTTGGAAGACTCAACTTACTCCCATGTAAAGCCCCCAGATATTTAAAGGATACAAAAAACTGGAGGACAAAAATGTAATACCTGGTATGCTACCACAAATCACTGGGCATATAAAAAAGGAGGGCAGGGGATACAGCTCAGTGGCACAGTGCCTGCTTGGCAAGCACAAGGTCCTGAGTTCGATTCCCAGTACCAAAAAAGAAAATCTTGCTGAATAAAAAAGAAGGAAAAGATGATTTTAATGAGAAAAATAACCAATAAATAGACTTGGAAATTGTAGAGATTATAAAATTAGGAGGTAGGGACTTAAATACCTGTTAAAATTATATTTTATATGTTCAAGAAGGTAGAGAAAAGCATTATAAAAAAAGAATGGAAGCTATATAAACACTCCAAAGCCACTTTAAAAGATAAAGCATACATTATCCGGGTGGGGGATATAACTTAGTGCTAGACTGCTTGCCTCACATGTGGCCCTGAGTACTCCCCAAAAAAATCCATTATCTGAGATAAAAAAAAAATTAACAGCACAATAGACAGAGCAGAAGATTAGTGTGCTTAAAGAAATAAAAATAATCCAAAACAAAATACGGATGAAAAAAAAGGAGAGAAAGGTATCAGTGGCAAGCATTTGGGAGAACAATAAACATCTAATATACGCATGCTGAAGTTCTAGAAGAACAGCAGTGGAAAAAAGAAATTTTTTGAAGAAATAGTAGCTGAAATTTTCCGAATTTTATGAAAAAAGTAAATCCACAGATCCAAAAAGTTCTAAGGGTAAGTACAAAAACAAGTTTAATGGATAAAAAAATTCAATGTATAGAACTATATCTGGCAAAAATTTTGTTGAAAACAAAGACAAACATTTTTTTATATGTACAAATGCTGATCAAATTCACCAGTAGACCATCACTACAAATTATTGTTCAAATGTGAGGACAAAATAAGAGCATTTCTCAAAAAATCTTGGAAAGTTCTTCTTCAAAAGAATTACACAGAGGATATTCTCTAGTATGAAGCAAAATAAATTAGAGTAGAATAGTGGTATATAAGGAATGATGCCAAGGAAAAATTATTAAATATTGATGTCAAATAGGAATCTTAAAATATTTTGAATAAAAATCTGTAACAAGATTTTAGATACCATTAACAGGGAGATATGGGAATGGGAAAGGCACCAAGTATTTTTCTATCTAGAAGAATGATACAAACACAGATTAACTGTAGATATTAGGAAAACAAGTTATGTATGTTGAAAACATAATCATAAAAAATTGTAACTATGATACTTCAAAGAAAAAAATTTTATATTCAATAACTACATAAATAAACTCACAAACTTACCATTTATAAAACTATGGAATATAGTAAGTCTAATCAAAATATATTACCATTTAATTAAATTATTTCTTATATGACTGGGATGTTTCATGGGTGATGAGCTGACAGAAATAATCACTAGTTGTTTTGCAAAAGGAAGATCAAAAAATATTTGTGTACCTCTACATGCATGTCAAAATTATTAAGAGTCGGAACTACTAGAATGATTACCTAGAAGTATATTGTAGGATACAGGACTCAAACAATATAATTACAGGTTTTAATTTAATTTTGTCCTAATTTGTTTCTGAGCAAATACAGTTGCACACATATTTACCTAAATATTTATTTCTCTTTATCCGTCTAAAATTCTGTTACTGAAAAGTATTTAAAATCAAAAACATACTGGAGAAAAAATTCCATCAATTTGAGAACTCCATTTTCTAATATCTGAGTTGCTACTGAGTTGCTATACTCATTTCTGTTCATTTTAAAGAAAGAAAACAAAGCAACAACGGAATTTCATTCTATGTATAAAGCATACAGTAGAATACAGGTTAAGTAGGACATATCAGAACTTTATAGTCTACAAACTGCTTTGGAATATCTTTATTCAAAATATTCAAATACATATTTGTGATGGTATCGGAGACTGACTCTAGAGGGTCTTCATACTGAGCTTTGCATTTTTAAACTGAGAAAGGTTCTCCCCCAGTTGTTCAAGCAGGACTCAAGTCTGCTGTTCTGCCTTGGCCGCCCCAGTTCTGGCAGTTTAGACATGTGCCACCTTTCCCATTGTAACTCTTTTTATTTATACTTACATTATTCCACAATTTTACTTTGAATACTAGTATGTTCAAAAGCTCAAAAAAAGTCATACCATATGTCCTTCGGCTCGTGCTTTATTCTGCATAGCTTCCCGCTTTCGTTGTAGAAATTCTTCTACTTGCTTAGCTCTTTCTACAGCTAGCTGCCCTTTTTGCCTAATTTGGACAAATCGTAAAGTCAGCAATTCTGAACATTAAATATTTCAAATAGCTAATTATATTTATTTTAAATATTTTTCACAACAAAATATGACATGATTTTCTTTTTGAGACAGGGTCTTACTATGTAGCCCAGGATGACCTTGAACTCAAGCCAATCCTCCTGCCTCAGCCTCTTGAATGCTGGGATTACAGGCATGTGCTACCACACCTGGCTACTCATTGCAAAATACGAAGGCTGATACAAAATAAAAACCTTCCCTTGTAATGAAGAAATAACTGCATACTTATTGGTGTCTACTACCTCAATCACATTTTAGTATTTTAAACAGAAGTAAAATCTATAATACTATTTCAAATCTTGACAAAGTTTCTTTCATATTTATTTGATCTATTCTACTTGTAGACATATACAACTATTTTAGGTTACACTTATAAAAGAATTTCAATAGTCTCCAAGTTTATTTCAGACCTCTATCAAATACAAGAATCTTCTTTAATCAATACTGAAATCAAATAAAAGCAGTATAGTAGAGGAGTATCAACTATGGTTAATTGTGGGGGTGAGAGAAAAACAGAAGTTGTTGGGTGTGCTTCTCAGATTTTGATTAGTACAACATAAAAACGTCTACATCCCTTCTTTGGGACCATAACTAAATTATGTTTTGACAAATACTTAACATAATGCCTTTTCTGTTTTCTGATTTAAACATTTTTTGTCAGGCACATGCCTGTAATCCCAGCATTCAGGAGGCTGAGGCAGGAAGATCGCTCTGAGTTTGAGGCCAGCCTGGGCTACAAAGTGATTTCAAGGCCAGCCTGAACTTCTTAACAAAATCCTGTCTCAAAAAGACAAAAAAAAAAAAAAGATTTAAACATTTCTTATTTTTAGACTTCAAATAGTAATTTGTGAGGGGCTCTTGCGGATAGAACCCAGGGTCTTCACACTGAGCTACATTCCTAGACCTTTTAAAACTTTTATTTTGAGACAAAATCTCACTAAGTTTCAAGCTGACCTCGAACTTGCCATTTGCTTACATCAGCCTTCCAAGCATGCTAGGATGACAGGGTGCCATCATGCCCAGCTTAACTTCTTTAACATTATTTTTGCAACAACTACTGTGGTAACTAAAACACATAAAAATATTTTAAGTATAAATTCAAGCTGCAAAAACTTAAAATCTACTTCACGACATGGCTATGTATGATACTGGCCTAAGGGTCATTTACTGTATGTGGTACTACTCAGCAAAGGTTTGTGTTAAATTTCCAACAGGAATTTCCTAGGACTAGATAATCTCTACAGTTGGTTTAAGGGCCTGTTACCAAATGACTCTCAGATGTGCCTGAGTAGTTGATCTTAATCTACAACACTAAACTAAGACATGGGCTTCCCTCCAGGACATTAGCTTGGTTCAGAATGAGCAATCTGTCCATCCCTCTAAAGTGTACATATGTGCCCTCTAGCAGTGATACGTACTGCATGACTCTGAAATTAATAAAGTGTATCCAATATAAATTCAACCCATCCCTGCATATATCCAGGTAAGGCTGCATCCTGCTCTGCTACAGCCCCATTTACATGAGCCTAAGCTCACATAAATGACCAGGTGTTGGGTTGAGATGTACCATTTGAAACTGCATGACTGACTACTGCGGGTCCTGGAAGTGTACATCACCGTGCAGTCAGATAAAACAGCTGACTGTTCTGCTATGTATCTTGATTGCACTGACTTGCTTCTTTATGCTTTACAGAAATAAAACACGTTTCAATTCTCAACCTAAGCTATTATATGTCTACAGTGTTTGTCAGTCTGAATCTTCAACTGGCATATGTTAATACAGCAGCAGCTCAGAATTATTTTACTAAGAACCTGGTCATATGTATAAGAGCTTTGATTCACAAATTTTCACATGTACGTATACACAGTAGTACTACCTGCATTTTGTAGTTACATGATTATAAGTATTATCTCACTATAGTCATTTCCAAAACTGGTTTAAATAAGTAGGTTTTTTAATTTTTATTTTGTTCATTCATTTTTTTTTTTGGTGCTGGGAATTGACCTCAGGACCTTGCACTTGCCGGGCAGGCACTTGCCCTGCTGAGCTAGATCCCCAGCCCTAAGCAGGTTGTTTTAAACCATGTAACAATTCTGTTTTGTTTTTTTTAAATTTTGTTTTGTTTTTTGAGATAGAGTTTCACAATGTCATTCAGTTTCGCCTTGAACTTGGGACAATCCTCCTGCCTCAGCCTCCTGAGTGCTGGGATTATAGGCATGTGCCACCACACCTGGCCGTAACAATTCTTTTAACACTATTTCTTTTTTCCTCTATTAAACAAATATTTAATTAAATGGTCATTATTTCCCATATTATATCAGTCTTTGAAGATAAAAAGGTGACTAAAACAGAATTTCAGGAAGCAAGGTTCGTTCAAAACATGAAAATCAGTTTCACAAATTCAGTAACTCCTTATGTTTCAAGACCTATAACCTAAGTGGCTTTTTCCTACACATTACTATTTATTACTTCATATGTACCAAGCTCATATTCTTTTGTATTCCAGCTCTTATTTTTATTCTTATTATTCTCTAAAGTAGTAAAACTATGTTAAGCTTTTGGCACAAACTATGTATCTGTTTTATACTTATGGGAAATAAAGAGGAAAATAGTTTACTTCTTAATAGTCATTCTCTTTATGAATCATTACTAATTCATATGCAAATGCTTTTATATAAAAATTACAAAGTTACACTAATAGATATCAATGAAACATTGGGATGGATTAATAATAAAAGAATGACATAAATATTATATTTAACACAAAACAGTAAGAAATTAGATATTTGGATGGTAAAATACAAAGATTATAATGGCTTAAAAAGTATTATACAGTAGAAAAAGAATATGAAATAATGAGATAACTGTGGTATTCTGTGACTGAGAAATAATTATTCTAAGACAAACTTTCCTCTCTTTTACCCTGATAAGCACAGGGGTAAAAAGTTCCTGTCTTTCTTTTCCTATTGTAAATGAATGAGAAAGCAACAAGATCTTAGAATCTTAGATCTTACAGTATTCATATTCCAGGCTTAAAGTCTTTACTGATAAAAGGAAATTTAAAAATTCTGAAGGACAATTACAAACAGAATATTTAAAGTGATGAAAATAAATACCAATAACTTCTTAGGAGCTAAAGACATTTTTTTTAAAAGTGTAAATTTAAAAGCAAAATAGCACACGAAATGAAGCTTTCACTATATTCTATACTTGTTACACAAAAGGTTAATGACACACAAGTCTGAATCTCATCACAAGATGCCTGTAAGAATGGTGGATAATGATGAGAATGATGACAGTAGTAAAAAGGAGCAGCTAATAGTTCATCAGAATCTCCTAACAGGACCACTTCTAAGTATCTTACCATAAAACCAATTCTCCTTATTCAGTCATTCCGTGTTTGTGAATCTACTTGTTGACTTTTCTCTGTACCCCCAAAATCAAGGCTCAGGGCACTTTCATGATCATTTGTGGCATGTGCTAAATTGTGGAATTATTTTTCTTAACCTATTAGAGTATATACTCTATGATAAGAAAAATAGGGGCCAGGGATATAACTCAGTGGTACAGCACCTGCCTGGCAAGCGTGAGGTCCTGAGTTTGATTCCCGGTACCAAAAGAAAAAAAGAAAAGTTTATTTTTCAATAGTAGAAGGTAAAATTTTTAAAAAGCATCCACCTAAATGAGACAGAATGGTTTGTTAGCAAATATAGTTTGGCTGAAACCTGATCATATCAGTATGTTCAAAACAAAAAACAGAAGAAAATGACAACAAAACCCTACTGTGATGAATGGTAACAGTGACAGTGAGTGTGAGGAAGGACACCACAAAAACTCCGTTGGGGCAGTGCTATCCAAACAACACTAGCAGAGGGGATGTATAACTTAGAACTTTAAGGCCCATTCAACCAAGCTTGTTTCTAGTATTCTAGCCTTATATCAAGTCCCAAGAGCATCAGGGAAGACCAGGCTTAGAAAAGTAGGACCAGGTGACTGGCCAGTGTTGGGCTTTTCACCAGTAGTAGTCCATAACTAAGTTTTCAGCAGCTTTCAACAATATAAGCAAACTATAAAATCTATACAAATCCAAAATTATTTAACCCAAAAGTATGTGTAGTGTAAAAGTATGCCATCATATTTTTTTTTCTACATTGCAATGTTCATTCTTACCAAAGGCTAGAATTCAGGCTCATAACTTTTTTAAAAAATTGGCTTAGTGGGTAAAATTAAAAGTTGAATATTTCTAATTAAGCCCTCAATTTAATTTTAATTTTTTTTTTATTTTACAAAACTAAGGCCAGAAAACTGAGTAGGGCTTAGCTATGTAAAAGAGGCACTAGGTAAAAGAGGCAGAGGCAAAAATACTCTAAGCAAGGAGAGAAGCAGGTACAAAGGAACAAACACAAGAAAAAAACACATCAATGTCTACCTCTCTACTCTCAGAAGTGCAGAAAGAAGCAGCAACAAGATAATGACATGGAAGCATACAAGTCTGTAAGAGAATCTGCAGGCCATTAAGGAACTACAATTTCATCCAATAGGAAATGAAATGTCATTTCAATTTTCTTAATTTGTGCTGTTTATAAACCTTTACCAAGCATATACTTATCTGATCAGATAATTTTCAGACTCAAACATACCTCAAAACTTATTCCTGCTTTGTTTTGTTTTTTGAGGTGCTGGGAATCAAACCCTGGGTTCACATATGCTGGGTACAATGAGACTACCACTGAGCTATACCCCTTTTATTAATATCTGTTGTTTTGTTTCATTTTAAATTTTGAGACAAGGCTTGCTAAGTTGCCCAGGCTGGCCTTGAATTTGTGATTCTCCTGCCTCAGGTTTCCTGAATAGCTGGCATTACAGGCATGTGCCAGGACATCCAGCTCCTATTAAATTTTATCTAACTCATATTAGTTGTAGTTATAGTCTATAGAGATTATTTTGTTTGTTGATATATATATATATATATATAGAGATTATTTTGTTTGTTGATATATATATATGTATATATATATAATTTCACTCTTTTCTAGAATGATGACTATATCCTAAAATGTTTATGCTTTTCTTAGAAATGCAGATTATTTTAAGGAGGATAAGCCTTTAAAACAAAGCAAAATAATATTAGAGCTCCTAGTTTCAGGTAAGTATATAAGATTAGAAGAAGCCACTCTGTCCTAACAAGTAAAAAAGCTGAACAAAATGAAAAATCAATAACTCTCATTAGATCCATCAGAGAAGATGAGGTAAGGCAAACTACTGTTCCCAAAGCTGTAGAGACAGACAGCAGATACAGAGAATCACAACTTACCAGAGCAGAAGTCTCCATGGGAACCACTATCAGGATAAAAAAACAGACTATAATTGATCAATCACTCAGGCTCAGTGCTGACAAGTCTGAAACTCCTGAGCACTCAATCTTAGAAGGACTCTCATACTTTTGTGACTTCTATCTCTAGGAAATCTATTAGCTTCTCAAAGTAAAAAAAAAAAAAAAATCTCTTCTGGTTTCCAAGAGGAAGAAAAAAGTAATCATTTAAAAATATGTCACAGGATTCTGTTCATTACTATTGCTTGCCCACAGAAGAAATTATTTTGGTATGGCCTCATCTGCTGAGGATTTATCAGTTTCACTCACCTAGGGAAAAGAAAATGGTCAACCCTAATGAGCTCTAATCTTCCACAGGGGAAGCACAAGTACACAAACTCAGCCCTTTCCAGCTATCCTGACCCACCTAAAGGGGAAATAAAACTGAAAAACCACTGATAAAGTTCACAGCCAGGAGCAAAAGCTAACCAAAAGAATGAGATCTATTGGAAAATACTTGTCTTTTCTCCACAGTTTACTATTATATTACTAGAGGCCTATTGTAATTACTTTTATCTAGCACATCATAGCTACATTTCAACAAAAGATTACAAGGCAAACTAAAAGACACAATTTGAAAAGACTCAACAAACATTAGAACCAGAGTCATATGTGATAGGAATGATGGAATCATCAGAGTAGGAAAAGTTTTAAAGCTATTATCACACCAAGGTCTTTAATGAAAAAAGCAGATGGATAATGTAAGCAGAAACATCAAAACTCTAAGAAAGAATAAAAATACAATGCCAGAGGGGAAAAAAACCTGTAACAGAAATGAGGAATGCCTTTCAAGGGCTCAGTAGTAGACTAGCTGGATGCAACCGAGGAAAGAACCTTTAACCTTGAAGGTATGGCAAGAGAAACTTCCAAGCGTGAAAGTAAAACAAAAAAGACTGAAAAAAAGAACAGAACAGCCAAGAACCATGGGACAACTACAAAATGTGTAACATACATGTAATGAAAATATCAGAAAACAAAGGAATAGAAGTGTCAGTTAGAGTAATAATGACTAAGAATTTTCTCCAAACTAAGGTCAAACATCAAACCACATATCCAGAGAACATGAAGTATGTACCAATCAACAGAGCAACAAAATATATTAGGCAAAAACTGATAGAACTGGAAGGAGAAAAAGATGAAAATACTGTCACAGTCAGAAATATCAACACTCCTCTATCAAAAATGGGCACTTCTACCAGGCAGAAAAATCATTAAGACACCACTGAATTCAACATCATCAATCAACTGGTGTAATTAATATCTATGGACTACTTCATCTAACAACAATGTTCTCAAATTCATATGGGTACTCACAATAGGCCATTCTGGGCCTTGAAGCAAAGCTTAACAAATTTAAAAGAAGAGATATGTTTGCTCTCATACCACAAAAGAATTAAACTAGAAATCAGAATCAGAAAGATAACAGCAAAATTTCAACACATTTCTAAATAACATTGGGTAAAAAAAGAAAATGCAAAATAATTTAAACTAAATGAAAATGAAAACATAACTTCAAAATCTGTAGGACAGAGTAAAAGCAGTGCTTACTAGGAAATTTTTAGCACTGGGAACACATATTACAAAAGAAGAGAGATCTAAAACCACTCACCTCATCTTCTGCTTTAGGACACTGAAAACAGAAGAGTGAATTAAATCCAAAGAAGCAGAAGAAAAGAAATAATAGAGGAGAAAATCAATGAAATCAAAACAGGACGTCAATAAAAAAGAATCAATAGAACTAAATGCTGGCTACCTGAACAGATCATTAAAATCAATAAGCCTCTAGCAGGGCTAAGAATAAGAGAGAAGACAGAAATTATTAATATCTAAAATGAAAGAAAGCACATTATTACAATTCTATAGGCATTAAAAGAATAAAGAAATATTACAGGTAACTCTATGCCCACAAATTTGATAACCTAGATGGAACAGACCAATTCCTCAAAGCAATAATTGGTAAAAATTCATCTAATAAGAAACCCAAATATTCTGAATAGGCCCATATTCATTAAAGAAACTAAATTAATAACCTCAAACTCACCAGGCCCAGAGGGATACAATGCTGACCTCTACCAAATATTTAAGAAAGAAATTATACCAATGTACTTAAAACAGAGCATCAAAGTGCATAAGGCAAAAAACTGATGCAACTATGGGGAGAAAAAGATGAATAAATTATTACAATGTCTTCCAAAAAATAGAAGCAAGTGGAATATTTTTGAACTCATCTCATGAGGACACTATGACCCTATACCAAAACCAGGCAAAAACATAAGAAACTTACACATCAATTCTCCCATGAATATAGATGCAAAAACATTAGCAAATCGAATCTAACAATCTATATAAAGATTTATATGCCAAAATCAAGTGAAATTTATGTCAGATGTGCAAGGCTGACTCAACATATAAAATTCATTATAACAACAAGCTGAAAAAGAAAAATCGCCTGGCATCGTGATACACACCTATAATCCAAGCACTCAGGAGGCTGACTCAGGAGTATTGTGGGTTCAAGGCCAGCCACTGCTACATAGTGAGACCCTGTCTAAAAAGAAAACAAAAACCAAAAACCCAGCATAAAACAAACGAAGAAAAAACACATCAATAGTTGCAAAGAAATCATTTTATAAAATGCAACATCCATGAGGGGAGCACAGAAAACTAAGAGTAGAGGGGAACTTCTAGAATTTCATAAGGATATCTACAAAAACCCCAAAGCTAACATCATAATGATGAAAAACATGAAGCTTTCCTGCTAAGATCAAGAATAAGGCAAAGATGCTCTTTCTGCTTTTCAACCTCACACGAGAAACACTAGCTAATGCAGGAAGACAAAAGGACATGGAGATAACAGACTGGGGATGAAGAAAAAACACTGGTTTTGTTCACAGATGACACGGCTGTCTATGTGGAGAATCCTAAAGAACTGACCAAAAAATTTCCTAAAATGAATTATGAAAAGGCTGTAAGATACAAGGTTAACCTATAAAGTTACTTTCCTAAGTACCAGCAATGAACAAGTGGATTTTGAAAATAAAAACATGTTATTACATTAACACCCCCCAAAATGAAATATGTAGGTAAAAAATATGCATAGATCTATATGAGGAAAACTACAACAGTACAAAAAAAATACAAAAGAAGAATAAAATAAACAGAAATATTCAGTACAACAGAAGGGACAGGAAGATTCAATGTTGTCAAGAGGTCAATTCCTCCCAAATTAACCTATAGATTCAACCAATCTTAGTTAAAATCACAGAAGGCTATTTTGTAGATATTGACAAACTGACTAAAAGTTTATATGAAGAGGCAAAAAATTAAAAAACAAAAAAAAAAATCAAACTAAAAACCATACCAGAACAGCCAACTCAATATTGAAAGAGAAAAAAAATTTGGAGAATTGAAACTATGTAACTTTAAGACTTACTATAAAGCTACTGTAATCAATACAGCATGGTGCTGGCTAAAGCACATATGTAGTGTACAACTACATCAGTAGACAGAGAGCTTAGAAATAAATCCACAAAAATATAGTCAACTGAGCTTTGAAAATAGAGCACAAGTAATTCAAGGGAACAACAAGTATTCAAGAAATGCTGTGGAACAACTGGGCATCCACATGTAGAACAATGAATCTGGACACATACTTTATAACCTTTACAAAATTTAACTCAAAATGAATCACAGACATATACATAAAACATAAAACTATGAAACTCCTACAAGACAACATGGGAGAAAACCTAGATGAACTTGGGTATGGTGATAACTTTTTAGATACAACACTAAAGGTACAGTTCATGAAAAAAAAGTAAGACAGACTTCATTAAAGTTACAAATGTCTGCTCTGTGAAAGACAATATCAAGGAAATGAGAACACAAGCCATGGACTGCGAAAGACATATCTGGGATGTGGATGTAGCTTAGTGATACAGTGCTTGCCTAGCATGCCCGAGGCCCTGGGTTTGATCCTCAGCACTGAAAAAGAAGAAAAAAAATCTGATAAAGAACTGCTATCCAAAAGATATTACAACTTAATAAGATAATGAATAACCCAATTAAAAAAAGAATAAGACTAAAACAGACAACCACCAAAAAAGAGACAGAAATAGCATAAAGTATATAAAAAGATGCTCAACATCACATGTCACTACAGAATTGTGATTAAAACATCAGGGTGATGCCACCATATAACAATTAAAACGGCCAAACCTCAACTACTGACATTAAATGCTGGAGAGGATGATGGAAAGGATCCGCTGCTAAGATTCACTGCTGGTAAAAACGCAAAATGGTACAGCCACTTTAAAACATGGTTTGGCAGTCTTTTATACAACTAAACATACTCTTAGCATATGACCTAGCAATCATGCTCCTTGCTATATTTACCTGAGTTGAAAACAAATCAACATAAAAACCTACACATAGGTATTTTTAGTAGCTTTATTTATAATGTACATGGTAGCTTTGCCGTACAAAGATAGCCTTCATCAGGTTGATGGATGGACTGTGGTACATACATAGAATGAAATACCATTCAGTGTTAAGTAGAAATGAGCTAGCAAACCATGAAAAGACACAGAGTTATTTTAAATGCGTATTAAATGAAAGAAGCCAATCTAAAATGGCCACATACTGCACAATTACAATTAGATGTTATTCTGGAAAAAATAAAACTGAAGAAACTGTAGTTGCTGGGGGAAATGGAGGGAGGGAGAAGAAAGGAGGGGAAAACAGGTAGAGCACAGCGGCTTTTTAGGGCAGTGACATTATTTCATATGATGTCACAGTAGTAGACACATACACATTTGTTAAACGCCATAGAATGACAATACCAAGAGTGAGCCCTAACGTAAAATTTGGGTAATAACAGGCCAATGTAGGAAACCTCACTCAGGTGAGGATGTTGATAGGGAAGTGGTGCATACGTCGATAAAGAGCATATGGGAACTTTGTATTTTCCATTCAGTTTTGCTGAGCCTATTGCCCTAAAAATAAAGATTACTAATTAAAAGCACATATATACTAGAAAGATCTGTAATATAGATGGATAAAAATCTCATACAAAATATGCTTTGCCATTCATCAAAAATACACGTGAGCTTTCTTTTCTCAAAAATGGAATCTAGAATTTGCCTCACACTTCACGTTTCTGTTTGTAATTTATAATATATTCATAATGCTATTTTATACTTTTCACAATTATTTGTTGTGCTCAAGTGAATTTGTTTTTAATCAAATTTAAAAGGACATTTTAATCACCTATTACAATGTGGAAAGGGAGTCATAAAGATTTTTAGAACACTTTAAAGTTACAAAGAAAAGATGATGTAACTAAAATTTCACAAAATGTTACCTGTTCTATAATTCACCAGGGTGTTTGACAGAAGAAATGGGAATGTCTAAGAAAACACATATGCATACTAATGAAAACACGGACTATGCAAAAATTACAGTTACTGCCAGTTACCATAATTAAATTAATTTAAAAGAATAGGAAAGGTCTGATGAAAAAGATCACAAAGAAGTATAAATCAGAGATGAATGTGAAGAGGAAACACACTAAGACAACAAAGAGAAATATGGGCTTCTCAGTGATGAAGATATAAAATATGCTTTGGAGTTTTGCATAAAGTGTGAGTCCACTTAAATTTATATTCTGATTTATTTAAAGCAAATGGATGAAATTATTGCTACCATATGTTGGCTAAAAGTTATCACATGTTCCTTTAAATAGTATGTGCAGTCTAAACATATAAATGAGCTACAAAAATAAGGCCGAATTGAAGAGTTAGTTACATGTTTGTAATAATGTAATCAAGGGCCAATTTTGCACCTGAAAAAGTATTCTATCGAGGAAGCAAAAAATATTCCATGTATACAATGAAGAAAACATCTACAAGTGTAGGTACTAAGCTACATATGACAAAAGACAAAGTCACACACAAAGATGAATTCATGGATCATCACAGTCCAACCTGTTTGTACTGGCTTGTTTAGACACGGCCTTCAATCTTTTCAAAGTTTTTCTAATAGCATCAGCATCAGGGAAATGGTGATGACCTGCAGCCCCATTAGGAAATCCTGGACGAACTCCAGGCAGAATTTCTCTGCAGATAAATATGCACAGTGACTTTCATGACTTTCTCTGAAGCAAGGCACAAATAACTTCCACAGAACACAGCCATACCTTTCTGGAAGCCCTCGGCCATGCATCTCTCCTTTGCATTTCACTTCATTATCTTCTGCTCTTTGTTTCTGCATTTGATCAAAAATGGCATGGTAATGTTCATACTGTCCTCGAGAAGAACAAGATGATGGAGCTACAGCCCCTCCACTGCCAAAAAAGGGAGCCTAGGGATTAAACAAAGAGCTCTCACATGTTTATCTTCTAAGACCTGAATGACCTGTACTATCCTCAAAAAAAAAATTTAATTTCAACTTTCACAGAGCAGCTATTTAATTTGAGTATATTAATAAACATGGCCAAAAGCAAAATACTCATACTATGTTATAACCATTAACAGTTAAAAAGTTGAATTCTTAGTTACTAACAATAAAACTTAATGTGACAAACAAAAAGATTAAAATGTCACTAAATTCATGCAAATATGTAGAAATCTGGACTTCATTAAAAGATTTTGAAACAAGTCTGTAGTATACAATTCAAGAGATGCTGTTCTATGAAATTTAAATGTGTACAGCCTCTGTGTAGAACAGAACCTGCTTATACAACACACAAACTTATATTTAACAAAAGCATTTGCATATGGCTTTTAACATATTCTAAATCTACTCACCAAGTATAGTAGGTATGAAAGTATAAACATTACTAAAACATACTATATGTAGATAAAAGAGTCAAAACATGATTATTTATCCTTAGTTTTCAAACATGCTGGGGAAACAATGCACAGAACTAGAAAACATTTCAATCTTGTGGTAAATGAATAATAATGATATTCCCAAGTAGTATGTACTAAGTGAATTCATGGGAAAAAATTATCAAAAGTAAAAATCCCTATTTTAAAAAAAGTCTTGTTAAAAAAACTTTTTTAACTTGTCCTCAATAGCAATGTAACAGAGAGACTAGATACAAGTCAAAGAATTAAGAGTGAAAATAAACCACATATATAGATTTTTGGGTGCTAGAGACTGGATAGAAAGGAAGTCTGATGACAAACATAATTAGAAGGAAGGCAAACAGGGAGCACTAAGCTTGATGATAAAGGCTGCTTCAGCTAAGTGTTGCTGACCTTGGGTTGTACGCGTTCACATAACCACAGCAGAAAACACTTCTAAACTCTCTAGAAGCAGCAGTACACCAAAACATTTTTAAGACGGTTAATAAATCAATATTATGCATTATAAGCAGAAATAAGAGAGAGAGATCAAAGTAGAGAAAAAGTAATTAGAAGATTGTTGCACTGACATTGAGCCAAGAAGATCAGAAGTAGAGAGAGGGAGTCAATGAAAAAGAAAAAGCTCAGTGCACTTATGATTCTCTGAAGGACAATAAAAGAAAAAGGGAAAGACACCAAGACTCAATCGCAGAGACACAGGAACTCCCCCGCCCCACGGGAAAATCCATAGTCAGAAAAGATACGTTAGAAAAGGGTCAGAGTTTAAAGCAACTAAAGAGTATTATGTTACAGAATTTACTGTGGAAGAATTTCATTGAGACGAGGCAATCAATAACCTCAAATGCAGAGGTCAATAGCACTGAAAATAAGACAGATATGACTAAAGGAAAGGAGCCTTAAAAAACTCTCCTTTTTTTGCTTCTGTGAAGTTTTAAAAACCAGAAGTCAGAGTATTTAGCATAAAGGAGGAGGAGCTTCCTAGTAATAACATCTAAGTAAGAAGTCCAGTAAAGAAAAGAGACAAAGATGTAGTTGGATGTAGTTGCACATGCCTATAATCTCAATATTCTGGGAAGCTGAGGCAGGAGGATCCCAAGTTTTAGCTCAGTCTAGGTAACTTAGCAAGACCTTGTCCCAAAATAAAAATACAAAAAAGGGATGGATGTAGTTCAGTGAATAAGGCACTAGGCTCAATCCTTAACATCAAACACAAAACAAAACAAAACAAAAAATAAACAAACAACCAACCCTCCCAAAAACAATTAGAATTAAAAGTTTCAGTGTAACCTGATGAGAAGAAATTTGTTTTAATATCTTGGAATGGTAGGTTGCACACAATTGAAGTATGACATTTTTTTAAAAATCAGTTCAAGGTAATTATACATAATGCACATGTTCAAATTGCAGTATGAGAAGGAAGCTACTAGAAATAGGAGATTAAATAATTAAGCAAGAAATTTCATGAGGAGGCTGGAGATTTAGCTCAGTGGCACAGTGCCTGCCTGTCAAGCCCAAGGTCGTGAGTTCAATTCCTGGTACCGAAAGAAAAACATAAAACACAACAAAACAACTTTTCATGAAGGAGTTTCTCATACTTTTACAAAATGAGCATTTTAGTCAAAAATCAGAAGCAGAATTCAGCTAAAAAGTTGTCACATTTCCTGTAGAACAGTTAATTCTTTAAGTTTAGTCAATGATAATATCTTGACTGTGTGTTCTAATGTTTCTTATGAGCAAAAGCAAAAGTAGGTAAACATCTCTGAAAATGTTTATACAGTACTCATGTTGAAATTAGTGTCTGAAATTACTGAAGCCATATGACCTTTTAAAAATCACCTTTATTGAGGCCTGGTTTATATATCTTAAAATTCACCAACCATAACCCTACGTTGATACACTCATATAACCACCAGAATCACAACTACCCTAGAAAATTCCCCATTTTCCTTTGTAGTGAATGGCCTCCAATGCCAAGAACTACAGATCTGTTCTGTGTTAGTATGGATTGGATCTGCCTTGTCTATAATTTTATCTAAAGGGAACTATATGATATATATTCATTTGTCTGGCTTCCTTAACTCAGTCTGGTTTTGAGATTGATCCACGTTGTCACCCACATAAACAGAGTATTCCCTTTTACTGCTGAATAGTATTACAATGCATCTTCAAACAACAGATACACCTCTTGCATATTATAATCACCAGATGATCAAAACTATATCTGGAACATACAATTTTTCTGAAAAACTTTTATAAGAGATATAAATAAAGTCCTAGATTTTGCAAATAATAGTCAGATATTTATATTATGAATGAAAACACAATATAAGAAGTATTTAAAAGTATTAATTTTGAAGTATTTCCCTTAATGTTGGGTTTCCATTTTATCTTTATTTTGAGAATTTCCTTGATTTGATTCTCATTGTACTGAGTCTCCAGGTCCTTAGCGAGTATGCAAAAATCAAATAGCTTAGCATGACATGGCAACACATGCTCGCAATTACAGGACTCTGGGAGGCCGAGCCAGGAGGATCACAAATTTGTGCCCAGCCTGAAGTGTACAAATTAGTAAGACACTGAACTGGGAAAAAAAAACTAAGTGTGAAGGTGGTGGGTTCAATCCCCCATACTGCAAGAGGAAAAAAAAAGCCTACCAAGATAAATATTTTAAACTGAGGAATAAGTACAGAAACTAACACAAAATTTGCTTTAAATTGTGGAAAATAATTTTTTTTTTCTCAATGAAAGCATTATAAAAGTTTACTAAGTAAAACAAAAATTTATTAAGCTCTTGGTATCTAACTACCAAAAAGCTGTCTCAATGAGTTATCAAATATGATTGATAAAGGTAGACTATAAGGATTAAACATTGCTTTAGACAAAGGAAAAATAATTTATCACTTCATCACACAGAAGATGTACGCAAAATACTTTATTACATGGAGGATATATATGCAAAGGAAGGACAGAAAAATAATCAAAATCTAAACACTGACCATGGACTTGTACAAAGTGTTCAGTAAGACATCTGGATCCACACTTGGGTTAAGTTTTCACTTTCCACTCACATAAGATATGGGGCAAGCTAATTTTAGAATGGATTAAAGTCTGTCCAAGTTATTCTTTATCACTCAGGAAGTAGTAAATTCTAGTTAAAGGTAAATTACTAAAAACACATAAAATTACCTTAGTGCGTAAGTCTACATTAATACAGAATTGGAAAAATGACAATGAATTATTGACATGTTATGAGAAAGTGTACTTAAAAAAATAAAAAATGTGAATTCAGGACAGATAATATACATCTAGATAAAACAAAGTAAACTTTCATTCAAATCAACATCTGGGGAAAAGAAACAAAAACAATTCAACTGGGTAAATGCTATATATCTAAATATCAAGATTAATGGTCATAAGCCAGTGAATTTACAGTTTAAAGATATGTTAATAGCTACTTTGAGGAGAGAAATTAAAATGGTAATGCAGAAAAATAACAGTGCATTCATTTCCTTTTTGTTTGTTTGTTTGTGTTTGTTTTGTTTTGTTTTTCTTCCGGTACCACGAATCGAACTCATGATCTTGCGCTTGCCAGGCAAGCACTTTGCTGCTGAGCTAAATCCCCAGCCCCCATTTTCTATTGCTATATAACAAACTGTCACAAACTTAGCACCATAAAATAATATCCCCTTATTGTCTCTCAGTTTCCCTGGCTCACAGTAGCGGTACATCTAGTTGAGTCCCTAGCTCAGCATCTCCCTGGCATGAAGGGAAAAATCAAAGCATTAGCCAGGACCACAACTCTCATCTGAGGCTCAGGTTCTCTCCCAAGCTCACTGATTTTGGCAGAATCCAATTCTTGGTGGGTGTATGACTAAGGTCATCATTTCTTCCCACTTACTAGTCAGAAATCTAAAGGCCACCTAAACTGTCTTGCCAAGTCAATGTCTGTTACATTCCATGCCAACAGACGTAGAACTCCCTGGACTTCATTTCTCCTTCCAGAGAGCTATAAAGGAATCTTGTATGTTGATAAAATCATGTATGTGACTATCCCATGAACTTTTGCCACACATCATCATCTAATTGAAGGAGCTACTATACCCCCATAGTCACAGACTCCATTCATAACTCAAGGGGAGGGAAGATAAGGTACATACACTAGCAGTCAGGAATCTTGGAGACATTTAAAAAAATCAGTCTATCACATACAGAGGTGTGTATCAGATGGCTAGTAAGCAAAAGAGGACATACAAGACAGAATGATAGAAAAAAGATAGGAAAAGTACTACCCAAGCCCTTGCTAGTAGGGCTGAGTGCGAAGGAAAAAGGAGGGCTGCTATCAAGTAAAGAGAAACAAAAGTGCAGAGACAAAAGCCTCAGCAGGGCGTATAAGTAGAGGAGCTACAAATAAGGTTTTTAGTTCAGCACCGAGTACAGCATACAGTGTGGGGTAGGAAATGAAGGGAAGTGAGTGTGGAGAGACTGGCAGGGGGTCAGATTAAAAATAGTCTTCTAAACCAGGCGTGGTGGCACACGCCTGTAATTCCAGCACTTAGGAGGCTGAGGCAGGAGGACTCTTGTGAGTTCAAGGCCAGCCTGGGCTACTAAGTGAGTTTGAGGCCAACCTGAACTGCATAGCGAGACGCTGCCTCAAAAAGACAAAAAAATAAATAAAAAAAAATAGTCTTCTAGAAACTTAACTCTTAAGGCTACATGGAAAAATAGTCTTCTAGAAACTTTATTCTTAAGGCTACAACAAACTAATTTTTTATTTCAGAGTCCTCTGATATGAACAGTGTACCATAATCTTCACATAAAACTTTTTAAAGCAATTTTAACAGTGACAGACTAGTGGTTCATCCAGTACACAAAGGAAAACTAAGAAATCATAGTAAATGCTGAAAACTCTTGATAAGCAATTAAATATTCATGAACAAGCAGCCAGTAACACACATTTTAAAGAACAAGCTGAAACTGGAGAAAAATAACAGTAACGCATAATTTTATTGGTAAAAATGCATACCTTTGCTTCACCACCTCCACCAGCACTTAGTACATTTCTCCATCCTTGTTCCCTGGCCCTATTTATTCTCTCCAACTTTTGGGGAAAAGAAACAAACAAACAAAACACCATTTCAAGTATTTAATATGAAGTATATGAAATATATTTAGGAATAAGATGAAAATTAGTGTATTTTTTTTTAAGTATGTGTGTGGGGAAGGGGAGAAATATATCCTGGAAAAAATAAATTATTCTCTTACCCTTTCCTTTTCTTGCCTTTTCATTTGTTCAGCCTTCAATAAACTTATCTGTAACAATGTAAAGACATACTCCTTAGAACTCAAAATTCTTAGCATCTACAACTTGGCAAAGAAAAAAACAATACAAGTAAAAAGCTACCTGATATTTTTGTTTCTTTTCTTTTTCAGTATATTCTGACCTTTTCTTTCTTGCAGCTTCCTTAAAGAAAAAAAAGGAACATTTTGTTGATAAAAATTCTTACTTTTCTTATTTTTTTAATCAGGGAAGTTAGTGTATCACTGGCAAAAGTAGGCTCAGAGAGGTTAAAAAAGAAATAGGTTATAGCCGTGTTTGAAAGAAACGAGGAAAGGTTTGGAGGCTTTATATTGTAAGGTTTTATTTCCTTTGTTTAAATTATTGCGGCAAAGCTTTAAAATAAGCAGACAGGTATCTTTATACCTCAAACATTTTCCTCCTTTCTTCTCCAGGTTTCACTCTCTTCACTGGAGTTTGAAGGGCCTGGACAAAAAGTAAAACTACAAATTAGATAAAGACTTTAAGGCACTCACTTGAGAATTCCAAATTTATGGAAATGTAAAATAAGAAAGAAGTAAAGCCAATACTTCTGTATTGTACTTCTTTCAAAAAAAATATTCTTTAAAAATAAAGAAACATTGTGATCTTTTGATATGCCTGCTGCCAAGGAAAATATTAGATTCAAAGAAACTAAAAAGGCTTCTTCTCCAATCATCAACTGAATAATTTCACCCTCATTTATTGATACTAATTCTAAATTTCTAATTCTATGATAAAACATCATTCCAAAAACCCAACAAAGAAATTGTTCTTTAAAAAGTTACATAACAGTACATTCACTACATGAAATTCAAACAAGAATAAAAATTTATAGCCCATTTTATTTCCCACTGCCGAGGTAACCATTAATATTTCTTGAGTATTCTTCCAGCTATTTTTACACACCTACATACATACGTATCTATACAGAGGGAATTGAACTGTTTTATGATTTTTATCTAAATGTCTCAACAACATGTTAATAGATGGCAAAAAAACTTTTATTAGCAATGTGCCTTGATAGTGGAACCATCACAGTAAGCAAATTAACAATGGCAGTTTCTCCACTTGGGCTATAATTAACTTACTTAACTATTCCTCTAGGGAGAAACACTGGGTTAGTTACAATTTCTTCCTACTCCATGTGTTACAAGGAACTCCCTTGTGTCATATGTAAGTCTCTCAGAAAGATAACTTTTAAGGAAATCGAACTATGGGGCGAAAACATAATTTAAGTGTTGACAAAACCTGCCCTTCCCACAGGCTCCTCCAATTTACATTCTCACCAAAGAACTCATTTCTCAACATTGTCACAAATATTGGATGTTATCAATCTACCCTAAATTTCTGTATGTTGGAAATGCTGAGACTCTTTTCAAGTATGTTAAATATAAACAGTATTTCTTTTACACATTAATTGTTACCTAATTTGGAGTTCCTAAATCGTTCACTTTTAGGAGCTTTTTTTGGTATATTATGGATAATACAACTATTATAGTTGTTGTAAATATTTTTCCCAACCTGTTATTTTTTATTTGTCCATTCCTTTAGTACATCACTTAAATCTAACAATTATTTGACCTATAGTATCTGCTTGTAAGGAATATATTTTAAATCTTAGTATTATCTTTGCTTCTGCCACTAATAGTTTCCTTTATATTTATATATATATAATTTTTAATAAAAGAATGATTCAGTAATCTAATGTTTTTCCTTCAGAAATCCAATTATCTCATAACAATTCATTAAGATACGTCTCTTTCCCCACTGGTTTGAAATGCCTCATTTATCATATAGTAAATACACACACATTGGGGCTGGGGACTTAGCTCAGCGGCAAAAGCGCCTGCCTGGCAAGCGCAAGGTCGTGAGTTCGGTTCCCGGTACCGGAGAAAAACAAAAAAAACAAACAAACAAACAACAACAAAAAAAAATACACACACATACACATTTCTGGAATTTTCTTATTCTACTCCACTTATCCCTTTTTCCTGATTTCCCTTTCTTTTCATTCTTTTTTCGTGACTGTGACTTAAAGTCCTGTGCAGAAAGGTAGACAGAGATCAAAGTAGATACACAGAGTTTTAACTAACGTAAGGAAATACAATGCAACTACCACCAAAGACAAAAAATAAAATACCGCCAAAACCCCAAAACCCTCCAAGTGCCCTTCCAAAGCCATACTTTTCCCACTGAGGTAAACAGCACTATGACTTGTGATTGCCACCTTCTTGCTTTTCCTTATTGTTTAACCACTAATGCCTGCCTAAAAAGTGTAATTTAGATTTTTTGTTTGATTTTACACTAATGTAATTATATGCACATTCTTTCTTATCATCTGTTATTTGTATCTACATCTTTTCATATACACATGAATATATATATATATTCCCCATATCTATCTATCTTAGTCCACCAAAAAAATGTATAGACGCTTCAGGAAAAGAATAACTTGTATAAGGTGCACATTCTCCTGATCTAACACCTGAACACTTACCTATGGGGGACACTAAAGGATATAGTATATCACAGAAAACCCACTACACTGCCAACCCTTAGAGAAGAAATTGAAAATGCATGTACAGCAATCTCAATGGACACTTTGACCCAAGCAGCCATTCACTGGAAGCTAATGGCTATCACTCTGAGTACTTCCTGTAACTGTATTTATCACAAGATGTCTCAATAAATTTACTATTAAAATATTTATGTTTTTCTTTTCCTGAAGTATGTAACATTTTTTGGCTTTCTCTTTCTCTTCATATATAAATAAGGATACATACACATGAAGCTATATATATATATCTCCCCCTCCCTCCCTCTCCTTCCCACCTTTCCCTCCCTCCTTCCTCTCTCATTGCTTTTGTTGTCTTCTGCCACCATGAACTGCTGCCCCTCTGCCATGTGCCACCTTGCCTTGGAGCCAGCCAGTTATGGACTGAAACCTCTATAAACTGTGAGCTAAATAAATTTTTCCTCCTTCAAAAAAAAAAAATATATATATATATATGAAGATATTGCTATTTCTTTTCACTTCATATTCTAACCAATTATTCATGTTTGAATGCTGACCTTCTACCAGACCACTTTGGAGGGGAGCAGTATTAGGGATTGAAACCAGGGCCTCATACACGTTAGGTAAGTGCTTTACCATTGAGATACATCTCCAGCCCTACCAGGTCACCACATTGCATTCATTAATATAGTTCTCTGCTCCTTCATTAAGATGTTCTAGACAGGTAATCATATGTGTAAATAACGTCTGTGTTTTCTCTTTCAATATTTAACTAATATTTCTTTTTAACTTTGTTGACTAGGATCTTTTGACAAAATATTAAATGATGGCAATGACAATAAACACCTCTGTCTTATTCCTGACTTTCATATATTTTCAATTCTTCATCGTTATATATAGGGGCTACAACACACACACATTTTATATATATATATATATATATATATATACACACACACACATATATATACACACATAGTATTACTTTTATTTTGCATTTGCATAGAGGTTTATTAGGCAAAATATAAAGTGCACACTCAAAGAAAATAGTGTAGGTCTTTAAAAAAGAGGCACTCCACTTGTTTGAGTCAAAGAAATTTTTAAAACCAAGATTAGTGTTAAGTTTATGGAATTTTCAGAATGTACTAAGGTGATTTATTTATAGCTTTCTCCTGTAATCTTGTAATGCAGTAAAATTACAGTAATCAAGTTACCTACTGTTGACCCATCCCTGTATTCCTGAAGTTAGTATTATTTGGTAACTACTAAATTATTCCTTTGATACATTGCTTGATTTATCTTTATTTATCTTTAATTCATTTTTTCAAGAATTTCAACATGTAGGCTCATAAGTATAACTGACCTATGGTTTTCTTTGCTTTTTCATTCTGTGTTAACTACAGAATTTTGTAATCAAGGTTTAGCCTAATGCATAACCCCTTTTCAAACATACAATATACAATTCTACATACCAAAAAAGATTTAAATTATTTATAGAAAAATTTATCTTTCATATACTAGTTTGATATTTTTCAGCTACAGAAGAAATACTTTCAAAGCTAACTGTACAAATTTTTTTTACCAATGTTGGGTTTCAATCCAAAAGAAATTACACACTACTTTAAAAAATTACTTCATCTTTAAAACTTCTTTTTGCCATTTATATCATTTAAAAATAATTCAACATTTGATTAAATTATGCAGTGACAACTGCATCTCAACAACAGCTGTATTTTAATAAGAGTTAATGTTATGAAAATCCTTTTATATACTACTTATTTTAGTAGTAATTTTAAATTCTGCAGAATGACCAAAATAGGGAGACATTAAAATTCTAACCCTGAAAAGCAAATTTAGAATATTACAAAATAAAAAAAATCATTGGCAAATTATATTGTTTGCAATATATAAGAAAGTAGAAAGACACAAATTTTACTTATCGTGGAAAAAAAATTAAAAGATGCTTAAAACTGCTTGCTTTACACAGAAATATGATCAGTAACTTAAACTGCACACAGCAGGACCTCCATATCTGCAGGTGCCTCCATATCTGGAAACTGAATGATAGATCCATAATAGTTTTAAAAATGCATCTGTATGGAACATGTACCGACTTTTTCTGTTATTATTCCCTGAAGAATACAATATAACAACTATTTACACTAATGTTTGCATTATTTTAGGCATTACAAGTAACCTGGAAATTAAGGAGGATGTGCATCTAATATATGCAAGTATGAAGGCATCTTTGAAAGATTTTTATTACTGCATATTAGTTATACAGATTAATGTCGTTCATTTTGGCAGATTTATGCACGGACATAACATAGTTGGATAATCTCTACCCATCACCCAATCTGTCTTTCCCTCTTCCCTCCCTTTTGTTCCCTTCCTGTTCTCTAATAGACCTCTTCTATTTTCATGTCATCTCTCTCTTCTCTTTTTTTAGATTCCACATGAGAAAAGACACAGTATTTGTCTTTGTGAGTCTAGCTTATTTCACTTCACAGGATGATTTCCAGTCCATCCATTTTCCAGCAACTGATACAATTTCATTCCTCTTTACGGTTGAATAATACTCCATTATTTATATACACCAATTTTCTTTCTCTGGTCATCTGTTGACAGGCACCTAGGCTGATACCATTGCTTAGCTACTGTAAGCTGGGCTGCAATAATCAATTAAGCCAGTCTGTGGGCTTTGGTATCTACAGTGGGTACTCAGTACATGTGCTGCTGCAGCAAGCACTACAGTGGGTATTCAAATGAATCTTCTGTAAATAGCAAGGGCTGACTGTACTTCCACACAATGAAATGCAACTACTTTAATGAATATATTATTTAATGAGACTAATACTACTGTAGTAGATTGATAACTGGTGGTCAACTTATAACCTCCAGCTGAACTGAGTAAGTGTGGTGCTAGGTGTGGGAGGCCCACCTGAGGACTATTGCCAACCACAAAAAGGCTGATCTGGAGGAGAAGGAGGCTGTTGGGAGCTGAGAGAGGCTGTGGGGAGCTGGCTCTCCTGATGAACTTGGCTGTTTTCATCCTCCGAGGAGCTCGGGACCTCGCTGGCACTGGAATGGCTTTGGTTCACTTTGGGGAGCTCTGGTCCTCACTTTGAGCATAGCTTCCTGGTTCTGGAGGGGAAGATGGTGCCTTGCCAGCCTCCTGAAAAAGCCTGCTGCATTGGCTTCCCTGATTGGAACTCGGCCATCCTGATCATCGGAGGAGCTCGGGACCTCACTGTTGTGGATGATGGCTGTGGTACCTTTTTGGGGAGCTCTGGTTCTTCTGAGCATCACTTCCTGGCTCCAGTGCAGATCCCTCAGCCTGCTAGCATAGGTCCTTCACCCTGCTGGCACAGACTTTGTAGATTCCATCACTGACCTTTGGGCCTTCCCAGCAGATCCGTGAAAAAGGCCTGCGTGAGACGTCATCATGGGCTCTGGGCCTCCAGTTGGATTCATGGGAGGCATTGTTATGAGCTCTGTGTATTCAGCTGGACTCATGTCGAACATTGTTGTGGGATCCAGGCCCTCAGCTGCATTCCTTGGTCTTAGTGTGTGGACAGATTTCCTGCACTCTTTTTTATACTGTTCTTTGGGTGACTATTATAAATAATCATATGAAGTATGTGTCCTGTATTACACTGTTCCGCTTGCAAAATAAGCCTCAAACCAACACAATTACTGACATGTAAACATGTAACACCACCCAGTTGGTTGATAAGCTTATAAAGTGAGAGTAACTATTCTCTTATAATATGCTGTGACATTTTAATTAAATGACTCTAAACCGGTCTATTTTATTGATATATTTTAACTCAGAACTGCATCAAAAGTGTAATAAATGAAACTAAATCTAACACCTGATTCCACCCCTGTGATTAACTGCCTGACAAAATAATCAAGCAATAGGTTCCCAGAACCATCTCAACCCTCCTCCTTGCAGTATTAGTTCAAAACACCTAACCTATAACTTTGGCTATAGATTATTTTATTTCAACTCAACTTGCACTCACGCTAACCATATAGCTTACCACTTAACCCCAGAAAAGACACTGGAATTGATGAGATGAAGATAATACCGAAACCTTTAAAGAATAATGGCTTTTAAACCTTTTCTAAAAATAACTGAGCCTCAAGAAGACACACACACTTCAAAACTTCATTAAAAAAACATGCTTTTTTCATACTAAAATGATATTGTCACTGTTATTAGATAGGAATACCTAGTTTTAAATTAGTTATACAAGAGCTCTACTTAAGTACAAGAAATAAAAAATGTTCTTCACTGCATCACAAATTCAGTTAAACTTTTTGAGTTGTGGCCCATGCATAAAGAATTTAAATTAATGGGTATAGCTATGGTTGTGGTGTATAGCTCAGGGATAGTGTGCCTAACATGTGTAGGAACCTGCGCTTGATCTCCAAGTACTCAAGAAAAATAAACAAAAACAAAAGGAAATGTTATCCAGGAGCTTTGTAAAAATGCATATTGCTTCCATACAAAGAAGTCCTATTTGTCAATAAAAAGAAAATAAAACACTGATACATGCTACAATATGAATCAATCTCAAAATACTATGCTGAGTAAAGAAGCCAGTTACAAAACACCACATATATGAAGTGTCCAAACAAGCAAATTTCCATGGACAGAAAATAGATTAGTGATTGTCTAGGGCTAGGAGAGCAGGGGAAAATAGTACGTAAGTGCCAATTTTAACAAATATCTTAGCGATGACAAGTATGTTCTAAAATCAATTACCCAACTTTAGGAATATATTGGAAACCACCTAATTGCAAACTGTTGATCGGTGAATTGTACATTATATGAACTATATCTCAATAAGCCTGTTTTTTTAAAAAAGTACATATCCCCAAGAGTGGCTGAATCATAATCTTTCGATACAGATCCTACACTTGTTTTGACACATTCCACAGGTTAACTCTTATGTAGCCAATCTAGTATCAGCCTCAAAATTTGTGAACCACAATTAAAAAGTAGTACGAAGAGTAATACAGCAGCTTGCCATAAATTACTATCTTTCAAACAGACTATACGATATTTGGACACCTACATATTCAGGTAAATTACATGAAGGCAAAGATTATATTCATCTTTTGATCTTCTACATTGCCTTACATATAGAATATTCAAATATTTATGAAATAAAAATACCAAGTTGTTCCTCTGAGCTCATATAGGTATTTTCAGAATGCTACTTCTATACTGAAGAGAAAATATGGTAACATAAAACATCTACATTAAGTAAACTATTTTCTGGGCTGGGGATTTAGCTCAGCGGCACAGCACCTGCCTGGCAAGTGCAAGGTCGTGAGTTCGATTCTCAGTAACGGAAAACAAACACAAACAAAAGAACATTATTTTCTGATGTTTTTTAAAACCAGGGCCAAAATACTGTTCATGGAGCTCCCTCTGGTGGTTTAATAACCTCTTTATTTTTTAACAGAGCCTTTAAAAAAATGCCCTGCAATTGCAGGAACTGACCCAGTCTTACATTACTGTGATGACATGTTGAGTAATAATAACTTAATACATATTAGTTTGGTTACACATGGTTTTCCTTACACATTTTTCATTTTGATACTTGATAATTTTAAATTCCAATAAGCCTTTGTGAATTTGAATCTAAAAGATGATTCATAGTTGCTGAGGGACAAAAACAATCTTATTAAAAAAATATGAATCATAGGCTGGCCATGGTGGTACATGCCTACACGCCAAGCCACCCAGGTGATTGAGGCAGAAGGATTATAAACTCAAAGCCACCCTGAGCTACGTAGTGAGAATCTGTCTCAAAAGAAATAGGACTGGGATGTAGTTTTTGTCTAGTATGCACAAGGCCCTGGATTCAAATCCTGGGTACCAAAAATTAAATATGTGACTTAAGAAAAAAACTTAAAAATTATATTTAAAATATTTTAGAAATTTTGGAGGTATTTTCTTTTATTCCTTTTATTGTTAGGATATTTGGAAGATATTTTATTCATTTGATTGCAGGGTCACCTTTACTACATTTATTTTTTCCACAAATTTTTTTGTATTTTATAGTGTGATAAAATATATTTAAAAAGTCATCATTTTAGTCATTCTTAAGTATATAGCTCTGTGGCATTAAGTACATTCACTTCATTGTGCAAGAAGACTTAGCCTTAAGTCAAACATATTTTAATTATTATCTGAATCATTTATCATCAGAACATTTGATAGATACCTATTTATTCAGAATATGAGTAACAGAAATCAAAAATTCCACAACATGTTACTTTGCTCAGTGAATAAATATTAACTGAAAATGAAGGTAACATTAAGAAACACAATATATCATCTGATTCTATTAGTCAAATGAAAAATTGGTTATACATTTGGCTACAATCCTGCCTAAAAGTGAGGGACCTTCTGTATAACATCAGTTCACCAAGAGTTCTGATATCTCCATTCTCTCAGACTAAGACATGGCCAATAAATAAGACAATTCAATTTCTGCAAGTCCACTCAACTGTATATTCCATATTGATCTAATGACATAAAGACAACTATGACCCCACTAGCAATGGTACTTTTATTTCTTGGGAAGGCAGATATTAGGGATGTGCATATTCCAAGTGTTAAAATGGATATATTTATAAATGCAATTTGGAATAAACACCTCAAAAATTATCTATGAAATCAATATATGATGAATTCATATTTTGCTGAATTCTATTGAGAAAACATTTCCAAACAAATTTGATCCAGAGCATGAATTTTTAAACATTTATAAGAACCAACTTGATTTCATATCAATGAAATATATAACCACTGATATTCACAAATACAAATTTACAGAAAGCATATATAATATTCAGTAAAAATATTAGAAAACAAAATTATCTATAAACTCTGAGGTATATTAAAAATAAACCCATATTGGCCAGATGTGGTGATGCATGCTTATAATCCCAACACTCTGGGTGTTCAGGTAGGAGGATTGCCATTCAAGCCCACCATGGGCAACTCAGTGACTTAGAAAGACCCTGTCTCAAAATATTTTGACATTTAATTCTACATGATACATTTATTAGAGTTGTGCCTTTCCTATCACACTAAATTAAATAAACTTTCAGAATTACGGCTTGGTCACATTCCGGGACACTCAGTAACTTACTGTTTTTTCTTCCATGTGCCCATCAATACATGTGTTTCTCACAATAACAGATACTCAGGTAAGCAGCGGTGACATTCTCTTCTTGGGTCATGTGGTCAGTGCTCACTCAGTCAGTTGACTCAAAACAATAGTACCTACCTAGCACTTACATCTTACCTTTTTAAAAAATATGTGCACATAGAATAGCAACTGTTTGATTCCAGAAAGGCACAAAACTACTTGGATCAAACATTCTGTCCAGAGGGTAGATAATGCCAACTCTCTCCTTTACCATGTGTAATAAGTTTCAGGTCCTTGACAGACACAGCTGAACTGTTCCAAACTTGCCTCAGGGCATCCACATGTGACAGTGGAAAGCAAAGTCTATGAAATTCTTTCCTCCTCATTTCCCAACATGTGCATCTCCTTCCCAATCTTTACAGGATGATAGATTAAACCATCTTCTCTTGCACTTCATCTAATCAAGTCTGATCCAGCCCCACTGTGAGGATGATGTGCTCTTTAAACTGCAGTCTCACTATTCTGTCCACCTCCGTAACTTTCCATCTGGTGTTGACAGCTGTGCTCCATTTCCTACACAGTAAGCAAGAAGTCTATGCATAACAAAACTTCTTCATATCTGATAAAAGCAGTTCTTTGGTGTCCTCCAGTTGTTGTGCAAGAGTCCTCAGAAAGCCACTTAATCTTCTTATTGCAACAGCTGTGGTTTTCACCTGCATGAGCAGTTGCTGGAGTTTTCTACTCTTTAACTCTCCATCTTTTCTGCAGTATCAAACACCAGCTCTGAAATGGTGTCCACAAGGAAATGTTCCATGAGTTGTTCTGGTAGATGGTGACAGTCACGTGAATGGAGTGGCTAGCCCTAAAGGATTGTTCACTTGACCAATGGTCCCTCTTAGAAAATCCAACAAATCACCGGGCTTCAATGTTAACTCTTTTATTGGAGCACCATGCTGGGCCTCGGCCTCCACACAACTCACATCCCAGGGCCACCAGTGGTGGGCAGAGCTGGCAAAGCTTCTCTCCCTCCAGCTAGCTGCAGGATGAAAAACTCCACATCATCATAATGGGGAGGTGGGCTGTGAGTTGCCACCAGGTCATGGTAAAGAGCTGGGTAAGTAAGGTTCTTCATGTAAAGATGATGCAGGTGAAAAAACTCCTGGCACCAGATGAACAGCCAACAGCACATTCAGCTGATAAGTACAGTACTTCCATGAGCCAGTCACCTTTCAAAAGTCTCACCTCTGAACACAAGACCTTTGGGGGACATTTTAGCTCTAAACCACAACAGCTTCTGGATGTTGTCAACTAGAGTGAAGATGGGTAATGTAAGAGGGAAGATATCCAAGGAATGGGTTCTTTACTTTAGCACTCAGAGATGAGGGAGATGAGAAACTTGTCACTGAAAAGAAGCAGTCAGTGATATAAAAAAAAAAAAAACCAGAAAGAAAACACAAAACAAAACCAACAGGAAAAAAAAAACAACAACTTAGCAGTACCAAGCAAATTGTATCACAATCCAACAGACTTTCTATTGAGTTCAACAGTTCTCCAAGTAGCTTCCCAGTCTGTACCTTTTACTGACACTCCAGGCAGTTTCCCAGGAGTTTCATCAGTTCAGTGGCGGAGAGTTTCCTGTGCCAAACACTGACTGTAGCAGCTCAGTGAGATTCATCATCCAGTGGGCTAAGCTATACCCCACCCAGTAAGGTCCAAATGTCAGCCTTAAGGTCAGGGAACTTCAAAAATTGTTCCTTCTTTGAATACTCTGCATCAGCACTAGGAGTAACAGTTGCATCTTATATCTGGTATTCCTATAATATACTCTTTAGCATTCTCTTTATACCTTTAAAGGTTAATTCCATGAAACTAGTTAATTACAGTACATTAAATTTTCCCTGTTCCAATTATTATTATTCCTATTATTATCATTTTGTGATACTGAGGATTGAACCCAGAGTCTCTTGCATGCTAGGTGAACATTCTACCCTAGCTCTTTCAATTTTTTTGAGTTGGAGTCTTGCTAACTGGTCATTCTGTCCTTAAACTTGTAATCCTCTTACTTTAGCCTTCCAAGTAGATAAGATTATTGGCACCACTGGCCTTTCTATTCAAATAATTGAGTAGCTCTTGTCTCCTAAATTGATGCTGACCTACATAACTTACCTGAAGACTAATTTATAGTAATCATTTTGAAAAATTTTATAACAGGGGCTGGGGATTTAGCTCAGCGGCAAAGCGCCTGCCTGGCAAGCGCAACGTCATGAGTTCGATTCCTGGTACCAGAAGAAAAACAAAAAACAAAACAAAACAAAACAAAATTTTATGACAGATTTTAACAAAAGTCTATAACATGATTATACCTGTTTATGCTTTGGGAGTGGTTTTTTTTCAGGTAACTTTTTATCTCCATGTTTCTTATATGCTAAAGGTACTCCATATTTAGCAGCAGGCTTTGTGATTTTCTGAGCAGGCACAACGGAAGCCAAGCTTTGTCCAGAAGCTGGTCTTTTAACTACATAAAGACACAAAGATTTTCTCCTAGTAGTTCTTTGTATTAAATTTTTATTTCAAAATTCTTCAAGACAGAACTCTTTTGTTTTCACAGTCACTGACAGCATTTGAAACTTTTCATCAATTATCTTATTCAGTCCTTAGCATATATCAAAGCCACAACTTTTTTATACTGAAGCAACTGTATGAAAGAAGCAAAGACCAAATGCCTCTAAGATGCTGAAATTTTTCATATAAGAAAGTACCTCCTAAAATTAACTATGTTCTACATGTATGGAATACACTGAAAAAAAATCAGACTGTAGGCTTTAAGTTGTACATTGTATATAGTATATAAATTATACATTAATAAAGCTGACAAAAACAAATTAAAAAATCATTTTAGAAATTACTTTCAAATTCAAAACAAAATTCCAGACCAACTGTTAAACATTAATTCCATCACTATGCACAATTTTTCATCTATAGTCTATGTATTATATTCTATATAAATAGTCTGAATGATGCCTATACCTAGAGACCTACCAAGGAACAAACATTTTAAAACATTCATTAAGAGTACCACAAAATAATTAACTTTATACACTGCTGATGAAAATATAAAGAAGCCAAACATTCTGGAAGGCAATCTGTATCAAGACTATCAAACCTGGCATGGTGCTGCACACCTGTAATCTCAGGACTCAAGAGGTTGGGGCAGGAGGATTGCTGTAAGTTTGAGACCAGTATGGACTACACAGTGAGTTGAAAGCCAGTCTGAACTATACAGTGAGACCATGTCTTAAAAATCAAAACAAAACAAAACCAAAAAACCCACAAAATGAAACAAAACAAAAACCCCAACAAGAAAAGAAATTTATTAAATCCATCAGAAAAACCGCTCCAGTTTTAACCCAGACTACTAAACATTTCATTTATCCAGTTCTTCTTACATAACTTTCTAATTCCTTTATCCACGTGGAAGGAATGTACTAACGGTGGGTCTTTCTGGCTTTTGTGACAAGAAGACTTTTAATTTAGATTTTACTTCTTTTTTTAAAGATTTAACTTCCTATAAGGCTTGCCTGCCAGAAGAGACCATGCTGACTCTGTTGGTATATGCCAACCCCTCCCCCTTTCACAGTGCTAAAGACAGAATCTACGGAATACTGAACTACATCCCTAGACTTTTTTTAAATTTTATTTTGAGACATGGCCTGGCTAAGTTGAACAGGCTAACTAACCTTAACTGGTGATCTTCCCACCTCAGCCACCCAAATAACAGATTACAGGCATGTACCACCACATCCAGCTACAGTTTCCTGTGGATTCTGTTTATAGGATGAGTTAATCTCCTGCAAGTGTCTGCACAATGAGAGGATGAATTTAACTGTCTTTATAAAGGGTTAAATTCCAGATCAACTGTCTTTATAAAGGGTTAAATGAGGCTGGACATATAGCTCAATGGTAGAGCACTTGTGTAAGGGCTTGAGCTCAATGCCCAGCACTGCAAAAAAAGTTTTTTCACTTTTAAGAAGGATTGAATACAGCTGGCCTTTCTGAGAACACAATGCCACACGACTTCTAGTGAATATGGACTCATATTTGTAGTATTTATTTTTATTAATTTATCCAAACTCAAAATGGAACAGAATATGCCAAGCAGTATGTTTGAAAAACAATATACTTCTCACACCTTAAATAATTTCTGATTTCAGAAATCCATTTTGAATTTATTCTGCACAGGAAAAAAACTAGTTTCTCTCTCATACAGATATAGGTGTGTGAATAATACATAACCACATCCATAGTCCTACAGATACTCTCACAATGGTCACAAATTTTAAAAACTTACTTTTAATAAACTGCTTGAATTCACCTTAATTTACTTTTAGAAACTTTCATAATATGAAGATTTCTCAAAGAAAAATATTTTACAGAAATATTTACACCTAAATTTTATAGTATTCTCAAAATGTCAATTAAGCATATGATAAAGATTTCAAGCTAGATTTTCTTTAAATATAACAGGTAAGAAGGAGACACTTTTAAAAAATTTATTAATAACTTACATATTCCCTATGTCATCAGTAAATTGAGGTGTTTTTCCTCAAGATTAAATTTAGCTTACAATCATCCCAACTTATGGTTTCTTATCTACACAAATTTTTAGTATACTTAGGCTTGGTTATTACAAAAACATGAAAGTCTCATATTAAATTTCATTTACCTGGCATAGGCTGTACTCCACACTTTGAAAATGTTTTTAGACAAAATTCTTCTGCAATAAGCTTAGATTAAAAGAGAGGGAGGAAAAAAAAGATTAAATTTCCAAAATAAAATAACCTACCCATTAATCACATTTTTTCCTTTTTTGGTTTTACCAATGTATTACTTCTACAGACAGACTTTTTCCTAGAATTAATCTAATAAATAACCTATGCTCCCGTACACTATTTACCCGTTCCATACCTCAGCAAGATAACAAAGAACCTATCTGGAATAATCTTTACATTCTCCATGCATCTACAGCACTTATTTACTTCAAAACTATTCAAGAACCACTTATCACAAGAAACTCAAAATAACCTCTAAGTTACTGTAATGTTACTGTGCATCACCTCAGTAGCTCCAATGAGTTTACACTCATGCTCAACAGTACGCTACTGGATAAATGTTCTTACATAATTTAATCAGTGTATTTCAACACGATTATAAGGACTCCACCACTTATTCCTTAGCATTAGGAAAGGTACTTTGAAAAGCAAAAATCATTTATATTTTTTGCAAGTAATTATCTTTCCTTATTCTATTTCTTTTTTCAGTGCAAAACTATGATACCAAGATTTAACTCAAATTAGGCTTTTTTTTCTAACTGCATGGGAAAAGGAATGAAAAGTGAATTTAAACTTTTTTCAAGAGAAGGGAGGCCTGATGAAAATCATATTCCCACAGTAACAGTGGACAAGACAATCCACAAGGCAGAAAACCTTGATCAGAGATGAGTCTTTCCCACTGAGAATTCCCTACCTCAGTAATTCTCCAATTTTCAAACCCACAGTACCAATATCACCTGAACTTATTAAATATGCAAATTATTAGGCTCCAACCTAGTACTGAAGTAGAGACTGTCATAGAACCCAGCAAAGCTCTCCAGGAGATTTTGATGTGTGCTAAATTTTGGAATCACTATAAGAGAGGATAAATATAAGTGGAAATCTGCTTTATAGGCAATTCAGAGAAAGTACATGAATGTGTTTTCTAATACTTTTCCTTTTTCTTGGAAGAAAATGGGTGTTTTATAATCTCACTTGCCCCAAAATTGAACAATTTTTTCCACTGTTCGAACAGGAGTCTTTTCTCCTCTACAAATACTCTTATGAATTAAGAGATGGGGTATAGGAGCTGAGTGTGGTAGCACATGCCTATAATCCCAGCACTCAGTGGCTTGAGGTAGGAGGATCACCCCAAGTTCAAGGCTAGCCTGGGGTACACAGTGAGTTGAAAGCCAGTCTGAACAACATAATGAGACTCTTTCTTCAAAAAAATGGGAATGTAGAATCTAAAGTGATCCCAGAATCTCTATGTTCTACTGTCTGAGACAATAGCCACTACCCACAGGTAGCCAACTGAATGAAAATTTACAACAAATATAATTTTAAAAAAAAAACAACAAATATAATTAAAAATTCAACTCCTCAGCCACATCAGCCATATTTCAAGTGCTCAACAACCACATGTGGTCAGTGCCTATGATAGCAGACAATGTATGTGGAACACTTGCATCATCACAAAATTGTTTTATTGAACAGCCTCTACTAATTCCTAATTAATAAGAAGTTATCCATGATTTGTTACGTCATATCCAGGAAGAAATTGCCAAGAGTGAAAACTTGCCATCAACCTTGGCTAATGGTATTGATAGAATTTTTTTTTTTTTTTTTATCTTTTAGAGACAGGGTCTCACTACCCAGTTCAGGCTGGCCTTGAGTTCACTTTGTAGCCCAGGCTGGTTCTGAACTCGCAACGATCCTCCTGACTCAGCCTCCCGAGTGCTGGGATTACAAGTGTGTACCACCACGCCCGGCTGAGAATTTAAGTCTTAAAAATAAAAATTGTAGAGAGCATTATAGCAATACTTGGAAACAACAGTTCATATAGTAAAACATAAACTGTTTCAAATTAAAGCCTTAAGGATATATCAGATAGCCAGATGCTGTATGTACCTACAATCCCAGCACTCAGGAGGCTGAAGCAGGGAGGATCACTAGAATTTAGATGTTCGAAACTAGCCTGAGCAATACAGAGAGACTCTGACACAAAAACAAACAAAAATAGTGTCACAAACCACCTCACCTGAATAATAAACAAGTGATACATTACAAGAAAACAAAATATGAAGAACAAACAGGTTTTCATAAAAAATGAGATCTAACTGGTGCTTAACTAACAAGGTGGGTCAGTGTATACAATCAATGTAATACTCTATTACGTGTCAAATACTTCATTTGTTAATAATTACTATCTGCACTTTCCCCCCACAGTATAGGTTTTGCAGCCTTTAACATTTTCTCTTCCAACACTAGCTAGTTAAATTTCACTCCTTCAGCCTTGAGACTGTATGTACTAACTTCATGGAGAAAGAAACTTCAGCAAGATTAAATGAAGTCATTGTTTCTTCTCTAGTAGCTGGCAAAACCCAGCAGTACACTACATCATAAAATTGTCCTTGCAAATGTTATTTATAACAAAGAAGTCTTGTAAAACACCCACATTTAAGAAATTGTTGCTATGTTCTATACAAGTAATTTAATCTCCAAACTGTAACTGGATTTCTTGCTTACTAACGAGTTCTTCGGAATTACCAGTTAAATCCACACCCTATTTCTAAAGAGTGTTCAGAAAGATGTTCTGTTAAGCCAGAAGGATACAGGGACTGTTATAGCAGAACCCAGGATTCTCAGTGGGAGAGGCTCATCTCTGATCAAGGCTTTTTGCCTCGTGGGTTGTCCAGTACACTATTACTATAGGAATATTTTTCCTAGCTGGTCTCACTCCTGTTGAAAAAGGGGAAATTTTAGTTACAGAAGAGATGTTTAATTACTGTATTTAAATTAACAAAAGCCACACTAAAAATGAAAAGCAAAATAATTTAAATTTCAGGTGATCACATTTTTCTGAATAATGATGTCAGTTCATTTGATACTGATTATTTTCTAAAATCTATCAAATTACAATTCAATTTGACTCAATAAATACTATGCACTTACATTTACATGCTAGAGGTAAAATCCTGAGTCAATAATCCACCACATATACATATAAATGCCTACAAAACTATGGTTTCCAATTATTTTCCATCAAGGACAATATAATTATTATCATATAAATTGTGCTGATGATATATATAGTATAATAGGTGATACTTAATATAGATGAAATAGTTTCTGCGCTTATATGATGGACGTTAAACATTTTATATGCATATTCACTTTTAATTCTCATAACAACCTCACAATATATATACATGCATTTATAATCCTACCACTTATAAGTGAGGCAAGTGAAGCACAAAATGGTTAATTTCACCATTAGGAACCCAAGGGACAGAGGACTGATGCAAAACTGGAAAGCACATGGACGGGAATGGGATTATGTAAGACGTAAAAACAAGTGCTGCTGAAACAGTTAGAAAAAGGCACCTATTTCCAGGGATCTGCTGAGGGCATGTCCTAAATAAATGCCAATCACCTACTGTTTAACTTTAATCACAAGTTAAAAAACGTACCTGAGGTGACAGAAACTTTTCAATACGTTTGGCTATAAAACCTTTCTCCAATATGGAGTTGACTGAGGGTCTATCCCTAGGATTTCTTTTAAATAATTGAGAAAGCAAACTGCGGAGATCATAGGAATAATGCAAAGATACAGGTGGAAAAGATCCAGATATTATCTTCAGTACCAGGTTTTTCATACTGCCAGCTTCAAACTAAAATGCAGAAAATAAGTCAACATACATGAAACATGTCGAAATTGAAACTGAATATCAACAATGAGAAATAATTATTTCTCTATTAATACATAATAGAACTATAACCCTCTTTCAAGTAATGTAATCAGCACATGTACTGCAGAGCGAAGTTTACTTGGTTATCTGTTAATGTATTTTAAACAGGACATTATTTCTCAAAATATCCAATATTACAAGTTACTTTAAGAATAATTTACACACACAAAAAAAAAAAAAAAAAAAATTTTTTTTTTTTGTGTGTGGGGCTGGGATATAGCTCAGCAGCACAGAACATGCCTGGCAAGTGCAAGGTCCTGAGTTTGATTCCCTGGTACCAAAAAAAAATAATAATAATAATAATTTACTAATTCAAAGTGATGATATAAACCATGACAATCATGAAGATGATAAAAAAACAATGCCACAGTGGTAGAAAAATTAGGCAAAAAACCACAAAGGGGAAAAAAAAACACAAAGGGGAAAAAAAATAACCTAGTAGTCTTCATTTAAGGCCTGCCTTCCTATGTCTCTGTCATCATAACTAGAATAAGAAATTAACTATAAACCTCTGAGGCAGTGTTCATTATTAGTTTTGTATGTGATGTTCCCCAAAGCTACAGAATCAGCAACGTGGCAAATATTCCAAGGTGAAATATAAGCTAAATAGGACTATTTATTTTAGGATTAAACACAATACAAACTCCAACTGAAGTAAAAAGGAAACAGGTGGGGCAGTCCAGAATCTAAGTTACATTTTATTCTGAAATCAGACAAAATAAAACTTTTCACATCTCTGTTCAAATAACAACTGCATGATGTTGGTATGTTATTAATCTACATGTTAACAAAATGTGCTGTACCAATTGTAAGAGAATTTTACTAAATGTTAAGCTCCCCTAGCACATTTAAAATGTTGTAAGTTTATAAAAATTTAAGAAAATGCAATCTCATAGTTATGTATTCCTAAAAAGGAATCCTAAATACAGAAAAGATATGGTTCTCTATTCTTTCCTCCAGGGAACTTCCATTATCTCTCAACAAACAAGTTCTTGGGGCCAGGGATATAGCTCAGGCACCTGCCTGGCAAGCACAAGGTCCTGAGTTTGATTCCTGGCACCAAAAAAACAAAAACAAAACACACAAAAAAACCCAAATGAGTTCTTATAAATCAAGGCTGGCAAAACACTTAGTTTCATGTGACCTCTTAAGAGTAAACAATTCCAAAATACACACCCAATGGTTGCAAAATACATGAAAGAATTAAATAAACACACAATGGTTTAAAGAACCTGAAACAACTGTCACAAAAAAACTTAATTTTTTCAAATACTTATCTGACAACCACTATCTCAAAAAAAGAAAGAAAAAGATAAAGACAATACAGTAGAAATCTATGCAGCCAATAAAAAGAATGGCAAAAAAAGACCCTAAAAAATATCATATAATAAAAAAAGATTATAAAAACTGCTTACCAAAAGTGCAGTTTAACTTTTAAGGAAAAAAACTCACAAAATTCACTTCATAAATTAATCTAGTGTGTTGGGGGAACAGAGAAAAGATGCAAGGGAAAATCAAAACAAAAAATTATATATATATATTTATAAATATATAAAAATATATATAAATATATTTAAATATATAAATATAAATATATATAAATATATAAGGTAGTTGAAATAGTTACACTACTAATTTATCTTAGTTCTTTGAAAAGAAAGGTTTGTGCTAATATTGTTTGGACAATTAAATGTTGATATCTTGTACTCTAGCTAATTTAAAGATAACAATATGCAATTTATTAACCATTATTACCCTCCTATCATCTTATTTTGAAATTCTGGTTTCTGTTTTCTTTCTTTAAAATAAAAAAAAAAAATTTTAGCTAGAGCAAAAAATTAATTAATTAATTAATTAATCTAGGATAAAGCCTAGAAACAATAAAATATTATTAGTACTCATTACTGATTGAAAGAATACCTTCTGATTATATCCTTCTTTATTTTTGTGTGTGTTTTCTGAAATTTTGTGTAATGAAATTACAGTATTATTTAATCAGTAGGGAAACACTTTTAAAAGACTTTGAAATGAAAAGTGATTAAGATTAATCTATTTAAGATAAGAACTCTCCATTGTTGGTGTGCTTTACGCTATTTCAAAAGTCTGAAAAGTAAATATTATAAATACTATGAGTGAAGGAGTATTTAAATTAATAGTCTCTTGATAAGTATGCTGAACAAAGGTCTTTAAGTAACTTCAATTCCAAACAAATAATTTGAATGTTTTGAGAGAACAAGCTGAAGTAAATAATAAAAAAAGTACATAAAAACATTAAATTTATAGTAAATCAATTTGTCACCAGGAAGAAGATAAAATTTATTTCTTTCATTAGAAATAATTTCTCAGCCGGGGATACAGCTCAGCATGCACAAGCGCCTGCCTGGCAAGCACAAAGTCCTGAGTTCAATTCTCGGCACACAAAAAAAATTCAAAAATAAAAGTTACTAAAAGAAATAATTTTTCAGAGAAAAGTATGAAATATATAACAGCACTATATAATGTGAATATGCATTAAGAATAAATAAAGCAACTTAGACTTATACTTCAGAAATAAGAGAAATTTAAAAACTGACTTAGAAAAATTTCTAGTGTAAGACAGTCATGTGAAACATGACACTATCTTTAAAATACTCTACAAACTTTTACTTACTGCATGTTTAAGTGTACACATTTCATAAAGGACACACCCCAGAGCCCAAATGTCACTAGAAAGACAAAAATGAGAAATTTCTTATCATCAGAATACACTTTAAACATTTTTTCATTTAAAGGAAATATAAACAGCAGAGAAATGTCTTAGAAATATATGTGCTTCATAAAGCAGTTCCTTAAATAATTTCAACCATCACTAAACGTGAAAAATAGCTGTCCCAGACTAGAAAAATAATGGTCGCCTAAGCAATTATTTGAAATTTCATTAAAGAAAATATTTTAAAAATACAAAAATTTCATGCACATTCCGGGTATTCTTATCTTGTAAAAGCCAAACTACTTTATTCAATTACTTGCTAAATACCATGATTCTTACAAATATTACAGAAGGAAAATACCATTTCAATTGACATGGAAAAATATAATTCACTAAAATTAAATGTGAAAGAAACCTACAAGAGCAAACTAACCAATGTTTTTTGGTTGGACTTTTCAGTGAGAAAGAAGGACAGGAAATAACAAGCGACTGGAATTCAATAGCAGGATTGCTATTCCCACTCACATACTGTACAATATGCTGGCAACAGCATGGCTTAGTGAGTAGGAATACGGGTTTGGGAACCAGATAGCTAGTTTGGGTACTGCCTCCACCATTTGTCAGGCTGTAGAATTTCAGAAAAGTTAGTCTATCTCTCTCTGAAGTTAGTTTCTTTGTAAAGAAAGCATTCAAACAATGCCTGGCTTTTAGTATGGTTCAGTAAATATTAGCTGTAATTCAACAGAAGTAACTTACAAAAAGAAAAACCAAAGAAAGCACTCCACTTCCATTTAGAGTAATTAATTTAATTTAGAGTAATTCTTCCTATAGTTCCTTCAGCAAGACAATGAGATGCCTTTTATACAATGCCCCTCATCATATTAAAAAATTTTTATAAACATGTTTGCATATATATTTCTGATTTTAAAATATTATTTTCAAGGTTAATAAACAGAGCAAAAATAAATATTTAAAGGAAATAAATAATGAATATAAATAAATAATATTATTTTAAATACCTCTTATTATTGTAAGGTTTGTTTTCACAGATTTCAGGTGACAAGTAGTATGGAGTCCCTATGCAAGTTCGAGCCAGCTCTACAGTACTAGAACAAGAACAAAAAGTTACCGGAGAAGTTTGAGATATTTAAAGATATAATAAATTATCACATACATATCATCGTGGATTGAAGTTTCACTGAAAATTGATCAAAAGAAAGTACAAATTTGGTATGTTACCTATTTAGAACTCTAGCAATTCCAAAATCTCCAAGTTGTACTGTCCCATCCTTGGTCAGAAATATGTTCTATAAAAGACAGAATAAAAGAAAAACCCAGAAATATTATTACAGTCCATTTTCTGAGTCAATGTTATTTTTCACATAAATTAATCTAGTTCAAAATAATTCTGGAATAACTGGATGTCCACATGCAAAAGAAAAAATACAGCTCCCTATCTCACACCATATATAAAACACACTTAAAATGGACTCTAGTCCTAAATATAAGAGCTAAAACTATAAAACTACCAGAAGAAAACAAGAAATTTTCATGCTTCAAAGTAAGCAATGGTTTCTTAGATATGACACCAAAAGTACCAATAAAAAAAAGAAAAAGAAACAGATTTCATCATGACCAAAAACTTTGGTGCATCAAATGACACCATCAAGAAAGTGAACAGGGTCATGAGTTTGATTCCTGGTACCGGAAGAAAAACAAAAAATAAAAATAAAAAAAAAATAAAAAGAAGAATACACATATTTATTGGGGCTGGGGATTTAGCTCAGCGGCAAAAGCACCTGCCTGGCAAGCGCAAGGTCGTGAGTTCGGTTCCCGGTACCGGAGAAAAACCAAAAAAAAAAAAAAAAAGAAAGAAAGTGAATAGACAGAATGGAAGAAAATCTTTATATATCACTGTTATGGTTTGTGTCTGGGTGTCCCCCCAAACCCTCATGTAGTCATGGGGCAGGCTTTTAGAGTTTGATTGAGTATGGGTGTGAGAGCTACACCCACCCTGGGGTGGATAGTTTGCATATGTAAGGGAGAGGAAGAGGCTGCTTGCCTCCATTCCTCCCCTTTCGTGCTTGTTGCTTTTGCTGTGTTCTGCCACCATGAGCTGTAGCCCTCTGCCATGTGCCAGTCTGCCTTGTAACCTGCCAAGTATGGACTGAAACCTCCACAAACTGCCATGTGCCTCTCTGCCTTGTAACCTGCCAAGTATGGACTGAAACCTCCACAAACTTTCCTTCCTTAATTTTGGGCATCAGATATTTTGTCCCAGCAATGAGAGAAAACTAACCAAGACAATCACATGTTTTGAAAAGGGAATTACATGCAAAAAAGAGAATGCCTACAACTCAACAATAAAAAGATAATTCAATTTAAAATTAGGAGCCAGGCATGGTGGTTGTACGTCTGTAATCCCAGCACTAGGGAGACTGAGGCAGGAGAATCACTGCACATTTCAGACCAGCCTGGGCTACAAAGTGAGCTCAAGTCTAGCCTGAACTTCTTAACAAAATCCTGTCTCAAAAAAAAGAAAAAGAAAAAACAACAATCAACTTAAACCGAGGTAAAAGGCACACATTATGCCTTTTCCAGTTAAATAAAATGTCTAGACACAAATCCACAGAGATAGAAAGCAGATTAGTTGTCAAGGGAAGAGAACTGACTTGTGACTGGTAATGGGTATGCAAATCATTAAACTCTACATTTTAAATGGGTAAATTTTATGGTATATAAAGTATATCTCAATAAAAGAAAATATATCTCCAAAAAAATGAGTCTAAAACTATCCCTCAAGACATCCCCCGCAAGAAGAAAAACTGCCTAAAAATCCTATCTTGCTTAAATGTAACAAATTAACCTTTAAAGTTTACAACAATTTACCTATTTTGCACTCATAAAAACAGAATTTCAACCAGGCGTGGTGGTACACCCCTGTAATCCCAGCACTCAAGAGGATGAGGCAGGAGGATCGTCACGAGTTCAAGATCTGCCTGGGCTACAAAGTGAGCCCAAGGCCAACCTAAACTGTATAGCAAGACCCTACCTCAAAAGACCAAAACAAAACAAAACAAGAAAACAGAATTTCAAGGCTCTATCAAACAGCAGAAGCCAGGAGTTTGTGGGGTAAGAGGAATATTAGTCATGACTTGAATCAGAAATGTGCTAAATGCCAAGATGACACGGTGGCCAATATGAATGGAGTAAGATACAGTGCAATAGAACTAGGTTTCAGAGCACTGACGGAGAGCAACGACAGAGTATGGAGCTATCACCACAGTTCCCTTTCTTCCCTTAAAAAGGGATCTAGACAAAAAAAGTACAATAGATATTGTCAAAGGAAAAGAAACTTATCAAAAGAAAAGAACAACTGGGATAGGGAAAAGAAAAAAGAAGGGGAAAAAAAGATATGTTAGCTAAGATAATTGTACTACTATTTTCTACTAGTTTATTGAAAGAAACAGTGCTTATATTGTCTGATCAATTTTGCATGCCTATATCTGGTCATCTGAGCAACTACTTTGAAGATAACAATATGCAATACTATAACCATTGTTAATTTCCTATCATCTTGTTTTGAAATTGTGTATCATCTTTACTGTTTTTCACTCTTTAAAAAGGAAGAGGATCTAGAGGTGGGGGATATAGCCCAGTGGTGGAGCACTTGCTCAGCATGCTAAAGTCCCTAGTTTAGATCTCCCAAAAAGGCGGGTGCTCATTTAGAGGCAAAACGGGGGGGGGGGGGGGGGGGAATTAGTTAATTTGGAGTCAAGAATTAACCTGAAATTGAGGGAGTCACCTAAAATTTGACAGACAAAGACAAAGAGATAAATATGAAAGAACAAAGAAAATACTTGAAGGGATAGATGTAGAAGCTTTAAGCATGTCTAAAAGAAAAGCCAGAACACCACAACGGTGGTGACAAAGCAGTATTTAAAAACATACAGCTAAACAGTTTTTAGAATATTTCCAGAGGAAACACGTATTCCACACCCAAAATGCACAGCATAGTGAATAAAAGCTCAGCCTCACCAATGCACAACACCGTGAAGTTTCAGAAGAAAAGGGACAAAGACAATACCCTAAAAGTTTCCAGAGGAAAAGAACAGGACAAGGAATCATAATAGCTTTAAATTCCTGAATAACAACACCAAGCCAGAAGACAAATGAGCAATATCTTCAAAATTTTTCAGGGAAACAATTTCCTACCTAGAAGTTTATATCAAAATTATCATTAATGAGAGAAAGTGGAATAAAGTCATCTTCAGACATGCAAAAATCTCCAAGAAAAAAATCTATCTTTCACATATTCAACTTATTGCTTTGGTTCATCTCAAGGAAAGAGTAAATCAAGAAAGAGGATAACATGAGCAAGCAGGAGATCTAACAGAAGGCAGATGAAGCATGTTTCTGAGGGCAGAATGAGGACAGAACAATGATGGGAGAAGACAAATAATCACACACTCTCCTTTGGGCTCAAAAATTTGTGGCCCAACCAATATAAGCTCCATGTCCCAACCTGCTTATAAGTTATTTGTGACAGAATAAATATACCTGTGACTTTATGTCTCGATGAAGAATTTTTCTATCATGTACATGTTTCAAGGCCAAACATATCTGTACAAACCAGTCCAAAATCTAGAGAAAGAAATCAGATCTATCATATCTTTTAAAATTTACATTTCACAAGTCTTTCTTTGAACAATAAAAGGATTCAGCAACATTTGAGGTTGAGAAAAACTGAACAGTTAAAAACAATTTCTTTTTATTTCATGGACAGTAACATTCAAACCAAGTGACATACAGAATGTACAGAACACACACTAAATCTAAAATGAGTTTTCCCAAACTGGAACCTGAACTAGGTCCAAAGAAATATGATTTTCTTTGTTGTTGACCATGTTGATTTTATTTCTAACAACAGAGCATAAGACTGGAATTCAAGCAAATATCCCAAAAATCCATCTCGAAGAGTGCTGGGTAAACTTATGCTACATCCACAATGTGGGGTCAATGAGAGGTCCTAGACAACTGGAGAGAGAAAGAAGGGGGTGGAGGAAGGGAGGGAGAGAGGAAGGGAGAGAGAGAGAGAGAGAGAGAGAGAGGGAGGGAGGGAGGGAGAGAGAGAGAGGGAGGGAGGGAAGGAGAGAGAGAGAGGGAGGGAGGGAGAGGGAGGGAGGAAGAGAGGGAGAGAAATTGATGTAGATTTTGGGAATAAGAGGAAAAAATAAGGCTAAGATAAGGTACTTTAGACATTCTTGAAATCAAAATAGATATTAGATTTAATCCAGCTGTCAATACAAGGCTTCCAAAGCTGGAGTTATTTAGAAAAACTACATTTTAGGAAGATATGCTCTGGCAGTATAAGCCCAATAGTATATAAAGTAATTAACCAGTTATATACACACAGGATATTACATTACATACATAACGATATATTATCACAGACTGAAAATGAGATGAATTGAACAAAGGTGGGAGCCAATCCAGATACTGGATGTGATCCCAGACTATTCCAGTAATCACTATCAGCATTTACAGTTAAAAATAAATACATACCTAAGTAATCACACTTTGAATTATTTCTCAATAATGGGTAGGAATCAAGCTCTTAACTCACCTGATCCTCTTGAAACAAAACACCTTTTTGAGCATTTATTCGTTTAAACAGATCTCCTCCTTCACAGTAATCCATCACTATATAGAGAGAGCCATTTTCTAAAAATATAAATATTATATCTCAGTTTTTAAAAGGCATATAAAAAGCACAGCTAAATTAAAGGTACTTAGATGTTTACTAAAAAGCAGTGTTAACAATAAAAACAGAGACACACTCAAAACCAACTGGGGTTCAAAGTCAAGGTATACCATTTAAACAAGTGTACAATGATTTTGGTTACGAGTGTCCTATGATTTTGGTTACAGGCAACACCATCATTAATTCTTTTTCCACCAAGAATATACTACTCTATGTGAGCAGTGTTCACACAACACTTCTAGAATATAGATGAAATGCAAACAGACACACTTGATTTCATTCAATAGAAACACTTCTTTGTCAGAGATGGGTTATCTTAGGTTTTACTTGACCATTAATTTTCAGTTTTGTTTTATTCACTTGAATCTGTTACTAGTTAAATAAATATGATTAATAAAAGCTGTGATGTATTCTGAGGATTCAATAGTGGATAGGATGTAAATACTACCCTCTTGGAGCTTTACTTCATTTATTTTGCTAAAAATTGTATGTAATATATGAATGAACACGAAGACGGGACACTCCTTTATTCATCTTTTATCTCAATCTAGAGAGGAGACTTCCACTCTTCCCCTGGGTAGAAAGGAATGGGAAACACAATTGTTTTTTCCATCTCCTACTTCTTTTCATGTAATGTAGAGTGGCCAGTATCACTACTAACATTTACTGAGTCACTACTTACTAGTGAAAAATCACAACTGGAAAGTTTTTCCACTTCTCACTTCCTACTTCTGCTACAGTCTTATTTTTAGCAATATTTCTTTCTTTGCAGTGGTGTTCTTGTCTGCGGTCCTCATAACCTCTTTTAATACACTGCTTTCAATGTTGTATTAGGACTGGGAACTTAGATAATTAAGTCCATTTAAAAATCTGCATGAGTCTTGGTAACTGACATGGAAAAATATCTAAACATATATGTAGGTTAAGGATTCACAGTAATTTCAGCAACACAGTTATTATGCGAAATGTTTTTAGAACTTCTATTTTCAAACTCATGTTTGAATCTTCATTCTTTTTTAAAATAGACTTAATGGTTGTTATTTTTCCTTCTAGGAAGGAATATAGTTGATTTGGGGAGGAAAACTTATTCAGAATAATAATAATAGTTCAAACAGGTTTTTGACCATTTGACCAAGTGTTCATTTTTCCAACTAACTGAGAAAGAAATTCCAGAGTGTGAATTTGAATAATAGCATTACTGGTTTAAGAGTCTAGCAAAGTAAAACTGAATTTGATAAATAACAGTTTAGCATTTGTTTTTAAAAACAGTTTTATAGTCACACTTTAAAGCATTACATAAGGTTCCTATATTTTCAGCATATAATTTGTAACTACCATCCGATTTAATCATGAAATTAAAAATTCTGTGCCATGGTATATGTGTTCAAATTCCACTCATTTTTACATATGACAAATGAACTTCATGCAAGTTGGCAACACTACTGGTGCTAAAAATTGTGATTGTTTCCTCTGTTTACATAACCTGTTTACTGCTGAATCCCTCAATCAAGAGCGGTTTCTTAGGAAGAGTGCTGTCATTATTTACTCTTAACATAGACAACCTGTGATATGAGGTTTTTAAAGGGATTTATGTGAACTAAGATAATGTAATTTTTTAAGCACCTTTCAAGGGGTAGCAAAATTATGTTTATTTACTAATTCTGATCAGAAAAATAAGTCAGGAAAATTGATGGCATTCATTAGATTTTAACTGAGTGGAGCAGTTCCTTCTAATCCCAACTGTACAGTAAGAGTAAAACACTAACAATGTGTACTCATTTTAAATTGTTATGTATTTTTAAATTGCCAAGAAAAATAAACTGTTTTGTATATTTGAAAAAATAAATAAATGTATATATGTAGAAAACTACAATTGAAAAAACCTGAAAACTATGTGATTATTTATTATATATAAATGTTATCAGTAACACAGCGTAAGAAACAAAAAGCAAAAATTATAGTATATTATCATTTATATATGCTTATTAATACTTAGACTAATTCTTAAATAAACACAAGACAATGGAAACAAAGGTTAATTTCCAAAAAGGGACAGAGGTGTCTCAAAAATAGAAACACGTGACACACTTTTCACTGTTCTGCAAACATCTGAATTCTGTACCATAAATAGGCTATTAAAAAATAAGTAAAACCATCAAAGGATAAGAAAAAAGTGTATGTGAGACAGAAAGACACAAGAGACAGAGACAGAGAGAGAAAGATAAAAGAGGAGAGAGAGGGGACAAGGTAAACAAAGGGATGGAGAAGCAATTCTAGGAGCAAAATATTTGAGCTTTAGTATATCAATTCAGTAACATATTCTGCTATTTAGATACTTATTATTTTTGAGATAAATACTTACTTAAAGTGTAAGGCTAACAGAAAAATCTTTTCTCTGTAAGGAAATACTAATCTATTTTGTATTTCTTCCAAAAGTTTAGCACCATTTGCCAGACACTTTGTACAAGATGCTAGAGATAAAGAAATATAAGACACTACCTTGATCACCAATAGGCTGACACACAAAGACTCTCTAAATAACAAAACAACTACCACGCAGAAACTGCTTAAGGTTGGAGCTAAAGACTACAAAGCCTCAGTGCAGATTAAGAAAATAATCAAGAGTTTAATAGAAAAATAATAATGGGGATATGTTATAATCTGTCAGTAAAATTTGCACTGCAAGTTGACCAGTTCTTTGGGTTTGTTTGTTTGTTTGTTTTGTTTTTTTATTTTTTGAGACAGGGCTCATTACATTGTTCAAGCTAGTCTTGAACTCACTGTGTAGCCTAAGCTGGCCTTGAACTTACAGTAATTCTCCTGCCTCAGCCTCACAAGTGTTAGCATGCACCATTATGCCTCATTACATTTTTTTTTCCAGTTCTGGGGGTCAAATCTAGGGCTTCATGCATTCTAGGCAAGTGCTCTAACTTTAGTTGAGCTGTCATGGCTACTCAATCAATTCAATGTTCAGAATATTTACTTTTCAAGCCAGGTGTGGTGATGCACACCTATAATCCCAGCACTCAGAAGGCCTCAGCCTTCTACTTGTATAGGATTGCAGTGAGTTCGAGACCAGCCTGGGCTACAAAGTAAGCTCAGGGCCAGCCTGAACTGCACAGGGAGGCCCTGTCTCAAAGACAAAAAAAAAAAAGAATATTTACTTTTCTTGGTCATTTTAAATTTGAAAAACAACCAGAAGTTACACAGTGCCAGATTTGGTGAATCAGGTGGGTAAGGACACATCGTATTTTTACCAGCCTGGCTTTTCACTGGATGGCACTTAGCATCAGTATTCACCTTATTTGTGACCACACCTCATAAACACACAACAGGGGACTTCCAGGAGTGATTCAGAAAGTGGCAACAACAATGGGGTTTGTTCTGAGTGACAAGGAGTAGACTGAGGGGAGTTAATGACAATGTGATTTTTACTGTAATACATTTTTAAAATTTAAACATTCACAGCATACTTCAATCATATGATATAGTAGTTCCAAAACAACAATTATAGCTCAAGAAATTGAGAAAACTTTTGATACATCTCAATACTGTAAAAATGAGGCGTAGAGAAACATAGTAATGTGAAAAATACTTTCTCAGTGGTAGCATTGGCAATACTTAAAAGGAGTTTAGTTTAAAAATAGGTTAATTACTAGAAACCTAATAACCTCAATGAATATAAACATTATATGGCATAACATGAGCTAAGATTAATAATATCAACAATAGTGAAAATAGGGATGGAAAAATAAAGGAGGGAGAAGGAAGGAGAAAAGAGAAAGGGAATTTAAAAAAAGAAATAAGCTACAGTATGATCTAAGATGATTGTAAATTGCATGTACTGTAAACATGTACAAATAAAAATAGGTAATTACTATTCTTGCTTTGTCTAACTTTTTATATTTACTATCCTGCTTCTTTTTAAACAATGACTAATAAAACAAACCAGTATTAAACTACATGGAGACAATGTAGTGTCAGTACATTATTAGCCTAGAGCTAAGCTGATCTTTATATGCATATGTATTGAAGCAAAAAATTGTATTTTTTGAAGTATATTCATAAAATAATCCTTACAAGGAAAATATTCGTAAGTTATCAGTGGTTTGTGACTTATTTTAAACTCTTTCAAAATTTATCTGACCTTCAAATGATTCTCTATATTGGACAATATTGGGATGCTTCATGTTTGCCAGTACTGCAACTTCTCTCCTCGATTCTTCCCTTTCTTTGCTGGACATCTTAAACGGGAAGGAAAAAGAATGAGTGAATTAAGACACCAATATAAGAGCTAAAAGTCCTTCAGGGGAAAAGCGATTTAAAAACAAAAGGTAGTAGTACAGTCTAATCAACAAAATACAGCAAGAAGTTTTAAAAAAATGAGGAAATCTATAAGTGAAAACATTTTAAGACATCCAAACTAAATTAAGTTACAAGACAGTAGATATATTTTTCTAACCATGAAACCATAAGCATATATCACAAGAGATCTGAAAAGCTATACAGACTATTCTGAAATCAGCAGTACCTTTTGGGATTAAAGCAGATTTTCACTTCTGTTATACACTGTTATGTTTTTCAAGTCCTTTAACAATAAGCCCCAATGTCGCCAAATTACCCAGTTTCCTTGAAAATAAAACCTAGCCAGAAAATAAGTTCTAGCATGATTTTAAAAGAGATATTCCCTGAGCCCAAGGCTCATTTTCAAGTCTTATTTTTGGGGAAACTTGGTATTGTTTGTGTAACCAAACTAAAAATAATACTTACTCTTGAGATGTTAATTTCCTTGATAACATACTGCCTGCCATCCTCTGTAGACTGAACAAGAATAGCCTTTCCAAATGAACCTTCTCCAATCTTTTGTAGTCTAACATACTTCTCCATGCTTCCTTTTCTAAGGCATTTTTGTAAGTATGCTACATGTAAGAAAAAAAGTGACAGTTAAAGGACTTATAGCGAGTCTTCCATAACAATAATGATATTTAATTCAAATATCATGTCAAGTATTGATTAAGCTCACTAGTAGCTTTGGCAACAGCAATTTCAAGCGACTGGTAATTTCATGAGACATCAGAGTATAATATATTTGGTAGGGAAAGCTTTTTAAAAATGAAGAAATAAAGAAAAAAAATCATAAAAGCAGTAATTAACACAGCCTACTGGCAAGATCACTCAATGTGGACATACATGAATTCACTGTTAATCTGAAACTAATCAACATTTACTTTACCCAATTTAATCTTTCTATTTCCATGCACAGTTAACAAGTTTCCAATGTATGATTCCTTTCTACAACATGAGCTGTCAGGAAACTGTTTCAAAATTTCTGTGACAGCTTACCATATTTCTCATTGTAAATTTAAAAACTAATGTTCTTATTTCATCCATCAATACTAAATGTGTTTTACTTTGCTTCTAAAAAAGAAAAAGTCAATCTCCTTAAATGACAAAATACATGTTCTGGACCTGCAAAACTAAAGGCCTGTGGCAAAATCAATGAGATAATTATGCTTTATGAAATTTTATGGGAAAGTGCTTTCCTCTACCTTAGAAAACATAACAATATCTCAAAATTTCTACAGGAAACCAGAATGCTTTTAGCAACTATCAGAAAAACAAACAAACAAATTATCATAGCACTAAAGCATCATCCGTGAGTTAAAAAGGAAAAGTCATTCCAAACATATTAAGCCCAAGTTGCATCAACTGGCAGAAGAGAAAGGCTATCTGGGAACAGGACAAAATTTAATAATTTCTCTAGTACTTGAAAGCTCAATATATTACATTTCCATGCTATTTAGAAAAAAAAAAAGACATGATAAACTCTTCCTAGGAAACTAAATTTCATAAAATAAATTACATTAAATAATAACTGCAGAATGAGATTATTTCATAATCCTCATTATCCTGTGATTTTCTGCCAATGGAGGAAAAACAAAATTAGTCAATTTGGTCCTTCCTGAAAATATAGTTGCCAATTCCTTTCTAGGGATTACAGTAACAAGATGGTAGCTCTGAGAGTCTCTAGTATTGCACTGTACTGCCTACCACACTGCTGAGCATTATGGTTCTGATTAAGTAAAACAGAAGAGAAACTACTGCTCCTGGTATTGAAGAAAGATGACTCCAACTGCCATCAAATAATGTGAAGCCAGACACCTGCGAACAATGGAAGTCTTGCAGCAGATGAGTTTCAACACCTGACAAGCCCCCCTTTTTGCATAAGTGTATATGACAGGAAGTAAAAGAGAAAATATGAAAAAATAACAGGTTACTTTCAGGGTTTGTTAACACACTTAACTGAGCTCATTATTTCATAGCTGTGGGACTTCTCAAATGAATTATAATACTAGAAAAAAATCAAACCAAATGAAATAAGCAATAATAGCCACATTTAAAACCATTATAATATGTGAGGTAAGAAACCTGATCTGATTTGATTACAATAAACTAAATTATAAAAGTTGGTAAATTTTTCCAACATCAAATGAAAAAATCACAATACCAACTTGACTCTACAGTACTCTTAAGGTCTCTAACAATTACGAGAGTATCAACTTAATCCCTGCAATACATATCTGATATTCAGGATGCTGAAAAATCACAAAATCAGAGGTTTACATATTGGAGATTTCCAAAGAAATGATATAACAAAGTGATGAATTCAGAATCAAAAAAAGAAACCAGTTACATAATCAAAAGCTAACCCTCAATTTGTCTAAGCTTCAATTTCTATAGCTAAGAACACTAAAATTTAAACATAATGAAATCTTAAGACCATTATCAACAGTCTATAACTCAAAAAGAAAAAAGTAAGCAGATTAGAAAATCAGAAGCTTCAGCATTAAAACTGCACTATAGGCACAAAGAGTAGGAATGACAGAGAAACATGGCAAAATCCTCCTAAACAGTCAAACATGTAACTTGTCTCCTTTGCAGCTTCCAGTCAGGTTAACTGCCTCTTTCTATCGAGACAGAATGCTGGCAACACCAAGCAGAGGAGAGAATGGAAACACTGAATATGACTTGGAAGTTTAAGCAAAAGTTCACGTAAGAAATGGTGAGACTCCATTCTGATCACGATGGTACAGTTAATACCAACAACTTCACCCTTCAAAACAATTTAAAACCTAAGTAAATATATATAATAACAGGAATTGAGGGACTATAATGGTGAGAACATATGAGTAGGTCCTATATTCACCCCAGCCTTTTCTCTGAAAACATTTTCTAAACTGTGTCACAGTACAATGGAGCTCAAGCATAAAGTAGCAGTTTTGGGGCTGAGGAAAGAAAGAATTCATTGTTTAGGTCTACCAGGTCCTGAAGAGGAGGAAAAAGAATACAAGGAGCCCAAAAATCTGCAAATAAATTCCATTCCTGTCAGCCCATTTCTAAGCTATGCATGCAGGGGAAACACTAAAACAGACTAGTTCTAACAAGCCCGGATAGTAACCACTGATACAATCAATGTTATAAACCAATACTCCATCAACCTGACAAAGCAAAACTAACAGCTTTCATAAGATACATGATAAAGAGCTTCTATGGCTTCTCAAATACATCAAGCATCCAATCAAAAATTATGAGGCACCTAAAAAGATAGTAAGAAGATTCACAAAAAACTGAAATATGAAGTCATCAGATGGGACTCTAGCCATGGTAAGTACATATTAGAAAAAAGAGGAAAATGTGGATAAAAGGCATATTTTTAAAAGATGAAGAATTTTAACAAAGAATTGAAATTTATGTGTAAAAGTTAAGTGGACATTCTAGAACTAAAATAGAAAAATATCTGAAATTAAGAAATTATTCACAGTCAAACATGGTGGCTCATTCCTATAATCCCAGCACTTGGCAGGCTGAGGCAGGAGGATGTTTGTGAGTTCAAGACCAGCCTGGCTACAAAGTGAGCTCAAGGCTAGCCTACATAGTGAGACCCTGTCTCAAAAAGACAAAAAAAAAACAAAAAAAACCTTATTCATAGATAGTATAGAAAATAGGACACAGTAAAAGATAATATTAGTAACTAAGAAAATCAGCCAAAAAAAAATGTTCAACAAAAGAACCAAGGACGGAAAAAACATACAAAGGAAAAGAAACAGAAATGTAAAGATTTTAATTCTTAATCTCTAAATTTAACACTACCCTAATAAAAACATAAGCATTGGAGATGGGTGAGATTAGACAAGCCAACTTGAAAACTTACACAAAAAAAGCACAGTGAGATACAATGGGGCATGCCTGTAATTTCAGCACTGGGACACCTACAGCAGGAGGATCACATGTTTGAAGCAACATGAGCTAGGTAGTGAGTTCAGGCCAGTATGCACTACATAGTGAGACCCTACATCTCCAAAAATTAGTTAAGAAAAAGAAAGAACAAAGGAGCCAAGAAATATTGAAAAAAGGCAATAAAAGCAAATTTGTTCTAGATGACAGCAAAATGTATTATAACTCTACAATAATTATGATATAAACAATCATATCATAGAGTCCAGAAATCAAAAAATTTTTAAAACTTGGTAAATAATCAGGGTGACATTGCAGATTAGTAGAGAAAAGACAGATTTTGAAATGAATACTTCAAAGAAAACAGATAGCCATGAGGGATGAAGCTAGACATACTTCCTCATGAATCTCAACCTAAATTCTAGTTGATGAAATATTCAAATGCAAAAAAATAAAACCACAGCAGTAATAAAATAAAACATAGGAGAATGATTTTTATAATCATAAAATGGGCAACTTCAATATGCCACAAAGTAAAAGAACCTTGAGGCATTAATATGACTACACAAAAATTCCACCTAGTATAAATTAGTATGTCAAACTCAAATGACAATTCAAAAAATATTTTTCCCTCACATCCTCAAAGGCTCATTTTTTTAATGAAAATACATTTACAGGAAAAAAAAATCCAACAAAAAAATGAGCAAAGAATATAAAGTTCAAAGTTAACAAGCTGGGCATGAAGGCTTATACCTATAATCCCAGCATTCTGAGAGCCAGAGGCCAGAGAATTGCAAGTTTGAGCACAAACTGCCCAACTGTGTAACTTATATAAAAAGTTTTTAAAAAGCCAGGCATGGTGGTAGATGTCTGTACTCCCAGCACTCGGGAGGTTGAGGCAGGAGGATCCCTGAAAGTGCGAGTCCAGCCTGGGCTACAAAGTGAATCGAAGGCCAACCTGAACTACAGAGTGAAAGCCTGTCTCAAAAAACAAAACAAAACAAAACAAAACAAAACAAAAAAGGAAGGGGATATAGCTCAGTGCTAAGGTTCTGGTTCAATCCCCAGTACCACAAGAAAAAAAACAAACTGACAAAAAGGAATGCAAATGATGTTAAAATGTGCAAAGGTATCCCATCTCCTACAAAAAGAAACAGAATTTTTTCAGTGGAATAGGTGACTTTTATGTTACATATATATTATACTATAATAAGAAAACAGTATAAGAGATAGCATTTTCAATTCTCAGAATGGCAAAATTCAGAAACTTCCTTATTGTACTGTTTTGGAGGAGTATATAAAGAAACAATATGGTGGCAGTTTAAACCGCCTCTAATACTAAATAAAATAATTTAGTGATATCTAACACAACACACACACTTTGATCCAGTGATTCCATTTCTAGGAATTAACTTTATAACTATTTCCAAATGTAGCTGGGCATGGTGGCAAATGCCTGTAATCCTAGCACTCTGGGAGGATGAGGAAGGAGGATCCCAAATCTGAGCAACTTAGTAAAGGCCTGTCTCAAAATAAAAAATTTTAAAAGGGGTGGGGAAAAAAATAAAAAGGACTGGAGTCGTAGCTCAGTGCTAAGGCTCTAAGTTCAGTTCCCAGTCCTCTCCCCAAAACAAATCAAAACAAAAAGCCACAAATGTATTGGAAATGATAGGTGTACAAAATAATCCTCTGCAGTACTATTTCTAATGGCAAAATTTAAATATCCATAAAAAATAAAAGAAACATTTATATTGGAATGGAGTAATTTCTTAGTGTTAGATTTTTTTTAAAGGATTAAAATAATAAATGTGATTAAAATATATTAATAAACAATAAAATATTAAAATAATAAATTAAAATAATAAATAATAAATATACCACATTTAAGGACAACAGTCCTCCCTTACTCAGGTTTTAAGACTCCCAAAGAATGCCAGATCCCATGCATATTATATTTTCTCCTATACATAAGTACCTATGATAAAGTTTAATTTATAAATTTGGCACAGTATGACATTAACAATAATAAAGTAGAATGACTATAATAACATACTGTCATAAAAGTAATGTGATCTCTCTAAAGATATCTAGTGTACTATTACATTTTAAAAGAAGCACTTCACAGCTATTCTTTCACATATCCAAATTGCCAGTAAGTAAAATAAGGATTACCTGAACACTGCTATAATGTGACAGTCAAATGACAACCTATAGGGCTACTAAGTGACAGGAAGGTAGATTATTTGGAGTGTGCATGAGCTGCACATAGAGATGATTCATGTCCCAGGCAAAATAACCTGATTTCATCATGTCATTCAGAATGGCATGTAATTTAAAATTTCCGAATTGTTAATATCGAAAATTTTCCACTTAATATTTTGAACCACAGTTGCTTATGGATAACTGATACTCTAGATAAGGGAAATGACTACCATTATTTGTATAATAAAAGGAAAAACATATGTACCTCTATTTATATTTACTTAGATGCGCATATATTTGTACATATATACACACACAATCACATCTGTAAATACAGTGGTACTTGGGGTCATGAATGCTTTCGTTTGCAAACAATTTATTTTGCAAACAGAAGTGTCTGGAAAAATTTTGTTTTTGTTTGCAAACTGCATCAGGTGCTAAATACGACTGCAGCCATGTTTCCTGCACAAACACAAATGTGGCCACCTTTTCCAGGATTGTGGAACAAATTAAGTTCATGAACCAAGGTATCTCTATAATATCTCTGCAAGGATACACAATAAACTGGTGATACTGATTGCCTCTCAGGAAGGAAAATCAGTAGCAGAGAGGAAGTTTTTTTCTGTATCTTGGACTTTTTAATTTTGAAGCATATAAATATACTACATATTCAAACACACTACCACACCACAATAGCCTGGTGTGGTGGCACACGCCTATATTCCCAGCACTTGGGAAGCTGAGGCAGGAGGATAGCAGCCAGTAAAAGCCCAGCTGGACTACATCGTGAGTTCAAGGCCAGGCTGAAGTACATAGCAAGACCTTGTCTCAAAAAAAAACTTTAATAAAATTAAAATAAAAAAATAATTAAAATGCTGATAAAAGTATGAGGAACACTAGCTAAATCAATTTACTCTATTTAAATCCTCGAACAGTTTTCCATTTCCAAACTGTCCACCTTGACATTTAAAGTTTTCCTATGGCAACGAGCTTCTTTTCAAGTATGAATTATGTTCCAGAAAAATACTATCTCAGCCTCTAGTCAAATTAGATATCTTTCCTCCGGTTTTTCTAACCATTTCTTTAAAGTCACAAGTAAGCAGTGTTTGATATAATAAAATTATACCACACATGAAACATGTTAAGAGTATATGAATGAAAAGCTGTACCCTCCTATATCTGGAACACATGCTGATAGGCATTCAACCCTCATTAGCTGTTCTAGATATGTGATGGAAAGGTTGTCCCAAAACACTAGTCAAGGAATGGTAACAGAAGAAGTTTTTTGGTACTACCTACACTTTTGCATACAATTCTCCCAAAACAATAAATACCAATTTCAATTGTGAGAGAGGGTCAATTTATCTTCTTTATTTGTAGTTACTCAAAAGAGTAGAAAACAAAAATGGGATCACTTGGGTTTTTTTCTCTGTAAGTCTATTCAAACAACATTCAAGAGGTTCTGTAATGGAAACTATCAACATGCAAATAAAGACTTTATATTCATGAAAAGGTGTCATGTTCATGACTTGGACTAGAAGGCAGAAGATTAGACAGAGGAAAATTTACTTGGAATACAATGTCAATGTATTATTAACATGACCTCAAAAGAACTGCTGGGAGCAAGTTCCATAACCTTTACTAAATATCTGACAGTGACTTTTACTGTGCAGAAACCTGTTTTCCCACAAAATAGAACAGGCAATTTTAAATGAAATCAATCCGCAGATCCTCTAACACCAGACAAATCTAAGCCAGGAACAAAGAACCACTTCTTTTCATATTTGGCTCATCTCCATTTATCTCTACAATTTGCTGCATCATAAGAAAAGGCCATTATTAACTTAGATTGGATACTACTTTTAATCCTTCATAAATATTTCTGATAGAATTTGCCCTGGCAGTGAAAGAAATGATTTTCTTCTTGGAGCAAATTTTATTAAATAACTTATTTTTTAAAAGCCTGTATAAAAGGGTTATTGGGAGCAGGAGGATACCCCGGTGATAGAGCATTTGTCTTGCATGCATGCAGCTCTGAGTTCAATCCTCAGCACCACTACCACCCTCAAAAAGGAAAAAAAGTTATGATGAATTCTTAAAGTACAATTTTTACTACCTTACATATGAAAACCGTCAAATCAGGAAAACACAGGCATAAGATTCCAGGATAACCCATTCATTTTTTTCTTAATCAAAATACACGAAACACCTAAACACGTTATGCTTATCCATGCGAATATTTCTATTATTATTTTAATTCGTTTCTCTAGTTTTTAAAAGTGCCCAAGGATTGCTTTGAAATATATACAGTTCTTCAGACAACGTTTTAGTGAGATGAAAGTATTTTCTATACACTTGAGCTGAGTATCCATGCAATCTCTATAGAAACAAATCTAAACAGGTCTCTTTTCCAGTATGATTTTACTATTTTGCATGTCATTGCTTCCCCAGCGTAACTCACCTCAGTGACACAGGACGTTAGCAGGAATAACGGTGATGACCAATAAGCATCGGTCTAGATGTGGCAGTCTTCCTGGGGGACTTGAATAGGCAGAGGCACCACCCTACATTTTGAAAGACAAACCAAGTCGTTCTAAACAGCAGCAGCTCACAGCCCAGAAAGGGAGCAATGACTCCCACCCCTGCCACCCGTCTCTAGAGAACACCCCAGGCTGGACTCCGTCCTGCGGCGCACAGCACGCGGAGGACAAACCCACGCAGCCCGGAGGAAGCAAACTGGCTTCTGGAACCCCTTGGAAACCGCGGGGGCGGCAGGGGGGGTGCCTCGGTTACCGCCTGCCCACCCGCACAGCGGTCGTCCCTAGTGGCCTTGGGGTTGCGACCGGCAGCATTTGGGAGTGGGAGACTACCTGAGTGCCACTTCCTCCTGCCTCGCAACACTGGCTTTAGAATCCGGGACAGGGGAACAACTGTTCACGACTTCAGAATAGGGACAGCACGCCCTAGCGCCCCGAACCCTGGGGCGGGTGCAGATGAAGGGGGAGCGGCCGGCGCGGCCCCGGCGCGCATATGTGACGTCAGCGCGCGGCGGCGGTGGGCGGGAGCGGCGGCTGGAGCGGGACACCTGGAAGGAGGGCGGAAGGAGTGAAAAAAGATGCAAAGGACAGAGTAAGGCAGAGATGACGGGGGAGAATTCATCAGTAGAAGCTAACTTGGAGTAAAGCACATTATAACATTGTCTTGTACATATGACACAAAGAAAAGGACTTCTTTTAAACCTTGAGATCTGACTACTTCACGATACCACGTTTTAAGAAGTAATTTTGTTTTAAAAAGCAAGCCTTTTCCAAATACATTTTGGATGAATAGAGCAAGGAAGTATTTTTAAGACCTGATGTTTTAAAAAACAAAGATATATAGTAATCTGGTTTTTCTATGCCTTTACAACGACTGAGTGTAAATTGTATGTTGAAAGGTTTGCCAATGTGTATACAGTATTCTTTTAAGTACTTTCACGGTAGGATTTGCAAAGATACGTAGATTCCCCTGAAATGAGACACTCGTGCTACCCGGAGTAGAACTACTACTAGGTTACTACGCTATTAGGTTGCCTTACATAGAGTAACCTCAAGGTACTGGCCAGTTCAAATCTGAAGCTGAAGGAGAACAGTAACTTATAGTATATCTTGGTTGTCCTCTAGCATCGTGTCTGTTTTTTCACGTGGGTGAAAAGAACCAGACATTACCAAAAACAAATGATTCAAAAGTCGAATAATTCAATAATTAAGAGTTTTGCTTCAAAGAAATCCACCTCCTTGTCCCCTAACCCTTGCCCCATCTCACTCTCCCTCCCTCCCTGCTTCTATCTCTGTCTCTTTCTTTCTTTCATACACACACACACACACACACACACACACACGCACACGCACGGCCTTCTCTGGGTTCTCATGTCAGTCTCATTTAGTGGTGTTTAGAAGTACCTTATGCCTAGGGTGAAATTGGAAGTGTTTTGCTTCTTTGCCAGAAGATGGCACTGCAAGTCACCCAAAATGGCACTATGGAGAAAACTGCCTTGGTTTATCTCTTCGGTCTCCACGCAGCTACTGAAGAGTTATTCTCAGTATTCCTTTCACTTCTAGGCTAACCTCCCGAGATCCCTCCCACTCCCAGTTAGAAGGAATTTTGGTATCTGAATATACAATAACTCTAGTTCTGCCCACATCCATTTGTACAGAACAGTGTTATGAAAACGTTGCGAATTGCTAATCTAATCAAATTCTTTTTGCTGCTTACAAGGGGAATGACTATTCAGATATGTCCTCAGATAATAATTCTTTAGAATCCTATTATAAACTGTTGATGGGAATATAAACAGCTGCAGTCTGTGTAGAAAATATGTTAGCAATATGCATATCTTTTGACTCAGCAGTTTCAATTCTAGGACCAGCAGATGTATACACAAGGATAACTATTATTGTTCATAACTAGGAAAAACTAGAAACAATGTAAATGTCTAACAATAAGGCATTGATTAAATAAATTACAATATATTCAAATAATTTAACTCTAAAGCTATGACAGAGGGTGAGCAGTATCTATTTTTACTGACACAGAAAAATGTGCTTGGTATATTGTTGAGTAAAGCAGGTTACTCTACCAAAGTTTAGAGAATTACCT
>NW_004955403.1:36697538-36717378 GCF_000276665.1 Chinchilla lanigera | reverse complement strand
TTCTCTTTCATAATGAGTCTTGTCTGCCTTTGCCATGTCTTCAAATTTTCCTTTCTCTTTACCAGACATGGTCTTCCACCTCTCTGAGCACTTCTTAGCAAACTCTGAGAAGTTCACGGAAGCATCTGGGTGCTTCTTCTTGTGCTCCTCTTGGCAAGTTTGCACAGAGAATGTGTATAGTGACATTTAGCTTCTTAGCTTCTTAGGCTCCTTTGCCCATGTTTATTTGTTATCCTCGGCAAGGCTCAGAGTTGCCCAGTGCCTGTCCAGCTCTCACTTGCCCCAGTGGCACTGTCTCTATGGAGCTTGATGGATTGCAGTGCCTGTGAGAATGGGAGCGAGACGCAGCCTCAGGCTTTTCTTGCAAGCGGAAGCAGATTTTTCTCCTTTGCTTGAAACAACCCATAAGCATATGCAAAAGTTTTTTCCAATCTCGGAGTGCACCTGTATGTACATTTCACCATGAAATCAACAATAACAGTTTTACAGATAACACCTACATTTTTCTCTAAGCTTCTAAAAACGCAAACGTATTTATATAGTTTTAATCCTTTAAGTGTACACACATTATTTTGCAACTTGTAATTTTTATGTAACAGTGTTTCATAAATATTACTCCAGTGATCAATTAATTCACATCAATGATATTAATATTCCCAAACATGGATGTGTCCAAGTCCATTCATCCAGCCTCCACCTCAGTAAACTCCGATTATTTCCAATAGCATTGTTATTTCTAAGGGACAGATTCTTAAAGGTAAGTTTACTGTGTCAAAAATATTCATTTTTCACTTTAATAAGTATCCCCCACCTCCACATCACTGGCTTGGGTTGCTCACAACATTATAGTCTCGGTGCAGTCATACTTTAAGTATGACATGAAGTTGGCTGTCCTTTTAAAGGCTAGGTTAAGAAAAAGTATGACATTATTTTTGTCATATCCTTAGACAAAGTAAGGTTCACAGATGGGCAAAATGTACAAGGATAAAGTCAATGACAGTCACAGTTGAAAAGTAACTGCCACATCTTGGGTGTATCATTTGTGCTTACTGTTTCTTTTTCCTTTTTTTTTTTTTTTTTTTTTGTACTGAGAATTGAACTCAGAACCTTGTGCTTGCCAGGTAGATGTTTCTGCTGCTGAGCTATAACCCCAGCCCCTATTATTTGTGTTTAGATGTCCCCCTGCAACCCTCATACAGTCATAGGTGGGGCTTTTTCAGAGGAGGCAGGATCCAGAGTGTGTGATTGATTCACTGATTTTTAGGATTAAGAGCACTGGGATTAAGAGTTTGTGATTACTCAGTTAGTACACTGATTGGTCTGGCACCCACCCTAACCCAGGTAGCCTGGATAGAATATAAAAGGGGCAGAAAGAAGCTGCTATGGTCACTTGTGACTTGGTGCTCATTGCTGCTGATGCTTCTTTTCTGCAGTGCCCCTCTGCCATGCCACCCTGCCTTGGAGCCAGCAATTATGGATTGAAACCTCTATAGACTGTGAGCCAAAATAAACCTTTCCTTCTTTAACTTTGGATGTTGGGTATTTTTGTTTCAGCAGTGAGAATAACTAATACACTGGGTTACTTTTAAGAAGTGTAATAAATCACACTCTCAATAGCGTTGTAGTAAAACCTATTTCCATAAGGATTGTTGCTCTCCTAATTTAAAAAAATTGAAACTCCTCCTATGATTACCTTTCATATCCTTTGGTCCTTTCCTAGTAGATAATCTTTTTATCTGTTTGTAGGGGCTATTTGTAATATGTGGAAGTTAACCATTTATCATATTATGGAACAAATGTTTTTGGCCAGGCACTCACTAGTTAATTTGTCTTATGGTAGATTTGTCATACAGAAATTTGTAAATTTGCATGTGGTCAATTCTGTCAATTATTTTGGTTTTTCCATCTTGCCAAAAAGATGAGGTGTGAATGAAAAATATGGTGAATTAAAAATGTTTAAAAAGTTTATTAAAGGCTACATTGCTGTGAATCCCCCTCAAAACACTTTCCTTCCCTTTGAACACACTTATCCCATTGTTCTTGCTACATTCTGAAGTAGTTCTGAATGGGGGTCCTCTTTTATGCGTGTCTTTAGTTGTGCTGTTGTGGCTGTGTGTATGTCCTGAACCTTTTGTGTTCATTTTGATTTTGAGGAAGAGCCAGAAGTCACATGGTACCATATCCGGTGAATAAAGTACATGAGGGTATACTGTATGTTTTTATAAACAAGCCTGCCTTTCCAGTGGCAGCGGCATTCATTGTATTTTTTTTATCACACTTCTTGAAGACACAAAAGAAAACTTCTAGAACTGTATCAGAAAGTGGCAAGCATGATGGGATAAGTGTATTCAAAGGAAAAGGGAATATTTTGAGGGGGGATTAATTCCTATGTGTCTTTTACTATAATATTTTTAAAAAGTAAACATTCACTGTATTTTTCATCACACTACATACAGATACCTAGGATTTAAACAGTAGCAGCCTAGTGAATTTTTGGTCTTAATCTGATAGGCCTAGTTCAGTATACAGAGATAAAACACTAGCTAGTCAGTTCTTCAGTTTTAGGCTTTCTGGATTGGGTTACCGTCAAGGGCTCAAAGGAGAGTTAGCTAACTGAACAGGGAGATCATAATCTGTATCTAGAAGAATAAAATGAAACACTGAGCAAAATAATAAAAAATAAACAAATAAATGAAACACTGTGCAGGACATGAGAAAGGGATCACTTCATGGGATTGTTTTGAGAATGTCATTGGCTGAATTAGTGCAGAATGTATCAGGTCTCTGAAGTTCAAGCAGGAATGTGTGGAAAAGAATCACATGAAACTGAAAAATTGTGTGCCATATCACAGGGCTCAAATGGAAACAAGTGTGTAAACCTATTCTAGGTCTGGTTGAAATTGCTAGACTTTTAGCACTATAAGTTAATCTTTTTCTTCTTTTTCCTTTTCTTGAGATATTACGGTTGGTGGATGGAGGAGTAACTCTAATTTGAATACTGTTAAAGCTTTTTGTTATTAATACTTAACAGTTCTAGCAACAATTTTTGATTTAAAGAACAAATTAACCATTATTAACTTATTTTCTAATGCCTCCAAATATTTCCTGTACACTGATCACTTTGTACAATACATACTAAGAGTCAGAAGATGAATTTTGTACTCTATAGTATGCAGGATAATAGTCCTCTAAAGATGTTCATGCACCTCAAATCCCTGGAAAGTCAATATATCATGTTACATGCAAGTGAGATAATTATATATGAGGGTTCAACCTCCTACTGCTGCTTTGGAGATGGGAGGAGAGAATAATGAGCCAAAATATTCAAGTGACCCCAATTGCTACAAAAGGCCCTAAAGTAGATTCTTTCTCAAAGCCACTAAAAGAAAACAGCTCTGCCAACATTGACTTTTAACCAATGAGACCTATCACAGGCTTTTCCCTTTAGAACGCATTTGCTGTAAGCCATTCAGTTTGTGACATCTGTTACAAAAGCAAGAGGATACTGTACTAGTACAAACTCATATTCTCTTAAGGTGATAAAAGCAGTTTAGAGTTTGGGGATCAGGTAGTCTGTCAAGTTTTTTTCTTCCCCTGTGGCACTGGGATTGAACCCAGAGTGCTAAACACCATTCCCACAGTTTTTTGGGACGAGATCTCACTAACTTGCCTAGGTTGGCCTCAAGCTTGCATCTTCCTGCCTCAGGCTCTCTAGCTGCCAGTTTATAGTCATGAGCTACCATGCCCCGCCAGACTGTCAGTTCTTTTTGTGTGAGAAAACATCACAGCTGAGTCTGTAAAAAATCTTTACTAGGAATTATATCAGGCCTAAGGAACACTTCCTTAATAACCTCACGAAAGGAAGGTGTTACTGCTTGTAACTAGATGTCCCATCAAATCCTCATGCACTCATATGTGGGTTTTTCAGAGGTGGTGGGACCTAGGGTGTGTAATACTGGGATTAAGGGTGTGTGGTACTGGGTTAGTTCATTAATTGGCATATTATAATTCTGGGTGCAGATAATGGAAAGGCCTACCTGGGTGTGGGTGCACCACCCAAAAGGCTTGTAGCCTGGATGGGATAAAAGGAAAAGGGAGGCTTGCTGCCCTCTGCCTGCCATGCCATGGACTGTTTCTGCTCTGCTTTGCCCCTGTAGCATGCCATCCTGCCTTAGAACCAGCCAACTATGGATGAAACCTCTACAAACAGGGCTGAAATTACTGTAACTTTAGGTATCAGGTATTTTGTCTCGGCAGCAAGAAAAGTAACTAAGACATAAGGAATTCAGTAAGAGGTACCTAAAATGTTCCAAGGATCTGCCCATGGTCTGTGTTTCCCTCCACCAAAGTTTTTAAAGGGGGAAATTTATTTATTTAATAAATTTTATTTTAAAAAAAGGAGAAATTTAACATCATGAGATGTTCTGACAAAAACCCCAGAGCAATCACAGAGCAAGTTCTTTCACAGATATAATTTTTATCACCAAGCTTGTACATAGAACATTGTTTAAATATACTGTTCCAAGTCTAATGCAGTGTTTCTGACTGTGCCTCACATATCAACTGGGAAGAAATAAATATGGGGATGCTTAAGCCCAACTTTGGAATAATTAAAACAAAATTCTGGGAGAGATGCCTAAACAAGATTTTTTTTGAAACTTCTTAGATCGTTTGATGCAAAGTGAAGCTTGAGAATTACTAGTGTGATGGTTATTTATGCCACAAACCATGAATTTTATGACAAATTCTTGTAAAGGAAAAAGTCATGTATGATACAAGTGATATTGCCAAAAACAGATGTATAAGTATACTTGTTCTTGTCGATTTAAGAGATTCTTGGGCTAATGCACCATGAAGGAACTAAAACACAATGTAAACAGATTTTTTGATACTCATAGAAAGCAGATGACTGACAGACTGTGACTAATGTACATTATAAGAATCTAGGTGCTTCTTTCCAAAATGAGGCCACATATCTTCAGTGAGAAAAGAAAACATAAAACATCTGCAAATCTCTTATGAAAAATTCCACTTAATTTAGAAAAGTTTTGCTTGACTTTCTATATTTTCTAAAAAGAATAAGAGATTTGCCTAATAGGGTTCCAAGAAAAAAGAAAATTGTGGTTCAATATAACCATGGTTCCACAAATTTTTTTTTTTTTTGGTGGTACTCAGGATTGAATTTAGGGAGCACTGAGCTACATCCCCAGTTCTTCTTATTTTGAGATTGTCACTAAATTGCCCAGGTTGGCCTCGAATTTGGGTCCTCTTGTTTCACTCCAAAAGTTTTACTTTGATAATAAGAAAGCAGTCACAAGCAGCTTAACTGTATTGTGAGCACCCCATAATCATGAAAGGAGTACACCAGCTTTGAAGCTCAAGACTGTATTGTTTGAGCATATTCAGTTCTGTCATAGAATAAAAATATACAGAACTCATATGTTGCTGCGTGGGGTAGCACATCCCTATAATCCCAGCATTAAGGAGGCTGAGGCAGGAGTATTATCGTGAGTTTGAGGCCAGCCTGGGCTCCATAGTGAGGTGTTTTTTGTTTTGTCTTTTTTTTTAGATACGGTCTTGTTCTGTAGTCCAGCTGGCCTTGAGTTATGTAGCCTAGGCTAACCTTGAACCCAGAGCAATCCTCCTGCCTCAGCCTCTTAAGTGCTGGGATTACAGGGGTGCACCACCCCATCTGGCCTACACAGTGAGTTTAAGGCCAGCCCGAATTGCAGGGCGAGACCTTGGCCAAAAAACAAAGCAGAACAAAACAAAACAAAACAAAACGAAAAACAAAACTAAAAAATCCGTAACTCATGTGTTAAGCACACTTAAACCACTAACCTATGATACAAATTCAGTAAAGCATATACATGTGACTACAGAAAAGCTGTAAAGACCAAAACATACCCGATTCATAATACATACACACAAAATTACATGTATTATAACTTAGTATCATTAAAGGCAGCATCGATTAAGCACTATATATATTCATAACCTACTGGAGACACTTGACATTCATGGCTTAGTTCTGCCACCGGGTGGCGACACCAACACTGGTCCCACAAGTCCCAACTAAGAAATGAAAAGCCTGCACCTGCTCACTAGCTAACCGGCAAGCTCACTGTGGCCAGACATTCTGCCCTGCAACAACACCCCCGAGACCACATACAGCACTTGAGCACGGGGATAAAGACGCACTGGACTGTGTCACCATTGGAGCACAGTAAATGTATATGTGAATAATAAATCAGACCGTGTAGAAACCTCAAAGTACACATTTTCTGCAAAATACTTAATTTCTAAGCATTGTTTTTGAAAATGTGTGATGACTAAATTTGCGTTGTCATTTTCTTAGAAAATGTACGTTAGACATGTTATCTGGCGATGGCGTCTAAGCAACCTGACACTACTGCACACTGGCCGCCACCTATAGGCCTAGGCAGCAACTCGCGCGGGTCTAACTTCGAAAGCCGACGTCTTTCCATTTAAATTTTAGGGACTGGGGCTGGGGATTTAGCTCAGTGGCACAGCGCCTGCCTGGCAAGAGCAAGGTCGTGAGTTAGATTCCTGGTACCGGAAGAAAAACAAACAAAAAAAATTTTAGGTACTACGCTTTTCCACCCATTTAAATTTTAGGGGCTACGCTCTTCCACTCATTTATATTTTAGGGGCTACGCTCTTCCACCCATTTAAATTTTAGGGGCTACGCTCTTCCACTACGGCTTTTGCTTTCACTCTGCAGTCCGAAGCTGCAGATGTTTCAGAAACTCGCAGCTCTCGCGCAGCGACCTCTCGCGACAGCGGAATCCGAGCTTCGCGACCACACTCTGGGACGCTGCGCGCAGAGGCCCTTCCCTACAGGCCTCGCCCACCGCAGCCGCCTCCAGTCCTTTCCGAGGTCACCGGCAGGGCAAATAGCAACGCGTGAGGGACGTGAGCTAACTGCCGAGAAGGCGCTCACACCCAACTCAGCCCTCGGCGCTGCCAAACCCGCTCGCTCCCCCTCCTCACCGCGCATCCCCAGCACCAGCCCCGGCCCGCCCACCGCCTCCACACCGCCCAATCGGCGCCGACGTGCCTCCGAGAGTGGCCGGAGGAGGATGTGCCGGGGCGGCCCGACGCTGAACGGCCGTTTACGTCAACGCGGTGACGTCACGCGTCGACGCTGGCGACGTACCTGTCGGACTCCGGACTCCTGCAGCTTGTCTTTCCCTTCCGTGGGTCAGGGCCGGTCCGGTCCTGAACCTGCTCCTTTCTCAGTTTTAGTTCGCCTGCAATCCGGAATCAGGCTGGAAAATGAGGAAGAGGGGTGTGGCGGCTTGAAAGTCGTCCTACTTTCCTCCAGAGTTGGACCATGGATTCAGTTTTAGTCTTTTGAGAGGGAAGTGAGGCTGGGGATTTTTATTTTTAATTTTGGACAGAAGCAGGTTGACGCTAGGGTCCATCAAAGCAAGAGGATTTAAATTTAATGCTGCTCCCGTGTTTGAAGGAGGACACAAAAAAGTCCCACCTGGCAAAATTTACGTAACCTCTTCAGTAGAAAACACCAGGTATCTTTTAAATCGCCGTAGTTTTCGTTGTGTGTCAAGCTTTCTCCAGGGTAGCTAGGTTTTAGCTTTGAAACAGATGCAGAATCCAAAGGCAGCGCAAAAAACAGCCACCGATTTTGCTATGCCTCTGAGCTGCGAGGTGAGTTGCATTTTACCAGCGAAGATTCGTTAGCTGTCATGTTCACAGATTTTGGGTCAGCCGTGAAGCCAGGGCTCTCATATTGCTGCTGCTTCCAACAGATGTACCTACGTGCTGTTAAACCCATCCTGATTACGCGTATACTCTCTTACTTTCTTTAAAATTTTACTCGTTTCCTTCAGGAACCGTCGAAGGAACTTTGAGTAGAGTGGAAGTCGGTACCAGGAAAAGACTAATTTTGAACTTAGGGAGTGGGTTTTACTTTGCCTAAATTTGCCCAAATTTAAGGATAATACCATTTTTCTATCTTTAGATTTATATGAGTATATAAAAACATTTTGCTTGTATATTTGTGTTTTCTTGTTAAACTTGTTGGACCAGAAACTAGGGTCTCAGAAATTAACTTTTCATGTGGTGTGGTTTATTTGTATGGCACTTGAAAACTGGGGAACACATAGAAGATAATTATATCTACATGAGGCATCATGTGGAAGAAAAAATCCTGTTCATGACTGTTGAATCAATAGCGAGCATATTTTCATTTCTTTATGTAGATATAATTAAAAAGTTAAGTTATATAAACATCAACTTTTAGCTATGCAGTTCAGTTCCTGTGTCATAATTGTAGTTTATGTTATTGTTTGTTGACTTCCCGGAAATACTTTTCCCTTCATATAGAGTTCATTTAGATTATTTTGCTCATTAGATCAATATGGGAAATAATTTAACTCAGTTCTATAAGCCTTTGTAAGTCACCACAAAATAGTCCTTTAGTTCAAGAGTACATACTGGACTTTAAATGCTTATGTAGATATTGTCGACTTTCATCTTAAAAGATGTTACTATTGCTACTACTGATTGTGTTCTTAGGTCTTACGGCTTGAAAATTGTGTTTATCATAAATATTTCCTAAAGTTGTATATGCTTATACGACGTCTAGTTAATAGGGAAAGCCACTGTGGACAGACTCTGTCACAGTGTGTGTCTCCCATCCTTTTTTTTCCCTTTCCCAGCTCACTCTTTGCTTGAATGACAGGTCAAAACTTTCTAGAGAGGGCAGTGTGAATGTATAGTAAGTTTACCATGTTTTGTCAGTCATACATAACTCATTAGGGATGTAAATATTTTATTTAACCTGGATTTGAATATGTACAGTTGAGAGGAACAGATTTGTTGAATCTGTTTGGGTTTAATGTTAGAAAATTGGCGATTTTCCAGATCATGTCTGTGATAGGCTTTCCATTTCCTGTTGTGACATGTTGGTAATAATTTTTAGACTGCTCAGGAAGTCAGATTTCATCTCTGTGGTAGGTCATATATCAAAGCAGTATCCTGTGGGGTTTGGACAGTCTCACTGCTTTGTAGAACCTCCAGCTTAGTTTGTAGTCAGACTTACCAGCAAGCATGTCAAATGTATAATATGGTAGATACAGTGTTAAGGATTGACGACATTCTATGGTTCAGTCTCTTTCCTGAGCAGTTTTTGTGGATTATCTCAATTTCTATACCAATTCCATGAAATAGGTACTTTTTTTCTTTTAGTTACTGTGCTTTTACAGTCCCCATTTTACAGATGTGGCAACTGAAAACAGGATTTAATTAACTTACCCAATGTCTTACAACGTGTCAGAACTGTGACAGGCCCAGCTGTATGATTTCAGAGCAGGAGCATGGCCATACTGTACAACATGGCTGCACAATCCTGCAGTTTCTACTGATTCAAATTCTAGCGAAAGAAACAGAATGAGAATATAGCACCATAGGCCCATTTACTTTTAATTATAATAGTAAAGACATTACAGCAACTCTTGAAAATAGTGGCTCTTGAAAATACTGTTTTTAAGAGAAAAACAATCATAATTCTACTACTTTAGTAAGCGTTTTTATTTATTTATTTATTTTTTAGTAAGCGTTTTTATGTGAACATTTTACATCTGTTTATAAACATTGTAGCTGTGATTTATTTTGATTCTTGAAGATAAGTATTTTTCAGTTAAACGTAAAATAGAGGATGACCGTTAGTGTCCCATCTGCATTGATTGGGAAGGTTGAATTAAAGTTAAGTAAATGTATTTTATTTGGTCATTCTTAGGGGAATGGTTTGTCTTTTAAAGTTATGAAAACTTACGTTGTTTTTAAAGTCTCAGTCTTTCACAGTAGCTTACTATTGGATTATTCTCTTCTTTTAATCTGAGCTTTATATTTGTATGTCTTGTTTACCTTTGCCCTTTTAGAAATCATGTAACATTAAATTCCCCCTTCCCAAATTTTTGTTTGCTTTTACTTTTGACAAATAATTATATGTATTTATGCAGTTATGCATGATATTTGATAAATGTGTATGTTATAGAAAGAGTAAATCAAACAAATATATCCATCACTGCCCTATTTGTCAGGTTTTTGTTGTTGTGAGAACACTTAATTACTCTTTTAGCAATTTTGAGGTATACCGTGTGTGTGTGTGTGTGTGTGTGTGTGTGTGTGTGTGTGTTAATTACTGGGAGTCCAACTAGGGCCTTGCATACTAGACAAGTGTTTTGCTGCTGACCTACAGCCCCAGCTCTTTTAAAAAATGCTTTTCTGAGACAAGGTCTTGCTGAGTTATCCAGGTTGGCCTTGGATTTGTGATCTTTGTGCTTCAGCCCCATACTGTGCCATTATATTTTGTGCAATATATTGTTTTTAACTGTTGTCATCATGCTGTGCGGTAAATCATGGAAACTTATTCTTCCTGTCTAACTAACACTTTGTACCCTTTGATCAGCCTCTCGCCTTTTGTCATCCTCTTACCTTCCAGGCCCTGATAACCACTATTCTGCTTTCTGCTTCTGAGTTTGACTCTTTTTGATTCCACATCAAAATATACAGTGAATATGGCATCATAGTGTCTTTGGTGATCTCTTTTTATCTGATGATTTTAGATCTGAATTTACCTAAAAAAGACTGTATATTAGACTCTTTTTGAATTGTTTGAATTACTGAATTAAATTTCTTGAGAGGTTTATGTAGACTTAAAATATGCTGCTTTAACTATACAAATACCATCCTCAATGTCTCATTAGTTTTATACATATCAGATTAATTATTTAGGCTATTCAGAATGTGTGTGCTATATATCTAATTTCCATTTTCCACTTAATTTGAAATAATGGTTGATTATTCTGTTTACAGGTCGTTAGTAAATAACTCTGCCTTATTTTTAATTTACTACTTTCTTGTTTTAGTTTTTCAGGGAATGACTCATTCTGCATAATACCTGTTAACATTCTACAGTGGTAATATTCCTGCATTCTTTGGGATTGTTGGCCTAGTACACAACATTGATTGTGTAAAAGGAGACAAGAAACGATCTCTCCCAGTCTGAAATCAGATAGAGAAAATATGACACATATTCCCAGTGGGAATTCAGTGACTCCAACTGACTGCTGTGGATGTTTCTATCCATGTATTCTGGGATCATCACCTATGCAACATGCCACCTACTTTTCCCTTGGCGTTCTTTTTAAACTACCTTCCTCTGTTGACTTTCCACTTTCGAGAAAGACAGTCTTTTCACTAAAAATAGAGGAAGAAGCGAACTTTACAATCATTGACCTTTCTCTTGTTCCTCATAAATCCAGATTTATTGATCTTTCTTCTCTGTGACACTTGAATATATGTTCCTTTTTGTTTTCACTGTGGCTTTAGGTCTGTGATAATCATGATGGCTTTTGTGATGCTGGGGATTGAGTCCAAGACCTTGTGTATATTAGGCAGGTGCTCTACCACTGAGATATACCCCAACCCCCATTATTATTTATTATTGGAATAGTTACAAAACTAAGTGGTATCTCTGCCTTTAGTCTCATCTTGTTGGTACATTCCCTACATAAATGCCACTTTACTCTTCCCAGAAGCCAACTTTAGATCATTCCTTTGTTCCACCTCAACTAGAGTTCTTCCATGGTTAGGTTCTTCTAATCAATCAACCCCCGGACTTACTTTAGTGCCTTATGTACTATGCCAGCAATCCCAAAGAATGCTTGAACTTTACTACTGTACAATGTTAACAGATATTATGCAGAAAGAATCATTCCCTGAAAAACAATTTGAGAAACTTCCAACATGCTCAGTTTGTTTTGTTTGTTTAACTTTTGAGATAAGGGTCTCACTGTGTTATCAGGCTGACCTTGAACTCACTGTGTAGCCCAGGCCGGCCTGGAATTCACAGCAGTCCTGCCTCAGCCTCCTGAGTGCTGGGATTACAGGCTCCCAGCACCACACCCAGCTCAGAACTACAGGTTTTTAAAAAAACTTTGTTAGGCTTAATGCCATTGTAATTCTAGGTGGAAATGTGAGAGACTGCTTTTTCCAGGGCTAGTACTCTGCACATACTTACCTACAAGTACTTTTTTGTTGCCTGCTCAGCTCCATATCTTAACTCAGGCCATTTATTTTGCTTCAGATAACTTCTCCCATTTATGCCCCATAAAAAGTTACCTTTTGAGTTCTGATTCAGGAGTATCTCTTCCAAAAAAAAGCTTCTTGTTATTAATCACAGTAAAATTTGGTCTTTTCTGAGCTTTTAAACCATTCTTCAATGACTTGTACAGCTATGTGTACAGCTTGTATTGTCAGGATATATTACTATATAGAAAAATGTAACATTGCCCTTGAGGACAGTATTAATGTAATTTATGCTGAAGTTTACTAAAAGCCGAAAGGTCTGTACAGATGTGTCATTAATTCAGAAAAATGTTTTTTGTGGTTTCTGATACTTCCGTTTATTCCATAAAGATTAATAAATGAATATGTAATTATTTTGAAATTCATAACAAAAATGTGCCATTTTAATGTGTAGCCATTACCTAGCACAAACTTATAAAAATATTTAAGTGAGAATGCTTCTTACATACAAATGACTAGATAAATCATAGTTTCATATTGTTCCAAAGATTTTCATTAATTCTTTCACGCAGATTGTGACCTACTTTTCTGTTCAGCTTACTATCCAGGCAGATACTTGATGGACATACCTTTGGAACTTAGCCGTAATCCTCAGTTCTCCCCAGCCTGCTATATAGTGTGCCTGCCTCAGCCTGTGAGTCTCTTAGGCCGCCTTTTTCCAGGGTCGTCTTTTTTCTACCCCTACCCCCAAGTTCAGGTGGTATGCTTTTTATTGTTTGAAGTTTGAGAGCTAGATCCATTGGTGAAGGTAATTATTGTCTTCATTATAGTCTGACTTTTCATAGAAACAAACCTGAATGTGTAATCGTAATGTTGGAAAGAACACTGTGGTCATGAGTGCTGTGAATTGGAGGACACAGAAATTCATTATCAACCAGCTAGTCAAACAGGACTTAGTGGATACCTTAGATTTCTTTATCATTCTCTACATTTTATTACTTCTCAAGTCCGCTTAAACATTTATCAAAATTCTTTCTACTTCTCCATTTTGCTATGTCTTAGTTCAGTCATGCTTTATTATCTGCTGTTTAAAATTGTTTAAAGGTCTATTTTCATCTAATTCTTCTATCTTTAGTTCCTCAATCTCTTGTCTTTTGAATCTGCCTTCCATCCTGTTGCTAGTATTGGCTTTCTAAATTCATATCTGATCATGTGGTTTCTCTTTTAAAAATCCTTAATAGCTCCACATGTGCATAAATGAACATAAAGTTTTCTTAGCATGATAGATGAGCCCCTCCCTTTGTGATTTGGCATATGTGTCCATCTGTAGCTACTCTCCAGTCCCAAGCAGATTTTATCATTTTGCATCTGTGTTGTTGAATAGACTTTTGTGGTGGTTTTTTTAATGGGGGGGGGCAGCCTGTATGCATATTTGGGTCTTTTTCCTCAATACACAATACCCTTCGTAACAATTTTAACAATGTTTTTGTTTCCTCATGACATGATTTTTGAATCTCTGTCACCACCAAGAGTTTGTCAATATACTGTAGGAGAGTTACTTTAGGAAATTTTTTTCCTGAAAGGTACTAAGTCTTTTGATGAAACTTCCCCAAATATGGTTGGAGAATTTTTAAATCTCTGTGGTAATCTTGTCCAGGTTAATTGGCATTTTGGTTTCCTCTCTGGAGCTTCCCATTTAAAAGCAAACAATTTTTGCAATGTAACAGACAAAGAAATATAAAAGAAGACATCTTTTAAATCTAACACAGTATACCAGGTTCGAGTAGGTGGGAACAGACTAAGTAAGGTATAGGGATTAGGCACAGTAGGGTGAAGAGTCACAACCAGGGCGCTCCCTGCTCGCAAGTCCTGGATGGGATGATACTCATTGGTCCCAGGCTTGCGAACTAGCAGGAATGGTGTATTTGAAGGAGACTGGCATTTTCTCAGTATGCCAGCTTTAAACAGCCTCTGAATGTGGGGCTTAATTTTTTCTTTTTTAGCTTCCAAAGTCTTTTGGTACTGTCTCAAGCAGACTGGTTTTGTGTGTCCCACTAACTTTACTATTTCTGGGGACACATGTATCTCTAGGCCCGGAGGATTGTCTTTTGCCGAAACCTTTGGAAAATCTTGAGTCCAAGCAGGGAGAGCAGGTTGTTCAGGCTGGTCCATAATGCAAGAATCCAGGAGGCGATATTCCTCCTATATAGGCAGAGTAACAGTCAAAATGTGGGCTTTAGGGGAGGGGTCTCTTCTCGTGGTTAAAACAGTTCCCTGGAAAGTAAAGGAAATTTGAGCCCTAAGCAAGCAAAGAAGATCTCCGCCCGGGATGGGGGAAGGGCAGTCAGGCAGGAGTAAAAAGGAATGATCAGCCACATGTCATCCAAGCTGGACCTGATGTGGCTCACATAAAGAATAAGATAAAGTTTGACCATTCACCCCTTGGACATACGCTTTTGGACCTACCAGCGGGGCCACCAGCTGGGTCACTACTAGCAGATCTAATAGTTAATAGTATTAATAGTATTAAAATAGTATGAGTTTTAATAGTATTAAAAATTTAAGAGTTTTTTTCCCTACCTTTTTAATTAACATGGGTTCCCTGGGGCCGAGGCACAGGGACCCACGACCCTATCAATCTGAAACTTCCCCTGACTCCACCACAAATACTTTTTGCTCCCTGTTCTCCTTGTCTAGCAGCTTTGGACATTCTTTCTTGAAATGTCCCCTCTCTTTACAGTAGGCACATTGGTCCAGATCCAAGAGAATATGACTGCCTTCTCCCTGTTTCCCCTTTCCTCTTCCTAATTTTTGACTGTGTCTCCTTTCTGTAAGCTCTTAACAAAATGTGGGCTACTACCATGTGTTTATCCTGTTCCATTCCCCTTGTGTCTAGCCTGACCTGTTCCTCAGCTGCCTTTTGAATTCTGTTTCTTGCTTGTGAGGCAAACAGAGTCAACAGGATCTGCTGACAATCATTCCAAGTGGGGCAATGGACCTTAAACACTGACTCAAGCAATGTAGTCACAGCCTGTGGCTGCTCTGAGGAGGGGGGATTCTGAGCTCTCCAGTTACACAGATCACTACTGGAAAAAGGAACCTATACTGTGGTAGACAGAAGATTTCCTCCCGTCCCATCGTGGCTGCCTGCTAGAGAGGCAAGACAGGGGTTTGGCCCAAGGAGGAGACTTCCTCTTCTGGGTCAGCCACTGACTCGGGGGAGGGCTACTGGAGACAACGAGAAGAATGGGTGGCTGCAGGCTCAGTGTCCTGGAGGCTGTCTCCCACCCAGCTGTTACTCTGAGGAAGAGCCCTCATCTGGTGAAGGAGGGGCTGCAGTGGGGGCATCAGGTGGAATGGGTTAAGGTGGTGGTAGACCAGAGATAAGATCATCTTCCTCTGGGGCTGAGGGTAAAATGAGGCTTTTGTCCTGGTGAACCTTCTGCAATTACTAGGACTCAATCAGGCAACCCACAAACACACATTTCAAGCCAGGGAGGTAACGCTTGAACCATACACAACTAGGAGTCTATGTATGGAAACTGATCCAAATGTCGGGGTTTCCCAGTAACAATATTTCATACTTTACCAACTACTTGTTGGTCAATTGTTTTCTGTGGTGGCAAACCAACTCCAAAAGAAGGCCATTCTGGCTCACACAGTGTTCAGAGTTTTCCCTTTTTCATCCTTATCCCATAGTTCCCAGCATTAAACTTATCAAAGTTCTTGATCATGTATTCCAACATGATCAGCTTGCTGCCAGTTGCACCCATAACAGTTGACAGAAGTATTCATGTGTTCCCCCACAATACAAACAAGAGAACAAGGCTAGCAAAGTTAGAAACAGTGGCAGTAGTTGTAGCAATGTGGAGCAGTCTGGGTGGATCCAGGTCTCTTTGAGCCTCGAGGTGGATGACATAGGAAGGGCAAGAGCAGGACTGCTACCAGACCTCCGATCCAGAGAACAGCCTCAGGTACAATAATCTGTAAGCTCGGGTGCATTTGGGGGAAAAACACAGCAGACAGACAAATAAAGCAAAACAATCCTGGGAATTAAGAATTACCTCCAGCCATGAATTTGCAAATGTTTAGACAATGGAACTGACCAAACCTGAAACACACAAAAAACAAATTCTAAACAAACCCAGAGACAAACTCTGGATAAATGTAAAAGCAACAATTCTGCTCAAATTTCCAGCTTCACTGAGACTGTATGACTACCATGTCTGGAGCTTGGGCCCATCAAGTTGTCAGTCTGGAAAAGAAACCAAAGACACACAATAGAATCCAATTTTAAATCTTACCTAGGTCGGTGAGCTGGGCTTAGTCATTCTGCTTTTGCAGCTTCTGCATCCCACTATGCAGTTGTCCCCAGCTGGCCAGCTGAAATCTGCCAGGAGGCACAGGGCCTCCTCAGACAAGGGTCTTTTTCACATTAGGCCAGATCTCGCTAGGGCCTCCAAATAATATAGCAAGTGAGTACAACAAGACAGGTACTCAGAAGAGATGGAAAAGGCAGGAACAAAAACACTTTATTGAAGAGCTGGCTGACAGTCTCTAATCAGGAGCCAGAGAAGATGTGCATGCCAATCTAGATCTCACCTTTAGTTCAAGTACCTTTTAGGTTTCCAATTCCATGGAATTGCTGAATTTTACAAGAATGTCACATAATAGTTACGAGATTTACATTTTCTGGAAGGTATAGGACAGCCAGATTCCAGATGACCATTGTGGTTTAACATTTAGCCTACTTCCCAATTTGTTTATTTTGTTCCCACTTTATGACTTTGTTCTCCTTTTAGTGGGTTTATGACTACCCAAGGGGAGAGGGTGAGGAGTGGGTTCAGATACAGTTTAAGTGAATTTAAGTCGCTTCTCTTAACTTGGAGTTAAAAAGAAAATGGAGTCTCTCTTACCCTATCAAAACTACTATAATAAGTAGACAGAGCCAGGTGTGGTGGCACATGCCTGTAAGCCCAGCACTCAGGAGGCTGAGGCAGGAGGATCGTTGCTAGTTTGAGACCAGCCTGGGCTACAAAGTGAGCTCAAGGCCAGCCTGAACTGCATATCAAGACCCTGTCTCAAAAAGACAAGACAAAAAAACCCAAAGAAGTAGACAGTTGTCCCTCACTGTATCGCAGTTCACTTATTGTGGCTTCACTGTATCTTGGGTTTTGAAAGAAAATATATCTAATTCTGCATCATGGGGTTTTTGTTATATCACAGGATTTTGTGTTATATAGGTATTTATATATTTATGATTTTAATTATTTTTGCCTACAAAATTTAAAACTATGAAAATATAAAAAATGTTAATTGAGACATTAAAGGAATATTAAAATACAGTGTGTATTTTATCAGTGGTTGTATACTGTAATGTACACAATGGAAGTGCAGTACACCACTACTGTTCACATAAGTTTGCCAGCGTGAGATTGTACACAGCATACTATTGGCTGATGGAACGGAAAGTGACCATCCACAGCACTGTGTTCTGTATCCTGGGCATTGATTGGCTCAGTGACCATAGCACTGGTCTGTTTGCTGTCATGCAGTGTGCCCATATGTTTTTTGTTGTTGTTGTTTGTTTGTTTTTCTTCTGGTACCAGGAATCGAACTCATGACCTTGTGCTTGCCAGGCAGGTGTTGTGCCACTGAGCTAAATCCCCAGCCCCAATATGCCCATATGTTTAGCATCTCTTCTTGTCAGCTTCACATGCAGTACCCATATAGAATTTTACATGTTACTAAAATTGCATAGGTTTAAGAGTGTAGAAAGTGTTTAAGAACTTATGAAGTGTTTATAAGAGTGTGGGAAAGGTTAATAAGAGAGCGGGAAAGGTTTATAGGAATGTGGGAAGGGTTTATAAAGCCTTAAAATATATATAAATAATTAAATATAACATTGCTGCTTTGCAGATTTTCACCTATGGCACGGGTCTGTGGACCATAACTCCCATGATAGGTGAGGGATCACTGTACACTACAAAATAAATATTATCGTTATGTTTATCTACATTGTATCAATAAACGTAATAAAAAAAATAAGTTTGAAAGTAGGCAAGAGCCAGGCAGCACAGGCGTCTTGTCTGTTGAGTGTGTCTCCTGAGGGCAGGGGTAAATGATTCAAAGATTTCAATCCACAAAATGGGGAGAGATTACTCATCAGAGCAGGTACGGTTTTTGAAAAACTATTGATTGCTGTATAGAGATCAAATGAGAGGGGATATCGGTGATTGTACATAGGTCATTTAGGAATTCATTACAGTAAACTAGGGCTTATCCCCACTGTGGATTTCATGTGTTGCCTCTGCACTTACAGGAATATGTTTGCAATCTATTGTGCATCTATTACAGTGTCTTTAAAATGACTTTTAAAATATTTTCTACAATTAAAAAGAAAAGGTGACTTGGAGTTACTAGTTTTTAATATACATATTTTCAGCTGCTGTTTTATGCGTTCATAGCCTTTTTTGTTTTTCCCCAGTTGAGCCTTGAAATTGAGTTTACAATTTGAAAAGATTTACCCACTAGTATTGAAGTTTTGATGTAGAAAAAAATTGTTTTGGTCTTCTTGAGATAGGGTTTCCCTATGGAGTTTAGGCTGGCTTTGCACTCACTTTGTAGCCCAGGTTGGCCTCAACTCAGTGACCCTCCTGCCTCAGCCTCCCAAGTGCTAGGATTACAGATGTGTGTCATCACACCCAACTCTGCACCTGGAAATGTAAATATTTTATAGGAGTGTTGCTCAAAATGTGTACTTCATGTGTGACCCACATTTGTAATTTTAATTTTTTAGTAGCTGTCTTACGGTAAAAAGAAAGTGGTGAGGAGGGCATAGTGGCACATGCCTGTAACCTCAGGATTCTGGGAGTCTCAAAGTAAGACGATTTTGAGTTTGAGCCCAGTCTGGGCAAAACTTAGCAAGACACTGTCTCAAAAAATGAAAAAGGGCTAGAGATATTGCTCAGTCTAAAGGTCCTGTGTTCAATTCCAGTACTGAAAAAAAGTGGTGAGATTCAATTTAATAATGTATTTTATTTAATCCAATATATCAAACATTAATCTATAATCAGATGTAAAATTATTAATAACATTTGCTTTCTTTTTTGTGCATTGTTTTAGGAATCTGGTAAATATTTTACACTTGGAGCACATCTCAGTTTGCACTGGACATGTTTCAAGGGTGGCTAGTGAGTGGCTAGTGTCTGCTTCATTAGACAGGATAGCTGTATAGATTTCTGGGTTAATAAGAGGAGCTTTTTTTTTTTTAACTTGCAGTTTTATAGAAATAGTAACCATTCAGGCCTGAGTTTAATTGCTTTATTTGGAACTAAGTTGACTGCTCATTGTAAGTGTAAAGATCTAGATGTTATGAAATGAAGTGTTTTCTAAAGTTTGAGTTAATTTTCCAGTTAGCACATAGCAGTTTTTAAGGGACTCTGAAGGAGGATATGAAGGAGTATGTGGATTTTCTAACTGAGGATCAAGTACAACAAAAAAACTTATTTTAGGATGCTTTTTCAGTGTTATGTAGACTGTAGCCTTGACTGAAGTATTTTATAACACGTCCCTTATCATCATGTAAAGAAGTCAAGAATAATATGTCTGTATTCTTTGCCAAATCTTACCATATATGTTTTGATACATCAAAATTAAAATGATTCTTTTGGGCTGGGGATTTAGCTCAGCGGCAAAAGCGCCTGCCTGGCAAGCACAAGGTCGTGAGTTCGGTTCCCGGTACCGGAGAAAAACCAAAAAA
>NW_004955403.1:36665552-36697438 GCF_000276665.1 Chinchilla lanigera | reverse complement strand
AAACCAAAAAAAAAAAAAAAAAAAAAAAAAAAGATTCTTTTTTTTTTTTTAAACTAAAATGATTCTCATACCATTAATCTTTAGTTTTTATTAAGCCTCTTAGCTAGTTACAAGAGTCATAATAACTTGGTTGTCCCAGAGGAAGTACAAAATTCTTAGCATGAATAGTTATTTTCATGTTTCCCTATCTTTAATACTTAATTGTAAAACTCACTTTAATATACTAACAATCTTAATATATCATAATAGGCTTTCTTTGGTAGAGGTAACTGTAACATTCACAAAGTTGCAGTGCAGTAAATATTTAAGTTTTCCTTTGTAATTTATGTGCTAATTTTTGGATATTCTAACAAGACCCATTTCACACTGTTGCACAGAACATTTGTTCACTGCAAATTGATTTCTCTTTTGTGCCTCATTGATTGAATAAAGAGTTTGACATTTATTGCCCGTACACTGTGACAGCCATTGTGCTAGATGTTAGGCTAGACCACGCTCTCAAGGATCTCTCAAAATGTCGCCTTCTTTAAAGTGATCTTCAAGTTTGGAGGAATTTATATAATAAAACTTTTAAAAAGATAGTTATTAGTATTTTTTTTTGAAAAAAACTGTATAGATACATTTTTATTGTGGAGACTCTTTGAAGTAGTTTTTTCATGTGCAGAAGGAAAATTTACTGAGTACAAGAGACTGTCTTCAAACAGTTTTGTGTTTAGTACTAGAATTTGCTGCTAGAATTCAGCACTAGAATTGGAGTATGCTTTGTTTCCTTCCTTATCTTTAATTTTTTTTAATGTGCCTTCTCAGACTTATCTAATCAGTCTTGTTCTACAAGCCTTACTTGTATTACTACTTTTATGCTTATCTTTCAAGTCCTACACCACACGTACTTTTCATGTCTGTTGTAATGTCAACACATTGATAATGAATTCTTATTTTGATGTTGAGTAAGTATATATATTTTAAAAATCGAACTATTTCAGGATACTTTTGTTTTTAGTGAGTAACAACAATAAAATCATGCTCATTTGGTTTTACCTCTTTAGGAAAAATGAAAATTGTAACTTGTTTTACATGGCTAATGTGGGCTCTGAGGGTTTAAATTTAAATTCATATGGACTCTGAGGATTTAAACTTAAATGTAAAAATGATGAATGGAGAAAGAAGTTAAAACTTTTTATAATATAGTATTTTCAAATTAGTGCTTTATCTGATAGAGTACGAAAAAGGGATAGTCTGCCTCAAACCTAGTACTTCAGTCATTTTGCTCCTTGCCCTGTAGCAACTTTCTTGGAAATCCTTTTATAGTCTATAAAAACACAGGTAATTACACCCTCCCCGTTTTTGTCAGGGGCTCCCACATAAATTGTAGCACACTAGAAGTGCATCTCTCTGCTTTACTTTTTAAAAACTTACTTGATCATGGGAATTATTTTATACCACTACTTTAAGAAATTTTTATTTTTTATATCTGCATGAGAAGAAAATTATTAACCTCACAATCTTAACATAATAAAGGTAGTTATTGTTGTACTGAATGAACTTAGTGTTATTTTAAAGCAAAGAGCAAAGCTTTGCTTTTGTGATACTAAACTAGGTGATTTTTATATATTGGGAAAATGTTAAAACCATTTTTCCCCCTTTTTTCCAGATAATCAGACAGCTAAATGGAGTCTGAGCAGCTGTTCCATAGAGGCTACTATAGAAACAGCTACAACAGTATAACAAGTGCAAGTAGTGATGAGGAACTTTTAGATGGAGCAGGTGTTATTATGGACTTTCAGACTTCTGAAGATGACAATTTGTTAGATGGTGACACAGCAGTTGGTAAGTTTAGCATTATTACTCAGTACGTATAGTCATGAATACCTACCAGTAAAAATATACATTATTTATTAGGACTGACTGTTAGGATAGTTTTTTAAAATTGATTTGAATTCATACAATATAAACTTCACCATGCTAAAATGTGTGTTTCTGTGACGTTTAAATTGGAAACAGTTTTCTCTAAAATCAGAATGAGACAAGAGTTGTTTTCACCACTTCTGTTTATTGTACAACTCTGTCTAGTTCTAAAACATTTCCAACAACGCAGATAGGAAATTGATGAATGCATGCAAAGTGAATACAACTTTTACAACTATCCCTCCATCAAGAAATAAAACCAATACTCTCAGATGTTTATTTCTCTTTCACTTTTATGTATAATTTCTATTTTAATTTCTGTTTAGATGAATTTTGCAAGTAAACTGTGTATCAGTGGACTCATACTATTATGTATATTCCTAAGTCTGACTTCTTTTACTTGTGTTTTAAGTATCTGTGTTGTGTCATATAGCAATAGTTAATGTGTTCCCATTGCTATATAGTGTCTGATTATTTTGCTGTTCTGGTGATACACATTTTTTCTTTGCTATTACTAATAATGCTGCTATAAATTTTCATGAACATGTGCTTCAGTAACACCCTTTGAATAATTCTGAGACTTAAGTGCATATAGAGTTCTTGACACATAAATGAAGTCTATAGAGACCTTTGGAGAGTGACTGGCTATTCAAAGAGACTCAGTCAGGTAGTAGCTGGTCCAGTTTTCCCCTTTCTCTATGTTGATCTCTGTCCTTGCAACATAAGCAATTTCCTTTATGTTAGCATTCAAATGAGTCGTCAGTAGCCTTTCCAGAACTCAGACATAGCATCTGGATTAGGATTTAGGCTGTAAGAAAAAAACTGCATTGGACTTGGCTGACTCCAGTAAATTTGTTATACAGCTCCTGCTTTAAAAATACCATAAGGTATGCACTTACTACTTTCTAAAATGGAATCAGCCTAATTTCAGAAATGAAACTAGCAACACTGTACTGAATGGGGAAAATGGAAACAGTTTTCTCAAAAATCAGGAATGAAAGAAGAGTATTTGTTCTGACCACTTCTGTTCAATAAGTATCCGCAATTTTTGCTATAATAATTAGGCGTGAGAATGAAAGAAAGGAGTCAGGTGGTGATACATGCCTATTGTCCCACCATTTGGGGATGCTGAGGTAGGAAGATTATAAGTGTGAGCCCAGGCTTGGCAGTTTAGTGACTTCATCAGACCCTATTTCAAAATTTAAAAAAAGTTACAAAGGGTTAGTTAGGCCTGAGGTGGAAGATTGCAAATTCAAGCCCAGTATGGATGACTTATACCGTCTTAAAAAACAAAGGCTAGGGGCTGCTGGGGATATAGCTTAGTGGCACAAGTGCCTGCCTGGGAAGTGCAAGGTCCTGAGTTTGATCCCCAGCGCTGCAAAAGAAAAAAAAAAAAAACAAAGGCTTGGGATAAAGTTCCATCACAGATGAAGGCTCTAGGTTCAATCACAGATAAACAAATAACTGGGATATAGTAGGAAAGAAATAAGTCAAATTATACCTTTTGGCACACAATATGACCCTTAACCTAGAAGACCCTGAGAACTTCATGTATGACTTTTAGATCTGATTAACAAATTCAGCAAAGTGGGAGGATACAAAATCAACTTTAAAAAAAATCAGTGGCTATTTTAAATATACCAGTAATGAACCAGCTAAGAAGGAAATCAAGAAAACAGTTACATTCAAAATAGACTCAAACATAACAAAAAACTTAGGAATCAACCTAACCCAGGAGGTGAAAGACCTCTGCAATGAAAATTACAGAATACTGGTGAAAGAAATTGAAGAAGACACTAGAAGATAGAAAGAGCTTTCATGTTCATAGATCACTGGAATTAATATTTTTTTAGATGGCAATATTAATGAAAATGATGTGCAGACTGAATGTAGTCCTCAAAGCAACAATGACATTCTTTACAGAATTAGAAAAAACAATCCTAAAGTTCATATGGAAGCAGAAAAGACCTAGAAGAGTTAAAGCAATCCTGAGCAAAAAGAACAGTGCAGGAAGTATCACAGTTCTAGATTTCAAAATATATTGCAAGACTTTGGTAACAAAAACAATGTGGTACTGTCACTAAAATAGATACATAGTGTACAGAATAGAATAGAGGCACAGAAACAAACTCATACAACTACCGCTATCTGGTCCTTGACAAAGAAGCCAAGAACATATATTAGAGAATAGGGAGGCTTTTTGCAAATAGTGCTGGGAAAACTGGATAGCCATATGCAGAAAATTGAAAATAGACCCTTATCTCTCTGTATAAAAATTAATTTAAAATAGATTAAAGATGTAGGGATAAGATCTGAAACTTTGAACCTCCTGGGGAAAAAAAAAACGGGAAACAATTGAAGTCATTGGCCCTTGCCAAGGCTTCCTGAATAGGAAAACCACAGGAAATAATAGCAAGAATGAACAAATGGGATTACATTACTTTAAAAAGCTTTTGCACATCAAAGGAAAGTAAAGAGAGCCTGCAGAATAGGAGAACTTTTTCTAGCTTTTCTTTCGACAGAGGATTAATATCTAGCATATGTTAAGAACTCAAAACACTTAATACCAAAATGAAACAGACAGCACAATCACTAAGTAGGAAAATGAATTAAACAGAGAATTCTCCAAAGAAGTAGAACAAATGGCTGTTAAGTACATACAAAAATTTTTAACATCTTTTGCCATTATGGAAATGACAAATCAAAACTACACTGAGATTCTATCTCAGCTGAGTCAGAATGTCTACCAAGAATATAAAAAAATAATAACTGCAAGGGTGAGGGGAAAAAAGAACCTTCCTACATTGTTAGTGAGAATGTAAGCTGGCAAAAACACTGTTAAAATCAGTATGGTGATTTTTCAAAAACCTAAGAACAGATGTATCATTCAATCCAACGATACCACTTCTTGGTATATTCCTGAAAGAATGAGAGCCAGCATATTATAGAGATACCAGCATACCCACATTTATTGCAGTGTAATTCATAGTAGCTAAACTATGGGAATAGCCTAGGTGCCCATTAGCAGATGAATGGAAAAAGAAAATGTGGTATATATATACAGTAGAGTATTATTTAACCACGGAGAAGAACAATCATTGCATCTGCAAAAAAAAACAGGAGACTGTTAAGTGAAATAAGTTAAGATTCAAAGTCAAATACTGCATACTAGATATTTCCTCTTATATGAAGCATGAGCAGAGGGGACGGAGGGAAGGAGAAACAGAAAGAGAAAGCATGAAGTAGTAGAGAAACTTATAGAAGAGAATGAGGATGGAGGAAGAGGAGATAATGGGGTGAATGATGGAAGTATGTTATATACATGTTCTAATATGCCAAAATGAAACCCACTAATCGGTATAATTAATGTGCAGTAATAAAAAAAGATGAATTGGGCACAGTGGCACATGGCTGTAATCTTAGCATTCAGTAGGCTGAGGCAGGAGAATTCCAAGTTGCAGGCCAAGCCCTGCAACTTAGTGAAACAGTGTCTCAAAATAAAAATTAAAACAAGGGCTAGAGATGTAGTTCAGTGCAAAGGCCCTGGGTTCAATCCACAGTACTGGGGGTGAGGGAATCAGCCAGCTCAGAGTCTATACTAAATAATGCAGAGCATACTGTTTCTAAAAAATATCTTTGATAATGATGATTAGTTAGTCACATCTGTTAAAAATTCAAACTAGTCAAAGGCTGAAAATTTTGGTATTTTTATTACATACAGCTACAAGTGAGTCATTTTAGTCAGTAATTCAATTTCTTTGGAAAATGCAAACATTTTCACTTTAAGCAACAGAGAAGGCCAAGATTTTGTTGCTATAGTTGTGTACATACGTGATTTTTACCTTGTTGAAAATAAAGCACATGACTATTCATTGGTACAGCTTTAGAATTACTGTTAATATGTCCTCAGTTGAAGTAAGTTACGGAGATTGATTGAGGGATTAAAACTATAGTCAAAAACATGTTTAAGCAAATTAACTTTTAACAGTTAATTTATGTTGATAACATGATTATGCTACTCAGTTTAAATTTTAAGCCCCCCTTTTTTTTATATCTTTTCTGAAATGTTTCTTTGCCAGTGTCAAGAATCACTCCCAGCTTTCTAGATTGTGTGCAGACTGAGAGGAAGTTAGACTTCAGACACCTTTTAAAATGAGGGCATATGTCACAGTCCAGGGTCCAGCCCTTGGTTCTGTGGAAACAGACGTAATAATCACTTCAATTTTTTATCAGTAGCTAATTGAAAAATTTGCTTTAATGGGGTGTGATAACTGATAATGGAATACAGAGATAGTATAACAGTTATTTTAATTTTTCCCAAATACAGATTGAATATTGCTTATTTGAAAGGTTTGGGACTAGAAATGTCTCGGATTTTGAATGGTTTCTGATTTTGGAGTATTTGCATATATGTAATGAAATATCTTGGGTAAGAGTCCCAAGTTTAAACATGAAATTCATTTATATGCAAAGCTTAGAGGTAATCTTATACAGTATTTGTAGTGTGCCTGTGTTTTGGCTGTGACCCATCACATGAGGTGAGATACAGAATTTTCCACTCTGATGTCATGTCAAAGAGTTTCACAGTTTTGAGTATCTTAGATGCAGAGTTTTGGATTAGGTATGCTCAAGTGTTTATAACTTTATTCACCTCATCGTATTCCTTCTGGATGGGGTAGTCATAAATTGTCTATGAGAAATTACAGAAGAAAAGTCCTGGCAAAGTGTTGCAGAATAACTGTGCCAAAAAGTGGCTGGTTAGCTACAAGATACCTTCTAAAGTGAAGGCACGTCAGATTCCAGGGTCCCGGCCTTCATACTGCAGACACAGAGCTATGACATCAACATGGTGAAACTGAGCTAATCCTAAGTGGATTCATATTAGCCGGGGTTCTTCCTTTTTTTTTTTCACTTGTTAGGTAAAACCCATGGTACAAATTTAATCATATGTAATATTCTTCTTCGTTCCAAAAAAGATGTAAAGCAGCTTATAAAGATACATAAAATCAGTTCATTAACATGAGTATTTGACAGTGATGAAGCAAAGGGAAAACAACTTGAAATGATATCAAATGCAGAGATGAGACCTATTAAAAATGCTACCAGTATATACTTTCTAAGAGAGACTACAAATTTCTCTCAAAACTTTACATCAGTAACTGAATAAGAAAACCTGTTTAATGAAGTGAGTCATAGCATTTTAAATTTTTTTTATTTTAAAGGTAATAAAATAAATGATACAGAATTTCAAAACAATGTAATAGGAAGTTAGCAATGGTTATTATATTGCATACTATTATCTTTAAAATAATTGCTCAGATTACCAGATATAGGCATGTAAGATTGATCAAACATATAAACACTACCTGTTCCTTTCAATGGACTGATAGAAATTAGTAGTACAATTCCAGAAGAGATGTAGAATGGCAAAGACAGTATTGGGAAACAAAGGCAAAGCAGGAGGCATCACAATCCCTGATTTGAAATTACAAATACTACAAAGCTACTGTGATAAAATCAGCATGGAACTGGCAAAAAAATAGGCCTGAGGATCAGTGGTACAGATTAGAAGATGCAGAGGATCAATGGAACAGATTAGAAGATGCAGACACAACTACAAACACCTTATTTTGACAAAGGGGCCAAACATGTTCACTGGAAGAAAGCTTCTTTAATAAATGGTACTGGAACAACTGGCTCTCCACATGTCAAAGACTAAAACTAGATCCGTGTCTATCTCTATGCGCTAAATTAAAATCAGACCAGATCAAAGATCTGAATATTAAAGCAGAAACACTAAATCTACTGGAAGAGAAAGTAGGTAGAAATCCTGAAGACCTAGCAGTAGGCAGAGAGTTCTTGAACAAAAACCAAACTGCACGGGAAATACTTCAAAAAATCAACGACTGGGATCTCATTTTATTAAAAAGTTTTTGCACCGCAAAAGAAATCACCAACAGAGTGAAAGGAAAACCTACAAACTGGGAAAAAACTGTAGCTAACTGTCCCTCAGACAAAGGACTCCTATCTAGAACAGATAAAGAATTTTAAAAAATTAGACCCCCAAAATTCAAAGACCCAATCAAAAAATGGGTATCAGAGATCAATACACACTTCTCAGATGAAGAAATACAAATGACAAATAAATATATGAAAAAATGTTCAACATCATCTGAGATGCATCTTAGTCACCTGAGAGATGCAAATTAAAGCAAGACTGAGATTCCATCTCACCCCAGAAAGAATGACTATCATCAAGAAATCAACCAATAACAAATGCTGAAGGGGTTGTGGGGAGAAAGGAACCCTTCTCCACTGTTGGGAGTGTAGACTGATGCAACTACTATGGAAATCAGTGTGGAGATTCCTAAAAAAACTAGGATTGGCAATCCCATTTGACCCAGCCATTCCTCTTCTGGATATCTTCCCAGAAGAATTAAAAACGTCATACCATAGTGGTATATGTGCATCCATGTTTATAGTGGCACAATGTGTAATGGCTAAATCTTGAAAAACGATGTGATTTTTTATACAATGGAGTAATACTCAGCTATAAAGAAGGATAAACTTAAGGCTTTTATAGGTAAATGGATGCAACTAGAGACCATACTCCTTAAGTGAAATAAATCAGACTCTCATGTGTAAACATCATATTGTCTCCCTAGTGTTAGAAACTGAAAGAGTAAAGAAGTTACAAAATGTACAATAGATATTGTGAAAGGGAAAGAAACTGCTCACAAGGAAAGAATAACTCTGATGGGGGAAAGGAGAAAAGGAAGCACTGTATATATGTGATGTGTAGTATTGAAAAGAGAAAAACTTAACCAGTTGCTGAGCAGACACACTATTTCTGTTACTAAGGTAAATTTCTGAGTAACATTTTAAAGTGGTTACTGTCAAATGTAGCAATGAATATGCTTGGAATCTGGTTGGCGTCAACATCAGTAATTTTTCACAGAACTTCTGTTGTAATATCCATTGGCACCTCCTGCTATCCCAGGACCTAATTCTACAAGGGCACCATTATTATTTGGCACAGATTGAGCACTCCTCCTCCAAAAATCTGTAATGCCCTAAAATCTGAAACTCTTTGACCTGAGTATGATGCTGTAAATGGAAAATTCCATACTACGAAACTATTTTATGCACAAAATTATTTAAAATATCTATTACCTTCAGATTTGTATATCCAGTATTCTTAAGATATGAATGAATTTTGTTTAAAATCAAGTTTTATCCTCAGAATATCTCATACATGCACATATTCTACAATCTGAAAAAAAATTAGAAACCTGCAACTTCGGTTCCAGACATTTTGGATAAGGGAGGCACAGTGCACAATGTTTTTTTTTTTTTTAAACAGTGTCTCGCTTTGTAGTGTAGGCTGGCCTTGAGCTCACTATATAGCTCAGGCTGGCCTTGAACTTGGGGCAGTCCTGCCTCAGCCTCTAAACTGCTGGGATTACAGGTGTGTGCCACTACACCCCTGGGATGCTCAACCTTGATTATATATATTCCTAGCAGGATTAATAAATGTATCTTGGAATAGATTAATTAGATGAAGAGTTTTGGGAAGTAATCATTGTGTATTACTTATTATTATTATTATTAACTATTATTATTTTGTTTTTTTAAAAATTATTATTATTTTGTTGTTGAGGTTTGATAGTGTATTCCTTCAAAAATGGAACAGAAATTACCGGAAGTCCTCCTTTTTTATTTATTTATTTTTTTTTGGTTTTGGTTTTTCTCCGGTACCGGGAACCGAACTCACGACCTGCGCTTGCCAGGCAGGCGCTTTTTGCCGCTGAGCTAAATCCCCAGCCTCCGGAAGTCCTCCTAATGAAAAGTGAAAATTGTATCCATGGGCAAGGTGGAAAATCTTCATTCAGAATAATTTTGTGTCTACCAAAAGATAAAGAATTAACAAAAGGTCCAAAACTTGTATTGCATATAACAAGGCTATAATAATTTTAACTATGATAAATTTTAAAGGAAGTAACTACCACAAAAAGTTAAGAGAAAGTAAAGCATTTCTTCCAAGTTATGCACAGAATTCCCTGAGTTTCAGGAGTACTTCTTTAGTATACCTTTTAAGTGTCAATTTCCAGACTTTCTCTTCTCAAAATCTCTTTTTGCTACTAACAAGTTATTGGCACTTGCAGCAGTTACTTTTAAAAATGTAGGTTAGAGTTATAAATACCATATTAGAACTTAAAGGGGAAGAATGAAAAAATTTTAATTGAGTTTTAGAAAGACAATAAAGCTGGGAATGTAGCTCATTGGGAGGGTTCTTGCCTAGCATGTTTGTGGCCCTGGGTTCGATTGCCAATACCCCCCAATAAAACAAAACAAAATAACCCACAAAAGCAACATTATAGTAATTACATTTTAACATTAATACAATTTTAATGAAAAATGTATTTTTTTTTTTTTTTTGGTTTTTCTCCAGTACCGGGAACCGAACTCACGACCTTGCGCTTGTCAGGCAGGCGCTTTTGCCGCTGAGCTAAATCCCCAGCCCCGAAAAATGTATTTTACAAAACAAAAATAAAATAGGATGAATGGCATTGTTTCACATTTTTAAAAAAATCTGTAATGTCTGGCTTTAAAGAAAATAGACTGTGAAATATGTGTACTTCATTCTGTTATAATATGTTGTTTCAGTTGAAGTATATAGAATTATGTAAGAAAAGCAGTTTTATAATTATATAGCTAGAAAGGAAGAAATAACTTAATAGTGTTTTTATTTTTTAACTTTTTTAATTTTTATTTTTTGGGTTTTTTTTCCAGTACCGAGAATCGAACTCACGACCTCGTGCTTGCCAGGCAGGTGCTGTGCCACTGAGCTAAATCCCCAGCCCTTAATAGTGTTTTTAGGTCATTATGAATATTCTTCTTTGATATTATTCCAGAACTTGTCAAGTGATAATTTCTTTTTTTTGGTACTGGAAATTGAACTCAGGACCTTGCTCTTGCCAGTCAGGCACTGTGTCACTGAGCTATATCCCCGGCCCCCAAGTGATGATTTCTTAAACGTTTATTGCAATGTGGAAACCATATTAATGAACATTTTATGCTCTATTAAATTAAAATCCATTGACTCATTTTGCACTTTTAATAGATCAATTATCCATGCACGGTTTTATAATACCATGTACTAGTCATTCAGAAAATTGATTCATCGACACAGTAGTACAAACTGAGTAGCTTACCCGGCATATTTATATTCTAAGATTTCTGGCATTGGCAAGGTTAATTTCTTCTGAGGCCTTTCTTTGACTTAAAGATAGCCATTTTCCTCTGAATATCTGGGTCTTAGTCTCTTTTTCTTTGAAGGAAATCAGTCACATGGATTAGAACCCACTTCAATGGCCTCATTTATCTAATTATCTCTTTAAAGGGGTACTTTGAACCTTATCCGTAGATGCAGTCATTCTCTGACGTACTGGGTTTAGGACTTTTGGGAGAACACAAAATCAACCCATAACAGCTGATTTGTGCAGATTATGCCCCCACTCCCCATCAAACCCAGGGCTTGGGCTATGATAGGCAAGGGTTTTACCTCTGAGCTACATCCTTAGCCCTTTTTAATTAATTAATTAATTAATTAATTAATTTATTTGAGGTAGGGTGTTGCTAAGTTGCCCAAGCTGGCCTGGAACTTGCAACCCTTCTGCCTCAGTCTCTCAAGTAGTTAGGATAATAGACATGTACCACCACACCCAGATGATCTTGCAAATATTGCTAGTGTTCACACATTTCACTATGCAAAATGAAGAAATGACATTTTTACTACCATCACCAGTCCCATCAGAAAAGTCTTTAACTGTGGAAAAGATACTTGGCTCACAATGGTGAAAATGTTTTCCAATATTTAAGTTTTGTTTGAGAAGTTGAGTTTTATATTGGCCACAGATACCATCAGCTGTTTTACTTGAAGAGACAAACTCACTTGTTCACGTTGAGAAAATGTCTACCAGATTCCTACATCTAAACAACTACAGTATAGTGTTCTTTCCAATAAAAATGGTGTTCTGTGATAAAAGTTCAGCTCATAACTCAAAAGTTTGACACAAAAAGGCTTTCGTTAAGATAGAACCATTTTACAACAGTATGAGCAGAAGTGCTGTACTCTTCCCATTTTCTCACACAGAATATTAAAATGATAGTATGCTTTAGAGAGTTATGTTTTAATAAAACAAATATTATTTCCTGTTATTACCAGGATCATTTGGAAGAGAAATAAACTTTTGTTTTTTGCACATGCATAGTGGGGAAAAATACAGTGATTTCTAGTACATTTTGGTGCCACTGCTTTGATTTCATTCACTTTTGATTTTGTACCATAAATGCAGAGGTCAATACAATAAAAAAAGGAAAAGAATGTTGTGGTTGGCTAAATAAGAACACCCTTCCATATCCTAGTTCCTGGTACCTGTGAATATGTTACCATGCATGATGAAATGAACTTTGTAGTTGTGACTGAATCAAAGATTTTAAAATGGATTGCTTGGGTGGTACCAGTGTAATCACAAAGATCCTTGAAGGAGGGAGCGGGAAGAGTCTGCAGTAGTGGTTAGCAGGTATGTTGAGGTAAGGTAGATAGTTAAGTGACTGAGAAGGTAGTTAAGAAGAGTCTTCAGTGGTGGTGAACCCAGGGCATGCATGCTGCTTCACCTGTTTGTATCACTGAAAACTCTAAAAGGTTTGCTATCACTGAAAATCACACAAGTGAGGGTTTTGACACTTTTTTTCCAAGTAATGGGAGATCACAGAGTTTAGGTGGTGACTTTGAAAGCAAGTGTAATAGTTAAGAAGAGAGATGACAGTGTACAGTGTTTTAAAAATTGATGATAGAATTATTGCTAAAGAAAAAAATGCTAAGACAGTTGGAGTTTGTTGTTTCTTATTACTAATAAGCTCTTTGGTATCAGTTCAGTGAAAAAATGCTAATAATCCAACTATAGCTTTTTAGTAAACATAGTGTCCTTGTATGTGATTTATAAGCAAAGTGAAATTTCTGATAGTGTAAAGTTGTGGTATAGCTCAGAAGTCCAAGAAAGGAATTCTGAGTTAGAATAATTTGACATTGCTTGTGTTTCAAAGGTTATATCTGTGCATGTTGTGTTCAGTAGATGACAAGCTGATTTTAGTTGTATTGGTTTATTTGGCATCTACCAATAACATTGGTGATAATTATTCTAATGAATGAAATGTTTGGCAACCCGTCAGATTCTTTTTTCTTTTTCCTTGTGTGGAGTTGGTACATGTACATAAAACATCTTAATTCTCTTTCTTTAATTCCCTTTCCCTGTCCTCCCTCCCCTCTCCTTCTGTCTCTTGGTACACCCTGTCAGATTCTAAAGTCAAATTTGGCAATAAGAACTCATAAGCCTTTTAGAAAGTATGAAACAATTATATTTTAAGTCTTCATTTTTTAAAGGGTGTTTTGGAAATTCTTAAAATGAAGTCAACACTACTGCTACCACTTAATGGTTGGCTATTGGGAAAAGGTCAGAACTCTTTCAAATAGTCTACTCAGAATTATTTTTAGAAATAATTCCAGAGTTCATCTAGCACTTATTCTGAGCAAGGTCATGCTCTTCATACATGTGATAGCCTTCACATTCTGTTGCCAGCTACCCTGTAACCATTTTCTGCACGTGTGTCTCCATGTGGCTGCAGTTAGAGCAGTCCACTTAACCTACTTAATATATGTGGAAGTAGAAGACTGCCCAGATTTGTGTGTTTAAATAAGAGTAAGGTGATGCATTTAGGGAAAATTAACCCAGTTTATGTACTGCTGTGATTCAGTGTTTCAAATGTATAGGGAAGAGAAATTGGTCTTGATAAACTGGTGCCTTAGCTGGGGATATAGCTCAGCGGCACAAGCACCTGCCTGGCAAGTGCAAGGTCCTAAGTTCGATTCCTGGTACCAAAAAAAAAAAAAGAAAAAGAGTGTCCCTGAAGAAGATAAACTGGTGCCTTGATAAAATTAACTAATAGAAAGCTAATTAAATACAAAATGGGATTGAAAAGAAATAGGCTTTTTATTATAATATCCAACTATGGTGATTGGTACCTCAAATATCTGCAATTATTGGCATTGCTCTGAAAAAAAAAATTAAGTCCAAGGAAAGCTAATTAAAATTCAAGTCAATGAAAAATTTTTGTGTGTGTGTGTGTGTACTGTTCGGTACTGTGTGTTCTACCTTTGTCATTTGAGTATCATGATGTAATGCATTAAGTTTTCTCCCATGCATCTACACTATTTATGAACTTTTCCTGCAAGAAGAGTTTAGAACACACTAATTCCTTAGAAGCAATGCTTAGGAGAAATGAAAGTCGTTGTAGATATTCATGCACTTGTTACCTGCCACTGGTTGAGATGATAAAAAAGATTAAATTTAGAGGTAGGAAAAAATGAAAAAATGAAATCCACTTTAAATGTTGATAGAGATAGTTAGGGTAAATTTCTAACTCAGACTTTCAAACACAGATGAGATCCATAAACATAATTGTACAGTTTAATGAGTTGTTATAAAACATACATTGTTATAGCCCATGTAGTTTCAGAGAATAAAGAATGGCCATATTCCAGATGTACTTCCCTGATCACAACCCCTTCCTCCTCATCTAGAGGTCATTAGTTTTCTCTTTGCTCACTTTATTGTTTTATGATTTGGACATGTTACTGTGCTTATTAAAGCATAGTAATTATATTGCCAGTTTTTGAAGGTTAAATGAACGGTTATAGTCATTTGGTTATATGCCCTGTGTTTCTTGCTTTCATATAGTGTGGTTTTCCTTATAGCTCTTTGTGATTTTTCTCTATGCTATGTCACTCTGTATTTTGAATACACTGCAGTTTGCCCATTCATTTTATTTTTGATAAATCCTTAAGTTTTTAACAGTTTGTAGTGGTTACAAACAATGCTACTTTAAATATTATGCAAATATCTTGTTGTGTGTATGCACATAGTTCATTTTTTCTGGGTGTGAACTTGCTGGGTCATAGATTATGATTTCCTTAGTGGTGCTCCAGTGCACACGCAGACTACGGATGTATCAGAACTTCCATTACGCTGCATTCACCAACCATTTGATACTGTCAGGCATTTAAATGAAATATCTGACAGGTCATTTGTCTTTCTATTGAAGTTGTCAGTCTTCTTAGAGACTTATAAAATGTCTTTAATTTCTAGATAGAAATGTTTTGTTTGGTATAGGTGCTGTTATGGTTTGTGTCTGGATGTCCCCTCAAAGCCTCATACAGTCGTGGGGTGGGTTTTTAGAGTTTTTGCTGGGATTAGGGGTGTGATTGCTACACCTGCCCCTGGGGCGGATAGTTTGCATATGTAAGGGAGAGAAAGAGGCTGCTTGAAGTTGCTCCTCCCCTTGTGCTCTGGCTGTCTTTTGCTATCTTCAGCCTCCATGAAGGGTTGCCTTCTACCATGTGCCAGTCTGCCTTGGAGCCAGCTGAGTATGGACTGAAATCTCCACAAACCGTAAGCCAGATAAGCCTTTCCTTCCTTAATTTTGGGTGTCAGGTGTATTGTTTTGGCAACGAAAGAAAAGTAACCAAGACAGGTGCTATGAATAATCTACTTTGTGGGTTGCATTTAACTCCCCTAATGGACATATTACAGATGTGTAATGGTCCTGTATATTAATTTTCTCCTTGCTAGCTTATGTTTTTCTGTGTCTTAAGAAAAATGTAGAGGTAGTCTAAGGTTATGAAGATATATTCTTGTATCATTTTGTAAGACTTTGTCTTTTATCTATAGGTTGATAATTATCTGAATGATATGTGTGCATTTTAGATTATATTTAATTTTTTAGGTACAGATAGCTAGACGTTCCGGCATCAGTTCCTTAGAAAACTATTTTGTACCCATTCTTAATCAGTCTACCTTTGATATATGTGAAGGACCCCTATGTAGCAAGCTCTATCGAGCATTCTTTACTCTTGGTACTTTTTGTCCTGATAATGGTTATTTGTGTCTTCTCCTCTCAGCTCCTTTGTTCTCCCTCCACTCCTTCCTCTTCTGCACGCCCTCTGCGTTCCTTCTTCTCTCCTTCCTCATCCCTTTCACCTTTCCCTATTCTCTTATTGATCTGTATCACTACAGATATCAGTCATTAGTCTTTCCAGTAAGTCAGTTTTGCTAATGTTCTTTTCTGTTCTCTGTTTCATTAATTTCTGATCACATTTCTTTCTACTTTCTTTGGATTTATTTTGCTGTATTTTTTTAAATTGCTTGGTGAGCTCCTTAGTTTTAAGCCTCTCTTCTGCTAAATATATTGAAGAGCTACACATTTCCTTCCAGGTACTGTTTTATCTTTATGCCTATAGCCTTTGTTATCATTATCATTAATTAAAAGTCATTTTTAACTTTTAGAGTGGTATGTATTTTGGCTTGTAGGTTACTTAGAAGTATAGTTCATAAGGTTACTTAGAAGTATAGTTCATAATTTCCAAACATGAGGAATTTCTTTGAATTGGTTTATAACATTATTTCATTGTGGTTATAGAGTAAACATTGTATAATTTCAGTGTATTGAAATTTTTACAACTTGCATTGTGACCCAGGAAACTTTTATAAATGTTCTATACATATATCCTAGGGAGAAGATAGAAGAGAACCCGTGAATGTGTATGAGTTTTTGCTTATAGCATTGTCTACATTTCTGTTACATAAAGTTTGTTACTCTGTTAAAATCATCTGTTTTCCATTCTGGTTTTTCTCCTTGTTTCCATTCATTGACAGTGATATGTTAAGAATTTTTCATTGATTTATAAATTTTACCTAGTACTACTATTATAGACAGCTAAGTTAGGTAGAAAGAGTATAGGCAGTCAGTCAGGGCTAGGCCCTTGAGGGAGTCAGTGCAGAAAATGGGAACACATTACAACTGTGGCTAGAGATGGATCCGTTAAAGGCCAGGCCTCAAGATAAAGACAGAATGACCAGGTCTGCTGCCTCCCCAGAAATAAGCAATATACTATAATTGGTATCACCTGGTCCAGTAAACTCTAGCTAGACATCAGTCATCCAGGTAGGTGACAAGCACTTCCTGACTCATCTCTTCAAAGAAAGGTCCTTATTCTTTCCATGCACACTTGCTACATGACTTGCTTTCCCACTGGATCAGCATTACCTAAGCACCTATACTTGTAATCTTACTGGTTTTTCATAGTTTTGTCCCATGTTGTACCCACCTCAGGATTTTGCTCTATAAAACTTCCTTTCCTCATTCAGGTCCCCTCTTGTCTCTCAGGAGCTCTTTTTCCCAATAAAGTTTTGCTACTCTTCACTTCTGTTGTTCCTTAGAATTCATTCTTTGATTTTGGGGAATACAAACATGGAGTATCTACCATCTACTAATTTGGGATTTATAATATTTCCCTTATATCATTTGGAGGTCTTATATCACTACTTCTTGACATTTTGTCAATTTTTTATTTATATATTTTGATCCTATGTAAGTAGATTATATCTTTTTGCTAATTGAACCCCTTCTATTTTTTAAATGACTCTACCTCCAATTATACTTTTTTACTTTGTAATTTATTTTGATATTACTGTTCATTTTTTTGTTTTGTTTTGTTTTTTGTTTTTCTCTGGTATCAGAAATCGAACTCACAACCTTGCGCTTGCCAGGCAGGCTCTGTGCCACTGAGCTAAATCCCCAGCCCCTACTGTTCAATTTTTGTATTAGAGTTAATATACTTTGCTTTTTAGAAATCCTTTTACTTTTTAGCTTTTCTTTTCCATATTAGTTGATTCTTGTAATCACGTAGTTGAAATTAAAACTTCAATCAGTGGTTATCTTTTGATGGGAGCATTTGGTGTATTTACATTTAATGTAAATATTGATTTATTTGCATTTATTTCTAAAAGTTAAAACTAAAATCTTTTCTTTGGTCCTTTTACCAACTTGTGTTCATTCATCAAGTATATTTGACAAATTCTTTGAAAAGGAATTATTCAGGTATTTAAAAAATGCTGGCTATTTTTTGTTTTGATTTTGAAAAAATCATTAGGTAATGTTTGTGAAAGAAAAATAAAACTATTCATGTTTTTAATCCTATAAGATGTTACTTGAGATTTAAATAGTCTGATAGAGGAAACTTTTTTATTAGATATAAATATTGTAAAAATATTTTAAAATTTAAACTAATTTTTTTGTGTGTGCTAGAGGTTGAACCCAAGGTTTTGCATATTTGCTAAGCACATGATCTACCTCTGAACTATACCTTGGCCTAAAAAACTATTTTCTATTTTCAATTTATTTTCTTGTTTTTTTCTTAGAATTCAACTTTATAATGGTATATCTTGAATTGTTTGTCCTTGAAAGTTTTTCTGTGTGTTTTTTTTCTCTAACTCTTTTTCTTGGGTATGAGAACTCAGGATGCAAGTTAAAGCTTAGTGCCATGAACACATCCGCAAATAAATCTGAAGTTGACATTAACTGACTATCAGCTGTAGTTGTTAACCTGCTTTTTCCAGTAATATGTATTTAGTTAGGGGAATAAAAATATAATTTGTACTAATATTTATCTCATATAAATACATTTTAAAAAATCTTTATAACAGAAAAATTCAAAGGCACAAAGAAAGTGCCTTCTTGTTCTCAGTACTTAGCAAAAATAATTATCAACTCATGGCCAATTTATTTATTATCTGCCCCCTCCTTGTTTATTTTGAAATAAGTGTGAAATATCATTATATGTACATATATTTCATTATCTTGAAAACATCGATTCATTAAAATGCTGTTATCCATCTAAATTGTGAATAATTTCATAAATCAAATATCTTGTCTCACAGTTCCTCAGCTGTTTCATAAACATTGTACATCAAAATTGTATCTTTTGTTATTTAACTTTATAGCCACTACACACACACACACACACACACACACACACACACACACACCTCCATGCTATTTATTTGTTAAAGAAATCAGGTCATCTGTTTTCTAGTTTGGGTTTTCCTGTGTCCATTCCTCAGCTCTCAACTCTCACTTAGCATGTTTCTCTGTTCTAGTATTTTCTGTAAATTAGTAGTGCTATCTAAAGGCCAATTATTTTAAAAAAATTTAAGCACCTCTCAAAACTAAAGTTGTAGATTTCTTGAATCTTCAGTAGGGCTTACAGGTGGAACCATTATGATGGTGTTGTCATCTCTTTTACCTCCTTGATTTATAGATGCGGACATACAACTTTGAGAAGTTGGGATTTATCATATCAAGTTGAGATTAGACTTTAGGGTATTTCTGAAAGTAGAAATATCCTGTTTATGAATTTTAACTCCTACATATGCTACCATGTTAGTGGTTTTTGTTCTTCAGAGATTTGATCCAAAGCATTTTCCCCCAACTGAACACTTGAATTCTTCAGTTCATCTTCTGCTCTCCTACTAAAGCCTTACCTTAATTCTAATTCAGTTTATTAAGCTGTTAATACCCAATCTGTATCAAAGTCCACTTTTACCACATCTTCCAGTATACCACTTACTTTTCTAAAGTATGGCTGGAGAGCATTTAACCTAACTAAAGATATTTTGTTTTACTTTTCCTTTGTGTACTTGCAGTTGCACCCAGGGCCTCGTGCATTCCTTGGCCAGTGCTCTACAGGAGGTGTGCCTCAAGCCCTTGTTTATTTTTATTTTGAGACAGAGTCTCACTAAATTTCCCAGGCCTCTCAACTTTCTATCTTCCTGTTTCAGCCTCCCTTTAGAGTAACTGAGATTATAGGTGTGTACCACTGTGCTAAAAGCAAAGTAATTTTTTTTACTTTAAGAAAAAGTGGTATCTGTCAACCTTCATGAGAGATTTTCTTTCTCATGAGAGATGCTTACTTCTGAAATGTTGTAAATGTTCATATTTAGTGTTGCAAAAGTAATACATTTGTTTTAAAGAAAATTAAAATGATGTATAACGATATAAATACTGAGTACAACCCTACCTTCCCACTTCTTATTTATCAGTGACAAAAACAGTGAAGTTTGGTGTTTCTCATTCAGAAATTAACTATTCAATAGGGGTACAATTATATGCTGTATATGCGCACACACACACACACACACACACATATACATACATAAATTTGATCTTTAAAGATAAAGTAAATATCATTGTTAAACTTTTACTCAGTGCAGCATTGTTAATGTTTTTACAGAGAGGACGTTCTCACATTAGCACTAATTGTCATTTTCATTCTTCAGGAACAAGTTGTAGATCAGGAAAAACAAGTTAGGCAAGTGTCAACAAATACCAGGAAAACTTGTAGATAGGTTTTTCTTTTTATGTAGACATGAAGGTACATAAACAATGTCCAATTAAACCTATGTTACTGGGGTTGGTGTTTTAGCTTGTTGGTACAGTGATTGTCTAGCATGTGTTAGGTCCTCAGTTTGTCCCTAACACTTGGGAAAAACAAAAAACCTAAATCACTAAGAAATGTCATAACAATATATATTTTAGAAATATAACAAAACATACCAAAAGAATCACAAATGACAGTTTTTCTTGCTCTTTGCCAAAGTTTTCCCTGTTTAAAAAAGAAAACTATTTCCGATAAAATTTGAAAAATACAAGAATAAAACCCCTGCTACCTACTTTTCCATCATAGATGTTAATATCCAGCATCAATTAGATGGGAATATTCCTGTGGCAGTAATTCTAGTTTTTATTCTTTTCCTAGAGCCTTATCTCTTAGTCCCCAGATGAGATATTATAAGGAACTCTAAAGGCTCACATGTTTCAAAAGAAACCTTTTTAACAATCCAGTGGTGGGGGGAGACCCCAAATAACTAAAGCCTACTAGACAAATTGATTTTTTCTCTTTTTCTTTACTGCACCCTGCCTGAGACCTCTGTCATTGCTTCCCTCTGCTGGAATTTCATATATAACTTTGAGTTGGAATGTTTCTTCTTTGTAAGGGGAAATCTTTTTTGTCTATGTCTTGTACTCTGAGTAACTACTTTGAAGATAATGATGCACAGACTATTTAACAGTTGTTATACTCATTTTGTTATGAAATGTTATTTTTTCATAAAATGAAAAATTATGAAAAGAACAGAAGAAAACAAATTTTATAGAAGCCCCTTGAACTCTACAGAATTCTCTAATGGATAGTTTTAAAATTTTATTTCTTTTTATTTTTTAATGTCACTACATAAAATAGGCATTTCAAGAGAACAGTCTAGAGGAATCACCTTAAGAGGTAGCTATAAAATTTTGAACTCTGATCACAAATGTGCATCATTTTTGTTTGGAATGATAAGTTTAAAAAGTTTTACTCTGGATTTCATAAAAATATCTGTCAGATATAATTGGAATATTGTACCTAACTTTGAAATGCATTTTACTGTTTTTTTTTTCTTTATCACAAAATCTTATGAGACAGTGAAAAAGTGGGAAATGTGATAGGGAAATCTCTTGATTAGTAAATCTTTTTGCATAATTCCCATGTGTTGTAGTTGTGTGGTAGGTTAATAAATTTCTCCTTTCACCTTCAAAGCTAGAATGTCTTACTAGCTAGTTCATTAAAGGAAGGAAACAAGAGGCTGCTGGAGGGGATTAGTGAGATAAAACACTATTCAACTCTAGTGGAAGAGTTGACGGCTGCCGTATATTTTATACAAGAATACACTTAAAACCAAGTCTCTTGAGAAACCTTTGGTACGTTTTAGTTTTTCATTGTTATGACTCATATGCCACCACTGCATAAAATTAGTACATTCATATTGTAAAATCATACAACCTTAGCAAAGTGTTGCTCCCATTTTTCTACATTATAAATGAAAAGAGGCATTGTCTCCGCTTAAAATTTGCTTTTTATATCCCTGTAGTATATACTTTGTTCTTTTCATTTGTCTTCAAAAAGAATGTTCCTGTTGTTTTACTGCGGTCTCTATTGATGCTATTGAAACTATATTCTGAGTGCTTTCAAATTCTTAAACCAGTTTTGTCTGTTATACTTGGCGCTTAGTCATCATCCTGCGAAGCAGGACCTGATTAAGAAGGCTGTTCCGCCTCTAAGCCTTGCTAGATTGTAGCCACTAGCAACCAGGCTGCAATAATTTCCCTTTGATGACATCATCCACTGTGGAAGAACCCAGTTGCTTCAGCGAGTGGAACTACAGTTCTAACCCTCATCAAATATGGCATCTCCCTTGCCTGCTGCTGCAGGGGTGGAAAAAATGCCACTGTCTTTTTAAGCTAGCTAGCTTTTCTTTTTCTTCTTTTTAAAAATTCTAATCATGGATGCTTCTTCTGATCCCTATTTGCCTTATGACGGGGGAGGAGACAATATTCCCCTGAGGGAATTACATAAAAGAGGTAATACCATCCCCTTGCTATGAATCCTCTGTTGGTATGTTTTGCATGCAGCTGGGCGGTTCTCTAGTTTAAACAGATTCTCGTTTGTCCTTTAAATACTGCAGTATGTTGTTTAGCTGCCCTGGTTATGAGTGAGGGGAAAATGCAACCTCCGGAATGGTTCTGTAGTCGTCCCTGATTGTTTTCTGTGTGCAGATTAGTACTGCTTCAGATCGCACTGGGCTCTGACTCCATCTTCTGTGTGAAAATCCTCTTTCTGTTTAGCTAGGAAAATGAATTAAGTCGCTTTTGTAGTTAACTAGAGTGTTGGTTGGCACCTCACAAGTAATGTTTTTCTTCCTTCTGGAAACTTGTTTCTTTAAATTTACTGGGGAGATCAAATGTCTATGTACTGTTGTATTTCACCTGCTGCCTAAGAGCACGTAGATTTTACATCACATAATAGAATTATAGTAAACACTCTTAACTATATTTTAGAACATTTTAAAATGGCAGTAAAGGTGAAAATACTACCATGTTAATATTTTTCATTTAATATGTATTTCACCTAATTAACATACTACATTGTCCTCCACAGATATTTTGTAAAATTTGATATTATAAAATACAGTTAGGTTCTTTTTACACATTAGAAAGAAATTAGTCAGTAGTTTATAGAAAACAGAATAGCACCCAGTAATTGTGTAAATCTTTTGGCAGGTACTGCTTCAGTTTTCTTCCAACTAATTATATGTTCATTAAACTACTACCCTTTTGTTCATTTTTCTTTAAACCGATTATTCTACAAATTGATTGACATTTGTTCTAGAAAAAAAATGACTTCAAAAAATCTCTTTGGTAGATAGCTTCATTTATGAGTCATGTTAGTTTGAATTACTGCAGGATATTATAAACTTCATGGTTTAGCCTAAACTTTTATTTATAAAGTAAATAAGGAACACATGATTTTATGTAGCATATGTAATAGCATTTTTTATTTAAAATATACTTTGTATCCTGGCAATACTTTTAAATTCCACTAAAATGTAGAAATTAAAATCTGTTGATCAAATATGTATTTTTGCTTTGTGTCTGCTAGACACTATTTTAGGTTTTGAATCCTTGCAACACTATCCTATAAAATTAATGTTGTTAGTAAAAGGTTATCTTTTATATTTTGAGGAAAACCATATAAAGGTCATGTTACATATGTTATGTTAGACCATTTGAAGAAATACCTACAAGCATAAAGAAACAAAAATTTCTTCTGATCTTACCACCCAGACAATTTTTTTGTCTTTCTTAATTCTTATTGTGATTCTATGTTCTCTTTTGTCCTATGTTCCCGTCAATTTTCTGGTAAGAATTTCTTTAAATAGGAAGGGAGGTGAAGAATGACCGTTCTAATTCCACAGTATTTGCTAATTAGTAATTAAACTGTAAAACCAGACAGGCATATTTTCTCTGCACTATTACAACATCCGTTTGTTAATGATGATAAACTAGGAGGCCTGGGCTTGAGAAATTTCAATTCCCAGTGTGGAGCCTGATAGCCTTTGACAGAACTTACTTATAGACTGTCTCTGTGTGAAACGTACAGATATTAAGAATTGTCAAAAGTTATGTGAGAGCTGGCATGGTTACTGATATGTATTATAAAAATAGAGCCTTTTAATTTCTGTTTTCATAAATAATCCTGAAGAATTATGTGTAAGAACTAAGTAAGTCCCGTAAAAGCATTTTTATAAGTAATGTGTATTTGTGTCAAAAATCAGTCAGTTATCAGGCTTGACTCTGAATTACCAAAACTATACTGTAGTATCCTAGTAAGAGGTTATTTATGTGGTAAGAGGTTATTTATGTTCCATAATTTATGAACCGTGGTAGCTGTGGCTTAACACAAGGAACTAATAATGTGGAGGTGGGCAGATAACATGAACTGAGAAAACTAAATCAGCTTCCTCATGCAGACACAACTATGATGATTAGATGTGGATATTCACCCTGATAAGAAGGGAAGAGGCAAATAAAGTATAAAATTACAAAGGATATTTACAAAGTAAGTAGGCATCTGTTTACTAAATCCCTAAATACTAGAGCTAGAGATTATATTTGTTGGGTAAATTAGACTTAATACTGTGCTGTGCTTCAAGGTGAGATGATAAATAATGCAGTTTCCTATATAAATGAATGATACAGAGGCTAGAAGTATAAGTATATGCAAAACAATGCATTGAATATATTATGGATAGTTTAGAAATTAAGATGACATTTTAGAAATAGCTATTTTTGGTAAATTTCCTCTACAGGAACAGTCAAGCTCATTCAGATTGTCTCTTTATGAAAATAAAAAATTACTTGGACTGTTTTATTTAGTGTTTTCACTTTCTTCTTAATTGTTCATGAAGTTTAACAATTTTTGGTGGTTGAATTCTTTTCTTCTACCAAGTCCTTACAATAGATTTGATCTTTTGTGTTGAAATCTCCATTTATTTCATGAAGAGTCTTTTAAATTTTTTAAATATTGTTTCATTCAAGGCATTTATTTAGCTTTTGTATATAAAGCATGACTACTGTAGAGAATGATGTTGATAATAATAGTAATATTAATAATGGCTAATACTTACATTGTTACAAATCATTTTAATTTTTGTCACAACCATGTGAAGTCAGTACGTTCCATTTTCCATTTGACAAAACTGAGGTAAAGAAATATTAAAGTCAGTATTTGATTCTAGTATTTGGCTCCTCCTCTAATCATGAGGATACATAGTACTATTTCTCACCATGTGAATTTCTGAAATGATTTATGGGTTAAGTCTGGTAGGTGTGTAGGAAAGGTTCCTAAGTTTAAAACAGAATCAAAACCTGAGGCAGTTAAAAAATGGCTTGTAAATGGTACCGACTGTGTTTTCTGTGGGAATTTAAGGGAGGAAGATAGTCTTCTTTTGACAGTGTTATTAAATAGGCCATCTTCAAGTATGCAAGGGAATTGGATAGGACATTCCTGGTAGAGAGAACAGAATGAGTAAATGCTATGACAGAAATAAACTCCTAGGACCTTAGTCTTTGATTAGTTTTGCTTTATCAAACTGATACAGTAGTTTTCCTGAGGGTCAGTAAAAGGGTTAGTTAAGAAAGATCATGCATTTAAACTTTTTTGTTATATAATGGATGCATATATTTGGGTTTTTTTCCTTCCTCACAGTATTAGTTAGCTTTTTTTTTGTACATTATTTGGAAATTCACGTATTAAAAGGTATTGTAATTGCCAGAGGGACATTCTGTAGGCTTCTTGTAAAATAATTGGATTCTGGTCTTTATTGTACTTAATTACCCCTAATTTTTTATACAGCCAGAAAAACCTCCCCTTAAATATTAATTCATCTAAGTGTCTATAAATTAAAAGAACAAATAAAAGTTTTTTACTTGATATTTGAAACTCTTTATGTTCTGGTTTATGCTAAAACAATTTAAATTTATCTTGCCCACAATACCTGAATTTTAAATCTTTGGTAAAATCCTGATCATGCTACTAACTACAGCTCTACTTCTAAAAATAACTAACACTTTACTGTGATTAATTTTATATCATCTTATGGCTTGTCATGCAGCAGAAATGCTTTTTGTATCAGTATTTCAGAATGTGAGCATATCTCTTGCCACACTGATTAGTTTTATAACTTTAGCTATTTTCCCGTCATTCAGGTCGCTGCTTTGTGTCTACACTACAGGAGACTAGTAGTTTAAATTGTACTTTAAAATTTTATTTTTGTTTTTAATTAACATATATTTAATTTACAGTTTTTTTTGAAGTCTCTTATGACCTCAGATTCAAAGATGAATTTAATTTCTTCTACAAATTTTGTGAAATTTGTTTTCATGTAATACATAGATCATTATGTATGCAGAGTTAATAAGTAAGTGAGTAACTTGTTTCCTAGTATACCTCGGTTCTAATGGTCGCTTTATCTACCCTACCTAAGGATGGGGCTTGTTATTTGAGGTGGCAACAGAACAGAGAAGGAAGCCATAAATTGAATTGTATAATTCAAGTTCAGCATTGGGATTTGGTATTAATTTCTAAGTCTTTACAGTTTAAATATTTAAACAACTGCTTGTCTACCAAATGCAGGGCAGTATGATTGCCATTACCTTTTTAATCTTTGACTTGGAGTCTGTTCTGTGGAACTTTTCTTTTTTTCTTTGTACTGGGAATTAGACTCAGGACCTCGCACTTGCCAAGCAGGTGCTATGCCACTGCGCTATATGCCCTGCCCTGGAACTTTTATTATCAGTGTTTCTGGAACTTCTACTATCAATTTGTAACATTTACTTTCTCCTCCCTTACCAGGATGACCGTTCCTTATCAGTAGGGTTACAGGGAAGGGGAAACATATATATGAAACATACATACATACATATTTATTTATTTATTTATTTGAGAGACAGACTGAGCACAGGAGCGAGAGCTTGAACTAGACTTCTTGAATACACTGGAGTAACTTCATTACTCCATTGTCAGGGAATGAATACATCCAGCTTTGGATTTCTGTTTTATGTGTGTCTGAAAAAATGGTAATCTATATCATACGTTAAAATGACAGGTGTCACTACTTTTATGTGTTCAGAGGTTGACTGCAGAGATAGAAAGTAACAGTTTATATTAGTAACTAGATTGATATATTTTAATAGAAAACTTTTACTTGAGTGTCCCCTTTGAGAAAAGTCCTATGCTACTGTTGATGTGACTGGACTGTACTCCTAAACTCAGTTTAAAGTGCAGTTGGGTTCTTCTGCTTTTTGTTTTTGTTTTCATTTAGTTCAGTTCAGCAAATATATATTGCAGGCTAGAGGGTGGGAATAGAAAGGTTTTTATTATGGGAAAGCAGGTAATTTCCATTACCTATCATTCCTGTTCATTGTTTAAGAAACTATAGGTTTTAACATATGGAACATGAAATTGCTTGTGACTAGTGTTAAAAGGCAAGACAGACAGATGGACGAATGGACAGATGGATGGGTGGATGGAAGGAAAGAAGACAGGCAAGAAGGAAGGAAGGAAAGAAGGAAAGAAAAAAATAGGGGAAATGTTACTATGTACCAAGGTGTAAGAATTGTTTACTGAAATTTGGTTTTACTTAGGTACATATCTGTGTAGTACGTCAGAAATATTTTTGTTGTGTGCCCTATTCAAAAACCTTTGAAACCCAGTTTCTAAGTGTGTGTCTGGCAGGACAGTTAGCCCTGCCTAGAACAAAGGTTCACTTCCTGTGGCATAAGATAAATCTGGAACAACCTGACAGTAAAGTGAGGGTGTGTTAGTTGCTATCATAAGTTTCTGTTAAAGCATAGGGCTGAGTGCTGGGATCAGAGCACTGCCTGTGACTATTACTGTAAGTTGTTTTTTTGCAGTTTTTTTAAGTATTAGAGGGAAAGGTGATCTGGAACTTGGAACCAGAGACAGAGGAGCAATAGTGATGATGAAAGGGAAGCTGTGTCAGTTGTCCAAAAGCTAAGTGCATGTGCGTTTGGAGTAGGTACTACCTAATAGTTCTTAATCCACTCGGAGAGAAGGATGTCCACATATTTCAAAATATATAGATAAGCCAACTATGAAATGTCTATTAGGCACTGGTGCATAGTGATGGTGACTTTGGAATCAAACTGCTTGAATTTGAATCCCAGTTCTGCTGCTTACTAGCTGCTGACCTTGTGCATATTTCTTAATATTCTGTACCTTTTCTTATTTATAAAGTAGAAATAATAATATCTGTCTCACAGGGTTATTTTGAGGATTAAATGAGCAAGAAGAACATGTCCGGTGCCTAGTAAGTACTCAATAAATGCTAGTTGTTGTTTTTCCTGTTTTTATTAGATATGAAGTAGTTAACAGTATCTGGCCTCTGCATGGGAAAGATTAATTTTGATGGAGTCCCATTTACCTATTTTTTCCCTTGGTGTTATGTATTAGAACTTCTACCTAAGGCAGAGTTGCAAAAATTACTCATTTTTTAAAGGTTTTTGTAGTTTTAGCTCTTACATTTAGATCTAGGGTCCATTTTGTTATTTTTATGTGTCTGTGAGAGTATAGGGATCTAGTTATACATACTCCTGCAGTTGTAGACAGCTAACTGTCCCAGTTTCATTTGTTGAAAAGATTATTTCTTCCAGACCATTAGAAAAATATTTCTTTAAAGAATATGAATAATTTTAAATTTACTTCTCCATTTTTTTCCCTCATTACTGAGGACTGGCCTCAGCCTTTGCACGGGGCTGTTCCTGCAGCCCTGTGTATTTTCTATTTTGAGACAGGGCCTTGCAAAGTCCGTAAATTGCCAAAGCTGGACTTGAATTTCTTATCCTCCTGCCTCAGCCTCTCAGAGTACTGTTGGTATAGTCATGAGCTTTGTTCACATTTTTAATTGGCCTTATTAAACTTTTGAAATACATTGATTTATCCTTGGTTGAAAATAACCTGTACAGTGGGTGGGTGCTTATAAGCTTGAGGAGTTCCCACTGTAATTTCCGATCCTCAGTGATTTCCCCAAGTTGGCTCTGTGCTGTGCTTATCCATAACTGGATTTAATAGCAGGAAAAGCTTGGAATGCCCAGACATAAACAATATGACATGATTACCATTTATACTTATTAAACTTTCATGTCTCCATTTTAGCCAAATATGTGGTTGTGACCCTCACTGCCACCACGCAGGGCTGCTACAAGTTTTTTTGTTTGGATTGCAGATAGTAAATATTGCAACAGATTTTTATTTTCATAGGTGTTCTTGAATTTTATAAAGTTTCGTTACTCTGGAAAAATGAAATAAGGTGAAAAGTCCTCCTACAGTTATTTTTGGCAAGTAAGTTGCAAGCTAGTTACAGTCATTGATTGGATAATTTTTCCTACTTACTGAAATATTTCAGCATTGTTATTATTTGAACTATGAAATGTCCATTACTTATGGGAAACTTTGTTTCCTTGTCCATACTGGCATATTGAATTATCTTTTATAGAATTTTTTAGAACTTTTATAGAATTTTATGGAACTATCTTTTATAGTGTGCTGTTGAAGATTTCATTGCCCAAAGTTATAAGATACTTCTTCTCTTTTTGTCATATCATCATATTTTTTGTTAAAATTTATAGCATATTTGCACTGTAATGCAACCTGATAAAGTTTTAAACATTTAAAATATTTTGTGCAAAAATAATAGCTTTCATTTACTGATTTGTTAGTATCTGTCCATTATAGTGTTAATGTGCTACATTATTTGTCTGTAGTAAAATTATGTCAAAGAAGTTAGTAAGTAACTTGTGTTGGATCACAAAACTAACAGGTAACAAACAGAGCTGGAATTTGACTCTATACCTTTCTGACCTTGAAATTCATTACGATCATGGAATTTCTCTTCTGGGTCACTCGGAAAGAAAAATGATCTTTTTTTCCAGTCTTTTTTATTCCTGTTTTTCAACCAACAAATAGTAAAGTAAAATAGCAATCATTGGCATTTGGTGGTCAGCCCTCCAGAAAAGTTTTATTTATTTTTCTTGTTTTAAATTTGGGAGGTAACTGATTCTCAGATCATACTTATAATCTGTAAGTCTTGGGGATCTGGATAACAGGGACTACCTTATATCCCTTTAAATATTCAGTTGTTAAAATTAATTGGCTCCAACTGTTTTTCTGTCACTGTGCTTGAGGTTGATAGTTTTGATTGGTCTAGCTTAGATTAGATGCCTTTTCCTTAAAATAGTTGTTTTGTTACAGAAAAGAGGGAAAAGTGATACCCGGTGAACAAAAATGTGTTCAACTGTGTTTTGTCTTGAAGAACTCTTTGTCTTCCAGAGCTACCTTCCATATATCCATTTTAGAAAAGCCGTATTATCATTTTCTAATGAGTGAACTCTTGAAATATTTTAAGAAAGAAGGAAAGGGAGGTGGCACAGTGGCTCATGCCTATAATGCTAGTACTCAGGAGGCTGAGGCAGGAGGATCATGAGCTTGAGGTTAGCCTGGGCTACATAGCAATTTCTAGGCCAACCTGGACTACAGAATGAGACCTTGTCTAAAACAAAAAACAAAGAAAAAAGGCAAAGTGTACTTTAAGTATGAGGAAACTTTAATTTGTATTATTACAATAAAATGATATATACTTCATTAGTGCGTAAGTTAAAGTTGAGAGGTAAAGTTGAGAAATTTGTATCTTAAGTTGTTCATTAAAATTTTTAACACATGTATATAGTGGATTTGTATTACATCTCACTTTAATTAAACTGTATACTCATCTAGCTTCAGTCAGCTATACATAAAGGATGTACAGTACTAAGGATATTCTATAACCATTGTTACTGGTATTGTTAGGAAACATCATACATTTAAAATTACTCTTCCTGTGGGATACATTCGCTTTTCTGTTACCACAGTAGAAGTGGAATTTTCCCTTCTTGGTTTAGAGTAGGGTAGAATTCCTTTCCTTCTCTTTAATTTTACTGAGGTGAATTACAAAAGAAAACATTTGGTGTGTCATGTGCTAAACTAATTGAATGTTGAACATATTTAGCTTTTAGATACTGTATTTTGAATTGTTACCATTTTGTAAATTAAGATGTTACTTTCCACAGTTGTTATTTGAAAGTCACTAACTTCAAGACATATGACTAATGTAAGTATTTATTGCACTGCTGTACCTTTATCAATCTCCTAAGAATGAGAATAGCACTTTCTCCTTTCTCATTTCATAAGTTTATTGGATGAATACATAATTTGTTTGCTTATCTTCATAGTGCAAAAGGATGTATTGTGGATGCATGTTCAGGGGTATAGAAGTTTTCTGTTTTTGTACCAGAGATCAGAAGTCTGCCTCGTCAGCACTACCCATATACCCTCTATAAGGACACACTGGAAGAAAACAGGTGTCAAAGTTTGCAAGACATTTCAGAGTAGACTTTTTAAAAAAGTAATTTCAGGGCTGGGGATATATAGCTTAGCTGCAGAGCAGTTACCTGGCATGTACAATCCCCAGCACTCCCCATTTTTTCCCTAATTTTACAGAACTTGAATACAAAAATCCCAAATACCCTTCATTTCCATTCCCCAAATGTGAACATTTTACCACATTTGTTCCTTCTTTCTCTCATTCTTATACTTGCTCTTATATGTGTGTAGCTGTATTACATATATACACTACGTTATTTTTTTCTGAGTGCTATAGAGAGCAGAATGAAAAGATAGTTTATATTTATACCCCTAAATACTTCAGTGTGTTTTTCTTTAAGAAAGAACACACTCATATAGTTGCTGTTTAGTTTTCAAAACCAAAAATTTGACATTGAAGCCAGATATATTGGCATAAGCTTATATCACATCACTTGGGAGCCTGAGGAAGGAGGATCACTAGCTGTAGGCAGAGGTGGATTACAGTGTCACTGTTTAAAAAAAAAGTGATGGTATAGTGCTTTTTGATCTATAGATCATTTCCAGTATGCCGTTATACCACTATGTTCTTTACTACAAAATAAACTTTTTTTCCTGGTTTAGGTGGAACACATTTTCATGTCTCTTTTTATTTTATTTTATTTTATTTTATTTCTTTGGTTTTTCTTTTGAGAGGGTCTTGCTATATAGTCCAGGCTGACTCAAAGAA
>NW_004955403.1:36598919-36665452 GCF_000276665.1 Chinchilla lanigera | reverse complement strand
CCGGCTTTTAGTATCCTTTAATCTAGACTAATTCCTCAATTGTTTCATCTTTTTTAACCTTGATATTTTTGAAGAATATGACATTTATTTGCAAAATTTTTCTGTTTTTTATGTGTCTGGCTTTTTCTTACGAGATTGGGTTTGTTCCTTTTTGACCAGAATACCACAGAAATACTTAACATCATATCAGAAAGCCATAAGAGACTCTTGACTTCTTCCTTCAAAAATATTTTTAAAGTTACCAGTTTCAATACATGGAAAAGAATCAGAGAATCTCAGATTCGTCAAGATATTATAAGTATTCCCATTACATTTATTCTCCATTTGCATTTTTTAAAGAAAATATATAGGGCTTAAACTAAATTTTATAAAGTGCAAAGTATTGAATAAAATTAGAATGGGGTAGGAATAAGGGAAGAACTTAAAGCTTTAAGTATAGATTTGAATGTGTGTCTTATGTGAATGAACATGGGCATTGCAGTGCAGGGAATGGCCCTTTAAACTCAACAGTGTGGAATTATTTGTTCTGGAGTACTTCTGCCCGAACACTGGAGTCAGTATACTGGGCTTCCTTCAGAAGTTTTAATACCTTCCCAAGACAAACATCCCAATGAATTAAATAGGGAGATAAAAGAGAACTCTGTTAGGGAAAGACAAATAGACATTTAAGTTTATTAGGAACTTTTCGTTACAGTCTTTAAAATATTAACCCCCTGTTCGGTGGGTTAGCTTAATGGCAGAGGGCTTGCTTGGCACATCCATGGGCCTGGATTCAATTTCATCCCCATGTACATACTCACGTACATACACATATGCCCAGCCAACTCCTTCTGTATTCATGTCTTCTTTTATTGTGTCTTTAGATTATAAAGAAAGAGTTGGCAACTTACAGTAATTTGATTGATGTCTTAACAGTAATGAAATTAGCTCCTAGGGCTGGCATGGTAGTTTTTTGTGTGTTATTTTTTCCTCTACCTTCCTTTTTAAGACGGTCTCTTGCTGTGGTTTAGTGATGTGCATAGTGATTGAAGAAATGTTCAAATTCTGGCTTTGCCACATAATAGTTTTTTTTTTCCCTTCCTTTCTTCCTTTTGTCCTTCCTTCCTTTTTTATTTTTTCTTAAGACAGAGCCTTGCTGTGTAGCCCTGGCCTTAGTCTCATCATTCTCCTGCCTCCTGTCCTCCCAAGTGCTGGGATTACAGGCCTGATCGTTTCTTTATCTGTAAATAAAAGAGATTGTCAGTTTCAACCCTAAAGACTTCAAGAGCAGTCCAGGAAATTTGCTCAGTTGCCTAAAAGTAAAAATGAGATAAACAGATCTCATGTTTTTTTTTAGAATACTCCTTTGTACATCAGTGTAGTATCACTTTCTCTATTTTATATCAAATGATTATATTTTCATTAATATGACATACTTATAAGTACTGTGATTTCTAGATTATTATTTGGGATATAAAATCTGTGTTACTGCTAAATAATTGGACATGTAAAATCATTTATGCTAAATCACCTATTGGAGCTTAGTGATGTTTTCAAAGTTTTTAGTACTCTGGAAAAGTTTCAAGTGCTTCTTTGCTTACCTATCTTTATATTATAAGCTATAGCATATATCATGTAGTTTTATGATTACGTCCATTAGATTTCCCTGTTTTCATAGCCTGATTCACATTCCTATGTAAGTATAGTATGTGTGTCGGGGGTTGTATATATGTATACTTATTTAGAAAAGTAAGTTTTTATTGCAATGTGTATATATTTATCCAATTGTAAACTAGAAAAAGAAAGTTCATTCTGTTTTTTCTAACAATCTGGTCCTTACTGGTAGTCATTATTAATGTATTGCCTTATATCTGTTTATACTGTTTTCTTTGTATATATAAGGATACATGTGAAGCATAATTTTTAAACCAGAATAAATTTTACAAAATAATTTTTATATTAAACATACTGCTCTATAATTGACCTTTAAAAGATATGTTGTAGCCAGCTTTCTCTGTCAGTGAATATTGTATTGATCTCTCTCTCTCTGTCTCTCTCTGTCTCTGTCTCTCTCTGTCTCTGTCTCTCTGTGTCTCTCTCTGTCTCTCTCTTTGTTTTTGTACTGGGAACAAACCGAAGGCTTCATGCATGTCAGCAGACACTTTACCATTGGCCTACACCTTTGGCCTTGTCTCATTCTTTTTAGCTACTGCATTACGTACCATGGCTTAAATGTACAGAGTTTCTTTAACTCAGTTACCAGTGGATAAGACGTTTTTGTTGGGTTGAATTTTTCAGTGTTTCAGTGCAGTCTTTTAAGTCTTGCCCATGTGTTGAATCGGTTCGTAGAAGTAGAAGCCTTGCATGCTACTTTTGGTAGGTATTTTGTATTTTGACAGGCATTTCCTAATTGCCTCCTCAGAATTGTTACATATATCTTTCCACTGCCAAATCCAATACTTTTCACTCTTGCATTACAGTTCTTTCTTAGTCTGTTTTTTTTTTCTCCAAACTCCTTTTCAGACATAACCCTGAAACTATCTTTTACAGACCATTTTCATGTCATATGTTTACTGTTACTAAGGTTACTATCTAACCTGAAATGTATAGCTGTAATTGTCATTTGTGAAACCAAAGCCTGATTACTTTACATTCATTCATTCATTCATTCATTCATTCATTTACTTATTTAGAGGCAGGGTCTCACTATAACCCAGGATAGCCTCAAACCCACTGAGATCTTGTCTCAGTCTCTTAAGGGCTGAGATCACAGGCATGCACCATCATCCCCAGCCTAAAACTCACAGTTTTAGGACATTTTCTCAAGTTAATTTAACCTACTTCTAGAAATTATAGTCTGAAGATCTCTTAGTAACAAAGTTAATGTGACAAAATTTTGTTTTATAATGCTTCAATGTTGGATTGCCTTTAAAGTCAGGGGCAGTATTTTTTCTTAGTATCTTTGTATCAACTACACTATAGAAGAATGCTGTTTACATGAAAATGTCTTTATAATATCTTTAATTGGGTATGATTTATTCTGTACAGGCTTTAGATCAGATGTTGAGAAACTATGGCCCATGTCTCAGATCTTACCCTTCATTATTTTGTAAATAAATAAAATTGTATTGGAACATATTCATACCTAGTTTCGTATTTCTATTATTTCTTTTGTGCTGCTATCGCAGAGTTGAATTGTTGTAACTGTGTGGCCTACAAAGCCTAAATATTTATCCTCTAGTCCTTGGTCTAACCTGTTTTAGATTATAAGCACTTCAGCATTAGTAATATATTACTGTTTTCTTTCTATAGCACATATGAAGGTATTCTATACTGTGCATAATACTAAATTATTCCATACTGTGCATAATTTATGGATTTAGTCAGAGATTATACAAGTTTAACTGCAGGAAAAATTTTTAGTAGTAAACTTGCTAGGTTGGTGACTAGCTATGTATATTAAATTTTGATAGCTTTTGCCTTACCAAAGGGATTATGTTTAAATGTTAAAAGGAATTATGTTAAATTATGTTTAAATTATTAATTTTGTGACAGGTCCTCTTTGTCCATAATTTTGCTGAGTATATTTGCGTACTTTTTTATGTCTTTACCGGTCTTGTAGAAAACACTAATGTATGTTTGATTTGCTTTTCATTTTAGATGTTAAACTCATTTTTGTTATGTAAAAGTTATCTGTATTTCTTTTTCTTCAAGTGTCTTTCACTGTCCTTAGAACCTTCTTTAAGTATATTAAACTCATAAAGTATATAGGGAACACATGTTAAAGATTTAACTCTAATGAGAGAATTAGCATCATAACAAATCTGATTTGAGGAGGATGTGTGAGATTGAAATGTATATATTCCAGGAAGGAGAGAAATTGCTTATAAGGCACATAATAGAAAGCATAACTTTAAGGGCTGTCTTTCTTACTGGACAGAACCTATTTGCATTTGACCAGATAATTATTTTAAGTTCATCAATCTTCTACAAATCATTTCCTAACTTTATAGAGTCTGTCTCAATTAATGATAAATAATAAGTCACACAAAATTCTCTTCTTTGGAGCATCAGATGAAGACATTCTGTTTGTTGATAACTATAGTATAGTGCATGAAATTTTTGCCTTATGGAGTTTTCGATACTTTTTCTTACCATTTCCTCTATTTTGTGAATATTACTTTAAGTGATCTCGTTTCTGGGTGACGTGCAAGTGAACTTCTAAGATTATAAAACTCACTTTTGTCTCTCACTAAACATGCTCATTTTTCCTCTTTTCCTCTGTAGGAACTCATTATACAATGACAAATGGAGGCAGCATTAATAGTTCTACACACTTACTGGATCTTTTGGATGAACCGATTCCAGGTGTTGGTACATACGATGATTTTCATACTATTGATTGGGTGCGAGAGAAGTGTAAAGACAGAGAAAGGCATAGAAGGGTAAGATCATTGTTTCTAATACAGTGCATTATAGACCACTTAGTAATGTATTTCTGTCAGTCATCGAAGGCTTCTAAATATATTTGAGTAAAGTTTTACATTTCATATGCAGTATATGCTTTTTTCTCTTTCTGTGTGTGTTTCTTTTTGTCATTTATTTGTACCCTGAATTTTTCCAGAAAGGATTTGAGGTAGTTTAAAAACAAAGAAATACAGTTAGAAGACAAAACAGGAAGGAAATGCAAAAGCACAACACAGATGTTGGGGGGAAATTAAGCCAAAAATATGTAGGTCAGCTTTTTGGTTTAGCAACTCTGCAATTAAAAGAGGAAACCTGTTGCATAACTGTTATGAAAAAACAGCTAATGAAGTAATTCTGTGGGGTGTGCTGTTTTCTTTTCCCAGTACTCCATTCTGAGACATTTGTCAGATTAGACCCTGAATAAAGTTTTTTATACATTGTATTAAACCATTAATTAAAAAATTGACTTTGACATAAAGTCCGATGTATGGATCCTTTTTATTGGTAATAGTGACTTACTGGTAAAATATAATTCAAAATAAATTGTTTTATAAAGAGAAATAGCTCTTTGAAGAAAAAAATTCCAAATCCTCAAAGGCTTAAAAATTGTCCTGAAATATAATTATAATTGAAAATAACTTTATACAAATTACTTATAAGCTTCCACGTTAAGGTATGCGTGTGTGATATCTGAAATTAGAATTATTATGTTCATGTGTGTGAAGTCTGAATTGCGATTAGGTTGTATTTATAAAAAATGTACCTTTTGAAATCCATCAGATGATATTTACTTTTGAGATATAACTGAAAAAAATACATTATGTCAGCATTCTAATCCAGTGATGGTTAAACTTTTTGGCCTCAGATTCCCTTTAAACTTTAAAAAAGTATTGAGGACCTTTAAAGAAGTTTCATGTAAGTTTTATTAATTGATATTTGTCATATTATATACTGAAACTCAGAATTTTTTAAGATACTTCTTAGTAATTCATATAAAAGCAGCAGTAATAAAACCTGTTGTGTGTTAACATAAATAGAATTATGTAAAAAACCTTTTAAAAAATAACAGCCAGGTGTGGTGGTATACATCTATAATCCCAGCACTTGGGAGACTGAGGCAGGAGGATCACTGGAAGTTCAAGGCCAGCCTGGGCTACATTGAGTTCAAGACCAGTCTGGATTAAAGTGAGACCCTCTCTCAAATAAAAAAATACCCACCAAAAACAACCACTTACTGAAACACTGTTAGATTTTTCAAAATACTGTTAGATTTTTCATAAATTTATGCTGTAATAAAAGATTGTTAAATTCTCATCTCTGCTTTTGCGTTCAGTATATGAGGAAAATTCGCCCTCACATAGATAATGTAGTTGGGAAAGCTACAGGTATATTAATAGCCTTTTTAGATTATCGTGGATATTGTTTGATACAAAACAAAGCATCAAATAATAGTAATAGCATCACAAAAGTTGGTTGTATGTGTACTTTGAAAGTATATTCATGACTTTTGTCTTCTGTTACATTAAAATCCATTGATTCACTGTAAACTTTGAACATAAGATTTTCTAACATCCCAGTGATCATTTGAAAAATCAGTGATTCACACTGATTTATATAGATTGTTTAAATGTTAACAGTTTCCATTATTCATTGTCATAATACATCTTTTTGAAATTCTGTATCATTTTTATTGTTTTTTTTTCCTCTCTTTAAAATGAAAAAGAATATAAAACAAAATTCGACTCTGGTGACAACTGTGATAAAGGATTGTATTTTCTAAGAGTATTGTTTTCTTTAAAATAAATGATGTAATTTTCCATGTTTAATTTTCATAAAAACGACTCCTTTAGTATGAATAAAAAAAAAAAAAAAGAAAAGAATGAGCACTATGGGCTAGGGAGGTAGCTCTGTGGCACAGTGCCTGCCTGGCAAAGCATCAGGTTGTGAGTTCGATTCCTTGTACCAAAAAAAGAAAAAGATGAGCACTGATGTTAATAGTAAGTTAATATTATCACCGTGGTCTCTTGAGAAGAGTGTTTAAGTTCTGTGTCCTCCTAATGATAGATATTTTTTTTCAAAATTCTGAGTTTTGCTTGAACGCTCACATTTTTTGTCATTGGAAATAAATACACTTATTTTACTTGAAATGACAGGGATACTTTGTTTATTATTGAGAATGCATCTGTCAGATTCCCAAGTCTACAAAAATCATGGTTTGGGGGCTGGGGATTTAGCTTGGCAAGCGCGAGGTTGTGAGTTCGATTCTCGGTACCGGAAAAAAAAAACAAAAAAAAAAGGAAAATCATGGTTTGGTGTCAGTTGTTCCTTTCAAGTAAAAATGGTGTTCCATGTAAACCTCTAGTTTATTTGACAGTTCAAACCAAAAGTACTTTTCCTTGGGATGTAACCTCATATTTATTGTGCAGAAGTGCTTTATGTATAGTTCTTACTTCATCACATGGAATATGATAATTTTTATTGCCTCATCAAAGATATTGTTAGGTGAGGGTGACATTTATTAATTTAGTAGTGGGATCTGTGGCCCCCAGGAAGGTGTTGATCACCAGTAAGAACCTTTGGGTACTGCAGCCTCATTCGTGCTAAGGAGACAGCAGTTGCTTATGCATTATCAGTTAAAACATTAGCACAATGGGAAAAGGGGCATATAAAAACTTAGTATTATTATAAAAATAGTTTTGATCTTGTAGATCTCTTACAATAGTTTTACAACCCTCTCGGGTGTTAGTGGATTCCTCTAGGGCAGTGAAGGCAAACTTTGAGAGCTTTCAGTGGTGCAGCCTGCTGTGTGGAGCATGCCATGGGCTCGCCACCGCTGCTCCAAGATCCCATTTCAAGCACCACTGTTGTAAACCAAAAGTACCTAAGTCAGACACGCTATAAGTCCGGTGTCTTACATGATTTATTAGATAAATATGGTTGCACTTAAAAGTATACATTCTGAATCCTGAATAATACTCAGATTGGGGTTTAAATGTGCTTTAAGGTGTACCCTTGACAGTATCCCTAATATGCCATAGAGAAAATGGAGACTAAAAGGAACCAAAACAATTTCCTTCTGATTATATAAACAGCTCATAATCCTTGAAAACACTTCAAATAATATGGCAATGTATAAAGTGGCCAATATATGGCCTAACTAATATTTTTCTATTTTTAATCCATGCTTTATTTATAACGTTTTTTGTAAGCTGGAAAACTCCACACATTGACGTTATTGCTGTTGTTAATAATACATTAAATTAAAACTTTCATTTCCACTAGTAGATATATATATCCATTCTGATAGATATTATATGCATACGCATTCCCACTTAATTCTTTAGCAAAAACCCTTTTTTTTTTTACTGTACTTGAAGCCTTCCTGTCCCAGATTATTTTGAAGTAAATGAATTATATCATTTCAAATAGTAGTTTTATTATTTTACAAGGTAAATCTAAGGTAATCTATACTTCATTTTTTAATTTGCTAGCTTGAATACTTCTTTAAAGAGAACCTTCCTCTCATCAGCTATTTGGAGTTCCTGATGTACAGACTGTATAAGAAAGAGAGAGTTTAAAATAATGGAATTGGAGTCCTCAAAGTTGACCAATGAGATTTTTGTTTGTTTGTTTTCTTTTATATTTTTGTGAACCTGTGAACTTAAACCTCTTTGATGTGTTTTTATCATTAGTTATTTTTCTTGATGAGGTCCATGTTGTTCCACTTTTGACTGGAGAAGTGTATTTAAGTTTGTGTGTGTGTCTTTTGACTTCTCCTTAGGCTTGAGGTTTTCTGAGAAAACACCTTGATGCTAGTACCAGTTACACATGTCCAGTAGCAAGCCTGGAGTCAGCCATTTCCCCAGGGAGCTCTATCTGGGCCCCAGGAGGTTGCTTGCTTACCCTGGTTGGCCCTTATTTCTAGCATCCTATGTTTATATTATTCTAATTTATTCATTATTGTAGGGCTTAATTTCTAATTCTTGAATCATGTATGTCCTTTAAGCTATGCCAAAAACCTCCACATTACAAAAATAATCTACTATAAAGCAGATCCACACAACAGTGTCAGCATAGTAGTACCAAAGCTATCATCAACAATATGCTTCCTGAAAATTTTTGTGTTTCCTTTTTCTGTACTTTTTGTTGTATTTAAAAATCCTTTGAAATAGTTCCTTTCTGTGTTACTGTTACATTAGGTGCACTTTAGATTCAGTTGTTGAACTTACTTCAATGTTTATGATTGCATTTTTAGCTTAATTTTGTTTTTTTGTAATTATGTAAACTGTTTCCATTGTTCCAAAGTTAAATGTAGAAAACAGTCTCATTTTTATCTTTGTTTCTTCAACCTGATGTCTTCCTCTCCCTGTAAATACATTTCTAATTTTAAAGTTTAGGTCTTTGTTTGGAAAATACAAGCATATGTTTTTATATTCTTGTCTCTCTTAATCAGCATGCTTCTAGCCACGTGACTTTTATCCATTATAATAGTGCATCTATTTCATTCCTTTTTAATTGCTATAGAACTTTTCATTCCTTAGATGTTAGTTTGTTAGTATTTAACCTATACTGAGATTGATAAACATTTAGATGACTTCCAGATTTTTGTTAGCAGTAGTGGTGAGTGAACACTTGCACACATAGAATGTTTTTGTTACATACTGTCAGGAGTTTTAGTGACTGGTGATCTGCAAGCAGTGGTATAAAGACAACAGCAGTGACTCAGCCTGCAAATGATGTAATATTATATATTAAACATTACAGTTATTTTCATCAAGGAAAAGCAACATGGGATGTAGTGGTTATTTTGAAAAGAAATGACCTATCACCAGTTCTAAAAATACTTAATACCTATGTTTGAATGTTTATAGTATAGAAGTACAATTGCCTCATTCAGTTTAGAACTTACTATGTCTTTTTACTGGGCCTTGTGGCTTCACGCAGACCATGTACTTAAAATAGAGCTGGCATTGAATTTCAGCTGTAGCCCTCGCATAGTATAGTTGAGTAGCGAAGTTTTAGGAGGAGAGTATAGCTCAGTAAAGCAACAATCCTGGTAGGACATAGGTTTAGAAATGCATTCTAACTAAGAGAGGCGAGACTGGTCTTCTTAATTTCCTAGCTCCCTACATGATATTCAGTAAAAGACCCTTCTAGCCAGTGATGAAAGACCCTCTGGACCTTACCATGGGATTGGTGCTTTCCCCTCTATGTGCAGGCCTACAAATTTGGGGGCCTCTTTGTCCACATAACTGTTCTACATAGTATAATATTTGTGGGAATTTATTGTTACTCATGTTATCTTTTAAAGATAACGTAATCCACTTAACTACCAGGAGCAGTGAATGATAATAAGCATTCCTAGTTACTACTGTATCTTACTTCCACTAATATAAAAGATAGCTATGTATATCATTTAGAGTTTGAATTTTATTAAATTTACAAGTCTAGGTAAGACATTATGTAGTATGTAGGCACCCTGCACTCAAATCCTGAGGTTCTGATTAAAAGTACAGGATTTGAGTGAAGAGCTGTCATCTGGTTTTTTCCGGTACCGGGAACCGAACTCACGACCTTGCGCTTGCCAGGCAGGCGCTTTGCCGCTGAGCTAAATCCCCAGCCCCCAAGAGCTGTCATCTGGATTGTAGATATAACTGCCAAATGGTAATTTTGCCTGAAACTCACCTTTTCTGTTATTTAGTTCAAAAGACATGGTTGTATGTATGATAATCAAGAAAAAAATGGCTTCTCTTCATAGTTTGAAAAATAAAGCATAAACTTTTCTAATTACAGATCAACAGCAAAAAGAAAGAATCAGCATGGGAAATGACAAAAAGTTTGTATGATGCCTGGTCAGGATGGCTCGTAGTAACGCTGACAGGACTGGCATCAGGTAAAGAAAAATTTTAAAACAATCCTTATTTTTTAAGTTGAGAGAACTATGAATAGTTCTATCCTTATTTCCTTCATTTTTCTTTCCAGGTACAGGCGGATTTTTTTAAAAACTTCTTTTCCTCAAAAGATTTTTTTAAATAAGAGTAGGAGCGGGTTTCTGAGTCTAGCATTTGACTCTGTCACTTTAACTGTCTGTCCAACTTGGTTGACCTTTTGGGCTCAGTTTCCATATCTAAAATAAGTGGCTTGGACAAAATAATTGATAAAGTAGCTTTTAATTAACAGCTGATACCTACTGAGTGCTTCCTGTGTGTCAGGCAGTGTTCTGAAAACTTCACATGTGTTTAAACTGCATGGCAACTCTAATGGTGTAGGTATTAACCTTAAAACCATTGTACACATGAGGGGACTGAAGCACAAGGGAAGTACTTGGTTAAGGTCATATAGCCATAGGTGGCTCAGCCAGGCTTCAAGTTCCAGTTGTGTAGTTCAGTGATTGCTCCTTTAATTGCTCTTCTATACAGGATGGCCCCAACATCTGTTTGTGTGAGATTTTAAAAAATAAGAGTTGAGGATCTGGAAGCAAATATTGACTATTTTGTAATCTCTTTCAATTTCTATCGTGGAAAGCATGTCCAGAAAACATGCAAAATAAAAATTTTGTGGAGAATAGAAAGAAGTATTGATAACTATAATTGACATGCACGAGAATTTTGTGGCCTCTGTATGTGTAACCCATTGACCTTTTTATAAGAATTGACCAGAAATCTTTGTATTTTTGGTCTTCTCTCAATGGAATAATCTTGATACATATAATTTTCCCTATTTAAGAAAAAAATTTTAAAACTCATACTCGTGAGTGATACGAGTTTTGCTAATTATAATGGACGTTAAATTTTAATGGGATTGCCATCATTGATCTGTTTATTTTTAGACTGAGGCATGCTAGTTAAAAAATCCTCACTTCTGTAGCCAGATTTTTGCACTTCCTGCCAAGTAGCTATTGTTTGAAGATGTTTTAGTATCTTTTATACACCTTTTTTTTTTTAAGGACAATTATTAATTAGAATGATGTGATTGTGTTTTAATTCCAGACAAAGAATAGGATTTTTTTTTTTTTTGTCTTTTTGAGACAGGGTATTTCGACTGGCCTTGAACTCACTTTGTAGCCCAGGCTGGTCTTGAGCTGACAGCTATCCTTCTGCTTCAGCCTCCCCAGTGCTGGGATTATAGGCATGCACCACCGCACCCAGCTAAAAAATAGGAATTTTAAGGAACCAAAATTTAAAAATCTTAAAGTCATTTAATAGTCCTAAGTGAGCTTTTACTCCTTTCTGTTAACCTCTTAACTAGACAGTTTACAGTTTCCAGAAAATGGACTTTTTTTTTATCCATCTACAACATTTTACAGGAGCATTGGCTGGATTAATAGACATTGCTGCTGATTGGATGACTGATTTAAAGGAAGGCATTTGCCTTAGTGCATTATGGTATAACCATGAACAGTGTTGTTGGGGATCTAATGAAACAACCTTTGAAGAGAGAGATAAATGTCCACAGTGGAAAACATGGGCAGAATTAATCATAGGTCAAGCAGAGGTAAGTCTTGCTCAAAATGTATTATCATTAGTATAGAAAAATGTCTCCATCCATTTAGTTATAGAATACATATGAGTTATCTAGGTTATGGTACAAATTTATTTATTTTGAGATGTGGTAGAAAAAAGTGATAGCCTTTACAGTTGTATGTGTAAAGTTAAGATGACATTATTAAAGCAGTTTAACACACATGGTGGCACACTTCTGTAATCTCAGTACTCTGTGAGGCTGATGCAGGAGGATTGCAAGTTCGAGCCCTGCCTGGGTGACTTAGTGAACTTCTGTCTCAAAGAATTTTATTTATTTATTTTTGAGACAGGGTCTTGATACGTAGTGCAGGCTGGTTTTGAACTCACAGCGATCCTCCTGCCTCAGCCTCCAGAGTGCTGGAATTACAGGCATATGCCCTCACACCTGGCTAAATAAAGTATTTTAAAAGGGCTGGGGATGTAGCTCAGTAGAAAGACCCTGATTTAATTCTCAGTACTGTAAAAAAAAACCCACGTTTAACATATTATGTAACTCAGATTGGAAAATACGAATTATGAAAATATGTTTAAAAATTCAGTAAACTAGTCCTTCTAAATAGAGCTACCTTGAGGAAATTAAGGGATTTTTATAATACTTAAAAAATGTTCTGTAATGAAGAACATCCAAAGATTTAGCATCTATCTATTTAATATGTATATATGTAAAATTTTTATTGTCACTCAACTTTTGAGCTGAAAAAGAGGTATTTGCTGGTAAGATGTATGTTATCCTGATTTGCACCTAGCTTAACTGAAATTAGTTTAATGCTTTTCAGAAGAACGGCAGCAGAATGAAATCTGAGTTGTCTATCTAATTATGTCTCCTCCAGCTGTTTCCAGAAAGTTTGTTTTTTTGTGCTTAGGTAAATGAGGCTTGGTGACAAGACTTGACGAATCATTTAGAGGCTAAGAAGATCATTTGAGCCCAGGAATTCAATACTAACCTGAGCAAACTAGTCAGACTTTGTCTCAAAAACAAAACAAAGAAAAACAACAACAAAAAAGCAAAGCCTTTATTTTTAACCTTTTCTCATGTGGCAAGTCCCCCTTGTGTTACAAGTGCACTGTAAATTAAGTTCACATTCTGGAACTATTTTTGCTTTTTAGGGTCCTGGTTCTTACATCATGAATTATATAATGTATATCTTCTGGGCCTTGAGTTTTGCCTTCCTTGCAGTTTCCCTGGTAAAAGTATTTGCCCCATATGCCTGTGGCTCTGGAATTCCGGAGGTAAGCCTGTATCATTAAATTGTAATTGTACTTTTGCATTTAGAGGAAATGACAGTTTTTGGAAAGTTATTTATTTTGTGATATGAACAATAAAATCTAAAAAGTATAAGCTGAACATAGACATTGAAGGGGGCTGGGGATTTAGCTCAGTGGCACAGCGCCTGCCTGGCAAGTGCAAGGTCGTGAGTTCGATTTTCAGTACCAGAGAAAAACCAAAACCAAAAAAAACACATAGACATTGAAAAAATTCTTACTCATAATCATGTCATGTACTAGTGAGGTTGATTTTTTTGGAATAGTGCATATTTTTTCTTCCAACAACTCATTTAGCCTGTGACTAGACAAATTATCAGAAAACTTGGCTAGCCATAAAGAACCTGGAAACTATTTTGTGGCTCAAGTTCTTTGATGGGTTAGTTGATGGTTTGCTGTTACAACCCTGATTATTTGTTTGCCTGTTTATTTGTTTATTTAATTTTAATTTTTATTAGTGCATATTTATAGTACATACCATTTACATTTCTTGTGTGGAGTTGGTATATGTACACAGCACATCTTCTTTTTTCATCCCTTTTCCCTTCCCTACTCCCTTCTCTCCATCTCTTGATCCCCTTCACATTTGAGAAAATTCTATTTCCTATTATCTATTTTTATTGTTCTCCTTATTTATAGTTTGGGTTTTTCATAAGAGAAACCATGTGATAGATAAGCTTGTGTGACCCTGATATTAGTGCATTGATTCTCTCCTTTGTAACTGTTTTTTGATTAGAGAGTCACTAGTAGACATTGTAAAAATGGAACCCTTTGTGAAAATAGTGGGTCATACTAGGTCAATAAAACAAACTTTCAGGTTTTGTTAGTCATCAATAGTAATTTTTTCTTTTTTTTTGAGACAAAGTCTCAGTATGCAGTTCCAGCTGGCCTTGAGCTCACTTTGTAGCCCAGGTTGGTCTTGAACTCGCAACGATCTTCCTGCCTCAACCTCCCGAGTGCTGGGATTACAGGCGTGCGCCACCATGCCCGGCTTCATCAATAGTAATTTAAAGAATTAGACTTGAACTCATTTCTTTGCCTTTTATATTTTTCTGTAACAGGGTTTTCCTAATAAATTTCTTTTTCAAACTAAATTATAGTAATTTTAAAGCTGTATTACTTGAAAATTCTTTAATAAGGAACAATCATACACTTGTTACATGCAGTTATCAGTAATCTTTCTTGAGATGGACCTAAATGTACTATATATAGTAAATTGCTCTGAGAAGGCATAGTATTTTTATTTTTGACAGTGTACCAAAAATGTATCTGAATATGTTATGTTTATTTCTACAGTGGGAATATTCAGATTTGTCTTTTCTTGGTTATGTAATTACTATATAATCCTTATAATTAAATCTGTATATATTTTAACATGGCCTTTTACTTTTATTTGTTCATAAGATAACCTTCTGTCCTTGCTTGACAATTAGAATAAGACACATACCTATTATGTGTAGTAATTTCAAAATTTCTGTTTGAAAAATCACTGTGAATTACTCTATCAAAATTTGCAAGGTCATTTTGTGAGTAAAACAAGAAAATATTTTAGATTAAATGTTAATGTGTCTTAAAAGAAAATTAAGATTCATTAATCTTTTCCTTTGTAGATTAAAACTATTTTGAGTGGATTCATCATCAGAGGTTACTTGGGAAAATGGACTTTAATGATTAAAACCGTCACTTTAGTACTTGCTGTGGCATCAGGTTTGAGTTTAGGAAAAGAAGGTCCCCTGGTACATGTTGCTTGTTGCTGTGGAAATATCTTTTCCTACCTCTTTCCAAAGTATAGCACAAATGAAGCTAAAAAAAGGGAGGTAAGTGTTTTCTATAGTTCATGTGATAGAAAAGTATCTGTTATATAGACTTGATGTCAGTGAGGGATTTCATAGTGTAAAGATTATATTTTACTCTTTTTGGATAAAATCTGCATTTGGATTAAAAATTTTAAATTCATTTGTTTTCCTCTCTCTGAGTAACATCTTTCCACAGTCCATCCCCACTGCTGCTCATTTACCCCTATGCAGTAGTTTTCACTACATTAGATTAGCTCGTGTCTCTTGGATTCCAGTTAAATTTCACAAGATCTTTATTTACTTTCACTTTGCCTTACACATTTCCTCTTCTAAAGTGTTTTCTAAACATACTATTGTTTTTACTAGTACTTTTCAACATTAGTGTATCTCCAGGGATCAAAATCTTAATTGCTGGGTTTTCCTCCTGGCAGTAGTATCTAATGTCAGTGGAAGTGACACACTGTGTGTAAAAAGCTTTCAAGTACCATGGGAAGTTCTGGGAGCCTTTAGGACTTCCTGAAGCTTAAATAAAGAAATTCACTTTAAACAGAATACAAGAAGTCTTTATTCAGCTGTTTTAAGGCAATTTCCTGTACCATTTCTGTAGGCCAGCATGAGTTCTTCTAGTAGACTGGGAGCCAACCTCCTGCTTTTCCAGTGTAATTTCTGTGGCCCTTTGTGCTGCAGAGATTTGAAGAGTTTTTAAGGCATGATATTTTCAACATCCCATAAAATACTGAAAACTTGGGTGTCTCTGGCCTAAAACAGGAATTTCCATCATTTTATAAACTGTAGCAAAAGAAGAATATTTTGTGAAACTGTCTAGCTCTTAATTGAAATAATTCTGTATTAGCAGTACATACAGTTCTTGTTTGGCAGTAGATACTCCAAAGTGGAAGAGTTGAGGGCATCATAGTTCCATCTCTGAATAATTGTCATTTCAATACTTTGTGGCAAAAATAGCTAGCATTATGGATTGCTTCCTGTGTATCTACCGTTCTAGCAAGTACTTTCCTTACATTTTAAAATTCAGTTCCACAATAATCCTAGTAACATGGTGTTACTGTCCTCATTTACAGATTAGGAAACCAGGATTTAACACAGCTAACTAACTCGCCTAAGATCACATAGCCAGTTAGTGGCAGACTGTGGATTAAAATTCATGTTTCTCTGACTTCAAAGATTATGCTCTTAACTGCTATACTACTTCTACAACTGTGTGGGTATATGCTTGTGTGTGTTAAAACCCAGACCATATTATAGCATAGCACATTAGTGGCTAAAATGAACTCAGAGTATTTGCCTCCCCAGTTCAATTCTTTTACTTCTATTGTGCCTTGACATCTTCTGGTAAGTTTTATATTTATACATTATAAGTTCAAAAATTTAATTTATGAAGATCTATTATGTAAATTGAATTAATTGACCTACATTTTAATGTATACACTGTAGTCATTCATATTTATGGTATATTGTTACTCTGTTACCTAAGTATATAAACAATAGGAATCCTCTTGGTAGTTGCAAGCGTTAAGACCACATGCTTTGGCTTTTTTCCTATACTGTACTTACTTCCTTGGTGTATTTTAAATTAAATGCTTCTTAGATATTCATAAAATATTAAAATGTATCTGAATTATAGATACATGGGTATTAGCTTGATTGTAAAATTACACTAAATGTAGACTCAGGACATTCAATTAAATAAATGTATTGTTTGTAGTCCTATTAATGGAAAAAAATAGGAAGTTGCATTTGCTATCTTTCCTCCCCTAAATAAACAGCATCTACATTCTAAAGCCAAATATTTGTTTGTGTTCATCAAACTTCCGTAAGGTGTTTACTGGGTGCAGGGTGCCATTATAAACATATTATATGTATTTACTTAATCCTTGTAAGCTGAGTAATGTTATCATGTCCTCATATTAGAGAAGAGAAAACTGGCACATAGAGGTTGTTTATCCCTAATTATGTAGCTCAGAAGTGACAGAGCCAAGATTTCAACCTGGCAGCTTGACTGTGGAGTTCATGTTCTCATCCATTGGCAACATAATCTTTATTTCTAATTTCTTTTACAAAAATGTGGAAATTTCACTGTTTAAAGAACTGTTTTAAGTAGCCACAGATACTTACTGAATTAAAGTTGTAATAAGAATTAAACCTTAGAAAACTAATTACAAATCCAAAGAAATTATATGTATAGTTGGCTTCATACAGGTAGTAAGTGGGCAGTGATATGATAGACTAGGGAGCTGGACAGAAGACTCAGAAGATTTTTCTGTTTTAACTTTATTCTTGAGGTTCTGGTTAGTAAGATTGTAACTTGAGGGATTGTGTTTGGTCTTTCAGAATGAAGCTTCCCATATGGAGGATAGCAATGTGTTCAGAGGGTTTAGGGCAGTAAAAATATAGAGAAACTGTTCAATAGGCTTTAAGATCCCTCAATGTCTTGTTATGACGTAGAATAATTATCACTGGTGAAGCAGTTAGCTCTAAAACCTGGAGAACTGATTTATGTATAAATAAATCAGTCTCTGTCATTCCCTCACCTTGTCCCAGTTTCTGCTCTCTCCTCTTGTCTGCACAGACATAAGGAGTGAAAGTGTGTGCACTCATTACCTTTTCTTCTTTACAACATACTCACACATTACTATATTTGGCATAAATAGTTTTGTCTGAATAGTGAATGTGTGAATAAGCTTTCAATTAAAGCAGAAGAGAAAAAAATATTTTCAGAAGAAATGAATACTTCCCTTTTGCTGGGGAGGAGGATATCTAAGTTAAATTTAGAAGGGGCATTTGGAAAAATTCATGTAATACGAGTTTTCATTGCAGATATTTGAGTTTACAAGAAAACAGGAAATAATCCACATCTGCTTTCTAGGTGCTGTCAGCTGCCTCAGCTGCAGGTGTTTCTGTGGCTTTTGGGGCACCGATTGGAGGAGTTCTTTTTAGCCTGGAGGAGGTAGGTGCAGAAGTGCAGCAATTAAAAGTACATGGAATTACCATTACAAATAATTTTGACACATAGTTAAGTTTTATAGTTGGTAGCATAGGTGCAGAGTCTTTGTTTTTAAGTTTCCAAATTTATTTTTAGAAAATTTCTTACTGTTCTTATATAAAAAGTAATGTGCATGTTAATACATGTAATACATGTTAAGAAAAGTATTTTCTTCATTATGTTATTTGTGTATAAATATTGATGTTTAAAGTTGAACTTGGTTGAAATATTTAAAAGTATGAAGATGAATTTGATTTGATAGAAGACATTTAAAACAGTTTATCCCTGTTGGCTAAATTATAGTCTGTATGTGTTTATAGTTTTAAATCAACTTTTAAATTAGCTTTTAAGATTTTTCTTGTTCTTAAGCAGTTATTGATGTTTAAAGTAATAATTAGTGGAATATTTTGATTTTGTTTTCTTGTTGGTACCTAAAACTTCCAGTTTATACTTTTACACAAAAATATGAATGGGAATGTTTTTAAATTTACTTTTTTCTTCTAGTTTGTGTTCTGCTTTTTTTGGTTGTTGTCTTTAGTGTAGAAGAGGCAAATCTTTATGCACTAACAGCCATTGTAGATCATACACTTATTTTTAATAATCGTGGTTGAAATTGGGTATGAAACTCCTTTTGAAAATAAAACAGTGGGACCAGGGATATAGCTCAGCAGCACAGCACCTGCTGGCAAGCGCAAGGTCCTGAGTTTTGATTCCCAGTACAAAAAGAAAGAAAACAGTATTAGGTATTCTAAATAATTAAATATTTGTGATCGGTTATTGTGAGGTTGTAATGATGCGGTAGGTAAGATAATAGGACATCATCTTGTATTAGAGTAAAACATGCAAATTCTAACTGAAGCAACATATAGAGCTAGCCTGAATAAAATTTAAAGATGTACTAAACATTCAAGTTATATCAGAAATACCTTATAAGATGATACTATTTATTTTTATTTTCCTTTTCTTTTTTAGGTTAGCTATTATTTTCCTCTTAAAACTTTATGGAGATCATTTTTTGCTGCTTTAGTGGCTGCGTTTGTTTTGAGATCCATCAATCCATTTGGGAACAGCCGTCTGGTCCTTTTTTATGTGGAGTATCATACACCATGGTACCTTTTTGAACTGTTTCCTTTTATTCTCCTTGGGGTATTTGGAGGGCTTTGGGGAGCCTTTTTTATTAGGGCAAATATTGCCTGGTGTCGTCGACGCAAATCCACCAAATTTGGAAAGTATCCTGTTCTTGAAGTCATTATTGTTGCAGCCATTACTGCTGTGATAGCCTTCCCTAATCCATATACTAGGCTCAACACCAGTGAACTGATTAAAGAGCTTTTTACAGACTGTGGTCCCCTGGAATCCTCTTCTCTTTGTGACTACAGAAATGACATGAATGCAAGTAAAATTGTTGATGATATTCCTGATCGTCCAGCGGGCATTGGAGTATATTCAGCTATATGGCAGTTATGCTTAGCACTCATATTTAAAATCATAATGACAGTATTCACTTTCGGCATCAAGGTAAGTTTTGCTAACATCACATGGGAGTAGTGAAGTAATCATGGCGTATTCAAAACTTACATGTGGAATAACCAGTGAAATTCTTATCTAAAGGTGACTGTTTATAAATGAAAGCTGAAAGAGCACTCATATTTTGGGTTTAGATGGTTGAGTGTTATCTGTTACTGTGCAACAAACTACCACAAAGCTTGGCAGCATAAGATAAGTACTTGTTTTGTTCCTGGTATTGGAGCAACTATTTGGAAGAGCTTAGCTAGGCATTTTTGCTTGTGGTCTCTTAGTTACTTTTTTGTTGCTGGGAGAAAATAATACAACATCCACGACTTAAAGGAGGACAGGTTTATTTGGGCTCACAGTTGTACAGGTTTCAGACTGTAGTCAGTATGCCCCAGTCAGGCAGGATGGCACAGAACAGTTCCTTGCAGTGCAGGCTAAAGCAGAGAGGTCAAGGGAGTAGGAAGGCTGTATACTTCCAGGCCGCACTCCCAGTGACCCGCCTCTTCCCATCAGGCTTCAGTTCCCAGCATCACAGCCAGCTATAAACCCATCCGTGGACTCATCCAGTTTCACACCCATGATTCAGTCACCTCCCAAAAGCCTCACCTATGGGTAAGTGAGGCTTTGCGGGGACATCTAGATATAAGCCACAACAGTCTCTTGTACAGGTACTGTAAGAGATGGTTAGGGCTGGTCATCTCAAAGACTTTTTCATTTGTATTTGATGCCAGGGCTGAGACGATTCAGACAGTTGAAGTCAAACTTTTGGGTTCCTGGGACCCCACTTGCCCTCTGTCTGTGCTTTTTCCAGCATGGTAGCCTCCGATTAGTTGGATTTCATATGTGGTAGCTTAAGGTTCCAAAAGCAAGTGTCCCAAGAGGGCTCTTCACAAACTAGTCGAAGAAGTCACAGAGCATGACATCAGTTACGTTCTGTTCACTGAGGCAGTGACACAGACCCACCCAGGTTTAGGCAGAAGGGCATATACTTAGAGGAGTGTCAGAGAATTCATGTTTTGTTTTTTGAGACTGAGTTTCACTATACAGTTCAGCCTGGCCTTGAACTTCCTTTGTAGTGCAGGCTGGCCTCAAACTCACAGAGATCCTCCTGCCGCAGCCTCCCGAGTGCTGGGTCATGATTGTTTTAAAACCACTTGTGTTAGTTTCCCATTGTTGCTGTAACAAATTTCTATAAGCTCTGTGCCTTACAACCCCATAAATTCAGTCTTAAAGTTCTGAGGCCAAAAATGAGGAAGTCTCTCTGGGCTAAAATGAAGGTGTTCAGTGGCATTCTGGAGGCTAAAGGAGGGTCTGGTTTGCCTGTATTTCTTGGCACATGTCCTTCCTCTTGTCTCATCACTCTGATGCTAACTCTTCTAAATCTGTCTTCATAAAACAATAGCAAAAGCCACAAAACAACCCTGGTGATTAATTTTTTGGCCCACTCAGATAATAGTAATGTCATATTTAAGGTCAGCTGATTAAACAACCTTGATTATCTGTGACCTTAGTTCCTCCTTGCTGTGTAACATAATATATTCACAGGTTCTGGGTATTGGGGTATGGCTACCTTTAGGGAACTTCCTGCCATGCCACTCTCGGGTGTTAGCTTTGAAGGACACAGATGACAAGGGGTACCTTTTATCAAGGATTTAAGGCCTTTTGCCCTGGGCTGTTGCTTCTCTTAGACTTAAAAAGTGAGAGTAACATTCACTGATTAGTGATTTGTCAGTAACTCTAACTTCCCTTATGTGACTGTCAGTGATATATATGTGGAAGCATGTGTCAGCATGACTTGTTCTTTACATTATTACATCTATAGTTCTTTAGAAAAGCAAGTTACGAAGCTCCTAAAGCTCTTTCTGCACTAAGTTGTTTTTTGTTAAGTCTCAACTTTCTCACTACCAGAAACATGGGTGAGTAACACTGAGGTAATGACGGTTGAGTAATACTGACTGTCCCAGGCTCTGGCTGAAAAAACGTAATTGTTAGGAGATTGTATTTTCATCCTTTGTATAGTATCCCCTTAATCACCCCATTGTATGCCAAGTTGTCTTCAGTTTGTGCTCAGCTTGTTAGAGCTTTAGTTTTTTAGTAGTCTTAAATACTTTTGCCTGAGCCATTTACTATTCCTATTTTTCTGTGTGAATTCAAAGCAGTATTTTTCTCTTTTTAGTTGATTTGTATATATATTTCACTCAAATATTGAGGAACTCTGATTAAGATTGCCCGCCTTACGTTATACCACTTAGGAATAGCATCTAATAGTTCTGTAATTTGTTAATATGTTGGAGGACATAATCTTGGACTTAAATATAGTGCTTCAAACTGAATTGACTTAATTTTATGAAAACGACTTCATATTATCCTTTCTTTTCCCTCATTTCACCATAGACTAATGAAAATTTTGTTAGGTTCTAGTCTTAAGAAATCCCTGAGATAAAGGGTAAGTAATCCTTCAGGTATTTTCTCTTTGTCTTAGAAAGTATGGTTTGTTACTTTGTAACTGAATTCGTAGAATTATTAAGGTATGTTAATAAGATTTTGTTATAGTTGTATTTGTACTAGGTTTTGCTATATCAGTCAAGTATGAAAAGAATCTAAAGTGTTGGTCACAAATTCATAGACTGGAGGTTTTGAACATATAATTAGGGGATCTCTGCCTAAGAGCTTGATTATTGTTACAGGTTCCATCGGGCTTGTTCATCCCCAGCATGGCCATCGGAGCGATTGCAGGAAGGATTGTGGGGATTGCAGTGGAACAACTTGCCTACTATCACCATGACTGGTTTATCTTTAAGGAATGGTGTGAGGTCGGGGCGGATTGCATTACACCCGGCCTTTATGCCATGGTTGGTGCTGCTGCGTGCTTAGGTAACATCATTGTGTCTGCTTGTGCGTAGATGTTTGTAAGTCGGAGAGAGAATAGCCAGTAGTATTATGCTTGTGTTTAATTTGAGGGTGAGTTGCTGGGAGAAGGAGGGTGCAGGATGGAGGGAGGGAATGCATCAGCAGAAACAGAGAGGAGCACTCTGTGTTACCTTACAGTGCACGCTGGTTCTCATTTTCCTTGTTATTGTACAGATGTAATGGTAGTTAGCGTATTTGTAATATTACATAATTACTTTATGACAGAAACCATCACAGTACAATAGAAGCTTAATTTGACTCTTTTCCAAGATGCTTTCTTTTTCTTCGTTGTTGCAGACTTTGGCTTACCTATAACAATTGAAATTATAAAGTTCTATAGCTATTATTATTATTATTATTATTATTAGTCTTTTTAAAATTTTTTTATTTATTTTTTGTCTGTTTGAGACAGGGTCTCTCTCTGTAGTTCAGGCTGGCCTTGAACTCACTTCATAGCCTAGGCTGGTCTCGAACTCTCAATGATCGTCCTGCCTCAGCCTCCCAAGTGCTGGGATTACAGGCCTGGGTCAGCATGCCTAGCTATAGTTAGTATTATAACAAAGCTTCACAGTAGTACTTTGAGCTCTACAGTAATTTACAGTTAGCCATAGAAAAACATTTATGTGTCAACGCTCTACTACTTAAGATGTATTTGTAGCAAAAGAAATGGTAACTATTCAGTTCAGTGAAAAGAAAAGCAAAATACTGTTTTAAGCACTTGAGTTTATCATCTTCTTTGGCATGAAAAATAGTTATTTCATTTTATATTGAAAATGTCAGCTAAACTTGGGTTATAATATTTAAACATATTTGATGTTTTGACTTTATTTTAGTACAGTGAGTCAAAATTATATACTTACTGATCTTCAGAAGTGTAATATCAAATGGAAGTGTAGGGCAGAACCATCGTCATTAAAGTAGCAAGTATTTACTCTGTCTCCCTTTTCTTTTCAGCACTGTGCTAGGTACAGTGAGTGCCTAGGTGAGTGCTTCAGAAAAAAGTGTAAAATGTGAGCCTTTCCTCAAGTATAATCAGGTTTGGGAAGATAGTGACTAACACAGAAAATAATAATGAGCAATGTGTAGTAGCTACACATGGCACCCAAAGAGTGTGTTGTAGGAATGTAGAGACATAAAGCTAACGTACTGGGCTGGTGGTACAGCTCTGTGGCACAGTACCTGCCTGGCAAATGCAAGGTACTGAGTTCGATTCCTGGTACCAAAAAAAAAAAAAGTTGAAGCATTTCAAGAACAATAGAGCAAGAGCTTCATATTATACTTACTTTTTATACTTATTTTCAAAGCCACTTCCCATGAAATCACTTACATTCTTCTAAAGCTTGGGTCAAGGTTTATCTTTAATACAGCCCTTTTTAAAAGAACTGATTGAATTATGGACATACTGATAACAATGTCAGAATCCCCAACCTGGAATCTTAGGTATCTGATTCCTTCAAGCGCTTCACTTTAGGGTCATTGGTTCCCAATTTCTAATACTATCTGTAAGCATTAAAGAGTTCAAATCATATTTGTTCCTAAGGTATCACACTTAAGAATGGCACATATCTGTGGAACATTCTGGTACATAAGGTGTAAAAGACTTAGGTCTTTCATACTTTTAGTACTTGTCTTGCAGTTCCTTCACAAAGACCTAACCAGTAGTAGTAGTCTTGTGAGGAAAGCAAAACCACGTTACTCTGTGACGCGTTTCTGGGGATGGACTTCAACCTGAACTTTATTTTGAAAGCTTAGTAGAATTTGAAAAAGAGAGGGCCTCGTTGAAGATTATATTGTGAGGGGAAGGGAATTGGGATCGCAGTTAACTTAGTATTCATGGGGCTTTGAAGAAACTGATTATATTGAGTACAGAGAACATTTTGGATAATTTTGGAAAAACAAAGTTGAGTTAGTTAGGAAGAAACATTATAAAAAGAGAAAGAACCAAATTTATGTCAGGATTAATTTATATTTGGAATTGGTCAGATTTTTGGTAGAGCCCTAGCTTTGCTTTTTTATTTTATTTTGTTTATTTATTTGTTTTTTTAGCTTGATGACTTTGAGAAAGTTTTTTACTTTTTGGTTTTTGATTTTCTCATCTGTGAAATGGAAATGATAACTTTATCTCATTATTTTGAGAATTATATGAGATTAAAATACATATAAAGTGTTAGCATAGTGCTTAGTAAAATAAGTGCTTAAATTTCAAAAACATTTTAAAAGGCTCTGTAAACTAGGACATGCCTGGCATACAATGGATGCATAACATAGTAGGTTCTCTCTACCCTTCTAATTTCAGGTTAAGAAATAGAAAGGAAGAATACAAGCCTAATACAGTATGAACTGGCAAGCCCTATTAGGTTTTTGAGCAAAGGAACAACATGGTGAAAGTAGGACTTAGGAATGATTAACCTGAGAGCATGGCTTATAAAATGGGCTAAAAGTAATAGGGTCTGGAGTCAAGGAGGTAAGATAAAAGGGTATTCCATTTAAGCCACAAGGTCTTCAGTAAACTAAATTGGTAGCAGTATGCATCTGAGTAGAGGACCCATCTGTGGCTGTTTTGCAGAGGAAATCAGATAAGGATAGATAACAGAGTAGATATTGGGATAAAGTAAAAGGAAAATCCAAGAATGATCACAGAGATTGTTAGGAAGGATGTGGTGTCAGGAGTTTGGGTCAGGGAACCTGGGAGGAGGATATCTTTGAGGGAAAAAAGAGTTCCATTTTTAACGTGCATTGTATTTTTTGCAACAGTGCATCACCCAAAGTCTTTTTTGTACTTGAAAAGTAAGACAAACGTAAGAGTAAGTCTGAGAATGCATAATTTGAAATATGGGACAGAGGCAACAGTAAAGATGTGTATTAGGGAGGCATCTGTTGAGAGTGGTGATTTGTGTCAGTGAATATGAATTCTCTGCAGAGAAGGAAGGAGTTACTCAGTATTGTTAATGTAAATCACAAGGCATCAAATGTTTTACTCATTATGAAAAGATACAGAGGAGAGAATTTTATTACATATTCTACTTATATATGTTTAATTTGTAAGTCTGTCACAAATTAGACACGGTATGCTCCATTAGTTTCCTTAAGAATTAATAATAAGCTTTTACATGAAATTATGTCTTTCCTACAAGAACAAACCAAACTGGCAACATTGTTTTAGTTGGTCAGCTGTGATTTTTTAAAATAAAAGATAAACATGTTTTGAAATAGTATGCTAGTAGTCTTCTATGTATAAAACAAAAAACTTTAGCCTTTCTCTAGGTCTTGTTAGAAGTAGCAATTACTGTCCTAAGAAAGTAGTAGGTTTTGCTAATGCATTTCACTGTGTTCTGTGTACAGTTTCATGTTCAACTGCCTAGTAATAGCATTCTAGTTACGTGTTTTAGCCAGGATCCAATCCTTCCTGACCAATGGTGCTTGTTTTTTTTCAGGTGGTGTGACAAGGATGACGGTCTCTCTGGTGGTTATTGTTTTTGAGCTTACTGGAGGCTTGGAATATATTGTTCCTCTTATGGCGGCAGTAATGACCAGTAAATGGGTTGGAGATGCCTTTGGTAGAGAAGGCATCTATGAAGCACACATCCGTTTAAATGGATACCCTTTCTTGGATGCAAAAGAAGAGTTCACTCATACCACCCTGGCTGCTGATGTCATGAGACCTCGAAGGAATGATCCTCCTCTAGCTGTCTTGACTCAGGACAATATGACAGTGGATGACATAGAAAACATGATTAATGAAACCAGCTACAATGGCTTTCCTGTCATAATGTCAAAAGAATCTCAGAGATTAGTGGGATTTGCCCTCAGAAGAGACTTGACAATTGCAATAGGTATCCTTTCTAAAAAAAATACATACATACACATACACACATTTCTGGAAGAAAAGAAAGCACTGAAGTTTAATTGGTTAGGTTTTCAGGATCAAGGGGTGTTAAAGTCTTATATTCTCTGCAAAATTATGCCTCAATGTATTGTTTTTCCACTAAATGGAACTTTTCATTTTAATTTAAATAATAGTGATATAATCCTTTGATACTAAGGAGAAGGCCAGTAAGACTTAATCTTTTCTAATACAATCTGAATCTTCTCCCAATACCCAGAGGTGTTAGAGGTTAGATTCTTGAGGGCATGGCTTTATTACTCCCCAGTTTTTTGTATGGGACTCTGAGCTGGAAATACGAAATGTTTGGCTTTCTCCCCAAGGTCATTCGTGTGAGCTTGTCGTCTCCCTTCCAGCTTACTTCTGTGGCCATTGCCGGAGCATTGCAAAAATAATTCTTGTGCCACTTGTGGAGGGAAGAAGTGTAGGAGGTAGAAGTATTTCTCAAATCACACTGGAAGTTCAGTGTGTAGTAGAAGAAAACAGGATGAAAAAAGGTTCATGGAGAATGTCTTAATTAGTTCACAAAAGCCTGCAAAATAGAAAGAATTTTCAAAGATTAGCGAGCCCATCATTCTAAAAGTTTTGGTTGATCGAATAGTGCTTGCTAGAGATGGCAGTGTCTGTTGTCAGACTTGGATGGATTCTGCTGTGTTAGCTTCTGAGCCATTATTGTTGCCAACCTCATCAGGAAAGAGCATAAATCCCCATTCTTTAAGTTTTACTGGCAGCCAGCCAGAGAGAAAGGAAAGAAAGTCAGAACTTTGGAATTTATATAGAAATTTAAAAGATAATTTATATAGAAATTTTAAAGATGAGTTTTTAAAAGATAAAGAAGTGCAAAAATTAAGAATAATCCATATTCCCATTGACTGTATAGATACATTTTTTGAAGTTTTGACACTGTCTTGAGAGAGAATATTGGGATTGGAGAGGAGATAGCTGGTTAAAGAGAGTGAGGGGTATTTTATATGTGACACTAAGACATGCCATCAGAAGTGTTAGTCGTGTCATGACATGTTTGTGTTGTTTTGAGATAGGGTCTCACAGTATAGTCCAGGCTGACTTCAAATTCGTGATCCTCTTGTCTCAGCCTCTATTACAGGATGTGCTACAATACCTGGCTCATCATGACTTTGAACATAACCTCAAATATTTACCAACATACATTTTTGTAAAGTTTTAAATTTTTCACTAGAAAAACATCTGTACACTAGATTTGTGTATATGTATGTATATATATATATATACAAAATAAAATTGCATTCTTATGCGTATAACATATATATAATATATATATACATATAAAAGTATACCTTATTAAAGGGCAAAAAAAAATTCCCATGCTGTCTCATAAAGTAAAATCTTTGAAATGCCAAATTAGATTTGTTTTCTTTTTTGGAATAAAAGCAGAGTTTTGTAGAATACTAAATCCAAATTCAAATTATTTAGGGTCATAAAAATAGGTGTGCTGGGACTTTTTTTTAATGTCCGACCTATATCAGAAAATACAATCTATTTTCCCTGCCTCAAAAGGCTGTGAATGAATGGCATAAAAAATCTTAAGCCAAGTATAGGTGTGCATATCTATAATCCTGGCTACTTGGGAGGCCGGAGGATTACAAATTGGAGGCCAGTCTGAGCAGTATAGTAAGACCCTGTATCTTAAATAAAATTTTAAAAAGGGTTTGCGATGTAACTAAGTACTTCTTGGGTTCAGTCCTACTACTGTGTTCAATCAATCAGTAAATCAGTCTAGCACTTAGTAAATATTCAGTACATGATGTTTGTTCAAGTAATTTATAACGTATACTCTATAAAAAGTGATACTCATTTGAAAATATTTTATTTGACAAAAATCATATAAATATGTTTTTAGGTATGCACATGTTAAGTGTTTAAGTCAAGCTAATGTAACACCTCATATACTTACTTTGTGGTAAGAACACTAAATCTCAGGAATTTTCAAACAAAAGAATAAAAGTGAAATTCTTAAAATGACAAATCTAAGGCCTGATGTTCACCTCTGGCTTCCTGTCTATCAAGGGAATATTCCAGTATGTAGGCTAACAATTTTGTCTATTAAGTATTTGGGACTAGGGGTATATATACATCAGTAGCGTAATACATGTATCTAATGGGCACAAGACACCGAGTTCACTTCCCAGTACCACAACCAGTCCGTAAATACATAAATAAGGAAATGTTTTATTATTAAGTGTTTAAACAATCAGTATATTTTAATAACATAATGTTACTTCTCTTGTGTTAATGATTGATAGTTGAGGTTAATTTTAACTGCAAGTGTCATATGTGCTATTTGATATCACTATCTTTTTACTTTGTTTCTTTTGATGAGTAATTATAGCTACAGTTCTTTTTAATAGTTTTAACTTTCATACTGGGGTTAAAAGTTATTTATATATACCCCATTATAGTATTAGAGTATTCTAAGTTTGACTGCTGTATATTTCTGATAACAACGTGACTTGCATACAAAAATGGTACAGTTTTCTGCCTCCTACTCCACAGTTTATACTGTGACATCACACTTTTCGTCATTTTAGCTTTTGTATTAATAAACAGTGCTTGCGATTAGTATTTATACTCCGCTGTTCAGTACTCAAGTGCAGGTCATTGGCTAGATACTTCTTGTGGGCTAAAAACAGCTTAACACTTGATGGGCTTTCTTTTCTATACTATTTATGATCATGCTCTTAAGGTGGTCAATACTTAAGTATTTACGCGAAAGTACTGGTAAATTAGGACTTCACTTAGTGTCTGGCTACTTGGATATGTTACAGCACAGTTAAAACGTTCCAGTATTTGTTTAGGAATAGTAATATCTGCTTCTCAGTCTAGGACTGATGCCTACTATTTTGGTTTAAATATTTTTGTAGCAAAGTTTATGTTCAAATTGTTTTCACTATAACAGAATACCACATTTGCACGCATGTTTTGATTAATACTCAAAATAAAGACAAAATTGAAACTTTCGTTTGCACTCTCTGGCCCTGTTTGGGTTCCCTTCTCCTTCCCGTGTGTTCTGCACTTTCCTCCACTGTCTGTACTTCTTGGCTGGCACTTTCAAAGTGGGAATGGAAGCGGCAGCAGGACAAAAGCACTGAACAGAGTGCAGTGGAGAGGAGGAAAAGCGACAGAACCTTTGCCAATAAAACCCCCATGTCAGACTCCATTGTGAGCGTGGGTATAGTCACAGTTCAACCTATCTGTGATGCTCACGACTCATCTAGAGTTATGCAGTACTGCAGTATCAGAAAAGAGAAAGAGCCATCTCGTTCACAGGGGCAGTGTATACAACAGAGTCACATCAAGGATAGAACTCTAGTTTCCCCTCCAGTGTAGAATAAGTGACAGTTTCGGTAGCCTCCATTTGCTGATGGAGTCCTGTAATAAACCATTTTCATAAAATGTATATATTTTAAAATTACATATTCCAAATAATGCTTTTCTGTTTTCCAAAGTTAGAAAACACCTTCAGTTGCAGGGAAGAAAGTTGATATGCTAAAATATCTTACTTACATGGAGATAATTGATTATTGGTAGATTTTGACTCAGTTAAATGTAAGTAATTACCAGCTGGCTTTTCAGTTGATTCCTTTCTTGGTTAAGAAGACAGGAAAATGTGAACAGGCCAAAAGTCATAGAATACATTTATTGTTTTCTTTTCCAATAAACAAGTTGCCCTTAAAAACAAAAAGCCTATTGGTTTAACATTTTGGTCTTTTCTTTTTTTTCAGAAAGCGCCAGAAAAAAACAGGAAGGTATTGTTGGGAGTTCTCGGGTGTGTTTTGCACAGCACACCCCATCTCTTCCAGCAGAAAGTCCTCGGCCGCTGAAACTGCGGAGCATCCTTGACATGAGCCCTTTTACAGTGACAGACCACACCCCGATGGAGATCGTGGTGGACATCTTCCGAAAGCTGGGTCTCAGGCAGTGCCTTGTCACCCACAACGGGTGAGTTTGGCACCATAGACATCTGTTCACTGACCAGAATTCATGATCCTTTTTTAGCAGAGTCTTTTTAGGGGGAGATGTGAATCCGTTCCCAAATGGGAGATCTGTGACTTGTATGGCTATGAATATTTGATCAATCCATTAAGTTTCACACTTACCAAAGAGTGAGAAAGATGTCAAATTTGCACTGTCTGCCAAAACATAAAGTAGCATTTTTCAAGATTGCCGTATATCAGAGTTGTAGAAGAGGTGCTGAAAACATGAATAGCATGTTGAGCATAGAGTATTTTATTTCTTAAGAGGGCTAGTGGACCTGACCTGCAAAAACCTGTCTTCTCTTTGTAAGTATTTTCTTTGGTAAGTGTGTCATTTTAGCATATAGAATTATAGTACAACTATAACTTTCTAGATACTTTGCTACTTACTTTTCAACCAGTGTTTGATTTATCATGTAATGAGGGAAGAACAAATAAATGGAATTTATAAGTTAGCTAAAAATCTCCTTTAACAAAAACTGTTTCTTTTTGCCTACCTTTTCCATCCAGAAATCTTGTACATAAACACTGATGACAAACCCTCATGTATTAAAAATGTACCTGTTGATTGTTTTTCTGTCTTTCACACATAAACTACCAGTGACCCGCCCTGAGAGGAGCGTGGGCAGGGCTGTGAAGGTTCAGGGTGCAGGCTGCCTCAGCAAACACGCTCCTGCCTGGCTGCACTGCTGTCCTCATTTCCAGGACCTGAACTCTGTTTCCACACCCATTCTTTCCTTAGGCCCCTCTGTTTCTGTTAGAGGCTGCTCCCTGTTGGAATTCTAAAGAACCTGGTCATATGCAAGCAGGTAACAGAAAGGCTAGCAAAAGAAACAAAGAATATTGTAGGACTGTGTATAACTGGGTTGCTGGTAACCTGAGCAATGTAACCTTGGTTGAAATACTGTACTATAAACACTTTGAATATCAGAAAAGAATTTGGTTTTGTTTTGGTTTTTTTGATGTTATTTTATAACATTTTTTTCAAAAAGTGAAAGAGAACCCCTGACCCCTGTCTAGAAAAAGGAAGAAGAAAGAACAGAAAGAAAGGAAATCAGCTCATTGAACACTTTCATGTTTTCTCATTTAATTTTGCAGGGTCTCTTCAGAGTAGGCAGTGTGCTTTTACACATGTAGCGATTAAAGCTCAAAGAGGTTTAATAATTTGTTCAGTCAGCCTTCCAACTTTAAACTCCAGTCTCTTGCTGCTATTTTACACTGTAATTTACTGATAGACTATACCCCTTTTCTTTGTGGCTTCTTAAACTTCTAAAACATTTTCTTGGCCAGTATACTACATTTGATTAAGAATAGAAATATAGATATTATATTTAGGCAACAATACTCACATTTCTATAAGTAGAAAGCAATAGAACTCCATATTTAGTATTTTTCACTGTGCTAACTAAAAACTATTGAGAAATATGAAATCATTAAAGGGATAAAACTCAATTAAGGATAGGGAGTTTAGAATTATTAAGTATCAAAGATACTGATTGTAGAAGAGGTGTTTTGTGTTACTGCTACTGTTTTCTTTTGCTTACCTTTATTTTTTAAAATGACAGTACCATACATACTTATTTATTTAATCTTTTTGAGACAGAGTTTCATTATGCAATTCAGGCTGGCCTAGAACTGACTTTGTAGCCTAGGTTAGTCTCAAGATTACAGCAATCCTCCTACCTCAGCCTCTCAAGTGCTGGGGTTACAGGTGTGTGCCACCACACCCGGCCTCGTACTTCATTGTTTAAAAACTGAAAAATACTAGTTAAATAGTAGTTAAACTTTTCAGAAAGCTGTGCTGTTTTTTGACCCCTTTTAATAATTTATGTCTTAATTGGAACTTAAGCTGAGATATTATTGTAAGCTCCTGTTTTCTTCAAGTTGTTCTTTGAGCCTGGCATAGTTTGTCCCTTTGTGTACTAACAGATATAATTGTAATTCTAAGTATAAAATAATGAAGTGGCTAGTGGGAAGAGGTAGGTAGTTAAAATTTCACCCAGTCCTGCTTGTTTATATGAAAGAGTGTGTGTGGGTCTTTTTTCAAGGAAGTATATTTAATTGCTTTGATCATACTTTCCTTATTCTGTCTTTTCCAGAAAAAATGTATATATGGAAGCAAAGAGGTCATTCAAGGGAGTGACTCTCCGGACTTTATTTTCTTTGAACTGTGAAAGAAAGTAGGGGGTGTTTTATTCTTACGTAAAGTTTAGTGATTTAAACTCACAAAAGCAATCGTGTCTTCTGGAAGAGCCATGACAAATGTAGGACCTTCGATGCAAGGGAGGAAAAGAAGAGAGAGAGGAGGGGAAATGTGTCTGTAAATTGTAAAGATGTCCATTATTGATGTCTCACAGTTTATATTTTAAGGAGTTATTTAAAATAAGTTAGGTGACCATATAAGTTTAGAAACTATAGAATTAAATACAGTGGATGTTTCATTACTATGGACTTCTCAGAGCTTTCAAAATGTTGATACTCTTTGAATGCCAGACAGGGTTAATAGGAAGCAGTTTTCCAAACTTCCTTGAAAATGGATGAAGTGGATAGAACTAGTGTTGGTTGGAGCATCCTTTAGGGAGTTCTGGCTTTTGCCCCTTAGTGCAAAGAAGAAAAAGCAAATTATTCCTAAATGAGTCACATTTTGAATGGATTTTGTGTCTACTCCCGAAAATCAATAAAATAACACTGAGCCTGCTATTATTATTCTCAAATCACTTCTCTGTTAATTGAATTGGGTGGATTTTCTCCTTTTTTAGGGCTGCTATACTCCCCCCCCTCTCTTTAAAGATTAACTTGGAAGTCTACATATTTGCCACAGTCCTTATGAATTTGTAACTTTCATCATGTACCTTGTAATTTGACAGAGTTTACTAATACAGTATTAACTGAAATTAATCATTATACTTAATTGTACTTAAAAGCATGAGTAAGAGTTAAACTAGTGTTACTGTATTTAACTTATTACCAACCAAGATTTTCACATTTCCTGACTCCAACCATAAAACAGTTAATTATTTTATTTTATTTTTGTGTTTTTGAGACAGGGTCTTGCTATGCAGTTCAGGCTAGCCTTGAGCTCACTTTGTAGCCCAGGCTGGTCTCTTAATTTGCAACAATCTTCCTGCCTCAGCCTCCTGAGTGCTGGGATTATAGGTGTGTGCCACCACATCCAGCATAAAATAATTAACAGTTGTCTTTTTTTTAAAATCCTCATTCAGTCAAAGAACATCTGTTTAGTGGTTGAATGCTTATTTTATATAGTGCACATTCTGAGCTTTTTGAGGGGTAAGTTGTTCTCATGCTCTGAGAACTTTTCAGTTTTATTCTTAAGGATCAGTACATTATTTGTACAAAATAACAAGAAAACATGAGCAGAGAAATTATTCTGCCTTCCAAATTCCCTCCCCTCCGTACTTCCTTCTTCCCCATCATTTAAAATTTTTATATTATAAGGGACATGTCTATAGATTCAGACTGCTTTGAAGTCCCCTGGTGACATTCTTCAGGAAGGCAGAGTATTCAAAGGCAGTTTAATGGCAAAGGTGCCTTAACCAGATCACCAAAGAAATGCCTAATTACCCGGAAGACGCTTTGGGTAGCTTTCCACAATTGAAAGTACTCTACTCTGTACTCCACTCTATGTTAGAGACGGGGTCTCACTATGCAGCCCAGGCTGGCCTTGAACTCTCAGTGATCCTCCTGCCTCCCACGTGCTAGGATGTTTCTTTTAAAACAAAAGTAAAATATGTTTCTGTTTATATTGTCACTATTATAGCGGGTTTCTTTAATTTTCATTTTAAAACCAGTAAGCAGACTCTTGTTTTAGTAGTTAAAAGCAGTCGAAGTAGTTTCAGATATCTTCATTATATGAATTTATATCTATAACTTTGGTGTGATAATAATGATATGTCAACCGAGCAATAACTATTTAGGAAAATATGCTTAAGTAAAAATCATTTTGACCCATATTCATAAGTGTGTTGTATTAGCTTATTTTAAAAAGTGACATTCACTTCCCAAAAATTAGGAAGTATTTCTTGTTAGTTAGCATTATTTATTTCATGCACACTACCTTAATTTTAATTATAAACAGCAGTAAAATCTAAGGGATTTCTTAAGTCTTCTCCTAGGGGTTAAAGCCAAGCCTTCCTCTGTGTTTGAGGTTGATCCAAATGGTGCTGTGTTGAACATCGTAGAGACTGGGAAAACATTTCTTCAAGGACAGGACAGTGAGGATCGGTCTCTTACATTTAAGAGTTTATGACTGTGTCATTATTAAGTTTCTTTTGTTCTTTTCTTTGTAGTTATCTTCATTTTGAAATTTGAAAAGAAAAATAAACCACAATATTTAAAAATAGCATTGTGTCACCTTTGAAAGTCAGTAGAATTTATACAAAGGGAACCTGGAATTTTAAATCATTTTTTTTAAAATTTTTTAAAGTTCATGAGAAGCATTCTTTGTGTTTCATGTTTTTATTTTCTTCTGTCATTCTTTATCATTACTGTTAGCACCTCTTTCAATTTAATTTCTCACACAGTTATTAGCATAATAATCTGTTTCAGGATTGTCTTGGGAATCATCACAAAGAAGAACATTTTAGAGCATCTCGAGCAACTAAAGCAGCACGTGGACCCCTTGGTGATTAGTTGTATCAGATCTCCTCACTAGACACCTTAGAAGTCAGGAGGCATGAAACTTGTGAACTGTTCAGTTCTCTCTCCCAGACCTGCTGAACAAAAAATTCTACCATGCTACCAGTGACATTTGTATCTGATCAGATGTTTGTAAGATAAATTGAGATATGTATATAATTGCATTCATAGAAGGTAAACAAATTGCATTCATAGAACATAAACAAAAGTTAGTATCGCCTTTAAAGCAATAGTTACAATTTAAGAGCTTAAACACTTTGATACTTGAATAAGGGACTGTGATTGGACGTGCCTCAAGTAAATATGCAAACCTTGTCTGCCTTGGTAGAGTCACTGGTCACAGAAGACTCCTGACTGGTTAAAAATATCTGCCCATCACCCCAAACCCTTTTTCTTTTTTTGGTTCCTAATCTGCGTGGTAGTGATGGTAAATCTAAGCTCCTAAATGATTGTAAACAAGCTTAGAATTTGGAATAGGTGACAGTTAAATGGATTTTTTAATGGGCACACCGAGTAGACTGTAATGTGTGTACATTTGTGTTTGTAGTGTTAGTCTTTTTTCTGCTGTGCCCTGCATACCTTCAAAGTTAGAATGTGTGTCCTGCCATTTCATTAGTGTCTTGTATGTAGATCATGTATGCACCCCTTTTGTATGATGTTTCTAGAACGCTGTAAGCAGCTTTTGGGGTCAGATGCACTTGTTTTAACAAGCTTCATGTCCTAGTAGGTTCATGACAAACCTTGAATTATCTTACCATATAACAAAAACTGTCTGGCTTTAGCTATTAATGTCTGAAATTATTTTGCCCTGCAGTTGTCATACCTATAGGAAACCTGTCCCCATTTGCTTGAGTAGAAACTGATTATGTATTCCTGTTGTACGCTAATGTTTCACAAGTGTTTCATGCATCCTTTTTTTAAAAACTACTAACCAGAATAATATAGTAGCTACTCATTCATTCTGCTTTCTGCTTCACCTGTAATAATCTTTTAGGGCTGCTTCTTGGTTTCTCACCTTTTTTTTTTAATGTAAGCATTAACATGTAAGACTTTCATAAAAGCACTGTATCCTATTTTTGGGGACCAAAATCAGAAAAGGAAAACCTTAATAAGTACTAGAAACGTGGGTTGTGGAAGGTTTATTCGTGGGGTTCTGAAGTTTGGGAGTGAAGTTTTGTGTTTACCAATTTCTTATATATTTTATCTCAATTGTATGTGCTTTCATGAAGATTCTGCATATAACTGGGTAATCCTTAAACTATTTCTTAAAAATTGGTTGATACTGGTTAAGCCAAAGTGAAGTATGAGGGGATTTGGATTATTTTATTGCTTTCTTCCTGTGGTGCGAATGAATTTTCCTTCTGAATATGGAATCAGTATCATTTCCTGTTCGTGTATTCTCTCATTTTTGTTACTTTTTTGTTGGCATACATAAATTGAAATAGCTCTACTTCATTGAGGTATGCAGTCCTCAGAGGCTCAGTGGAAAGGACCTCATACTATGAGTGACCATAATACTTTTCATATCAAAGGATGGTTACTGGGAAAATACTTTCTGAAAGTACAATCACAAGCTGCTTGCTTTGCTCTGTTCCTGTCAGCAAAAAGGATTTAGCTATAGATTTAGCTTCTCGTTTTCTTTTCCCTTTCATTGTAATAGTATTCTTCTGTTTATCCCTTTCAGACGCCTCCTTGGCATTATCACAAAAAAAGATATCCTCCGTCATATGGCCCAGACGGCAAACCAAGACCCCGCTTCAATAATGTTCAACTGAATCCCATTGATGAGGAGAGAGAGGAAACAGAAGAGGAAGTTCATTTGTTGAATAGCACAACTCTTTAACCTGAGGGAGTCACCCACTTTTTTTTCCTCCTTTAAAAAAATAAAAAAGGAAATATAAAAGCCAGGCTTTTGCATCATGGTTTGCAGCTAATGCTGGTGGACTGGAGGAATTGTTCGGGAAGGAAAGGAGAGACGTGTGTCCCTGGCTGTGAGCAGCAAGTCAGCTCCTGTTGTTCTGCACTGGATGCATTCAGCGGAGGATGTGCTGTGATAGCCAGGCTCGAGTCGCAACAGAGAAAACACTGTAGTCCTCGAGCACTTGGCCTGTTTCCGATACTGCACAGACGCGTTAATCAGTCCCTATTTCTGGAGGGATTACTTTGAATTGAGCCATCTATAAGACTGCAAGGTCTTACCCTGTTTTTATCAGAACCATTCTGTTTAATTCATGAATTGTGTAATTAAGCATTATGTTTCGACATTCCAGAAGAGCTTTTATTTCTCTCTCTCTCTCTCCTGAGCTGTAACAAAGCCTCTTAAATTGGTGTACCCTTTTGAAGCAGTCCTTTCTCATATTGAGATGTACTGTGATTTTACTGAGGTTTCATCACAAGAAGGGAGTGTTTCTTTGCCATTAACCACGTAGTTTGTACTATCGCTGAAGACTTGGAACAGTGCATACACACCATATCAAAGGTTTGCTCAACAGGTAAAATCTTGGGTGAAGTGTGAACAGAATCTCCCAGCTTGTGTGGTGTGTGGTTCAGAATGAGAAACAGTGAAAACTTTAAAGGATAAATAATTTTTTCCCTCTCAGACTTTACGAATAATGTGACCTGGTCTTATGCAAATTTTCTATTTCTAATACTACTATGATATACAAGTGCTGTTAAGCATAATTAAACAAAAAGCTGCTGCTCTGACAGTAAAGAGAAGGAAGTATTCTGTTTAGCTGTGTCTGGTATTAATTGCATGTTAAAACACTGGAATTTTTTTTTTTCTTGAAATTAGATCATTCTTTTGTTTCCTCAAGATATTTTATTGCTGACACTGGAGATAAAATGTAATTCATAACTTGCACTAACTGTATAATTCTTTTCTTAAAAAATTTACCATTCTTATTTATATTTTTATGGATTAAAATTTATAAAATACAGATCAGTTAATATCGCACTTAAATAATTTTACCTTTTTAATGTGATTTTTATAAACTAATTCTGACTTACAAATATGGAGATGTGAACAACGTTTACAATGGGAGCAAGTGTTTAAAAAGTTTGTGCTGACTTCTCCATGATCCAATGTGTACATAACCTTTTCCTGATCTTTCACTGCCATCCTCTGGATTTTTGACCCACAAACTAGAAACTTCAGAACATTACAAATTACTTAGTAGATTAAAACCAAAAATTAGGATTAACCTTTTTTTAGAAAATAAAAAAATAAAATAAAAACAATAAAATTGTAAGAGTAGTAAAAATTCCAATCTAAATACAACCTTTGAATCTCTGGGTAGGTCCCCTTCATAATTGAAGTGTTTGATGATAGTTTGAGTAGCCACAGTGCTTATTTTTACAGGATGAATTAAAACAATACTGGAGTGTTTGGAATTTTCATTTTTGGAAATGTCTGTTTTAATCATGGTCTTAGGTCACCCTTAATATAGGCACTTTGCTTAAAGGACTAGCCCTAAATGTCCTGTGATTGTGCATTTCTAATAAGCAAATGACTTTGCTAGCAGACATTTTCTGAAACATAACTGGCAATGAACCATTTTTACATTTTGAAAGTGATTCGTCACTTCCTACTCCTTAATAATATACCTGTTAAGATCTGTAAGGTCACCTAAGACCTGTGTGGTCTTGAAGACTTAGGAGATCATGAAGCCATATTAGAATGATAATTGAAAGTTGAGCAAAATATTAGGAATTTTATGAACCTTTCTTAAGCTGTGCTATCTGCCAAAAACTATTTTGTCCTCATTACTTCCTCCGTATGGCAGACAAGTTGTTTTCATACCCTTGTCACTGATTTTTGACTATCCAGAGTAATTCTAACTAATAGTTGTGTATATCTTCATCTGTCTTAAGGATCTCTGCAGTATGCCATTCACTGCTAGAGTTTGAACTCCTCAGCATGGCTAATGGATGACTAATTGTCCCGAATTACGAGCCTTCAAAGGAGAAACCAGTTTCTTTGCAGGTAGTGTCATACATTAAGCTGCACTTGGATTTTGTTTTGCACATTTCCCTTTTTGATTTGAAGTCCTGTTTCATTGCCCATCTTGCTTCAGAGACTGACATTTCAGGGTGATTATTAAAGCATACATTTTCTTCAGTATGTACCTATCTCAGTGTGTCTTACTGCTGAAATACAGGAAAAGTGCCGTATTTTTAGTGCATTTAGTAGTTTTCTTTGGTATTACTATCCCATTTCTCTTTTTGATACATTGAGGTTTGTCTGCTTTTCAACCAAATGATGAAGTGGTGGAGAACATGAAATACATGTGCCTAGCTAATTGGCAAATGAACTGACCAATATAATAAATGTAGCGCCTTATTTGAGTACCCTTTTTGAGAAGGTATGATGAGAATGGGCAAGAGTGTCAGCATCTCTTATTAATAATTGCTTTCAGTTTTGGTTCACAAAGAATGCTTAGTTTGTTAATCTGTGATGTTGCCTAGAGCTGTATTTATGTTTTTATTTATACTAGTGTAGTAAAGCTGCATATCATTACAGTAAAAATACTGTGATGAGTTAATCAGAAAATCTATTAAAATCTATATGACAATGTGTGGTTTGGCCTTTAATTACACCTTTACCAGTCTTTCCTCTCTACTGCTGCACTGTGCAGTGTAGGCCAATATGCCTGACACACACAGCCTCAAAAGGTGATAGTTACACTGCTTCTCTCAGGTTTCAAAATGCCATTTCTGTGCTTTTTAAGCAAGAGCCAGAGAGGAGAAGATGCTAGATTGAACAGCAAGACGTTCCCGCTCTTAGCAGTGGGTTAACACCCCCTGCTGTCAGTAGCTGCATGTCTGCAGCAGGCTTTCATTTCAGTTCCCATTTTAAAATGTGGTTTTAAAAAAAGACATTATGTTGTCTGCATGAGAACAGGTGAAACAATTTCTATACTTTCATAACTTCTCTTGGATATTTGCTGAGAGAACTGCCTTAGAACTGCCTTAACTGCCTTCCAGTGCTGACAAACATTGGAATGAAATTTCAGTTGTCTTATAATATTGAACTTCTAGTAAGAAGGAAAACATTGGAAGTCGAGGGTAGATCTTTTATCACTCACGTGTTTGTTCACTTACTGAGTATGTATTGAACTGACTGTGTCAGGAGCTGTTCTTTGTTCTTTAAGTTTATCCCAGCACAAATCTAAAGTATGTCAGATGGTAATGAATGCTAGAAGTTCAGCAATTTTTTTAAATGATTGAGCCGTTTGCTATTATAAGCATAAAAATCCAGGCAAAAATCCCCATCCTAATGGTTTTTCTAGGAGAAAAAGTGAAGGTCCATACATATTTGCATGTGTGCAGCCCACTTTTATAGAGCAGGATCAGTTAAAGCCTCTGAGACAAGGTAACATTTGAGCAAAAACCTAAACAAAGCAAGGGAATGACATTTATCTGTGAGAAAAATCTCCCACAAAGAGAAAATGCTGTATGCCAACACCCTGAGGTATCTGCCAGGTAAGGAATACCAAGCTGGTCATGGTGTGTAGAGCAAGGTAAGAGGGAAAGGGGGTAAAAAGGAAAGAGGTTGGGATACAGGGGTTTGAATTTTACTTTATATAAAGTGAGAAGCCAAAGAGGCAGGCAAGTGATACAATCTAATTTAAAATGACCTCTCTGAGTCCGGTTCCTGGGAATAGACAATAAGGAACCCTGCACTTGGAGTAATCCAAGTGAAACATGGCAGAGGGTTGAATCCAGCTGAAGCTGGCAAAAGTGGTGAAAGCGTTTGGATTGTGGCCGTGTTGAACATAGAGTGGATAGGATTTGCCAGGTGATAAATGTGGAGGCTGGTGAGTCAAGGATGTCTGAGTGTTGTAGATTGAGAAAGGACGCAACTGGAATGGCCACTGAGTTGGGAAAGATCTCATGAGTGTCTTCTGGATTACTAGTCGGGGTGTCAAGTAAGCCCTAGCCTATAGAAACTCGAGTTCAGGAGGAAGGTCTGGCCTGAAAGCTCAATGGGGAGGCTGCTGAGACTGGGAAGACTGCGTGAATTGTGGACAGAGGAGAGGTATAAAGGAAGGGTGGTCTCCTAAACTAAGTGAGTAGCAGCTCAAGGCAGAGCAGCTGTCAGGTGTTGCTGATAGATGAAGCAGGTGAGCACTGGAGGCTGACCGCGTGAACACAGCCAGAGCCTGTTCGCTGGGGTAGTGGCAAGCAACAGCCTGACAGCACGTTTTTAACACATTGGAAGCAGAACTGGAGACAGCTGTCACAGTTCTTCCTGTAAAACAGGAGTAAGTTAGCAAAGGGTTTTGTTGAAAAGGAGAGATTAATGATCTGAGAGACTTTCAGATACAAGATAATATAACTTCTTTTTGTTAATTATAGGAATGTTTGAGAGGGAAAATTAATGGTCTGAGAGAAAGAGAAGAGATCCTGAGTAGGCAAATGAAACAAAAGTCAGAAAAATAGTATGATAGGTGGCTGATAAAGCCATGAGTTTTTTTTTTTTTTAAGTATTTGTTTTTTCAGTGAAATTGACAGGATGGGGGAGATGTTGAAAGTTTGAGCAAAGATGAAGTAGGATCAATGGGCGTTGCACCTGGCCAATTTAAGGTTCAAGTAAAAACATCTAGCATGATTACAGTTTTTCTACTTGATATTAACAGATTCAGATGAGTGGCCAGTTTATTTGGCTTACACTTCTAACGTAGAACAAAGGGTGAGTGTACAGGAATGCTGAGAATGATGGGAAATTGAACTAAAAGCCTGGATGAAGAAGGAAGCCGAGAAAGGAGTCTTAGAATGAGGTGGTTAGTGAATTGGAGGGTATGGTCAAGTTGTAAAATAGTTCGGGTGCTTTAGGAACGGACAGAAAGATGGTGACGATGTTTGTATAATTGGATGCTATTAGGGCAATGTTCATTATTGGTACTGACAACATATTACTGTAGATTGTCAAAACCTATAGATCACTTCAGGAGAGTAAGTCAAGGATATTGGAGGAACATCAATTATGATCACAGTAGTTTGGGCTGAAATACATTAAGCCAGGTAAGGTTAATGTTTGAGCAAGTACCAGGGTCTTATGTCATTGCCAAGTTGTTTATATAGTGTTACCTCCCAGATCATGTAGTAGCTTTTGTTTTCCTTTGGGTATTCATTCTACGTGCAAGTTTGAGAAGTTATATATAAGAAACTTCATTACTGAACTCCAAGAAATTAAATTTGAGTGGGGTGATGATTTTGTGTTAAATCCTGACTGAATCAAGATGCTTCATTAATAAAGAATTTAGGCACTTATATTTGTTCTCAGAGAAGAGGCAGGTTAAGTGCCCTTTGGATGCTGAGTGGCCGGATCACCACTGAGTGGCCAGATCCTAGGTAGGTGAAAAGAGGATTATGCCTTTAGTGAAGGGCTTCACAGTAGGGAAGCTTTTCAATGAAAGATCTGTAGTAGCTGGAAGATCAGTACCTCCTAGTTGGAGTTCGACTGTATGCCCATATTTCTTGTTAGCTTATTGCCTTCTAAAATCTACTCACAACTGTACTATTCCGATTATAGCTGCCATGTTCTTGGCAATAGTGTCCAGTATCTCGGCTCACATACCTAGCTGTCCAGACGTGTTTGTATAAGACATGGATGAAAAGCTAATCTTTCTGTTCTTTGATAAGTCCTTTTTGAATTCATATAATTGATCATGAGGGATATAAAAATCTTAGAAACTGTATACTTCAGCCTGGTGGATTACAGAATGGCAAGAAATAAGTATTATTTCTAATCTTGTATTTCTAGCGTAATGGAAGACACCTGAATTTGGATGTTTTATAGATGTGTTACTAGAGGGCAGTATTTAGAATTGTTAAGCACCTTAGAAACTAGGAAAGTCGGAGGGAAAAAGCTCACAAGCTTCTGAAGTGTTAGTCTAAAAAAACCAGCTGATCTGGTCACCTTTTCTGGTCATGTGTACTGTTAGTGTGATGCTCTAGAGTTCACATGGTCCTGGGACTGGGCACTACTTACATAACTGAAGTTGGGACTGTAGGGAAGGTAAGGGGCAGGCTCATTAAGAAATGCCTCACCTTCTGGCCCCGGCAGTACAGCCCAGAAAGAAAAGGAGCAGATCCAGGTGGCGACAAGGGGGAGTGGACTCCAGCAGACACTTGTCTGAGAAGTCCAGAATCCTTAGTTCCCAGGCATGTTTCCCAACCCTTGGGAGAGCGTTTCATTTTATCTCCCATTTAGTGAGGGCCATGTGATAGGGCTGTTTTATTACATATATATTCAAAGGTCTGTTACCAAAGGAAATATGTATGTAATTCTAAAACTCCTGTCCTTAAAAAGTTTACAGTCTAATTGTGGAGATGAGACCTGTTACTCATTATCTGAACCATGCTAACTGTACTTACACCTTCTATAAAAATGAGTAAGTACTTACATGTTTGGTAACAGCTGATGTAAGAACTTTGGAGAACTACTGTTTAGCAGAAACTGGGTAAGTCATTGGGGTTAAATTAGATGAACTGAGTGCTTTTCTATCTTGAAATTTACATAAAGGTGAAAAAGCTTGTAGGCTTTTTTAGCCTGATCTGCAAAATATGCATTTTATATTTCATAGTTTGCTGTTTGCTCTTAAGATGAAGCACATCTTGTCAGGTTTTAGGAGGATCTAAATTGGGTAGAAAACAGCTATCTACAGATTTAAGCTAGAAAGTCAATGGATGATTTGTAGTGGGAAACTTTAATGGCATATGATTAATAGAATACTGTTTACTCTATCAAAATACTATGCTATATTGACTGGTAAATCACAGTCGAAAGAATGGGTTTTAAGACTTTACCAAATGGGATATTTGCGTACTTAGAGGACACACACAAGTCACCCGGGACGTTATCAAAGCACAGTTTTGGTGGGCCTGGGGTCAGGCACTCTGTAATACAGTGCTGTTACAGTGTACTGATTTTCCTTGTTCCGTGCCTCTCCTTGTCCCCATAAACTCAATCAGTAAAGCTAGAGCTATTCTAACTCAAGACAAGAAACAAGACTCTTGTCCACACAAGAAGTGCAGGCCTAGTGTCCTTTGTGTGAAATTCTTGGGACAAGAAGTGTTTCAGAGTTTAGTTTTTCAGGTATTGGAATATTTGCAATGTCTATCAGGTCAACATGCCTAATCCAAAAACAAACATGTTCTAAAATCCAAAACTTTTCAGTCATGCTGGCATGAAAAAGTTGCAGATTTCAGAGTTTTGTATTAGGGGTGCTCGCTCTATACTGAAAGGGAGGGCTCCTGGAAGAGAGGAAAATCTAGCTATCCAAAGGCATTTGCCAGTTAACATGCAGAGGGCGACCCTAGTTGTCTTCCAAAATGTGATTAAGGTATCACCAATTACGAGATTTGACTGTCATTTATTTACACATAAAAGAAACAAAATCAGACCACAAGAGCCTTATAAAAGTTTTTAGGAAATGTTTCCCTCGGTTTATTTTCTGTATTCCTTAAAAACAAACAAACAAAAAAACTCAAGTTTAATACTAAAGGTTTAACACACTGTACACCAAAGCAAACTCTCACTCATCCTGCAAGTTGGTCTATGTTCTCTTTACTTCTGTTGGCCAGATGTTCCTCAATAATCTCTGCAAACAGACTCCTCTTCAACAGGTTATATGCAAGAGGTAAAAGCTGCCCAGCCACTTTGTGAAAATACTAAAAAACAAAAGAATATTAGATTGATCAGAATAATACACCCTAATAGAAAACAGTACCTGTTTAATGAAGCCTACTTCCAAAAATAATGTTAGCTACTTGCTCTGTTACTGAACAGTGAATTTTGGGACAGGAACCTGGTGTCAGCTGTAATTGTGTCTAAGATTAATGGTGTATCTTGAAGAGAAATGAGTTTAAAAAAAATGAAGCCTCTCTAGTCCCTTAGGTTTTATCAACTTTTTTTTTGTCCCAAGCTATGCCCTCAAGTAGTTTTTCCTTTTAGTATATTCCCACCAGTAAAATAATTAGCTTTATTTATTTATTTTTTTTTGCACTATCCTGCAAGAATATGTTTCAAATCACTGTCAAATTCCTTTTCCTACTGCCACCATGTAGCCACTTCGTCCCTATTAAGAGTTACAGGTTTAGATTTATTGGATGATTTTTACAGCATTGCTATTACTATGCATCGGCAGAAAAATACCGATGCTACATTCTTTTGTTGATAAATAGTAAACAACTGTTTAGCACTTAACACAAGGTAAATGCTATCCTACACCTTTTTACTCATGTTATTCTCACCACAATCAAGTTTGTTATTTAGCTGATTCACATCTCATGGATCTACTTTTTTAGTGGTTGACCCTTTCTGATAGATTAAACACGTTGACCAAACACTTCATTGGTCAATGACTATCATTTTGGTTGTTAAACATTTTCATTACTTTTACTAATAACCATATATAAGGTAGGCAAAGAAAGGCAGTGTAATATGGTTTATAGGCAGGGTTCTTGCAATGACCTCTTTTAGCCAGTGGCATCAACTTCCCTGCAAGCTTGTAAGAAATGGAATCTCTCCATATCCACCCAAGAACTGAATCTAATTTGGAGGAACGTGTATGGAGCACCAGTCTGTGTTTCAACAAACTTGCCAGATGATACTGATGGAGCTAATGTCAAGCCTAGTAGTTCAGTCTTGCTCCTTAGTGTGTCTGTAAAATAGCAACATTCCTACCCCCAGGAGCAGGTCAGAAATGTGTAGTCTCAGTCACATCTCGGAACTACTGAAGTAGAGTTTGAATTTTCACAATATCCCCCGGTGATTCATAAGCACTTTACAGTTTGGGAATTATTTAGACAATGACTTAGACATTAACTTGGAAAACACATGGCTTGTGCAATCCTGGGTAAGAGTCTCTGCTTTCCTGTAACTTGGTGACAAAGGAGATTAAATGAGTATTAAATGGCCTGGTGCAGGACAGGGGAGATGCACACACATGCGCACGTAGACAGACGTTTTATAGGCAAGGACAAAGATACAAAGATGCTGGAGAGAGGGCCTAATACTACACATATGAGGGAAATGTGACTTAAAATTGAAGAACGTTACATCCACTATACCTGATTGCCTTAAATTCTTCTAATTTGATAAGCAAATAATTCACAAGAACTACCATCTCCTATACTTTAATTTAAAGCATATTTTAAAATAGTATTTATCCGCTGGGTGCAGTGACACACGCCTGTAGTCCCAGCACTTGGGAGGCTGAGGCAGTGAGTTTAAGACCTTTCTCAACTATACAGTGAGAACCTGCCTCAAAAAAAAAAAAAAAAAAAGAAATGGACCCAAAGGTGTACATACATGCCATATTTACAAGCACAACTATATACACATATCAAACTAAATGGCATACCTCTATTACATGCCTAATAGATAAATTCACTTTAAATTTGAAGGAAATAATATTGGTTATTAACCTTTGCCTGAATACAAGATGGATTTCAAGTATTTTTGGCCATCTGATTAAAAATCACTTTGAAAAGTTCATTTTGAGACAGGAGCTGAATCTGTAGCTTATCTCCGCCAGAATTTGGGGACTGTGAATGTGCATGCATCAGTGTGTGTCTGTGGAAGCAGTCTTTTTTTTTTACTCACATGTGAACCGTAGCAAAAGAGGTCCATTCCCAACTCAAGCCCCATGCCATAATCACATTCATCATTGGCAAACTGCACAAAAGTCATCATTTCCTGAATGGGAGCAAAGGCTTTTAGTCTCTCTTCATCACTTGGAGCCTCGACAATTGTTTTGCAAATTTTCTTGAGGTCAGCTGAAATAAGCATAAGGAGACATTCTATTCAATTAGAAAGAATACACTCTTAGAGGTAAGAAAGACCATAGAGTTTTTCCTCGTATGACTGTACTAACCAATTGATGCCACCTTAGTAAACTGCTGAATTATGATTCTGAATGGTAATTGCATAATTTTTCTAAAGATTCAAGCATAAAAATGGCTTAACAGAAAACATTTCACAATGGAGTCAGTTACAGTCATGATTTTATATAAACAAAAAATTTCAGCAGGCTAGTCCAGGAGTTGGCAAACTTTGGCCACGCCTGGTTCAGCTCATTTCTAACTGCCCTCAAACTAGCAATGTCTTTTTAAGTAGTTAGAAAACAAAAAACCCAAACAAGAATATGCAACACAGAGAGTATGTAACCCACGAAGGGCCAGCCAGTGCCAGCCTCTAGACTAGTCCATGCATTGCATGCGGAGTGGAGTGAGAGAAAGAGAAACCCACGGAAGAGTATAATCTGCAGTAAGAACACAGAGAAAAATTACCAGTGGCCTAATATTTCTAGTTTAGCTTTCAACATTTTCTTCATTACTCTCTGAATGCCAGTGTACATCAGATGTCAGGATGCAAATGAGACCAGATACTAAATATCTACAATAGATTTTATGTTGACAAATCATAACCTGTTTTTGACAAATTGTACTTCCTTGAAGATAATTCAATAATGGAAAAAATGTATTACTCAAGCCGAAACACATTTCTAAACAGGGTGGCTACTATGCTGGGGTAGAGGAGGACTGGTTAAAACAATAATCAGACTTAAGAATAATGCACTACTAGTAAACTGTAATATACATAACTATCAAAGGTGGTAAAGATACACTCAGAATTTTAACCTCAGTGTATGATATCATTTGATTCATTCAGTCATGATGCAAATGGGGAATACACGCTATTATCTGAGGTCACAAAATGTGTTTTGTTCCTTTTGCTGCCCTTGATGGACAATATCACACTGGACAAATGACACCATTTATCCCTTATGTTTCTGACTATAAATGGCCATAACTTTATAGTCTTTACTGGTTTGCAGCCTATCAAATGTTAAATAATTTAAAGTAAGTTTCATGGCCTTTCTTTTGCAGAAAAAGCAAAGCCAATCATTTCATGCAACAAATGAAGCTTCCTACAAAATCCTCCTTTACTAAAGGCTGGAAAATTAAGTGGTTCTTTTGTGTATCCAGATTTAATTAACTGACTGGCACCCTTTAAATTTCTCTCACCACAATGCTCCAGGCAACCACTACAAATCAATTAGAGTTGGCATGGAAGTAAAGACCTATTTGTTTTCCCGTAGCAAATAATTTAAAGTTTATCACTTTCTGGTATTATATTTTCAGTTTATGTCCTTGGAAAATCACACAGACTAGAAAAGAGCAGGCAAATTACAAGAATGACCAAGCTCGACAAACACCGAACAGAGACAAAAACACTTGGCTCAGCAACATGAGGAAAGACATGTTCTTCTACCAAGAAAACACTCTACGGAAATTCACCTAACAGAAGCCCAAACTTAAAACGTACCTCGGTGAAGACTTAACTACTCAAAATGAAGCCTTAAATGTTACTACTCAAAGCATTCGATTTAATGATTTGGGAATTCTCATACTTAATTCTCATCATGGCCCGTTACCACCACCAAATGGAATGCTTAAGCCATGCCACAGCGATTTTGTCAAAACGAAAAGGCAGGCGACTAAGTTAAGCAATTCTTCTCACTCTGGGCAATGGTGTGCACGCTACTGTTAGAAAGGCAAGTGCGAGAGCCAGTGCCCTCATCTTTTCACGCCAACACTGGTTCTGTTTTCCTTCTGAAAATGAGAGTGAGACCTAAAGAGCTGGACGAGGATCTTTTACTATTACTGGTACCTACACAGCACATGGCATAATGAGTCATGACATTTAAGAACTGGTCCATAAATGGTATTTTATTTATTTATTTTTTGTTTTGTTTTGTTTTCCAGTACTGGGAATTGAACTCACGACCTCGTGCTTTCCAGGCAGGTGCTGTGCCCCTGAGCTAAATCCCCAGCCCCAGTAAATGGTATTTTAATTGCAAGGTTAAAAATTATCTTAGGAAGCTTCAAAGAGGAATACTGATTAGGAACAAACTGAATTGTTTTCTGTTTATCACTGTCACACCACGTTAATAAGCCTCAGCCCATTACACCTCCTGGTAAGCAATACTTGGCAAGAGCAAGGAGATAGTAAGTCTTTATGTCTACTTCTTATGCAGAAATAAACCACAGAAGGACCTAATAGCTTGCATATAAAACTCCAAAACCCCACACAACTAGCGTAAAATAATGCTTGACTCCAGGAACTACAGTTTAACATTTATCACCCTTAAAGTTTTAGGCTGCTGCTGTGTAGCAGATGTTCTCAACCTTTCCCAAATGAGATGCCAGTGATGCTTTGGGGCGGGGGTTGGGCAACCAGGAATCAAACTCAGGACCTTGTGCTTGTCAGGCAGGCACTGCACCCCTGGCTATATCCCCGGCCCCCAATGATGGTCCTTAAAGCTACAAGTGGACTAGTGAGCGAAGAAGGGAAAGAGAAAGTCATTTAAGGTACCAACAGAAGATTGCATGACAGGAGTTAGGAAGGTCTCTGGATGTAGAGAGGAGATATGGAACGGATAATGTCTAAGCAAACCATAAAATGGAGTATATATACAATTAACATTCTTCCAGTATTCACATGAAAAAAAAAAAAAAAACAGGCTAATTTAAAAACCCAGTATTTCTAAAACAGTATTATTTCAACATATAATCAATATAGAAATTTAATGCTGGCTCAACTTGTACATTTATTTAAATTAAAATTTCATACTCTGTTCCTCAGTCACTTCAACCCACATTTAAAGTGCTCAGCAGCCACATGTGGCTAGTGGCCACTGTACGGACAGCTTGGCCATGTTCATACCCCCTGAGGCATTCCTCTAAAGTGGTAGTGATACAGCAAAAACTGTTACATGTAAGTAATTATCATATGAAGCATCTCAATCTCGAAGTTTGAGAACAGCGCGTTTAGAGAAATGGTTAAAAATACACATTTTTTAGTTCTTAACACTAAAGACTGGTAATTACAAAGGCTAACTGCTTTCATTCTGAGAAAGAATGGCCAGATATGAGTGCTGGGCAGGAATACTTGGCTCTCCCTCGAGGAGTTGCTAATTTGATTTCCTTTTAAATTTATTACTCCTTGGAATAGGATGCTAAAGAATGCCAAGGATGCCTACAATAAGAAGGGAATGGAGAGAAGAAAAGTTTTAATTCTTTTTTTAATATAGCAATAATGAGATTATATGTATAGTGCATTTTCAAAGTGTTCTTATGTATGAAGTAGATCAGGAACTTGGGTTTATGAAAGCTAAACAGTTTTACGTGCAGATAAAAAATGTTCATAAGGAACTATACAAGTAAAAACCTATTTCAATAATTACTATTTTGTAAGTTCACTATAATAGCAAAGGTTATGAAACACCTCAGAAACTTTAAGTACTTTACATACTCTTGCATCCTAAGTATGTCTATGAAATAGTATCATTCATTTTACAAATGAAAGAGATAAGGTTTAGTGAGGTTAAACAATTTACTAAAAGTCATACTGGTATAAACCCAGTTGTAATGAGCTTGTTCTTTACGATTACCTATTTCCCAATAGAAGGAAAACCTTCTCCCACATATACATATTTATACAGATACTAACATACACGGACATGTTTACGTATGAAATATATTACCATCTGTTTCAGGGAGTTCTCTGTACCCAACATCATTTTTATCTACTGGAACAACCAAGCCCGCACCATGAAAGGTCTTCGTCACAACCTAAGTTATGGAAAAAATAAACAAAAAATTAAGTCAGGGCAAATGGACCATATCAAACCAAACAGAAAACAAAAGAAAAAAACCATACAAACCCTGAACAATTCTGCTAAAACAATATTCAAAGACATTTTATTGCACTAAATTTGGACTCTGGAATAAAAATTTGATACTATTTGCTTTTTAAATTAGCTAACAGGCACCCTCAGACAATAATGTTAAGTGAAATAAAAAAGACACACAAGCTTAAATATCACATGGTTTCTCTTATATGAGAAACCCAAAATATAAATAAATAGGAAATACAGAGATGCATCTTTTTCAAATGAGAAGGGGCCCAAAAGATGGAGGGAGTGGGAGGAGAGAGGGAGGGGAAATGAAAAGAATTAAAGACATGTTAAGTATAGTACCACCTCTCCACGAGGAATGTAACCATGTGCAACAAACATATACTAATAAAAACTGAAAAGAATTAGTTAAAAAGCGTCTGACATAATTATAAAATCTAAACTCATTTTTATTAATTGTACTAGTAATTTAGAAGTCTCCCACAACATCAGTTTCCTCTAAAGCCAAGGGTCTTCTAGGTAGAAAGCATAAGAACTTGGTCTGAAAAGAAGACAGAGGAATAGGTTTCTTACTTAGCAGGAAGAAGACGACAAAATTCCTCTTGTCCATCCTGCCAAATTCAGACCCTACTTATTTTCACCTGGAAAATTTATGCTTTACCAACTCACTTTAACAACTCCCCCAAATAGGGCAGTTTCTACTTATTTAGTACCCTTTGTAGGCAAATCATATAATCAGTTTGCTTTTAACAAGTGCTAATCTTCAAAGACAAAAACCCAGCCAGACCACCACCAAAATCCTTTCAGTCAACATTCTTCCATTTAGTCACACTAGCGGCCTTTGTAAAGGTCTTTCCTTAATAAAATATTTGCTGCAATATTCCACCTCTGTACAGTCAATGAAACCACAGTCCAAAAATACTCTCTCATTTTAAACTTCTCTCACCTAAGTTTCTGCATCTTAAAATTTCACTCTCACTCTTTCATTATTTTTTATTAGGCCTCCAGAAAGGTCAGATTATTCAAAAGAAGTTTTAGGCAACTGCTCACTCTTCAGGAAAAAAAAACAAACTTATAGCCCTATATTTTAATCTTCACACCAAAATAATTTGCAGTTGGATTTCAAGAGTAAATATAAAAATGAAACTGTAAATAAACTAGGAGAAGAAAGGAAAATACAGTACTATTTAAAAATAATTTTATGTTGGAAAAAGAAAACTCTGATAGAGTTGAATATATTAAAAAAATCTATCAAGTAAGAGTAACAACAAAATTATGACATTAACTGCTGAAAAATGCTTGCAAAGTACGTAACAGTAAAATTAATAAAGATGAATCTATTTAAACTATAAGCAAGCTTTACAAACTAAAGACAGACACTCAAAGCAATGGCATATAGCTAATTGGTAAGACAGTAGAGAGGAAAGAATACTAAATACGAAAGTCATGAATACAGACCTCAGCTCTGTCACTAATGACTTTCAATAGAGCACAAAGTTTCAATTTAGTTTTCTGTAAAATAGGATAATTCCTACACCGAGATTTGCTGTAGGGGTAAAATGAGTTAACTTACATAAAGACTTCGCACTTTTGTACCAAAAAGGTACTGACAATCTCCAGTACCACAAAACACAGAAACACTGATCACCGGTGTGCCCCATGGTGCTATATTCTGCGTAAATGGATATATTATTACTCTGCTACATAAGGACAAATGAATTTCTGCTAGTAAATGAACACATATCAAACGAAGCTCTGACAGTATTATTTAAAAAACAAATTTACACAAAAAGGATCTGAAAACGTAATTATTAATGAGAGTATAAAATCATGACTGCCATTTCTTATCTCTCTGCTTCATCTTCACAGTCTTTTTTTCTTTGTATTTATGTTTTTACTATCTATTTTGTACTAAAAACACTAAAAATTTGTCGGAGGGGCAGCCAGAATAAACATACCTATGAAATTTAAATCTCAGTGATATCTTATTTATAATTATGGGGAAGAATTGAGGAAATATAGTGTAAAATAAATTGTAATTGTAATTTGTGTAATAAAACCAGATTCTGATAAAAAATTTGCTAACAAGTGCTAAGTTCATAGAAGCTCAGTCTATAATCAAGACAAATTAGGAATATACAGTAACAAGGCTAATATTGCTATCCTTCCCTCTAGTCATAAGATGAAAGAAACTTCCTAGGATAATCATAAAGATAAAATGTCCATATAAAATCTTAAAGTAATTTTAAAAGGCCACAACATAATGAGTTTTATTAAAATGTACATTTTTGGAAACAATTTCTAATCTTTAAGACTAAAGAAAAAACTGCTAAGACTGCAATTTAATGTCTACAACTTATCAGAGTATCACCCTAGCAGCTGAATCAGGATCAGAAGGGAACTAATGCAGGGTTTCCAATAACTAAGTACACTAAGGTACTGGTCACAGTACTAGTTTTATTCAGGACGGGCCCATACGGAAGTGCCTGAAGATATGGCATCCAGCTCTTTGCAAGCCTGGGCTAGAAAAGAGAAAGTTACGATGGAGGGGTGAGGGGAGAAATCAAAAGAAAAAGACGAAGAGACTGAAATCATACTTTCTTATCTCTCTGCTTCATCTTCACAGTTCTCTGTTCCAACGAGTACCCCAATTTTCTGGCTGCTTCTGTGAGTTTTTCATCTATGTTTTTCAAGAAATTAACTTTCTTTGTATCTGTTACTTCTTTAAGCCTTTTCATCAAAAATAGTCTGAAAAAGAAGTAGAAGCCATTATAATGCTGTACTAAATATATACAAGTTAAGGGAGATAAGAAAAAAATGTCAAATTCCATGCAAGAAAGTCTGCAGAAAAATTGCCAACAGCTCTCTCCAAATTCCTCACAGTTTTTGTCAAACAAGGTAATATTAATTACCTTTGTCAAGGAAATGTAATATTAATAAAAAGCTGCCAGTCAAAGAAATAGCAAATATGATTTAAGTTTGTATATCTTTATTGTAGACATTAGAGAAATAAGAGCTATTTTAAAAGCTGAGATTAAGTCAAGTTTTAAATTGTATCACTCGAATATTAAGCTATGGTATACTACTTTGGGCCAATCTGGCATAAGAAGAAAAAAAAATACCATGTACTCATCCAAAAGGATTATTCACTTTTAAAGAGCCAAAGAACACTCATAATATTTAAGTTTAGTAAGTTTTGAAAAGCGTTAACTTCAAATTTGTGTGATTTAGAAAATGTAAAAGGAAAGCAAAGTTTACAAGCTTACTCAAAATTATAGCCCAAGTAATTCCTAGAAGAGTGCGAACAGAACAGTATGTTAATGCCAGAATCTTCCATTTTATCATAAAAAGTGAAGAATTTTGCCACAAGTAAGCAGTGGAGGAGGTCAAGAGTAAAAGGAAGAGAAGCGGCACTCCACTGGACAAACAGCCCAGCCCAATCGTCTGTAGGCAGTACCAAACCCCACAAGGAAACTCACTTCCATCTGCTACCTACATCTGAGACTTTGCGCTTATTCACTGAAACACTGTCATGGGCTGAGGGCTGACTGTAAGAGGCTTAGAACATTTGAAGTGGGGTGCTGTTTTTCACTCCATTTTATATACCAAGAAACTGAGACACAAACCATCATCAACTTACTTGAGCTCAAAAAGCTAATAAGGAGAAGCATTCATGGTGTAGTGGTGAGCATAGCTGCCTTGCAGGAAGCTAGTAAGGGTGAATTAATGTGCCAAAGAAACCCAAACCTCACCTTTTATCATCATCAGCTATACACTAACAGAATATATTTTTTTATTTATAAAAAATTTTTAATCATGTCAGGCCTATATAAATCAATCTTTAGTCTTCTCTGGCCATCAAGAATTCTGTGCCATATATTTCTTTATGTTCACACAAGTACCACTCCCTTGCTACTATTCTTTCTTGTAGGTTGTGGTACAGCCATCAAGCCCTTTACTCTTTATTATGACTGTCTCTGCCAGTTTATTAACTTTTGTCTCAGCTGCAAACGTACTCTCCAACACGCTGCTTCAAAATGTTTTAAGATAAGGCACAACACACAAAACTATAGCCATGCACATTCCGTGTTCCATTGCATTAAATCCAGTGAAATGTCTGAATTCAAAATGCATCTTTTCACTATGCCACGGAGGATCATCTGGGTCACCTGGAACATACTGGTCACTAAGTTATGTGGATCTTTTAAATGTTAAGTCTTCATGACATCAAGTCCATTCTATTATATAATAATATGAAAACAAGCACACTCATTTAAAAAGTCTTTAGGTAGGAGCTTTCAAGCTCAGTGATGGTCACAGGTACTGTAGTCTCTGATCTGATTTTTGATAGAAACCTTGATTTTTAGTACTGGTAACAAACATAGTTCATTATTTATTTCTTCGGTTCAACTGAGAAAATAATTGCTCTGCAAGTACCCATGCCCAAATAACCAGTTCATCAATAACTCACTCTAACAGTAAAGGTAAGGAAGAGTCTGTTCCCTTGAGACAAACCATACTACGTCAGTGTGCAGAAGTGCTGTATGTTCCTCCTCTCATCACACAGAGTGCTAAACAGATGTACTGAATGGCAGAAATCTAGAATATTCTTTCCTCACATTCCTAAATGACACTTGCTGTGCAAATGCGGGGACTAGTGCAACTTTGGTGTCACCACCTTGGTTCCTGTCAAAATGGCAACAGTTATTACCCATAATTACCTTTGTGTCTTGTGTAAAAATAACATTTTGTTACTATGAATAGATCTGACCCTGTGATAGGGATAGATAGGGTCCCTAAGACTATTTAGGAGGCCCATGAAGTTAAAACTATTTCAATATTTATTTTTAGGATAAAAAAGGAAAGGGGAAAGAAAGAAAACTCACTCTTAATTTTGCTGCCCAAAGATAAATATTATAAAATTTTCCGTATGTTTAGATTTTTTTTTCACTTGCATTAAACAGCATGAAATGGAACTATTCTACACTTTTCTGTTATTTGCTCTCTTCCCAACAAATGAATATTTTATATTTACCTAATCTTTCCTACTGATATATATACAGTATATGTTGTTTCTAACTTTTTGTTTTTATAAACAATCTGTTTTTATAAACAATACATATTTGGGTAGACAGCAACTTCTTTTTAACAGCTTGAATTGGAATTGCTGATTCAAGGGTATTAATATACACTTACAACAGTGTCTGGCAATATTAATCACCTATCAAGAAATCCTGGAATATGGTTAAACATTTCTCAAACAACTCTCTACAGAAGTTTTTACATGAGCACTTATACCACAAAGGTTTCTTTCACCTTGACCATCACTGTTTTTCACGATTGTTTAAACGTTATTAATCTTTTCTGGCTTAATATGCATTTTTTAGCTACTATTAAATCTTGCACAGAGAACTTTTCTGAAGCATACAAATAATTTGTTTGTAACAAATAGTCTGCTTTGAAAGATGTTTCTTAGGCTGCTATATAAGTAAATTAAGAAAACAAATGTTCTGATTAGCTGATTGAAGGAAGGTCTCTCAAAACTAAACTAGTTATAATACTCAAAAAGCACTAAAACAGCTATATTGTAAAGCAGTACTTTACCCGTTTGAGATAAATTATTGGAGGCAGTTCCTCAAATACTCACTTCCTAGTCCTCACTAAATTAAAATATTACCCAAGTTTTTTGTTTTTCATTTTTCTTTTCTGTTTTCCAATAAGCTAAAAAATGCCACAACAATCTTATTAGATTACTTTAGATAATCACTATCATATTACCTTTCTTCTGAAAAAAGATTTCTGTTAAGACAAATAAGATTAATAATACAAATTAAAAATTAGGTGTTTTATTTGCCAAGGTACAGTATTTTTGAGATGAATAAATGATTAATAGTGTATCACGAGACAGCCTTGATCCTCATGGAATTTACTATTAGCGCAAAAGACAGACAATAAACAAATAAACAACTATAGCTTCTAACAAAGGTGGCACCACGTTAAATTGAATCATAAAACCTCTAGAGTTTAAGGGGCTGGGGATTTAGCTCAGTGGCAAAGCGCCTGCCTGGCAAGCGCAAGGTCGTGAGTTCGGTTCCTGGTACCGGAGAAAAACCAAAAAAAAAAAAAAAAAAAATCTCTAGAGTTTAAAAGAGGTATATAAATTACAAATACCATGCAACATTTTATATGAAACTTAAAGGTATCAGGAAAAACAGCCTTTTCTTAGTCATCTACAAGGCATTTGGCCTTCTGATACCTCCAATGTACATAGCACAGACCAGTGCAGTGGTTGTGCTAGGTAATTTCAATTTTCTTGAATCTTCTAAATTTGGACAGTTACGTCACAAGAATAAAAAGCTCTTTTAAAAAAGTATTAAAAGAGGTCACACAAAACTTGAGCTATGTACTATATTTAAAGTGATAAAAAGATTGCTTTCTAGCTGGGTAGGTGGCGCACACCTGTAATTCTAGCTACTGCAGAGGCTACAGCAGGAGGATTTTAAGTTGGCCCGTTTGGGCAACATGGTGAGATCCTGCCCCAAAATAAAGTAAAAAGGGTCAGGGGTGTAGCTTAATGGCAGAGTGTTTGCTGAGGCCCTGGGTTCAATCCTTAGTTATCATTTAAAAAATGCCTTATTACATTGCAAACTACACAGCTGGTGACAAACGGCTTCAAGTCACGTCTGTGGCTGATTCCAGCCCCTCCCACTGAAAGCTGGTGCATTTTCCATAGTACTATTCAGCCGGGGCTCCACTTGGGACCTTGCTTTTCCCAAGCAGACGCAATTCTTTGAAATCCAAAAGGCAGAAGAGACACAAGGCAACAGCTGTGCTTCTGCCACTTCCACCAGAGAGTACAGTGATAGAGACATCTGACTGTTCTGCAGCAGCTGTAGATAAAATTCTAGTACCTGGCAGCTGAAAGGCACAGGGCAGGGCATAGATTTGCCTGGCCCAGGCTATATCAACGACAATGTGGTCCTGGAGCTACTTGTGACAGCAGTTGATTTCACAGGCCTGCTGACGGCACAGACTTAAACTCCATTTGTGAGCCAGTTCTGTCACACATCTGCCATTTCTGGAGGCTCAGAACATTCCATTAGCCTGTTGAAGAATTTTATGAGTGCCCACTCTACCGTATTAAACCTTTCTGCTGAATTATATTGTGGGTCTTTTAATGAACCCACTATATAGGACAGAGTTTAAAACTATATGTATAAAAATTTTTTGGTTTTACCACAGGGCCTATGAAATCAAGATTAAGCAACTTCCTTTCTTTCTTTCTTCCTGCCTGTCTGTCTGTCTGTCTATCTATCTATCTATCTATCTATCTATGGTGCTGCGGATTAAAGCTATGGCCTCGCTAACAAGTTCTCTACCACTGAGCTATACCCCTAGCACAAAATTAAGCAATGTTTTCATTAAGTGAAATAAGTAATTATATATAAGAGGTATTATTTTTTTGTTCAGGAGTGGCAACAAAGGAGGGTGTATAAAACTGTCTGAAAAGTCATAGAAATGATCTCTAGAAATTGACAATTTGTGGGTTACTCTAGGTTCCCTTAGTAATGGACTGGAAACATGTAAACAAATATTTAATGATAAATAGAATGAAAATAAAATATTTTCTTACTTGACTGCAGCAAACACGTTATCTCCACTCTGAACAATTATACAGTTTTTCTTTGCTTCATTTGTACCAATATATACCGGAAGTTCATCAGGAGAATCTCTATTTTAACAAAAGACATTAAAAATTCAGTTGCTTATAACTTACAATATCAGGAAAGTAGAATTTAGATCTCTAGATAATAGTTTATACTGATAAAAATAGAAACAAATTTACCAAGTTTAAACTCCAAGTTTCTTAGGAATAGCTATGACAGATCTTGTCTATATACGAGTATCTAAAATTCAGATTCTTAACAATGAGTTACTTTTATATCCAAAAACAAAGAAAGGCGGAATAAGGCCTGGAGATAATTATATATAATCACTGATCACCCCCATTTTAGAGTCTGTTAAAAAAAAAAAAAAAAGAAAACCAAAACCGAAAAAGGACAGAGGACAACAAAACATTAGCTATGAAAGGACTACACTCATGTATGTAACCAAATCCTTTTAAAATTGAGGAAACAAATAGAAGTTAAGCTATTCAACCAAGGTTCTAGTAAATTAGTGTCAAAGCCAGAAAGTGGAATCCATATGACCCAATTCCAAGCCCATAAATTTTCTGCTGTATGACATCTCCCCTTGTGCATATTTCACCTTTTCCTCTATTATCTTATACTTAATCTCTACTTTCAAGAACATCTCTACTGGTACAATGGACAAAGTCTATTTCCCCTCCAGCTATTTCTTTTTCTTAGCAGTCTAAGCATCTGCATGTATTCATTTAATGCTCATAATAGTTCTATCAGACACATATAATTATCCCCATTGTTTCAGAAGAGGAAACTGAGTCACAGAAAGTCAGTCACTAATGCCTGGCACAGGGGTCACCAAGAAAATAAACAGACCAGTCTCTCTGACTTCAGAATCCACTCTTACCTATCATAATCCCAGGAAGTACAGTACACAGTTTATCTAAGTCAAAATAGGTGCTCTGAATTACCTTTCTTGAGTTAAAGGAGGTTTCTGAACCCAAAAGCAAAAAAAAATTTTTAACCACAGTAAAAACCAGGTTCAAACTAAAGAGTTCACCATCTTAGGCTAGGTTAAAGAAGTAACAACAGCAAAAATAACAGCTGGCTCACATACCTGCCAGTAAGGGGGAAATAGGCCTGTCACCTTAGGTGATGCCAGTGACTACTTCTACTCATTAGCAAGACAGAAGCAGTACTTCAGAGAAGAAGAAAGGATCCTTTACCTGAAATACCCCATGTGGTACTGAGTTTTATTATCTCCAACAATAATGGTCTGGAACTCAGGGGGATCATAGTAAAACCTCCAGTGAAGATTAAAGTTTAAGCTTATTGACTTTTTCTTCATTTTATGTTTTCCAGCAAGGATATCATAAGGACCCACTAATTGTAGTCCAAGGCTTGTGGAAAGTGCATCTATAAAGAAAATAAGTTTTTTTAGGAATACTTTCTGGAGGCAAACAGGAAATAATGCCTTTTCATTAGTAAACTATTTCCAAGCAACTCTCTTAGAGCTTCTGGTTAAAAAAAAAACAACAAACTAGTCATGGTGTGAAGATGTTAGGTATACACACTCATGGAAAAAAGTCACAGAAACAGAAATGTGGCTTTAACATTTAGCATTTCCTCTTAACTTTGTCACTGAATTAGCTTAACATTTCAAACATTCCTGCTGTTTCTCCTTTTAGCCAAACCAAGACTATTTGTATTCCTATCGGCATATTAGAGCCACAAGCACCTTGGGTCTTTACTACACTTGTTAGCTTCAAAAAACGCACTGAGTACAGGGGAGACAACAAAGACAGCAAAAACGTGGGTTAAAGATGATGAAGAGTATTTCCTTCCCTTTCTCTTTACCTCAGCTAATTGTCACTCCACATTCCCTTACCTCCTTGATAATCTGTTTGCCAACCCTAACCCTGGCAATTCCATCTTCTTCCTCCACTCACGGATCACAGGAGTGCCAAGTAAAACCACAGAGTCACGAACTTTATATAAATGTACAACTCTAACTTCAGATGGGTCCTTGGTGCTTCTGTGAGTAACCCAGAAAGAACCTAGTTATATAAAAAGGCAGGGGTGGAAAGAGCAAGACAATTCCTAGAAGAGGTAACCCCCTGTTTAAAGGTATGGAGATAGTTTATTTGAGGAGTTGGTGATGGAAGGTAGTAGTTCAGCCTAGTGGGAGGGTAAACTATTCATTTTTAAAACAACAGGAAAACCATAACCACCAAGGTTACTTGATAAAAATAACAGTGTTCATAGTCTGATATACAGGGATAACTCCATACTTTCCCCTACTATGAACAAATATAAATACAAAAACATTTCAATACTGAGATCATGCTATTTTGTAACCTGCTGTTTATCTTCCATTCTATCTCCAATTGATTTTTCTGTACATCTTCTCAGGCTGTTCAGTGTTATTTTACATGATTTTTAATACAGCTTGATATTCCATTATAAAAAGATGGATGCCCATCTATTCTACTGATGGACATGCACTGTTTCTAGGTTTTTCTATTCTAAAAAGAACAGAAAATGTGTTTGGGTCACACAGTTTCTATTGAACATTAGTACATAGATATGATTATTTTTTAGAGAAAGTGCTACATTGTTCAATAAATGTTTTGATACAATGACGAAATTCAGAGTACATATGTATTTCCATATAGTGTAGAAGAATGCTTATTAAAATATTTAAACATCAAGGGATTATAGTGAAAAGTCACTCCATCAGAACGCATGATTAATCTCTTGTGCAGCCTCTCAGAGACAGAATAAACATGTGAAAACTACACAGGGTTGTGTATCCCCAGCCTTTAAAAAAAAAATACAAACGGTGTCATAAACTATGGTTTCTTTTCTCACTGGGCATATTTTAGACGTGAGTCTTTACATTTCCTAAAATTTTGCCTCATTCTTTTAAAATTATGAATATTCATTGAGTACATAAGTTATTGATGAGCATTTAAGCTATTTCTCACTTTTCATTTCAGTAAATATCCCTGAATATAGCTCTTCATTCACCTAGTCCAGTAAAGTTCATGGAATAGCTAACTCATACTAAAACTCCTGCTATGTGTGTTTATCCTTTACACTGACAAAGAAGAATGTCATGAAATTATTTGCCTTTGCCAATATAATAGATGACAGTGCATGTTAGTACAGTATTCATGTAATTTCTTTGACTATACCATATTTCTTATAACTATGAAAATGTTCTTTTTCTATGAACTATTTTTACCCTTAGTCCTGTTTCCTATTACATTTTCCACTGGTAGAAGCAGAAAGATTCTGGTGCAACTCACCAGCTGGTTTTTCAGGATCAAGTTCTTCACAGAACTTCCAGAAGTGATAGAAATCTTCAGGTAGGGAAAGCTTATAATGATTTTCTACTTCTTTTCGAAGATCACTGGAGACATCAGCTTCACAGGATTTACTCTTCTTCATAGCACCTGTCTTTTCACACTGAAAATTACCATACACAACTTCAGTTCTCTGAAAGTAATTTCAGTAATTTTCCTTGCACAACAATATTGCTCATTCTTATTCACTTATCTCTGTGAGCTTTAGGTGTGTGTATGGGTATGTATGTGCTTTAAATAGTATATCTGAATAAAAACCTGGAGACTCTTTTGGGCCAAGAAAGAGAAAAGGGACTGCACAGCAAGTCTTCAAATATATTTAAGATAATGGAAAAACAGGGAGAAAAAAAAAAAAGTAAACCACTAGTAAAAGCAGGAAAAGAATAAAGGCAGATTTTGACCCTTTTGGGCTAACAAGATTATCATATTGTTTGTTTAGATTCCCTGATCACACCAGACGCAAATTATCAGAAATAACTGGATAAAAAGAGATTTATCAGTGAAGAAGTTGTTTCTTCAGCAAAGTCCAATATAGTTATGTACAACCAGAGTATATATAATCACTGAGGTTAGGGATCAAGTTAAGCATCTGGAGTCCCTAACCAAGTTAGCAGAACATCACTTAACACTGATCCCAAAACCCTACTATTTCACAAAAGACCTTTGAATGTCAAGATTAGGTTGTAAAACTCAAAACTCTAGTAGCTCTGCAATATAAGTATCCCAGGTTTTATAAGGGATATCAGGTATCTGATAAATTTCTGTAAATGTAGTATGTTTATTTGGAGGTTATCTATCTTGAATTTTCAAAGCTGCAGTATTTTTCTTTTTGGAAACCTAGATCCTTTCTTTTTTGGATTAAGTTATTTTTTGTTCTCCAGCACTGGGGACTGAATTCAGGGCCTCACAAACACTAGCCAAGTCTTCTGTCACTGAACTGTTACCTTCCTAGCCCTTTTCATTTTGAGATGGTACTGTTAAATTGCTCAGGTTATCTCTGAACTTGTGATTCTCCTGCCTCAGCTTCCCTGAGCAGCTGTGATTACAAGTGTGCAACTCTACACCCGGCCTAGATTAAGTCTTGTTTTAGTCTTTCTTTCTACTTAGAACAGTGATTTTTGACCAGGAATGTATTTGCCACTGCCCCTCTCCCCTGTGAACATTTAGTTTTTGTAGTTTTTGGTCACAAATTTGGAAGAAGAGTGCCAGTGACATCTAATAGGTGGATATTGAGTAGGATGTTGCTCAGTATTCTGCAATGGATCAATTACTGGGGAGGCACCAATGGGGGAATAGTAATCAGCAAGAAAGAGCCTTTCTGAGTGTTGCTGGAATACAGCAACATGAGGGAGACAAGAAGGAGAGAAGTGGACCCACAAAGGATCTGAAGTACAAATTGAAGCCCACGGAGAGGGTGAAGAGAGAAACTTTAACGAAGAAGGAGGAAGCTGGCGGCATCCTGTTCCTGAGACAGTACTCACTGGAGATGATTCAAACCTGTGGACACACAGTGACTGCTGGTGACCCCAGAGGCCTATACAGACAAACGCAGCAGTAGAGGGGAGCAGTGGACATGAAAGACTGTATTAGCTAGAGGTAAGTGCTCAGGGTTCAGTCGTTCTGTGCAAGAGAATGACTGGCCAGGAGCCATCTTGGAGAGGGGCCAGTTAAGCTCAGAACTCAGGGCAGTTGCTGGCTCCATCTAACAGCTCCTTGTTGGGCTCCAGCCCAAGGAAGGTGTGCTGATGGCTGCAGGCTGAATGAGTCTGGTCTCCACCAGAAGGTGCAGGCTCGCTGAGATTATCCACTACCCTACCAAAAAGCTACTGCTGGCTTGCTGGGATAAATCAAAACAGATCAAGACTATGTCTCTACAGGTTATCTACTAGTGACAGCAGACATAAATCTGGAAGTGGACTTTTCTCTCTCTCTCTCTCGTTGGTTGTTGTGGTTTTAGTTTTTTATTTTTTTCTCCTTCATTGTTTAATCTTGTTTTTATATGAGTGTACACGTGGTTTCTAGCCTCTTTGTGGTTGCTGTTCTGTTCTGTTCTTTTTATCTCTTCCTTCTCTCTTTCCCTCCAGTCTTTTGCACCAGTTTCCCAATGTTAGTGTGATCTTTCTTTGTCCTCCAGCCTTACTTCTAATCTCCTCCTGTTCCTCTATCTCTGTTTTTTCCCTAACCTGTTTTAAATTTTAACCCTTGAAGGTACACTTGACATATTAAGGACTTGTATACCGCACACAACTCCTGGTTTGTTTTAGATTTTGTTATATAACCACAAATCTAGCTTATACAGTTAAAGGTGGAAAAGTAATGGTTACCTCAGTCTGCCATTTTCTAGGCTGTGATTGATGCTACTGTTATTGCTGATGGTACCACTTTACCCAAAAGTGACGTAATTGTTTTAAACAGCCATTCTTCTTGGTATTCCAAGACTAAGATTGACTGTCATAGAAAATACTGTGGCACAGTGCCAAAGAACCAGGGACTGGGCCAAACAGGCAGCCACTTCTCATCTCCAACAAATTGAAGATGTAGGATCTTGCAAAAGACTCAAAACCCAAAAATCAGTTACACTTGCAAAATGTCTTAGAGAAGTAGTCATTTCCTAAGGGTTCTAAATACCAGCAATAAAGCACCCCACCATAGGCAATTTACAAGCATCACCTCATGAATTAAACTAAAAAAAGTAAAGAAAGTGAGAAGACATTTAAACAAGATGCAAGCCCAGACATGCAGTTCATCAAAGGCAAACCCAGCAGGCAGTGAGGTGGAACAACCTGAAAGCCACCCACATGGCATCTCTGAAGTGGTAACAACAAAGCAATTGAATGAGGCTTCAGAAAAAAATCATATCAGAAATAATTTTTCAGATGACTGCAGAGATAGTATCCACAATGAAAACCATGCTTAGTGACTCTAGAGAAGATACAGATAAAAAAATGAGAGGACTTTAGGAAAATTATGGAAGTCATGAATGCTCATCATAGGAAAGAAATAGAATCCTTAAGGCAGATTCAAGCAGATATCTAAGAGAATAAAAATTCCATTGAAAGTATTCACAGAAGATTAAGACAATGTGAAGACAGGATCTCAGATATAGAAGACAGGCTTGTGGTTAGCAATCACTAAAAGAAAGATTTCTTAAAAATAGCAGAGGACCATAAGAAATCAAACAACAGCTGCTAAATGAGACAAAGAAGAACTTAAGACTGATTGGAGTCAATGAAAAGGCAGGAGATAACACAAATGATATTAAAAAACGGTTCACAGACATCATGACAGAAAATTTCCTTGGTAGGGAAAGAGAATTTGACATATCTATAGTTAAGTGAGGCATACAGAAGTCCAACTAGTCATGATCAAAAAAAAATTCTACAGCCAGGCATATCATAATCAAGATGCCAGAAATTCAACAACAGAATCTTAAAAGCTATTGGGGAAAAGAAACAAATCACCTATAAAGGAAAACCCATCAGAATCACAGCTGATTCCTCAGTGCAAACCCTCAAGACAAGGAGAACTTAGAGTGAAGTATTTCAAGTTTTTAAGGAAAACAACTTTCAACCCAGACTGATGTACCCCACAAAACTATCTTTTAACCTTCAACCTGGACTGATGTACCCTACAAAACTATCTTTCAAAAGTGATGGAGAAATAAGATACTTCTATGACAAAGAACATCTGAGGAAATTTATGACCACCATAGCACTCCTCAATGTTTTGAAAGGCATTCTAGAAAGAGATAACAAGGGTTACAACTCCATGAAGAAATTCCATGTCCATAGACAGAAAGAATCTGCCAGGCAAGGCAAACAGAGGGAGGGAAGCAAAACAGGGGAGCCAACAACAGGAAAATAACATGATAACTATTAGTCAATGCATATCAGTTATAACCATCAATGTTAATGTTCTCAATTCACCAATGAAAACACACAGACTGGCAGAATGACCTAACAATATGTTGCATACAAAAATCACATTTAATTCAAAAAGAAATTCACAGACTGAAAGTCAAAAGATGGAAAATAATACCCCATGCAAAAGGAACCCAGAAAAAAGTAAGGTAGGTATTCTATTTGAAGACAAGGTGAATTTCAAGCCAAGATAGATTAAGAGAGATAAAGAAGGTCACTACATCCTTGTAAATGGAACAATCCAAGAGGAAGAGATAACAATCATAAATATATATGCAACAAATACCAGGGCACCCAACTATATAAAACAAATATTAAAGGGCATGAAAAATTAAATAAGCACTAATACAATTGTATTGCAGGTTTTCAATACCCTACCGTCACAAAGATAGATCAACTAGATAAAAAAGTCAACAATAAAATATTAGAACTGAACCAAACTTTTGAACTGGACTTAGTAGATGTCTACAGAGTGTTCTGGCCCACAACATCAGTTTCACACAGGATGGTCTCCAAAATAGACCACATATTAGCTCACAGAACATTCTTAAGTAAATGCAAAGGAATTGAAATTATCGTATGCATATTATCAGACCATAATGCAATGAAATTGGAAATCAATGGCAAAAAGAAACCATAAGAACTTCATAAACACACGGAAATTAAATAGCACCCTCCCAATCAATGGGTCACAGATGAAATTAAAGAAAATTTAGATAGCTACTACAATTAAATGATAATGACATTATAGCATACTGGAACTTATGGGACACAATAAAAGCAGTCCTAAGAAGGAAATTTATAGCAATGAATACCCATAACAGGAAAACAGAGCAAGCACAAATAAACAATTTAATTGAACTTAAAACTTCTAGAAAAAGAA
>NW_004955403.1:36596009-36597194 GCF_000276665.1 Chinchilla lanigera | reverse complement strand
TATTATAAAATGGGAAGAAACTGTTCAAAAAGAAAGAAAAACTGGGATGGGGGAAAGGAGAAAAGAAGGAAAAGAAAAATAATATATAGGAGGCAGTTAAGAGTTACACTACTAATTTCTCTTAATTCATTGAAAAGGTTTGTGCCAATATTGTATGGACAATCAAATGCCTGTATCTTGTACTCTGAGTAATCAATTTAAAGATAATAATATGTAATGTATTAATCATTGTTACCCTCCCATTATTTTGTTATGAAATTCTTTTTTTTTCTCTTTAAAAGAAAAAACAATTCTGCAACGCATAGGATAGGTCCTCTCTACAAAGACCTATCTGGCCTCAAATGTCAACAGTGTGAAAGCTGAGAATTTTGACCTAGATGTCTCATATTTGTATTCTTCCATTTTCCTAACAGGCTCAAGGTTATTGATGTTTCTGTAGGCATCATTCAGTCTACAAAACGTATGAATCAGATGACACAAAAGAAAATTCAGGATAGAACTGTTTTGGGAGCAAAAATAAAAGAATATATGAGATGTCTATTGACAGAATGGATAGTTATAGGGCTTTTAAACTATGGAACACTATACTTAGTGAAAAGGAAATATAAACAATATAGACGATTCCTGGTACAGGAAAAAAAAATAAAAAAAAAACAAAACAATATAGACCAATGTTAATATTTAATAAAGAAATGTCAAGATTATATGCAGCATGATAGTCTTTTTATAAAGTTCTAAAACTAAAAAAATACTGTTTACATATACACCCAGAGGAGATGAATAGGCAGAAAGGATAAGGGGTAAACACATGCATAAATGTAGAGTTACTGTCAATGTTTCAGTGTTTGAACTGGGCAATGGGCTCACAGGTGTTAGTTATACTACTGAATAAATAAGGTTGAGGAGGTCAAGGAATCGACCAATGAGAAGTTTATTACTTAAGATGATGATAAGATAAGCATCTGTTTGAGGTCATGAAAAAATTAAATTGGAAAAAAGACAAAAAAAGACCAAAAAAAAAAAAAAAAAAAAAAAAGACTGAGGTTATATAACTTTCCCTACAGCCCTATTTAAATGTGGAAGAGCAGAGATTTAAATTTGGCTCCAGATGGCCGGGCATGGTGGAGCATGCCCATAATGCTGAGGCAGGAGGATGAGGCAGGAGGGAGGCTGAGGCAGGAGGAC
>NW_004955403.1:36532645-36595893 GCF_000276665.1 Chinchilla lanigera | reverse complement strand
AATTTGTGCTCTGGAGCCAAATTTATTTTTATTTTTTTTTTTGTCTTTTTAAGACAGGGTCTCACTATACAGTTCAGGCTGGCCTCCCAAGTGCTGCGATTATAGGTGTGGGACACTAGGTCCAGCTCTGGAACACAAATTCTTAACTATTTCTTCATGCTATTTCCTCAACCAGAAATACAGAACTGTATTTGTTATTGCTTTTGTAACTGTCTTTGGTTAGACTTTCAATGACTGGTTTACACTTGAAGATGTCAGAGATGCTTAATGTGCCCTGCTGAAAGGCAGTTCTACCTTGGGTAGGTTACTTAATCTCTGTGTTTTGTTGTCTTACCCCAATAGAGACACATGTACCTGTATTGTGGGGTTATTACGCCGGCAAGATTATATTTAAAAATAAAAAGAACAGTCCTAGCATCTCACTGCTGGTTATTACTATTAACCATTGATAGTTTTTATTAGGATCATTTTCCCTTTGGGGATTTTATTTCTGATGAAGCATAGCACTTCGCCAGGGCAGTTCCTCGCTGTGCCTTCAAAGAGGGGTACTTTGCACCTTTGCCTTAGTTCACACGCTACAGTAGTTCAGCTTCTCCCAAACTCTAAAAACCAGAATTAGAGACAGCTGATCCCTTCAATGACTACATTTCACCCTGGTGTTCCTAGAAAGCATTACTTAATATGAAGAACACCTACAACCATGGTCCTCTAGCAGTTAATTAAGCTTTCTAAATACTGCTAGAATGATTTTTGCACTTTATTACAATGACACTTCTTTCCTGCTTAATTCCCGATATTAGTAAGTACTGCGGTGCTTCTGGAATTCTTGAACACGTAAAAAAGCCGAAGAGAAAACGCACACTTTCTGCGCAACTCCCTCCTTTCTGCGGTAGCCTGGAGATCGGGTCCCTCTCACTTTCCCATCTCCCAGCCTACACACTCCTTCGGGCCCCCAAATACTCTTTGCACTTTTACGTCAAGGGATTGCTTTCTCCTCCTGAACCATTTCAAACAAAATTTGCCGTAGACGACTTAACACCCCTCGGCCTTGGTAAACCCTCTTTCCGTGGTTCCACGCTTTCTACACACCAGCCTCACCATCCCAGGCGAAACCCGCTACAGTGAAAAGCGTGTTCTCTAGGGCCCGCCTCCCCACGCTGGGGGTCTACACCTCGAATCCCGGCAGTTACTCGGTTTCACATCGACGTGACTGGCAAAATGACCTCCCTGTGCTTCGCCGGGGGCCGCGGCGAGAGAAGTGCCGAGCAGATGCAAAGGCGCCACCTTCCAGGCCCCAGCTCCAGCACTGCGGGAAACGGCCCGACACGGGCCCTGCAGCAGAGCGCTGCTCCGGCCACACAGCCGGCGCTCGGGGATTCCTGCGTGAATGAAAAGCGCGGCCCGGAGCCCCGCCGATGACCGCCCCGCGCGGCCCGCGCAGCCTCGCCGGCGATACCTGCTGCCCCTCCCCGCGGGGCCTGCGCCTCCCGCCGCCGCCGACCATGCTGCAGCTGTAGCGCCCCGGAGCCTCGCGTTCTCGCAGCTTCCGACCTAGGGCGAGCACTTCCGGGTTCAGAAGCCACCAATCCGAATGCCCGTGCCCACGCGGCCGCGCTCAAATACAGGAAAAGCTCCGCCCCTGCCCGCCCGCGAGGCTCCGCCCACGGCCCCTTGGCGCTGGGTTGGGCCAATCAGCGCGTGGCTCGCTCGCTCCTAGAGCACCGCTCGGGACACCCCGGAGGACAGAGCTGGGCGAGCTGAGGGTGCTCGGCGTTCCTCCTCAGGCGTTCACAGTTGCTAAAGTTGAAAGTGTGGCGCCGCCCTTGCCTCAGGCCGAAATCCGTCACCCGCCCTTCCTATATGTACTTTATTACCTAACATTGATTCAAACAAACTGTTATCTCTCAGAAGTAAATCCCGCCCGCTTCGTGGTTCGTGCGGTGTAGTCCCTGAACCAGCAACACCTACACCTTGAGGGATCTGTTAAGAAGGCGGAATCTTAGGCTCTACTCACACTTATCAACTCCGAAACTGCATTTTAGTAAGATTAAAATTCCTCTGCACATCGACGTTTCAGAGGCAATGCTCCATCACAGACATCGTGGGAAGGTCCTGTGCCTCGTTTTTTTTGGACAGGGTCTCGCTCTGCAGTTCAGGGTGGTCTTGAGCTCACTTTGTAGCCCAGGCTAGTTGCGAATTCACAATGATCCTCCTGCCTCAGCCTCCCGAGTGCTGGGATTACAGGCGTGTGCCACCACGCCCGACTCTAGAGGCTTTTGATAGTGCGGGGTTTAATTAAGGGATACAGGTGACTGTTAAATCCAGAGAAAAGGAAGTGTTTGGCAGGCAGAACCTTTGTATAAATTTCCAGATTAAAAATCAGCAGAAGCTTCGACTGTAGCGGATCCCAGGTGGCTACTATACAGAGCAGCTGCAAATGAGCTATAGCATTAACCTTTGACACCATAATTTGACCTATCGGGGACTACTTAACCCTGAAAAAATCACTCAAGTAAACAGTGGCCCTACTTTTCCATCCACCATGCTTAATCCAGATCGGCAGTCCTGGGACTATGTACCTTTGGTTAGCACTAGCCGGATGACCCAAACACATCTTTAAAAGATGTTCCTCTGTATGGTAGCCATATAGTAAAACATGTTCCAGATGTTCCTCAGTCTTCGTATTCACACTGGATGAAAAGTAGAACCAATTCACTACTGTGTTTTTTTCTTACCAGAATTTCTTGTGTAGTCTAACTCCAGGCACAACCTAGCATGTACCGAGTGCTCAATAAAGGCAGTATTAATTGAATAGAGATCACCGACAGCAAATAGGTCCTGATTCATCCTTCACCCATGCAGTCATTTATTTATTTGTTATTGGGTCAATTATGTATCAGAACTATTAGGCATTGGAAAGACAGATGTTAGGAAATTAGATTAGACTGAAGAGGTCAATGAAGGTGGCATAGTTAATATTCCTGCTAATCATGTAAAAGAGATGTAAGAATTATATTTATCACATTCCAAACTTCTAGACCCATGGTTCCAGATCAGTCTCCCCCAAAGAACTGCTGTAATCATTTAACTCTTTAAATATCACAGAGATAGCCAGTCCTAAAATCCAGGTAGATACATAGTGTTATTGCTGGGAAATAACAAATGATATAAGAAAGGACAGTGTGTTGGGGACCAAGTTTAGTTAATACAAGGAGTTTACTAGTTTATGATAGAGGGAGGATCAAAAGCGGCCGCCAAGATCAACAACTGGGAAAACTGCGGAGGAAAGGAGATAGCTCGGGGAGCAGTTTCGCTAGAAGGATCCAACTAGAAATTACTGCAGAGTGATATTTCTTGACAAGGTCTCTCACCTCACTCTCCAAGTTTTTTAAATTTCTGAATAATATGTTACATATTAATTTTAGAACAGTTTGATAGTATGGAGAAATGAGAAGTTTACTAGTTTATGTTAAACTAGAAGTTAAACTAGTAAACTCCTCATTTAATTACTACATCCCACCACCCTGAAGCAACCTTACCTATTATTTGGTTGAACACGAATACGTATTTTCTACACATTTTTATACATTTTTTACATAACTGAGATAATACTATGCATAAGAATTTATATTTGGCTTTTAAAAATAAAGCTTTATAAAAATATTGATACATTCTACATCAATATTTCAATGACTACACAAATATATCATTGACAGATATTTTGATAAGGTACCTATGTCTTCATGACACATTTTCACAATTGTTCATTTGCTATAAATAACTACGGTCAAAATCTTTATATGTTAAGCTTTAAAAATATTTTAGAACATTATCTTAATTTGAGTTCTCAAAGGGTTACTGGACGCAAAGAAAGAAAGAAACTTTAAGTGTCCTGATACATATTGCCAAATTATTTGTAAAGAAGGCTTTTGAATTTAGAACAAAATATGTCACAATGACCATTGACAACTGACTGTATTACTTAAAAGTTAAGAATCAAATGAATGTCTAAAACTGATCAGCGTATTTTCACCCGTCAATCTATGCATCCAGCCATCATTTACCAAATATTTACTGAGGGTCACTTTTGTGTGAGGCACTATGGATAGATCACTAGGAGTTCTATGTGGCCCTAAAATTTTTAGCCACTGTGCACTATCCTGTCTAGAATTTGTAGCATTTCACTCCAAGCAGACTATTAGAAGCTCTTTCTTAAAAACAGAGGAGAAAATTTAAAAATTATTCAGTTCCTGCATTTTTTGAAAGGTTACGTCAGGGCAGGAGACAGGGTGGCATTTGCACTGACGTCAGTGTATGGAAAGAGGGGTCAACAGGCAGTGATGAACCCAGGACACTATCAAGGTGGTCCATGGGAGCTTTGAACCAAGAGACATAAGAAAATATCAGTAGCCCCTGGGCCAAGACTGTCAGATGTTTGTACAGTTCCTCAAATGCTCCTCACCAGAAAAGATATGAAAAAACAAAAACCAAACCAAACCAAACCAAAACCTTCTCTGGTCCTTAACAAGGAGCAACCCTCAATTAAATAAGTTGAGTTTAAAGCTGTGTTTTTTTCTGTTCTTTCTTGGTTTTGAGCAGTATCTTGGATAAATGGAGACCTGCCAAATAAATTATTTCTAGCTAAATAGAAGAGTCTTTTTCATTTAATATTTTGGGAAATTAGAGTCATAGAAATAGACAGTTTTCCTTTTTATTAGATACATCTATTTTCCCACCGGTAACATAGTTCCTAAATCCCATGCCTTTCCCTGTGGTAAAATACCACCACAAAATTGTTGCAAATGACTGTAGATGCTGTCTGCAAAATAAAGAGGCAAACTCTGTTCCTTCTATCCTGAGGCAGTATTTTCTCTTTCTTCAGAAATATATATTTGTCATAGGATTGTTTATTCCAGGGCTCTTAGACACAAAGCACATTGTCATGCTACAGCTGCAGTAAAGCTGCTGCCTCTATGCTTTCCTGCTTAGAGCAGGAAAAATTTGCTGGATTAAATTAGCCACAGGAGGGCTCCACTGCAGTTTCTAGGGAAAAAAAAATAATTCTGCAGTTGTACTTTCCTGGCACACAATTTTATCTCTGCAGTTTTCATTGGGCCATACCTATTTATAACAGTCGAATAAAAAGCCAGTACATGTATCTCAGGTACATTTACAACAGCCATTTAAAGAATTCCAGAGAATTTTCTGGAAACCTAGAGACTATTTCTGTGAGAAATAACATAAAAATGAGACTTGAAATGATAAGCTCTAATTTATCCATTTTATTTTTATCTCAAAAATTCACAGTAGTAGCTTATATTCAAGATAGGCAATTTATGGGTGTTTAATATACTTACAGCTTTGTAGTATCTGTTATTTTGCTTCCTGTCAGCCAGAGACTTACTATAATCCAGTCCGACAGGCTGGATGTTGCATGTCTTTATTTCCATCTATAATAGTGCTTCCCAGCATGACTGCAGGATGATAATAGCTACTGCAAGAAGAAAAGTATAGAATTTCTGTATGAAAGAAAATTGAACACAAGTTTTTACTGCAGAATTTAGCAGTATATCAACTGTGCATAGCCTGGAGTGGTATCTCGTACATTTTAAAAAAGCTTGAATCTTTGGATTCTTTTTTGTTTAGGGACCAACAGCATGGTTTTAAGTTACTATGTTAAAAGAAAATTAAAAAGCCTGAAAAGAGAATAAAACATGTTGAGAGCATTCCTACTTTGAGAAATGGTGTAAAACACATGGAAAATATCAGTTGTATATTTGATGCTTTTGGAATTTGCCCTGGTACCTCATTTATAGAAGTTATGGCAACCCCTACAGACATTAAAATGATAGCCAAACGCAGTAACAACGTGGACCCTCGAAGTATTCCAGTAGTTCTAATTTATTCTTTCTTCAGATATTAATAGTTGCACTTGTAGTTTTATGGGTTGTTTAATTTAGAAAAAAGCATAGTAGCCCAGGGGTCTAGTCAAATGGATGGGGGCGTTGTTTCACACTCAAGTTTTAGTGATGTCTTTGACTATGCTGGAGGATTAAAAGCACACAAGGTGTTATGGTTTGTTTCTAGATGTCCCCTAAAAGCTTCATGCAGTCATAGGTGGAGCTTTGTCAGGGGTGGCTGGATCTGGAGTGTGTGATGCTGGGATTAGGGTGTATAGTTACTAAATCAGTCCACTGATAGATTTGGCACCACGCTAATCCAAGCAGCCTAGATACAGTATAAAAGGGGCGGAAAGATCCTACTATGGTCCCTTCTTGTTTTGCTACAGTCTGTCTGCCATGAACTATTCCCTTCTGCCAGTCACCCTGCCTTGGAGCCAGATGATTATGCACTGAAACCTCTACAGACTGTGAGCCAAATAATCCTCCTTCCCTCCCTTAACTTCAGGCATTGAGTATTTTGTCTCAGCAGTGAGAAAAGTAACTTACACACGAGGCTAGACTTTGGCCGTACGGGAAGAAACAGTCGTATAGGAGAGTGAAAAACGTTTTGAAGAAAAATCATTAATCCTTGTCATTTTATAAGGACTTCACTCTGTACAGTAAACATAGCAATAAACAATATATGCTTTTCTTTTAAATAAAAGGATATCATTGTGTCTAAATGGTAGTTTACACCATACTTCCTAGGAACCCACTCACAAGTGACTAGGTTTTTCTGAGCAGATCAAATAATTTTTCTTCCATTTTGACAGGTCTCCCTTCCAGGTCATGACAATATTTTATTCCCCGAAATGAACTGTTCTTCCTCCTCTCTCTCGTCTCCCCCCGCCACAACACACAAAAACATTAAAATAAAGCAGTTCTCTCTGCTGGAGATTGTTGGCTGGTATTTTTATTTATCTGGGTTGTAGAGAAGGAAAGCTGTGCAGGTACCTAAGACAGGCAATTCTGTGCAGACAGAATTCCTTCTCATATGGAAGTTGTCAGGTGAAATGCTGCTGCCAAAATAAAGACCTGAAAAGTGACAGAAAGACAGGTCTGAGCTCCAGAAAAACAACATGGGGTTAATACTAGAGGAGGAGGGAAAATACCAGTTGGAGAAGTATCTGCCAGACATGCTTTTCTTGAACATTTCTTAGATTTGATGATAACTGAGTCCCTACTGCCTCATCTGATTCTTTATAAAATTATTCCCTTCAGTCAAACTGGAATGTCACATTAGTTTACGCTAGGACCATCATTTACCTGTCTCCCTTGTGTGTCCCTGGCTTGTTTTATTTTCCAGTGCTACCTTCCATTCTGGAAAGTTCTCCCTAGGGATCTGGACTAGACAGGGTTATTTTGAATCCTGGTGCTTCACTTTCCACCTATATCAATGTGGACAATTTGCTTAATATTTCTAGAGTTTAATGTTCTTATTTGTAGCTTCAGATAGTAATACTACCTACTTCATAAAGTTATCATAGGGATTAAGAATATGTGTGTAAAATGCTATATTGAACTATTATTATTATTACAGTGCTCTTAAATTTCAAATATATTCAACTATTACTACTATTACAGAGATCTTAAATTTCAAATTCAAATCCCACTTCCTCATAAAGTCCTCTCCAATAATCCATGGTGGAAAGAATAGTTTCCTTTGCTGATTTTACAAGTACATACTGTTATCATTACCAAAGGTCCTTTAATATGTACATGGCCTCGTGGTCTGGTTACTTGTGTACTAATTTTCTCATGTGAACTAGAGGGAAAGTTTTTGGCTGGTAGGGAGTATATCTTATTGTACTATCTAGCATGGTGTTCTCGATACAGCAGTTATCCTATAAATAATTATTAAAACAAAAAGTCAAACGGGTGTTTTAATGAATTGAGTGAATCAATGATTTAGATAGGCAAAAACCAGTTTTTCAGTTCCTAATTGATCACCCATATGGAAATCATAGAAGATTAGGAGTGAAGTAGTTTTCTGGAGAATTCGGCTCTTGGAGGAACCAGAAGCATTTAAGTGAATGGGTGCTAGCTCAAGAGTGGAAGGCCAGGAAGGGGCAAGGAACTCCCAGCTCCACTTTCCCCTGGCTGGCCTCAGCTGAGAAGGAAGTCTTTGCCTTTTAAGGAAGTCTTAATTTTGAGCATTTTTCTGGTGCTAGGGATTAAACCCAGTGCCTCATACATGCTAAACGTATGCCCCTGAAGTTTGACATTTTAATTACTGGACCAGATTGGACATAGTCATCGTCGAACTGAGACTACTTTTTAATGACTTGCCATTGCCAGAAGACTTTTTGTTACTTGAGAGTGACTAAAGGTTATGTGATCCGCCCTTGTTTTTACCAAACACAGAGGAAGAACTGCCCGGATGAAGGGGTTAGAATAACCTAGTAAGGAAACTAAGTTATTCTCTAATTTCACCATAGGAGTCTCACAGCTCATGCAATGGTTTCATGCAGTCAACTTAGCATCAGTCCTGGGCTACTGGAGAGTAGGAGAGGAATAAAAGCCATCAGAGGGAAGCAGAGGTCAGGAACATTTGATCTGCTCCTCATGGAAAAGCGAAGGGGCAGTTCACCCCTCTCCAACTGTCTTGACAGGCATGTAGATGAGGATGGTTTTGCTGCTCATAGTTTACTTTTCTTTTTCCTCCTTCACCAAATGAGAGACTATTCTCATCTCCCCCAGCAAAACTGCTACCCAGCATCATGGCCTGGTTTTTGCTTTGCGGGCTCCCAGCGCAAGCTGGCTGCAAGCACCTCCATTACTGGGCTATCAAGAGAGTTCTGATTTTTTTTCAAATCTCTATTTGATTTTTTAAAAAATGTTTCCTTTGGGGTGCAGTTGTCAGTTGCCATGATATTCTTTGTCAACAGAAGCCGTCTTGCTGCATGGTGTGCTTTCAGAAACATCACCTCTCTGTCTGTCACGGGATTGCTCTGACAACCCTTTTGCTCACGTTACACCTCTAGCTTGCAAGCCCTTGAGGTTTTACCATTTATATTAACTTCACCTGAAATCCACTTGAGACAGGTGCTCACAAATCATTACACATGAAATTATGAACTCACTTATGCATTCCGGATTGTGTTTGGGGTGGGAAAGATGCATTTTGAGAGCTGGAGAAGATAAGTAGACTTTTTATTTTTCTGTTCCTGCCTAGGGATTTGGAGTAATACAGAAATCAGGTTTAGAGTAGCATCATCACAACTGGTCCCATGGCCAATCAGAAAATAACTCAAGGATACCTGTTTTGTTATCGCTCTCCCTTTTCTTTCCTCTGCGTCTTATTTCCTCTCTGGTCACCACAGATAGCTGGCAGTCTCTTCTTTAGAGCCCTGCCAGGGTTTGTACATTCTGCATAGTACCTCTATTCCAGGCTTTTCTGTCCTTTTATTGTAACATTGCAGTGCTAAGAGAACCTCTAGGAAAGACAGCTTACAAATCAAGTTGTTAGGGAATGTTAATCAGCAAATGCATGCCATTTGGGGCTTGGGAAGACTATTTTAAAATTGTACTGGGAAAGAGAAACTTGAAAGATGCTTGTATACTAAGGGCCCCAGCTTGAGTCACTGACTAAATGAGCTGCCTCTTGGTGTTTGTGGATTGATCTGCTCAGTCATGGTAGACCTGTGATCAGCACGGTAGAGTCTAGCACTTAACTGCTCCTAAACAACTACTTTAAATGGGTTACTGTTGTCTTTCCAGTTAGGTGAGCATTTCTTGAGGCATGGGCCCTTTTGTGTTGCTTTGATATTTCTGCAATATTAAGCAGGATACAGACTATAATAAAAGCCTAATAAATATTTAATTGTTTCTGTTTAAGAAAAAAGAGTGATGGAGTAAACATGTTTTCCTTTCGGCTCACATAGCTTCCATATTTTTCTTCCTCATATACTATTTCAAAGGTAAGAAGACATTAGTCCATTATTCACCTTGCTTCTCCCATAGGAATGTAGCTCATATGAATTTTCTACATAGTAGGATAGATACGGCTGCCATGTTAATACTACAGAAATAAGGAGTGAAGATTTATAGGAAAGCCGATTGCAAGAGGACTGGATACAAAAGATGTGGTATTTTTATACAATGGGGTATTACTCAGCTATAAAGAAAGATAAACTCAAGGCTTTTATAGGTAAATGGGTGCAACTAGAGACCATACTCATAAGTGAAATAAATCAGAGTCGCATGTGTAAACATCGCATTGTCTCCCTAGTGTAAGAAACTGAGAGTAAATAAGTTACAAAAGGTGCAATAGATATTGTGAAAGGGAAGAAACTGCTCAAAAGGAAAGAACAACTGGGATAGGGGAAAGGAGAAAAGAAGGAAGAAATATATATATATATATATATATATACACACACACACACATATAATAGCTAAATAATTATATTACTAATTTCTATTGGTTTATTGAAAGGAACAGTCAATGCTTAATTGTTTGATCAATTTTGCATGCCTCTATCTGGTAATCTGGACAACTATCTTGAAGATAACAATATGCAATAGAACAACCATTGTTAATTTCCTATCATCTTGTTTTGAAATTCTGTATTGTTTTTAATGTTTCTTTTTAAATTTTTTATTCTCTTTAAAATGAAAGAAAGAAAGCAAGTTTTCTATTTTTTAACTCTCATATATTGTGAACCAGCAATGATAGCAAAAATATACAGAGCACAATGGTAATTTAGGGGATCAGAGTAATCTGAGACAAGTGTGTCAAAAAGAACATGCAAAGAGCAGAATGCACAAAATCAAAGTAGGCCTCTATACACAGATTCTTATTAATTTATACCATAAATGAAACTCCCATAGGAACAGAGGAGAAACTCTTAGACCTTTAACCCCATACTCATTAAAAGCATGATTTGTGTTTCCTTCTGAGGAAATCGGGGAATTAAAAGCAGTTTTTATTAAAACCGGTGACTCTTCACTTTTACCTACAGATGCCCCGTAGGTATGTGTCTTTGTTATTTTTCTTGTGGCTGAGACAAAATACTGGACACCCAAAATTAAAGGAGGAAAGGTTTACTTTGATTCTCAGTTTGTAGAGATCTCAGTCCATAGTTGGCTGTCTCCACAGCAGAGTGGCATGGCAGAGAGGCATGGCAGAGGAGAAACAGGTCGTGGCCAGACAGGAAGGAAGCACACCTCCTTTCCTTCCTTCCCTTTATACTCTATCCAGGCCACCAACGTACCGATTGGTGCCACCAACCTGCTGATTGGTCCCACCCACACTCGGAGTGGGCCTTCTCATTATCCACACCCAGAACTATGCTAAACCAATCAGCGGACTAATATAGTACTACCTTTATCCCAGTATCACACATCCTAGATCCAGCCAGCTCTGAAAAAGCTCCACGTATGAGTGCATGAGGCTTTCGGGGGACATCTAGATTCAAGCTACAACCATAAGAAAAGTAGAAAGAAAAAAGCTTGACCCTCATTTTGTATCCTTTATTAACTTAAAACTTTGGATATAGGTATAGTAATATTAAGGACAATGAGGCAAAATAAGGTTTGTTCGCCCTAAATTTTCATACGCTTGTCTTCCTTCAAGACTGAGAATGCCAAAATAAGAGATTTACAGGGACTTTCAGCTATGCCCAGAAATCTCCACTGTGCTAAGCCTGGGTCACCTTGGATTCCTGCAGAGCCTCACTAGACTGAGACTTCTCCAGTCAAGAGCAGCAATCTCATGGGAGCTGAATGGCCCTTCAAATCATGAGGATTCCTCCCAGGGCTAAGAAATCAGAACTAAGACAATGATTAACTAGACCCCAGCCCACCACATCACCCCATAAAACTGGCTTCTGATCCACTTCTTTAGACCTATGACCCTTCAGTGTCTCTGTCTTTGTTCTGTCTCTCTTTCCCTCCATCTGTCTGTCTCTCTCTCCTGCAGTACTGGAGATTGAGCTCAAGATGCTCACACTGAGGTATACCCCCAGCCTTTGTAAAAATTTGGGAACAGGGTCTTGCTGAGTCATTACACTGTCCATGCTGGGCTTGAATTTGTAATCCTCCTGCCTCAGTCTCCTGAGTAGATGGGATTATAGGCATGTGCCACGGCACCCAGCCAGTTTCTCAAACTGAAGCCCTTTTCCTATCATCTGTTACTTTCTTTTATTTTTTAGACCTATTTGATCTTTATCAAAGCTGAGCTCCCTTTATTTTCTCTAACTTTCCAATTAGAGCTTTTTTTTGTTCATAAATTTATGCTGAATGTCTCGGTTTTAATTTCATTAGCATAGAAGCAAGGACCTGCACTAGCCAGTGACAAAGTTATCCTATTTTGCCAGGAACAAAATTTTACTAATTGTACAAATAATACCTTTACATGCATAACTTCCCTTGTGTATTTTTACATACCCTATCCTTTGAAAATGCAGTAGACAATTGAATGCCTCCATTTTACTGCCTTGACAGAGAAATTTATGTGAACAGTGACTTCTTTGTGAGGATTGTGCTTTCCTTTTTCCAAATGATGAACTCAAGGATAAGTTAAATAAATAAGCAGTGCAATTCCTTAACACATTCCCGCTGGCTTGAACCACTGGTGGTAGATGGATGACTGTCCGTCCCATCAAGCGGCTTCTACCACCCAATGAGACTGTCCCATGCCACTGGTGGTTCAGAATTGCCTGGCAGTGAGACATAGAAATTATGGCCCCATCATGAATATGTTTGAAAATAAAAGCTCTTCAGCCTGTCTAGTCCTCTTTTCACTCAAGCCCTCCTCTTCAACACTTTTCTGCCCACGCTGGATATGAACAGGAGACATGACACTGTTGGAACCTTCTACCTCCCACTTAGGGATGTGTGTTAGTCTACCGGGGCTGCCATAACAAATTACTACCGAATGGAGCTAAAACAACAGAAATTTATTTCTCACATTTCTGGAGCTAGAAATCTAAGATCAAGCTGTCAGCAGTTTCTTCTGAAGCCCCTCTCCCTGACTTGCAGATGGCTGCCGTCTCACTCCGTTCACACTATGTCAAGTAACAGGGATGTAGAGCCTGACTTTGTTAAAAGCACTGACTCTTCCCTTAGGCCTGCAGATGTTGAATGGGTAGCTAAAAGCGGGATGAAAGCTTGGCACGTCTGCCTTCATTTTATATCTGTCTCCTGTGCTACAGGGAGCTTTGATCAGGTTCCTGCTCGGCTCTGTGCATAGATGTATTAGTCACTTAAGGAGTGTCCTAAATTTACCTGACCTGTCTCTCTCATTCCCTTTCAAGACTGAAGATACTAAAACAAGAATAGCTAAGATATTTTCAAGGTTCCATAGGCAGAGAATGTTGCCGGCAGATGGATGGGACTGCCTCAATAAGAGGGAGCAATTACCTGATGACTGGAACTGAAGCTTCCTAAGCAGGAGCAGAGCAGGAGCACTCATCTCAGGATGAGAACCAAACTGCCTCTGCAAGCAATAGAGATTCCCCTAAGCCAGCAGAACCTCCCAGAACCATCAGCCCTGAGACAGTGATCAATCAGACTGCAGACTGACTGGATTGCTGACCTATGCATACTCCTTGGCCCCACCTCAACTTTGGCTCACCTGTATAATTTTGAACTCTGTTAGTATGCTCCAAAGTCAGGGCTGAGGATACTTGATCTTGCTGGTCCTTCCTGCTATGGCTCTTTATACTAAATTCCTTCCTACTTCACCATTACATTTTGACTTGTGGAGTGAGTGGCCACCCTTGGTATACTAGGGACTCTCCTCACTTCCCTCCCCAGCTGACCTAGGAGTTCAGTAACTGTTATCCTTGTGTCTGTGCTTTCTGTATCTTATCGCCCGAGGAGTAGAAATAATATTGCTAGTGTTATTGGATGTTGGCCCACCTTAACCAACTCATTTTAACTCCAAATACACTGAGGCCCTGGGGTGCTAGAGATAAAGGCTTTATCATATGAATTTTGTGGGGACACAATTTAGGGGTTAATTTTGAAGTTGTTTCTCTTGTCTTACTTCATTCAGAATGAAGATTCATAAACTCCAAGCATAAATCTTGAAATATGAGAAGTAGATACTACTTTCAAATACATAGCAAATAATTTCCTCCTCTAAAAAGATTAAGCTAGTGGTTTTCAATTAAATCAGAACAGCTCCTGTTAGCATTTTAGAAACCTGCCAGTTTGGGGTTGTCACAGTGAGTGAAAGGGGCTACCATATAAGGCATAAGCATCTGATTATTTCTATAGCATCTACATATGGAATTATGTTTTCCAAAATTTTAATTTCATGATACTTGTGATACATAAAGAACAATATATGTTTGGTCTTTATTCCCTAATTCCTAATATGCAGGTACTTAAGATATTTGTAATTTTCTGAATGACAGGAGTGGTAGGAGCAATTTTTGTTAAAATATATGGTCTTAGTCTCTGGTTCTTGACTTGAGAGCTTCTAAGACCCTTGGAATCTCAGGAGCGATGAGTGTCTTGCATACTAATGAGGTATGTGCTGGCGTCTGAGGCCCCTTGGTAACTCTCATGTGAGCACGGGTTGCCAGAAAGCCCACAGCATGATTGGAGAGTTGGCCAGAGAAGCATTTCAGGCAGGAGGGCAGCATCCTATGTCTTAATTCTTTATTTTTATAGATATTAATTTAGAAGCTGAGGATTGCCTTGGGTATAATCACATGAGTTTGGTTTGGAATGTTTTTTGAAGTGGAACCTCTTGTCATCCCATCCTTCACATCCTCCCCAGAAGGAAAATGAAAGATGATGAGTCAGAGCGAAGAACCTCCCACCTATATCTAGGAAAACAAACAAACAAAGCACAATAGTTTGGTAGTTCCAAGTGTTTCCTAGGAAGCAAACTCTGAGATAGGGCTCTGCAGGCTGGAAGTCTCTGAGGATTTACACCAGAAGACAAGAAGAAATGGAGGCAGGACTGTGCAAAGGGCAAAGCTAGGCTGTCGTGAAGTCAATTGTTTTCTTTTTTCTTGCAGTATTAGGGTTGGAATACTGGAGCTCAGACATGCTAGGCAAGAACTCTGCCACTGAGCTATTTCCACAGCCCCTTTTACTTTTCTTTTGAGACCAGGTCTCACTAACATGCCTAGGCTGATCTCAAAGTTGAGATCCTCCTGCCTCTACCTTCTGAGTAGCTGGCCCCACTGTGCAGGGCTCCAGTGAAGTTTTGACAAAGACCTCAGCTGATTCCACGTGGAGTACAGAACTGGAAGCCCTCCTGATTCTTCCCATATTGCAGAGGTGGGGGCCTGACTTATATGTCACCCAGAAATGCCCAGACACTGGCCATTAGACACAGGCTGCCATCCCAGCCCTCAATACCTTGAGTCAGCTTTTTCTACTGAGAATGATTGTAGGAAAAGCATCAAATAGTGTAGTGAGCTGTGAGCCGCCAGCTCTCCCCTCTGCTGAAGGGGTACTCCTGTGGCTCATCACATTGTCCACAGCCTCTCAGGCCTGCTTTTCTGAGACTCTGCTTTAAAATCAGCAACTGCAGAGATTCCAGCTTGTGGTGTTAAATGTGATGAATAAAATGGACTCATGATTTTGTTAATCTCTGTTTGACTTGTCTTCCTGTCTTCTCTTTGTGGATTTCTAGTCTAGCTTTACCTTTTCTCCCAGAGACCAGTATGAAGGAGACAAATGTACAGAAATCTGAAAATGGCTAACTCAATACTACATCTTAAGCAGGAGGAAGAACATTTATTTTCTGCCCTAATGAAGAGAATTTTTCCACTTGATGAGATGGAAGTGATAAAGATTCTTGCTTCTGTGTGGGAACTGTCAGAACAAATAAAACAATTTTGGTTTAAACACTGTCCTCTCCTCTGCCTTTCAATGAATTACTGAATTAAGCCGCCAAACTGCACTGAAATCTTTGTTCTCATCCTCATATTTGTTTCCTGTTTAAATGGAAATTAAATTTTCTCCCTTCTTCCTGTCAGATATTTCTAGGGGAAATTCTCCAGTAACGTCCTCAGATGACCTCCCACATTAGTTTTCTTATTCAAACTAATTTTAACTCTCAGATGATAATTTAAAAGTCTGGTGCTTATTTAACAAACTAGAAGATGTATTCTACGTTGGGTCCAGAAAATCTATTTTGGTTTCATATCAGTGACAGAAAAATTTGTGATACATGGCATAAAATAAGCAAGAAACTCAAAGTAACATTTGTCATGGGTTTGCGTGGCATAAATTTTTCAATATATATTCTCACAAAGTATATCTTTACAGAAAAGTGCATGAATTCTTTTTTTTCTTCTTCTTCTCTTAATCTGTTGACTAGAATGCTCAGTTAGGTTATGTTGAATATAATGCCTATTAAGGTATGTGCCTAAGCCTAAACCTAGGCCTAAGCCTAAGCAGTTATTCAATGTACTAAACATCAGTTTCTTCATAGATTGCCGGTTTCTCATTTTTTCTGTGAAGCTTGTGACTTTTGTGACTTTGGAAAGTAGACTGGTACAAAACCTAGGAGGAGACCGTAGGAGCTACAGGAATGCCTTCTGGCGTTGGCTTTTCTGGTCTGGCTTTTACATTCAACATTTTTTACTGAAATGAACAAAGCTGAAGATTATTCATTGTCTTCGTTGTGTTGGGAGTCCTCCTTAAACCTCTTTTCTCTCACTCCTCCTTCTATTTCATTCTTATATGCTGTCGGTGTAACCTTCAAGTATATATAGGGAACCTTATTCCCTCCTACTATCTCCTCAGGTACCACCGGGTTCTCGTCAGCAATGCTTCTTGCTTCAACACTGTAATTGTCTTCTCAGGAGGACGCTTACCTCTATTCCTACTCTCCTTCAATCTTATCTATACATGCAGTGTGACTTTTTTAAAAAACCAGATTATGTCACGGTAGTCATGTACCTGACGCATTTCATGAGTTGCCAGTGTAGCTGGGGTAGTGCCTAAAGCACACACGTGGCCTACCAGGCCCTGCACAACTTGGCTTATGCTAACAGAATCCACCTTCCTCTCTTCCCATATTCACCTCCACTGTTTTCTTTCAGTTCCTTAGAGGAAGCAGGTTCTTGCTAGTTCTTGACTTTGGCATATTTTGTTTTTCCTGTTTGAAATAGTTTCCCACTCTCCCTTAATCTTGCAAATTCTTTCAGTCACACCTTGGAGAGGCTGCCTGCCCAATATGGTCATCTACATTGAATCTCACAGTCGTTTTCATCGACACTGATTTCCACGTCCAACACCAACATCGCTATCTTTGCCAACACCACCGTTGCTTTGTGTTTAATACTCATCTTTCCACTACACTGCACACTTCTGAGCCACGTCTGTTTTGTTTACTGTTGTATCCGCAGTGTCTAGAACAGTACCCAGTACATAATGACTGTTGAAAAACTATTTCTGAAATGAAAGTAGAGTTTTGGGGACTATGCCAAAGTTTACCAGAAAGGTAAATGAAAAGGGACTTTTCAACGACATGTTTTGAATCTGAAGATTTTCAGACAAACAGATAGATTGGGCATCAGGATTTCTGAGTACTCTGCAGTTAAACCTGTCAGTTGTAGGCTGCTATTTACTTAATGAGTTGCTGTGGTCAAACTTCATTCCTTTCCTGTAGAGAAATATATCCCTAAATTAGAGGCAGCATAAACCCCATTTTGAAGTTACACTTTGCAACTTTAAAGCTGGCTACATCCCTACAAAACACACAGGAGGCAAAAATATTCATCTCATACCCTTCTACTGGTCTTCTCCATAATCCTAGCAAATATATGGGCAATAATATAAAAATGTTAATATGCAATAAATAAAATGGGATTAAATTGACCAAACGCTAGATTGCTGATGGCCCTCTAAGCCACAAGAGGGAGCTATTTAAACTCTTGTTAAACACAAGGAAACAATCAGAAAGATGAAATTTGGCAATAACAAGGGTTGGCCAGATGGACACCTATTTATATGATATTGACTCCGGAATTCCATGTATTTTTACGCTACAGAATTTTCAATTCTTATCTGCAACGCAATTTGCATTTTAAATAGTGTTATTAAAGGCAGAGGATTGTTTTGCCTCAAATGTTATTCTAAGTCTCGTTTAACTAGTGTAGAAAATGCAAGTTTTCAGTTAGGTAACAAAGAGATGGTAATTCCTTTCCCATAAAATCTATTTTGTAAATATTTATTAATAAACAACCTCATGAACAAATAGCTTTTCTTTTAAAAATCACCCCTTTCTTCAACAGTTTATAAGGTTTTAAATATTTAAATATTTGAATGCACAACTGACAACTCTTAAAAACAATGGAATGTAATTGTGATATAAATATATACCTATCATGGATGCAACGATACAGTTAGCAACACCTACTAGCTCTCCTGGGCAGCCTGAGAAGTAGTTAAAGTGTCTAAAGGCGCAAGACTGAAGGGCAGAAGTATGTTTTTCTACATAGGGACTCCCAAGAAGGCAAGCTGTTTGGATTCAAACGACCAATAGTAATAACAAGAGTAACATCCTTCAAGTACTGACGTAGCCCAGGTCCTGTGCTTAAAGCACTGTATTCAGACTAGCTCATTAATACTCTTACAACTCTGTGTGGTAGCTACTATTACTGTTTTCATTTTAAAGATAAGAAAACAGAAAGGTTAAGTGACTCCCACAAGCTATTAAGTGAGGGAGCCAGGATCTGGAGCACCTCCAGGTTTATAAATGTAATTCTTGTCAACTGGTAAATCTGACTGTGAGTCAAGTCACCAGGGTTCTGGGTGATGCTGCCTCTTTCCCCATAATGTGGCAATCTGCGTATAGCATCCTTAATTTGAACACCATGATTCTGCCAAGATTCTCTACTTCCCGTCATGTATTTTATCCTAAGATGATTGTCAGTAAATAGGAAATGTGGGAAAGAGGATGGTTTTCTGCTGACTCATTTGTGTGATGTCAAACCTTATGGAAATAAAGACAAACTTTCCTGAATCATAAAAAAAGACGTCACTTTAATTGGCATATCCATCGCCTCAAACATTAATCATTTCCTTGTGTGGGGAACATTCAATGTGTTCTTCTAGCTGTTTTGAAATATACAATTAATTGTTACAATCATAGTTTATCTTACTGTGGTTATCCTGTAAATTTTGGTGATTAACCAAGTCCAGCATCAGAACCAAGACAGCAACACAATTTAGACCTTAGAAACCAGTTCAGATGTGGCAGTAGGCATGAGAAGTTTCTGTAAAATAGGCTAAGGCTTGAATCTCGGTCATACCTTCCACATAAGGTTACCATTTCAATACAGACCATTTGATTAAATTCAAATTTTAGATAAACCACAAATAATTTTTCAGATGTTCTAAATATTACACAGGAGATATTTATATTTAAAATTATCCATTGTTTATCTGAGATTCAACTACCACAGTGTACCTTAGTTTACATCTGCTAATTCTGTCTGCCCTGCATCTTCTCTCTTGCTTCACTGGTCAGTTGGAGCTTAGTGGTTAAGAACCAGACCCCTGGAAGGACTGGCCAGCTGTGTGAATTTCAACACATTCTCCAGGCTGAGTTTCTTATCTGTAAATGGGCATAATAGAACCCACCTACCTAATAAGTCCATGAATAGGATTAAATAAATGAATGCATTAAAGCACTTAAGAAGTATTTCAATCAGTTCAGGCTATTATAACAATAAATACAGATTGAGTAGCTTATAAAGGATAGAAATTCATTTTTCATAGTTCTGGAATCTGGAAAGTCCAATTCTGGCACTAGCATATTTGACATTTGGTGAGGGTCTGTCCCATCAGTGGTATGTATTGGTAGAAAAGGCAGAGGGGTAAAAGGGACTAGGGTGTTCCCTTCAACCTAGGGCACCAACCCCATTCTTGAGTGCAGATTGCTTTCTCATTTCCCCAAAAGATTTTTCGTATAAGCTGAGTACCCTTTATTAGAAATGCTTGGGGCCAAGAGAATTTGAGATTTTGGATTTAAAAAACCAATTGGAATATTTGCCTATATATTATGGTATACCTTAGAGAGAGGACCTCAATCTAAACATGAAATTCATGGATATGTCGTATCTACCTTGCACACACAGCCTGAAGGAGATTTTATGAAATATTTTTAGTGCAGCTGCATTTAGATTATGACTGTTCACCTGAAGTTAGATGTGAAATTTTCCACTTGTGACATCACGTTGTCACTCACAAAGTTTCAGAGTTTGGAGTATTTTGAATTTCACAGTAAGGATGTTCAGCTTGTTCTAATACATTGGGAATGAGGTTTCAGCATATGAATTTTGGAGGGACATATACATTCAAATAACAATAACTGAATACTTACCAAATTAGCTACCAGTATTATTATTATTTTTAGAGATGTCTCACATACCTAAAATTGAGGGTAACAGCAGTTTTATATCATCTGACTCTTTCTTTTATTTATTTTAAAAGACTGTAGAGATCTGAAGATACAGTACCTTGCCCTGTATCTACTTAGGGTAAGTATGTTTTCTTTCCTGAGACAGGGTCTTGCTTTGTAGTTCAGGCTGTGCCATAATTTAATTTCTTTCTTTTTAATTTTGCAGTGCTGGGGTTTGAACTCATGGCTTTGCACTTGCTAGGTAGACACTATATCACTGAGCTATGTTCCTAGTCCTGAGGATAAGTTTGAGAGAGAGAAAGAGAGAGAGAGAGACTCTTCTCAACACTCTGATCATGTACATTTGTGGTTGGGTTTACAAATTAATTCAAAGGTTCTAAGTCCAAGGAGAGTAAGTAATGTGGCCAAGGTCAAGCCTCTCTATGTTATATCAGAAAGTAGGACCCGTTTTTCAGGTGGTTGACCTTGAGGGTTCATGAAGTATAGGGTCAAAGCGCCTTTCATTACCTGTGGCCACGTTGTGGGTTATGGGCCTGTGTCTCTGACACTCTCTAAAATGCCAGAAAACCTTACAAGTCCTAGGAGGATAAGAAAGGGAGTGGCGCTCATTTCTGGGGAATGAGTATGGAAACCAGCGGCACAGCTCCCCAGAGACTCCTTTCAGAGGCAATGAATCTTCCCAGAAGGCTCTTTCACTGCCTCGGAGTGGGGGGAACTATATAGTACAGGAGGGAACAGTCAATGATGTAGGGGTCCAGATATGTCAGAGAGGTAGTTGAATATAAATTCATGGCAGACTAATTTATATTATCTATTAACAGTTTCGAGCTTGAAAGCCTGGGAACACTGAAATCTGCAGTTACTGAGAGACATGTGCTTGCAATATTGATGAGGCTTTGTCCTGTCATTATTTTCTCACTTGAAAATCATGAAAAAAACAGGACAGAAAGAAACAGAACTTTTTCTCTCCAACCTATTATTTGCTCCAAAGATTGCTCCATGGGGCCATCAGAATAAAGCATAATTTCAGTGAAGACTGAAGAAGAGAAAGGGAAGCCCAGAGCCACTACCAGGCTTGGCTTTATTTAGATGGGAAAGCAGATGGAGATGAAGAGCAAGGCCAAATCCGAATAGCTACCTTCCCCTCGCAAAAGTACAAGTGCCCCGCAGTTAGAGCCAGAAGAGACGGAGCCTGGAAAGGAGGCCCGGCTGTCTAACACACCGCACACAACCTGTCAGCTTACACAGAAGGCCACTGAAGCTTAGAGCAGGTCTGGAGAATTCCACAAGGCTATACGTCTGCTTACTGGGGAAACTAGAATTACAATCTTCTCTTGATTCCCTAAAGGGTGTTGGTTTCCTGAAAGGACCAGCAAGTGTCCTTCCACAAATGCCAAGCTGAAAACTCCCAGGGACTTAAGCCTGTGGGAGAGGAGGAAGGATGCACCACATTTGCAGGGATGAATGGATCCAGGAAATGGGCAGATGATTGGGATTATATTTCAAGGGCCGGCATGTCTTAAGAGTCAGAGTAGGTGGTGTTTTTTTGTTTGCTTGATTTTGTTTTGGTACTGGATATCAAACCCAGGGCCTCTGCAAGGGTCTACATCCCCAGCCCTTTTTATTTTTTATTTTGAGACACGGTCTTGCTATGTTGTTTGAGCAGGATTCAGACTTGTGATCCTCCTCTTTTGATTTACCAGAGTGCTAGGATTAGGGTAGCTTTAAAATTCAGTTTACCCCTTTTATGAAGTGTGTGTGTGCCGGGGTGAAGGAGATGGTAGGAAGTGGGTGGGACAGGGAGAGTTTCAGTGAACACCATAGGAAAACACTGAAATCTAGGATGCGATTCCTGCCCATGGAGTATTTATAACCTGGGTGGGGAGACAGAACAATCACATGCGCATCCATGAGGGGGTGATTCACTGTGTAATACTCAGCCAAATGCGAGGCAGTGCTTTAGGAAGAGTACGGATGGCCTGTCTTCGTATTGCTCCGGTGAACCAGCTTCTGTGAGTCACTCCAGCAAGGCAAACTGTTTTGTGTCATTAAGAAGCCACATGTGGCTTATGAGGAGACTAGGAGTCTGAAATATTCCTATTTAGTAAAAGGGAAAACACCAGTAGTTTTTAGACAACTTACCAGTTTTCGAATTGTTGTCCTGAAATTGCGACCATGTAGTTGCTGTAACAGGAATATGCTGCAAAATATTTTTCCAGTGACACCATAGTCAGGATTTATTCTTCCTTTTTCAGTCACTTTTCAGATGTCTGCTCTTTTCTCTTTATCTTTTAGGTCCAGATATTTATTTGTAATATAACCTTTTAGTGCTACTTCAATAATGGTTGAAGTGCTAGGCTCTGTGTTCTGTGTTTCACAGAGATGAGACAGAGGCACCTTTTTCCTGAAGGAGCACACGGGGCCATGGGGATGGGAGGGAGTTGAGGAGGCAGAAGGCAGAGACGAGGAGACAGATTCCTTTATCTCAGGGTGAGACATAAATAGTGCTGCAACACAGGCGTCCCAACCAGCCATGTGTGCCAACTGGTGATTAGATCTGCTCTGGGGACAGCCTTGAAGAAAGAAAGGGAGGATTAGGAAAGCCTACATGCTGATGGTGCATTTGAACTGGTCCTTGAAGAATGAATTGTCACAAAGTTTCAGAACTGAGAAGTCTACCAGGGATGAATGAGTAACCTTGTTTGGCTGTAAAGTAGGTTACTTGGGGGAGTTGGTAGAGATAAGATAGAAAAAATGCTCTGAGAGAATTTTGGATGAGGCATTTGGACTTAAGTTAATAAGCACTGGAGAAGCCTTGAAATTGTTGAGCAGAGGACTGATATGCAGTCTAATATTTACCCCTGCTTTTCTATGTGATAATTTTTTGTTTTATTGTTTGTTGTTTAATTGTTTGTTTTATTTTTCTTGAGACAGAGTCTTACTATGTAGTTCAGGCTGGCCTTGAACTCTCTATGTGGCCCAGGCTGGCCTTTTTCTGCTTCAGCCTCCTGAGTGATTGGATTTCTGCACTACCATGCCCCGTCTCTAGGGACACATTTTATAGAAAGGAACATGTGTCAGAAAAGCTGGCATGGAGCTGATATGTGAGCATATAAAGAATTAGCACATTGTGCTACAGAACTAACTATACCATGTCTTATACTTTTTGTCACTTCATATAAGTGGTTTTAAATCACTACTGAAGACTCATCAAATGAAGATAATACCCAATAATGTGAAGAAGTCTCAAAAGTATTGTGCCAAGTTAAAGGAGCCAGACACAAAATGTTACATACTGTATGAATCCATTTATATGACATTCTAAAAAAAAGCAAGACTGTAGAGAGGTAAAACATACCATTGGTTTCCAGGGATTAGGGGCTGGGAAGTCTGACCACAGAAGGGTCACAGGACTTCTTTGGGATTTGGAGTTGTTTTGTATCCTATTTATGGTGATTCTTACAAGAATTGATGCATGTGTTATAGTTCATAGAATTCAGCATCAACAGTTCTACTGTGTGTAAATTTAAAACATAAATAAGAAAAAATATGTTTAGGTAATTTTCTGGAAATTTTTTGTAGTCCAATTCTTGAAAAGGTGGTGATTTCTTTGAATCCATACACAGATATAGATATAGATATGTAGATACAAACACAGACATAGTCATTTTTTCTTATGGATGGGAGTTGGTTCCAGGATCCCTGTGAGATACCAAAATCTTTCGATTCTGCAGTCCTTTATATAAAATGACACTGTGTTTACATATAACCTATGCACATCCCCTTGTATACTTTAAATCATATCAGATTACTTATAATAACTAATGCAATGTAAATGTTATATAAATAGTTGTTATACTACATTGTTTAGGGGTAATGACAAAAAAAGTCTATACATATTTAGTACTGATGCAATTTTTCCCTCAAACATTTATAATCTGCAATTAGTTGAATTCTTGGATGTGGAACCCATGGATATGGTGAGCCAAATGTGTGTGTGTGTGTGTGTAAATATATATATATATATATATATATATATATATATCCACAGTGATAAATTAAGGAAAAGTAAATTTCCTCAAATATTCAGGGACTTCCTTAGAGACTTCACTAACTCTACTATATTAAATAAACAAGACACTTGTGAATAGAATATGGTTTTTACAGTGACTTGTCCTGAAATATTTTATATTAAAAGATATTATATAAATTTTCCAATCTTGTTCATATGAAAATTTTGCTTAAAGTTTTTCTGGTCATAATCATCTTAAATATAAACCTCGGATCTGATTGGATTTCACAGATTTTGGTTTAGTGATTGATGTTCAAACGAAGGAAGTTAGTCTCTGGAGTCTGGCCGTGGTACTTTTTTGTCAGTAAAACATCTCAGTCATAGTTGATGGCATTTTCACTAGAGTATAGTTATTCAGCATATTCAAAGTTTCAAACTATATTATTGGCATGTGGAGGGTGGAAAGCAAAGCGCTTTGTTGCTAATTATAACCAAGGACAAAAATAGGGACTGACTTACTTATAAATTCCAAATTTATTTCATTTCATGTTTTCTTTGAAGTTCCTCTCTAGTTACTCCAACTCACTGTATTTTTTACTGAAATGGTAGTTGATGATTCTTTTTAAATAGCACATTGGCTTTGACTTAAACCTGTATTTAACTGTGTCGAATAATAGGCTCCAGGGTCTGAGAGTCATACCCCTCCACTCCAGTGTGATTACGGTTTGCGTATTAATCAGGATGGTGCTCCCAGCGGAGAGGGCCCAGCCAGCCTAACTCCTGCAGAGGCAGAGAACTGCAGCTACAAATTGCATAAAGTCCTTTTATGACACGGAATAGAATAAACAGGGTGTGGGGCATTTTTAATTTTCATTCTCTTGAATGGTTGTTACCAATTATAAAGGGCAATATAGGCAGCTAGAGTTATTTTTAAATTAGTAAAAATAGGTTGTTGAGATGTTAAGGTTCTTAAAATATTCCAGGACATTTCCTTCTTCAGTCCTGATTTGAACAGCTCCACTTCCAAGCTGTGTTTCTATTGCAGTTCCTTATCTCTGCTCCAGTGCTGCCAGGCAAAACCACATGTAGCCATCGTACCATTCTGACTGTTTCTTTCCGTCCTCCTTCTTTCCTTTACACAGTTGCAGAACTGACTGACAAAGCAGGCATATTAAAAACTCTCTAATGGATCCTTATTGTTCTTGGGATAAAATCTGAAATTCTACAAAGAACTAGAAAGTGGTCTAGCGCTTGCTGACTCTAGCAGCTGCATTTCACTGCTTTCACAGTTCACCTTAGCTCTTGCTTCGTTGGCACGTGCTCCCTCCATGCAGTGTTTTTCTTCCTCAATAATCCTTCCCTTCCCATTCTTCAGATCCCTGTTTAAACCTCCCTTCCCAGATCTGATATCCCGAGCCTCCAGGCTGCACAAGCACACTTTAGTATTAGTACCTTTTATTTCTCCTTACTACCACCTGCCAAAATTGCAATTAAGCAATTAGTTGTTAAATGGATTGTTGTTTGTTTTCCCTATTAGAATTATCTTCATGTTTCTGTTTACATTTCTATCTTGTTTACCATATTTCTCTAGAATTTAGCCAATTACCTTATTCACACAGTGCTTGTGCAATGAATATTTGTTTAATAAATGTAAAAAAAAACAAACAAGGCAACCGTGACTGTAAGTCCAGCTGAAAAATATTTGTAGTTAATAGTATTATGTGAGATGGTCAAATGAGCGGAGGTACAAACTGATCCCATTCAGCGTAGCAGCGGATCTCAAACACCGCTGTCACCCACATCACCCAGAGGCTCTTTAAACAAACAGGTTCTTGGGTTTCGTTCTCAGGGCCGCTGATTTCATACATTGAGGGAAGTGGCCAGGAGTTTCTGTGTGTAATGAGGATTGTGAGTGATTTTGATAGAGGTGTTTGAGGGATATTCTTTGAGAAATGCTGCTCTGAAATAAAGATTTTCACATAAAACCAGCCCAAGATTTTATTAACAACTGCATTCATGGAGACAGTTTGGATGTAGTGATCAAATTCAATACAGCCTCCTTGGAAATAGGTTTACAACCCAAGAAGAAATTTAAAAATAAACCTCCTATAATTGAATCATAACAAGATGAAGAACTATTTAGAAAAGTTACTTGTTTAAAAATTGGGTTAGAGCTGGGTGTAGTGGTGCATACTCATAATCCTAGCACTCTGGGAGGCTGAGGCAAGAGGATCACAACCCTGAGCTCACTCCAGGGAACTTAGACTCTGTCTCAAAATAAAAACTTAAAAAGTTCTGGGATGTAGCTTAGCATGAAGGCCCTGGGTTCAACCCCCAGTACCTCAAAATAAATGAAGTAAATAAATAAATAATTGGGCTAGAACACTCATCTAACTAGTGAGTTAATCTATGATGCTATTTCAACTAGTAAACCAGTAAATGTTGGTTAGACTATAAACCACTTGTGATTTACAAAAGACTAGTTTCCCCAAACTACTTTTTTATAGGAAACCATCTTCCCTATTCCCCCAGGAGCATGGGCAGCATGGGAGATACACCTAATTCTCCTTGGCAGCTATGACTTCAAGGTCTCTATTATCATTTCTGGCACCTTCATCTGTGTGTGCTTCAGGCCGAGTGAGAGTGGTTTCCTTCATCTTTCATTTTGATCATTTATTCAAGTCAGAGTATGCTGATTCAGAATGAATGTTAAAAAGTAAAAATATAGTGGCAAATTTGAAGTTTACCTTACTTTAGTTTGTTCCATTTTGGGGCAAAACTTGAGCTAATTGGATCTGCTGGATTTTTGTTTTAGCATAATAACAAAGGGAAAGAATATAACTGAGGGAATGTGCTGTTTCTAACTAGTATGTTTTATCATTACTTTTAAAAAATGATGTTCTAAATTAATTTACTTGTCTGTCAAGTCTTTTTGTGAATTTTCTGTATTGTTACTATCTGGGTGAATTACCACCTTATTTAAATTAAGCACCCTTGAAGAAACTGATTATCTCGGAGGTAAATTGCTGTTAGCAATTACTGTTTCATAGATTTCATGGAAGCGACTGGGTTTGTCAGCCCTTAGTACTAATAATCCTACTGCAGGGCTTAACATCCAATTTATCTCATGTCCCCTGCTGGCTGCAGGTTGAGTTAAAACCTATTAGAACCAAAATGACATAAAAGGTCATGTTTGAATTGTCATTGTGAATGTCCTTGCTCTATAATACATTTGTTTGAGGCTTTGGATTCTGAGATAACAGCTTTGTTAATAAAAACCACTGCTTCTTCTTAGGTTTCCATCTCAATGCCCTTCTAAAACTGGAAAAGAGCCTCTATATTTTATTGAGTCAACTCAATACCATGCTTCTTTCATTTAGTTGGAGCCCTGCTGTTGAATAAACAAGTGTGTGTGTGTGTGTGTGTGTGTGTGTGTAAATGCTGGGGATTGAAACCAAGGCCTTGAACATGTTAGGCAAATACTTTACTACCAAGCTATATCCCCAGTCAGAGCCCTGTCATTGAACTGAAAGTGTCATTGGACATGATCAATGCTTATTCCCAGTTAAAATAGTCCAGTTATTCATATTGATCCTTCAGTTAACAGCAGTTTTCAACATTTCAGATAATATGAAAAATCCCTGCAGGCATGATCGGAGAGGGTGTGGCATTCTACTAGGGGGATACAATCCAGGGGGGATAAAGTTCCCTGCCACATTATCGTGCTTAATCCCCAGGGGCACAGCCACCCCAAATACATCCTGTGGATTCTAATTTGATAGATCAAAAAATCTAGTGGTGATTATGGTGTGGAAAAGAAGTACAGTTTTCTTATGCAACAGAAAGTGTGTCTGGCCTATATGTGAAGCTCTTTTAGGAATCAAACAAGGTCTCCTGCTTATCACATGAGATCTGGTTTCTGACAGTAAAAACCCTCAGGTTTGTTTGACTCAATTTTGCCAACAGGGAGCTATCCAGGGTACTGGTCTCTTCTACCGACCTGTGCTGATCATGTGGGGCTGATTCACTGTAGGTGTCTTATTGCCCTGAAACTTGCTGTTCTATCAGAAAGACTCCTGTACCTACAACCTGAACTGAGTTTTATCCAGCTGGACTTGGTCTGACCTTTGCCTTCCCTACCTTTGCCTAATTTCCATGCCTCACGTAACCTATGCCTGTTGTGGCTGTGACACTATCTGTTGTCAGATGCCCTAGTTATACCTAGACTAACGTTTGCAAACAAGGATCTGTATCTGGGTCACAGGGAAAAGTTTAAAAAATAACTCTGGGAGCAAGATCTAGGAATTTAGGGATCACTATTGTTATGTTTCCTTACAGAATTGGGTCGAATTCTTATTTTTCTCTCTTACTGCATGTAAATTGTAGTATTTGAAGTTTTCAGAATGGGTGAACAAAATGTGAAATATGCATGCAATGGGATGTTGTTCCCAATGGGAAGGAATGAACTATTGATCACCCTACAACCTGGACAAATCTCAAAGTAATTATACTTACTGAAAGAAGTCAAACAAGAAGCACACATAACATGTAGTTCAATTTATATAATATTCTAGGAAATGCAGTGTAAGCCACAGCAATAGGAAGTCTGGGGATGAAGTGGCAGTCAGGAGCATGGGAGGATTTGTGTGTGCTGGGCAACTTCATTTCCTTTCTGGTGGTCATTAACTTATGGGGATATACATAAAATCATACTTTTGAATACTTTTCTACTTGTTATATGTCAACTCTGATGCAATAAAGCTGTTAAAATTTTAAAAGTATTTTTCAGAGGGATAATTGGATATTAAAGTGTATTAAAATCCATATTGTATTTTGATATTCCATAAAATAGAACTACAATGCAATCCAACAATTTCATTTCTGGGTATAGATCTAACAAAAATAAATATCAGTCTGTCAAAGAGCTCTCTGAACACCCATGCTCATTGCAATGTTATTCACAATAGCCAAGACATAGAAACAACCTAAATGTTTGTGTTAGTCACCTTTGTGTCACTGTGATGAAATACCTGAGATAAAAAACTTTTAAGGAGGAAAGACGTATTTTGTCACATGGTTTCAGAAGTGTCAGTCCATGGTCATCTGAGTCCATTGCTTTTAGGCCTGTGGAGCGGTAGAATACTATAGAACAAAGCTGCTCACTTCACAATAGCTAGGAAGCAGAGAGAGAACACGATTTTATAACAAACTCTCTTTTCTGAAGCCCATTAGTCTATGAATTCATACATAGATAAATCCATTCATGAGGCCAAAGCCCTTGTGATGAATAACTTTCCAAAGACCCCACAATAGGGAAGAATGCACTGCCCCCCAATAGCACCACAGGGTGGTACCAAACCTTGAGCATATGGTCTTTGGGGGACATTCAAAATCCAAATCATAACCATGTTCATCAACAGATGAATGGATAAGGAAGATGTGGTATATATACCCAGTGGAATACTACTCAGGCTTAAAAAGAAGAAATTCTGTCATTTGCAATAAGATAGGTGAAACAGGAAGGCATTCTGCTAAGTGAAATAGGCCAACCATAGAAAGATAAATTCTGTGGGATTCTATTTATATACTATCTAAAGTACTCAAACTCAGAAATTAAAAATACTGTGTACTGGTGGTTGCTAGAGCCTGGGGGAAGGGAGGGAAATAGGTAGATGCTGGCCAAAAAGTATAGCATTTGTGTTGCAAGATAATAAAATTTTTAGAGATCTGTTGTGTCACTATGTGAATGTAGTTAACACTCCTGAACTGTAAACTTAAAAATGGTTAAAGATGGTAAATTTTATGTTATATGTACTACCACAATTAAAAATTTTGGGAGATGTTATATTTTGAGGGAGTTCAGCTCAAGGAATTAATGAATAAATCAGTTGATAAGATCCACATATTTTCTAGGGGCTACTTACCTTAGGTTTTACTGGGTTACTGCACTTGTCCTTGTCAGCAGAATTTTACTTAATGCTTCCATTCATAAGATCTGTGTTTCAGTGTGGCTGCTTTATAGGAAGGGAGAGTCTTCAGACTTTTATTCATATCTTATACCAGACTTGAAGGAATACTAAAAGATTTTTCTGTCTAGGTCACATAAATTAAATTAGTTTAAAATTTGTGGCTATTATTTTGTCTTACTGCAACATTTAATTCCCAGTGTAACTGATGACAACTGTTGTAGTCAGGGTTTACAAGGAAAAGAATTTAATACAGGACTCATAATTTATAGGATTATTTTATAATATTCACCCAAAAAGTCAAATGCAAAAGAATGTGGGAGATCTGTCCTCACACCAGCGACACAAAGAATCTAGGTGAGGGCTTGGATCCCATGGCAATGTCTCGCTCAAGTCCAGCTGAAGACATAGAGCCCATGGCAATGCCCCCACAAATCCAACTGGAGACCTAGAGCCCACACTAATGTCTCATGCAAGTCTCTTTCAAGGATCTGCACTGGAAAGGCCCAAGTGGTGGAAGCTGGACATCTGAACCAGTGGGATGAAGGATCTGTGCCAGCAGGTGAGGGGTCTGCACTGGAGCCAAGAAGCAACGTTCAAAGTAAGGACCAGAGCTCCCCTGAAAAGAGCCATAGCCATCCTCAGTTGAGAGCAAGGACTTGTGCTCCTCTGATGATGAGAATAGCTGAGTTCACATCAGGAAAAGCAGAGTGACAAGCTTCTCCAGGAGAATCGACCGCGCACTGTCTTCCCCTCCAGTTCTGCTTTAATACTGTTGTCAACAATCCTCAGGTGGGCCTTCCACACCCAGCACCACACTGATTCAGTTCAGCTGGGTGTGACAAGCTGACCATTAGTTAATCCACTGCAACAGCTTACAAAGTTGGGAGAACTTTTAGCAGCATAAGGTAAAGCGCACTGGTCACTGTTAGCCCCTAGTGTTTAACACATACGTGAATGCAATGGTGTAAATTACTTCAGCAGAATGTGCTCAAGAAATGAATCCTCCCCTTAGCCTGTCTTAAAACTCATGTGAACATCTGGCTTGGCTTTACAACTCCTTAGTTTTGTATAAGTGGTTCCTGGGGACATTCTTTGAGAATGAACCCATCTCTAAGATGAAGAGAAAATCAGGTTCTCTGAAAATTTATGCTAAAATAGTCATGATGACGTCAGTCTTCTTTCTGTTCAAGTACAAATCAGAGAAAGCTAGTTGCAGAGAATCTAGCATGGAGAAACATGTACATTCTAAACTCTAGTGAGCACCATTGCTGGCCATAGGCTAGCTTATAAATCAAGAGAAGACACCTCTAATTTCGTATCAACAGAAGTCACTTCCCCAGTTTCCCAGAACCATGCACACACTTGCGAAAGCTGGTGAAGTTCAGCTGCTGCTTACTTCTGGCTCATCCAAATCCTGCCTGTACAGTTCCTGAGCTGTGACTACTACTTTCCTTTCCTTACTCCCACTCTATTAGGCTCCCCAGCTGCACGGCACATACCTGTGGATGTCTGAACACCTGTTTTCAAGGAAAGGGCATTGCCTAGTTAGTGCAGTTTTCCTAGAGAAAGTTGTTCTGACCTGAGTTCATATTTTCTCACTAAATTTACTTACAGACGTAAGTTATGCTGAATGTTATTACATGGGATAACTGGGAGAAACTGTATTTCTATCTCAATCTTTGATGTCAGCATCACAAAATATTTTATCATTAGCCAGCTGGGACTCCATCCTCCACCACCCTCTAAAATGCATGATAAAATGTGCAAAGTGATTATTTTCTGTTCACATCAAACTGCTTCTATTTCTGGCTTAGGCTGATGAGATTGTAGAAGAATGAGATGAAGTAAGAGGCTTTTAATTCATCTGTGTCTTTTCTGCTCCCCAAGTATCTCTTACAAACGGGATTTAAACCCCTCTTATCTGTAGATTGTTGATTATTCAAAATTGTCTCCATACAGGAGCAAACCCTTGATCATGATTTGACAAAGACCATGAAATAACTGAAATTCATGACATGAGGATGGTAGGCTGCGTAAAAATTCAGTTCAAAAAAGGTCCCCAACGTCTTAGCAAAATTCTCATTACCTTAAATGCTCGAGGATAGCTTTAAAAATATTTATTCAGTTTGAAAATATTTCCTCTCATCAATACCTGCTCTTATATGTAGAAAATTAAGGAGATACTTAAAAGTATTGCGTATAATGAAATATAAGCTATTTTTCTTTAATAATTGGCTCAGTTTATGTGCTTTTTATGTGTGAAACACAATGTAAGTGCTTTACCATCATAATCTCCTCTCGTGTTTGTGATAATTCTGAGAATTAGTGTTATTATCCAAGATTTATAGGTGAGGAAACTGAGGCTTAGAGGTTAAATGATTTGCTTAAGCTCACATAGTTTGTAAGTGGAAGAACAAAGAATTAAACACATTAGTTTGACTTCAAAAGCAAAACTTTTAACCACTACGCTGTTTTTTTTCACTTAATATTAGTTGTGATCATTTCCCCATATCTTTTTTTTAACATCTCAATCATGGTGGATTTTGTTTTAAAATGCTATTTAAATAGACAAATAAATAAATACCTTTTATTGCATCTTCTCACATCTTAATATATTTATCAAATTGTGACATCTGCAAATCCCTCACTCTGGGAGGTTAAGGCAGGAGGATTATAAATTCTAGTCTAGGGCAGGTGACTTAGCAACTTAAAAGACCCTGCCTTAAAATAAAATTATAAAAGGGCTGGGAATATAGCTCTGTGCTAAGGCTGTGTGTTTAATCACCAGCACCAACCCCCCTCAAAAAACAAACAATGTGATTATCTAATGGCTACATGCTATTCTTCCATGTGAATATGACGTATTTTATTTCATTATTTTTTTTACTGGACATTCATTTCCATTGTTGTGTATATTATAAATATTGACATAGTAAATTTCCATTTCCATGTTTTTATTTTCCTCTCTGATTATTGCTAAATTTAAAGTCCTAGAATTATACTAATTGGAATAAAGAATATTCATGCTAGCATGGTTCTATATTGTACCTACTTCCTCTCAAAAATAGTGTCAATTTATATGAACATTTTACCATATCCTCAATTACATTGAGAATTATTATTAAAACTTCTGGCTATTTTTTAAAAACTAAAAATAATTCATTTTGTTTTACTTTAATTGTTTTGATTATTAGAGAGGCTCAGTGGTTTTGTTCCAGACCTTAGATACAGACAGGTTTTGCCCTCTCAGCTTTCCTTGTCTAGGGTCAGCAGAGCTCTGTCCCTACCCATGGTCGAGTGCTGGGCTGCTCTCAACAGTCTGATCCTCTTCCCATAGCCCTACTGTGTTTCACCGACAGCAGCCTTTACATGATTATCCCTTGGAGTACTGAAACTCATTCCCTCCATGCAACAAAATTTTACTGTGTGCCTATCATGTGCTTTGTACCACTATTGACTCTGGGAATTGAAGAATGAAGAAAACAGAGTGAAATCCCTACTTCAGGGAGCTTATGCTCCAGTAGAGACAGCAGGGGAAAGCTGTAAGACAGCTGCCATGAGAAAAATAAAGCAGTGAAGGGTGATAGGCAAGTTAAGGTGGAGGGTTACATGTTAAACAGCAAGCAGGAAGTCTTCACTGAGAAGAAAAAGTTTATGTAAAGACATGAAGCTCTGTTGACATTTTGAGGAGCATCTTGTACCGATATCTAAGGGAAGGTCTTTCCAGGTAGATGGAACAGCAAGTACAAAGGCCCTGAGCCAAAACTCTGTGTACGTATTGGAGAAGCAGAAAGTTATGGTTCAGTGGTAGAGTGGTTGTTTAACATGTGCAAGGCTCCAGGTTCCATCCAAGCACTGCAAAAAAAAAGCCAACCAGAAATCAGGAAGTAGGATGATACTTGTCATGTCTTAGGAAGATTTGTAAGGCTGTGAGGTGCAGGACAGACTGAAAAGGGGAGTGTTGAAAACAGGTAAGGCAGAAATTGCTACTGGTTGCCAGTGTCAGTCATCCTTTCACCCCTGAGCCCACAGATAAACTTTATTCCCGTGTCTTATGAAGTTAGTTGAACCCATGTGGCTGAGTTCAGGTCAAAGAATGCAAGTACCAAAAGTATGAGCTACTTCCAGGCCTTGCCCCCTAGGTCATAATGACCACACCTGCTCTCTCTTTTTCTTCCTGCAGCCACTCTGGAGAAATCATGCACTGACGACTGGTAGAACTCGAAGGTGAAGACAAGATGGGTCCCTGACACCGTGTGGAAGGCCACCTGTGGAACCTCCCTCCCCGTAGAAAGTCGGTGTGATTGAAAAATAAACTTCTCCCATGGTAGTAAACTAAGAGTTTGTAGATTAAAACAAAAACAGCATTTAGTCTACCCCAGCTATATCAAAGAAAACTATAGGCAAGACAATTAGCTACAAGTCTTCCAAGGGATAATGCTTTATTTTTCCTCAAAGTAGCTCACAAAGATCTAAAGTGTGTAGTAAGATAAGATCATTTTTGAGTGAGTAAGAAAAAATTAGAGAAAAAAATCAAATAAGATGGGATAGATAGAATATGCAGAAGATTAGGTCATGGGGCAGAATATACAGGAGGAATGGAGAAGAAAGGTATGGGGTGGATTTATGGCTATTCATGAGAAGATGGAAGAATGGATATCAGCTAAATATAAGAGTGAAAGAATGGTGGTACTGACAATTCTGGTGGGATGTATAAGTTACACCAGGTGCTTATAGCATATATCAGTACCACTAAAACCACTGCAGCAGGCTGGCCAAGTTTTCTTCTGGGCTAGATATCATGGATGTTTCAAAGCTTTGGGCAATTTTTTACTTGCTATCTCTATCTTTGCATTCCCTTGATATCCCTCTCCTCTCTTGTTTTGTTTTTTTCCTCCTGACTTCTATTTTTCCAAGATTCTTTTTTCTCTGACTTCCATGTAACATCTGTGGATGTTTCCTCAGATTTTGGTTTCATTCTGTTTTTTTTTATTACTCTGCATGAGACGTTAGCAAATTTTTCTGTAAAGGGCCAGATGGTAAGTTATTTTAAGCTTTGTGGGCCACACGATCTCTGTTGGAACAACTCAGCTGGATAGGGCACCTATGATCCTATAAATCTTTGTTCACAAAATCAGGCAATGGGCTAGACTTGATGTGAGGGTCTACGTTTGTCTTGGTAAGAGAGCCACTCCTATGACCCAGCTACCATCCATATTATACTTCTTTTAGCAAGATTTATCTCCTAATCTCCAGAATCTGGAATTGCTTCTTACTAGACCATTGAATGTAGAAACTCTCACTTTCAGATTGAGACTCATGTCTGTTTCCCTCACATGCCCCAATAAAACAGTGTATTCATCCCTTTTCCTGAATTAGAACAACTATGAATCACTCTCACCAGCAAGGCCCAAATGGAAATACGCCTGTGAGGCATCCATTTCTTCTCAGTGTAATCCAACAACCTCCCCTCTGACTCACTACTGCTTTCTGTTCTTGCTCCCTTTCAACCTATTCTCCCAAATTCTGCCAGACTGACCATTCTGACACATACTCTAAGTTCTTCCCATGCTTAAGAATGGAATCCAAATACCTTTACGCAGTGTGCAAGGCTGTTCACCATCCAGGCCCTGTTACTGTTGTAGCCTTTCTTTAAGTTGTTGCAGCTCATCCTACAGCCCAGTGCAGGGTTAGCAGACCTCAGGTTTCCCAGCTGTGCCACGTGCCTTCACCTCCAGGCCTTTGCACCTGCTGCCTTCTGCTCTGGGAACAGCATCCTTTACATGCCAAGGCCCCTCCTTAACTGCTCCCATCTTCCCCAGCTCCTCCTGTCATCAGGACCCAGCCTACGGTCATCTTCCTCTGGAAGATTTCTATGAGCTCTTAGATGCAGACTCAGGTTTTGTAGGGTTAGAACTGTACAGGCAGTGCCCTCTTTAAGACAGGGATACAAAAATATCTATTTTAAAAAAACTTACAAAGATGCATGACTAAGTGAACACATTGCCAAGATCCCAGAAAAGTTCTGTACAATGACGAGTCCTGAAGCTTCACCCAAATCTCAGTCTGCTTGACCTCCTTCTGTCTAGATGCTCTCTGAAAGTGCTTCTGTCAGACCCTGGACATGCCACCATCACATCACCGGTCAGGTGGCATCAAGTAGGTTGTCTTTTTATTGCTATGCATTCCACATTAGATTTTAATTTCCTCAAAAACAAGTACTGTGTCCCAAGTATATCATAGGTCTTCATTAATTGCTGGTACAGTAGTAAGAGTGAATGGGTATATGTGGGGCTATAAAAGAAGTGCATCTCTGCCCCAACTTGTTTCTAATGCAATTATGACGTGAAAGATGGTACAAGGTGTTAAACTTTAGTGTACACTGTTGTTAGAAATAATACAAAATCTTTTGTCTATGGCAGTCATATCTATTTTAACATTCTCAAAATGTGTCAAACGGACATTTTGCATTTCCTTTTGATGCAAACAGACCATCTAAGGAAATGCCATGCTTATAAGTTTAACTTATAAGTCTAACATTTTACTTCACTCACATACTCAGAATAGAATCACACTTTTTCATGATTGCATCCAAATATGGAGAGAGAAGTGAAAACTGCCAGCACCTGGCTAGTTTTGGTCACAAAATATAAATATAGCCTATAATGAAAGACAAAGACAATGTGCTTAATAGGTGATAGAGACTTGAAAGAGAAAAACTTGACTTGAGAAAAGAAAAACTAAGAGAAATAAACTTTCAGTAATGAGTTTTACTTTTCCTCAATAAAATGATATTGTAGAGGGGCTGGGGATTTAGCTCAGCAGCACAGTGCCTGCCTGGCAAACATGAGGTCGTGAGTTCGATTCCTGGTACTGGAAAACAAAACAAAACAAAACAAAACAAAAAAAATGACATTGTAGAATTATTTAATGAATGTAAAGTGCTGAAAGCACTGAGACAGCAAAATTATAATTAAATTATATGTTGCATATTATTGGATCAAGATGTAGAGGAAACGTCTTTAATATCAGATGACAAATGGCATACTCTGTGGTTTACAGATATAAGGTACATCTTGTAAATCAGAGAATAAGCAGGAAATTCCTTGAGGAAATTAGCAAATCTAATAAAACAATGGAATCATGAAGCCGGTTCTCTTTTTTCTGTATGTACACTGTCTCCCAAGAAAACTCATGGTTTAAAAACCCATTAATACACTAATGACTTCTAAACTAATATCTCCTGGGGTGACCTTATCATTGATGTGGATATCTAACTATCTACTTAACATGCCCACTTGGATAACTAAAAGGCATTTCAAATTTGGCATGCCTTATATGTAACTTTATACTTGGTAAATGGTAATGCCACTCATCCATTTACTTCAGCTCCAAACCAAGGGAGTATCATGGGTTTCTTTTTTCTTCTCATTCCTCATAGTTAATATTTCAGCAAGTCCTGTATTTTCAAACTATTTCTTTAAAATATATATCATATCTGTATACCATCAGCTCCCGTTCAGGTTTTTGCAATAGCCTGCAAATTGTTTTCCTTGCTTTCATTCTTGCCTTTACCATTAACTTTCTATACAGCAGAATGATATGTTGAGATGGTAAATCAGATCATGGCCCTTTTTTCTCCAGGTTACAATTCTGCAGTAGCTTCCAATTACAAAGCCCTTATCATGACCTACAGGCTTGCTTTAGCTGGCTTTTGCCTGTGTCCCTGACTGCATCTCCTGCTTTTCCCCTCCTTTGGTTTACCACATTCTATTGCATGGATCATGCCAAGCCATCTCCAGTCTTAGGATTTTTCCCTCACAGTTTTTTTCTCCCCCACACCTTAAAGTCTATTCAATTCCTTGTTACTTAGATCTAATATCAAATGTCACCTTCGCTGAAAAACCTTTCCTGATTACCTTATATAAATTAAGTACTCTTCTACCTAAATAATTTCAATCACATCATGTATTTTTGTTTCTTCAAGGTACTTATTACTAAAGTTATTGTGTTCATGTATTTGTTTCCTAGTTCAATGCCTCACATTCTCCATTGAATTGGAAGATTTAGAGACCCAAGTCCATTATTCACCTATTTAATTCTCATTGCCTAGAATAATGTCTGGATCATGGTTGGCCTTCATTTCAATTATTTCTTCAATGAATGCATGAATGATCTGCCCATTTTATGCATATCTTTTGCACCAGAACATAGATTTTATGAAAATGATGGAGCAGTACAACTCTACCTGGTAGGTTATGCCATCTCAACCTGGCAGGGGCAGTTTGATAGAGTAGAGAAGGCAGTTTTGAAGGTAAATAGTCTTGGGTTCCCACATATGGCTCCATGAGATGAATGACCTTAGATTAGATCTCTTAGCCTTTCTGAACTCAGTTTTCTAATTTATAAAATGGTATGCATTATACCTACTGATAATGTTTGTTTATAGTGTCCAGGAACAACTGATATTAGTAGAAGTATCTGTACCTTACAAATAGCATATCATCCAAACAAAGAATATATGCTCCCTTTTATATCTCTCTATAATATATATATGTATATGTAAATCTAGCTATCTGTCTATGTATCAACATGTCATAGCTCAGATGAATAATTTCTTAATTCATTAAGGGTTAACCTTTTATCATGAACCAGAGTTCTTAATAAGGACATTTAATGATATTAAGGGTAAATTTGCAGAACCTACATTTTTAAAAGGTACCTCTTCTTAGAGTTTTTCTTTTTCTTTCTGTTTTAAATTCTGGGGATCAAACCCAGGCCCTCAGACATGCTGGGTAGGCACTCTACCACTGAACTGTATCCCCAGCCCCTTCTTAGAGTTTTAAAGCTGAGTGATACAAGAAACATCAAATTTGCCGTTCAGCAAATCCTTGAAGTTTGCAATTAACAAATAGGTCAAGGAGAAAGATGTTGAGGGCCCCTTCAGAAAACTCTTAAATCCCTCAAATACCAATCAATAAATGGTATCCTACAAATGAAGACTATTTCTACTTAGAATCCTGCTATATATTGTATCTTTCTTTCCCTTTTCTCCCAGAAGGGCTAATAAAATGTGTTTTCCCAGCAGCAGCTTTCAGGAAATAAGTGTGCATTTTCATAGCAATTCAGGTTTGTCATGCTATCTCCCTAACTTAATGTTTCTGTTAGTGTCTCGTGGCTTAATTGTGCAGTAACAACATAAAGTGCTGAATTTCCTCAGATAATCCACAGAGTAGAAAATTGAGTTTTTGACAAATAAGAGTTGACTGAAAAGAGAAATCAGAGTGCCAGTAATTATTACCACATAACTCACCTGCTGGAGAACCAAGTTTGGAAAGTATTGTTACATAGCATCGCTATATTCTATTTCTCACAACTCCATTACATATCTCCATATTATGTATGATATAGCTAGCTATATAGCACCATATTATTGGCATTGAAATTAAAGTGATAGAGAGGTTTAATAGCTTGCACAAAGCCACACAGCTAGCTCATCAGCAAATCCAGAACTCAAAATTCAACCTGAATCTACTAAACTTGACTGTTTCTGCTGAGTTAAAGAACTGAAAGGGACCGTGACATGACTTTATGGTGGAGGATGCTGGGGCTAGAAGAGATGTGACTTGTCTGAAGCCACACAACTGTCTAGTGGAAGAGTTGGAGTCAGACCTGGCAGTCTCTTGACCAAAGAACATTAATGCCTCACTTTAGATATCTTCACTCTTTTCTTTTCTGTTCTTAAATTTTACTTTTCAAAACTAATGGCCGACAAATATATGAAAAAAATGTTGAATATCATTAGCTGTTAGGAAATTGCAAAACAGAACTATAATGAGATAACATCTTAGCCCAGTTAGAACAGCTATTAATAAAATAAACAAACAACACATTGGGGAGGAGGTGGAGACAAAGGAACTCTTACTTGCTGTTGGTGGGAATCCAAGTTAATAGAGTCATTATGGAGACCTGTATGGAGATTCCTCAAAAATCTAAAAATAGCTCTATCAGACTCTCCAGCAAGGTGATTGGTGGGTATATATTCAAAGCAAATGCAGTCAACATACCAAAAAGATATCTTTATGCCTATGTTCATTGTGGCACTTTTCACAATAGACATAGAATCAGCTTGGGTAGAGAGCTTTCTGTCACTGTGACAAAATACCTGAGAAATCAATTTCCAAAAGGAAAGATTTATTTTGGCTCATGGTTTCTGCGGTTGTGGTCACTTGGCTCCATTGTTTCTAGGCCTGTAGTGAGATCTGAACATCACGGCAGAGAGCGTGCACAGCATGTTAGAGAATGTCTCGGGAAGCAAAGCTACTCACCTCATGGAGGCCAGAAAGCAAAGAGGCTAGGGGAAAGTACGCCCTTCAAGAGCATGCACCAGTGAGTGCCCTTCCTCCCCAGACTCTGCTTCTTAAAAGCTCCACCAGCTCCCAATGACGCCATCAGTGGAGACCAAGCCTGTAACACATGAACCTCGTGGGGCTGTGTAAGATCCAAACTGCAACAGAGCCCATCAACAGATGAGTGGATAAAGAAAATGTGGAATATACACACAGTGAAATATTATACAGCAAAAGAAGAAATCCTGTGAGCTGCAACAAGACAGATGGAACTGAAGCATATTATGTTAAGCAAAATAAGTCAGACGCACAAAAAGTACTGCATATTGTCTTTCATATAAGGAAGCTAATGATAAAGTTGACTTGAATGTATAATAGTGATTAATAGAGGGTTGGAAGGTGTGTGTGGGGGGCTGGAGGGTGGATAAAGAAAAGTTGAATTTGATTAGTGCACAGTGTATGTATATGTGTAAAATCATATACAAAATATTTATAATATATACAATTAATACATATTAGTAAAAATTATTGTTTTAAAATTTTACTTTATGAGATTGCTCTTAAACAATCATGTTTGTGTGTTATAAATATTGCTTGAGTAATCAGTGCTCTAGATGTGAAATAATATCCTAGGGACTGTCTAATTACAGGTCTCTTACATGTGCTTAGGGTTAGACTGTGATATAGTGATAAGTTGTTGAAACAGTGCTCTGTTTCAAAGGATATTTTGATTAGATCTAGCTGTTTTATTTTTGACTTGTAATAATTGGTGATGGAAATAGTCTTCATGGAAGATGATAAACAAAAGATTTAAACAGGAAGTTTGGTTCTTTGAGTCTCCCTGTGGTGAAGCATTTACACTCTATTTTGTAGCAGCTACTTGAAAAGAAATGTCATGTTTTAAAAATGGATCATAAAATGCAGTGCAGTTTGTGAGAACAAAGAGTCCTATGAAGACTGAGGTTCCAGGCCTTTGGCTCTGACAATTCTGTACAAGGTGTTAATCATTCTTGGTTCTTACCCTGGTGGGTTGCAGCTTTGGCCACAGGGGAAGGCCTGGTCATGTTTCTCGAGAGACAGAGGTGCTGGCACCAGTGTAAAGCTGAGGCTCAGATTCCTGGCACAACTGCAGGGATCTCAGAGGGCAGACTGCTGAGGGTAAAGTTTTTATTCTAAGCAGGCTGAGGCAAATATGTGATAAAGGAAAGCATTGTCCCCGGTGGCCTTTAGCCGTTACAGAGTAGAGCAGGTTTCCCCATTTTAAAACTGATGCAGCTGAGTTTTGCATGAGCTGGAGAGCACCAGTAAGATTCTACCTCTAACCAACAGTGCTAGATCTGGGTATATAGATACGGTATGGATTGGCTACCCAGTTTCTGTCCTTTTCTTCTGTTTTTTTTGTTCGCTTCATTTTTGTTTTTGGCTAACTGCACAGCCAAGAGAGGGATGGACTGCTCTTGAATTTATGTGGCTTGTCCACAGCAAAAGAAGCCAGGCACATAAAGTACCTGATTCCATTTATAGAATGTTCAAAACCCAGACATGATTAATTTATAGAGGTAAGTATCAGAATATTTGTTGAGTTATTTAGGGAGTTATCAGCTACATGAAGATTCAGAGGAGACTTCAATTGTGTTCTGAACTTTGATGTAGATATTAGTTACTCAGGTGTACAAATAGAAATTCATTGAGGTGGATAGCTAAGAGTTGTGCACTTTATTATATCTCAATTTTGAAGGATCCTAGTTCTCTGGACATAAATGCACATAGATAACTTCTCAAAGTAAGCAAATTAGCACCATGTTTAGTGTGAATATTTGCCCTTTAGGTTCCTAATTCCCATAGGACATGTAGTCTAGTGTGGGAAAGTTGTGTCAGCGTTTGTAAGACACAATGTTCTACTGTTTTCAAGTTTGCCTTCAAATATTATTTATTTTAAAACATAAGTAAATTTTATTTATTTATTTCTATTTTATGCCTTCTCAGTCTCTCTCGGTCATGTGGATATACAAAAACAATAAGAAGTATAAAAGATCAGCAAGTCTAGGTGGCCCTAACATATTGTTGAATATTTACTACACAGTCAGGTGAATCAAAGTTACTGTTTTAGGTGTGCCAAGCACTATTAGCGCCTCGCTTGTCATCTAATCCTGTACGGGGTTTAAAGTTCACGCGCCATATTACAAGTTCCTGCACATATACAATAGTCACCTAAACCAGTGGTTCCTAACCTTTTGGGCAATAGTACCACTGAGCTTGTTTTCCTGCAATTAGATGGTCCCACCTGGGGGTTATGGGAGCAGTGACATCTGAATTGCACTGTTTATGGCCAGTCTATTCTGTAATCTTATTTTGGTTCCTATCACTGCACAGATACTGCTTTACAAAGATAGGATGTTGGACATGGAAAAAGGTTTTTCAGTGTTTTTGTGGCAGTCTCAGGATATTTCACCTTGACTTTAGTCCAGAACATATGGAGGTTGGAGTTGTCTTAAATATAGTTTTAAAGCCACCATCATTTGTGACCTCAAATGGCTGATCCTCTTCTAGCATGGCAAAGTTGATTCTACTGGCTTATTCACTAATGAGTCACAGATCTTTTCTTTCCTGGCTTGGAGGTTTTTGGTTTTAGGAAGCAATGCTCGAAACTTATTGAAAGTTGAGGTAGAGAATCATGTACTATCTGGGGCAAAGAAGATTCAGTCTATTTCAGTGTCTCTACTAATTTGGAAACATCTCAAAAATCCTAGCGTTCACTCATCACCTCCACAATTCTAGTTTGGCTTTGAATGCAGCCATCTTATCTGCCAGCTTCAGAGTTGTTGCTCTCTCCTGAAGAGACTGATTGAGTTAATTGAGAAGGTTCTATATGTCACATAAGTAAGCAAGTTTGGTAACCCATGCTATGATACTGAAATAAAATGGCTCTTATAACTCAAAAACTCTGGCCAGTGATCCATCTTTAGAAAGCCATTTGCCTCTGTGTGTAAGAGAGGATGTGAATGCTTTGTGTTCATCTCCTCAAAGAGCTACACAAACAGATGTGAGTTAAGGACATTTACTTTAAGTGTGGTTGATAATTTTAATCATATTCTGTAAAACATTATTAAGTTCAAGTGATATTTTTTAGCTAGCCAGCATTTCTGTATGGATGACACGGGGGAGAGACACTGACATTCAGAAGTGATCTCTTTGGGCTGGCAATTTAGCTCAGTGGTAGAATGTTTCTTTAGCAATCAGCAGGCCCTGGGTTCAGTCCTCAGCACCAAAAAATTTAAAATTAAAATGCAAACAAAACAAACAAAAACCACAGAAGTGATCTCCTTGACTGGAGCAGTGAAACTAGAAAGCTGTCCAGTCATGGTAGCTACTCCAACTATGTACATACTGACATAAAGTGATTAATTCAGTTTTCTTAAAATGCGATTATTCAAACACTTGAATAGTTATCTAGCTATGGTGCACATCCTCTTGAAGTATGTATCAGAGAAACAAACAACCATTGTTGCCTTGTTGTCACCATGAGTAGATTCATCAACTGGATTATGTACCATAGTGACTGACACTTGCTAAGAGTTGTGCCTCAAATGTTTGCTATTTCATCACATCATCTAGTTATGGTGCAAGACTTAAGAGAAACATGTGCTACCTTTTGTATCCTATCCCAAAATTTCACAACAAATGTCCCTAGGAGCAGAGAGGACAAATTCTTCACCAAATGTAAAGGACTTCTGAGCTTTAGCAATGTGTTTAGCTAATAAAAATGATGGTCTCAGTGCAGACACATTTGATGAGGTGGTAGCCTTCAATAATTGCTCTATTCTTTGTGTTCATATTTGTTTTCTTTGCGGACTACTCCAAACACTCATCTTTTAACATTGGGTGCTTGGTCTCCATGTGGTGAAGAAGTTTCAAAGGTTTCATGATTTTGTTGGACAGCTGGTTGCCACATTTTATACAAAACAGGCTTGGATAATATGAATCACCTGTCACAATGAACCTGTAATGTAAGTAGGAATTTTGGTATTTTTCTTTTCAATGCAGCTTTCTTTTCATTGGCACTCTTTGTCTTCTGCTGTCTCATCATTGGGTTCTTCTTCCCTTTCAAAGAAGCTCTCCAGTGACATTTGTATTTTACTCATTCTGGCTAGGTTTAGTTTGTGGGCTTACCAAAACTGTGACTGAGACAAGTGTGCAGTATTCACGGCATGGATGGAAGTAGTAAATAAAATAATGGGTAGGGCACACATAGACTAAAATCAGTGTCAGATTATAATTTAAAGTCTGCCACCATGTGCACCTTCACAGTTGAAATACATTAGCTCATGCGCCACTATAAAGCTTGCCACTAGATGCAGCTTAATTGTCACTTGCCACTTACTGATAGAGTTTTATATGAGTCTGCAAGCCTTGATTTATTATGGTCTCTGTGCCATCAAACCTCTCTGCTATTGTTAATCTATATTTGCAGCTGGTCCCCAAAGTTAGCATCACTGCCTCAGCTGTACTTCGGATCATGAGGGGTTAGATTCTCATGAAGAGTATGCAGTGTAGTTCCCTCACACGTGCAGTTCACAGTAGGGTTCATGCTTCTGTGAGAACCTAATGCCACCTCTGATCTGACAGAGCTCGGGTGCTAACATGAGCCATAGGGACCAGCAGTAAATATAGGGGAAGCTTAGCTTGCTTGATCCCTGCTCACTTCCTGCTGTGTGGCCTTGTTTCTCACGGGACATGTACTGGTGTAAAAATATTGCTCTGGGGGTTTGGGGCTCCTGATCTAAACCAAGGGGTTTCTGTAAAAGATCAGATAGTCAATATTGTATGCTTTGTCAACCATAAGATCTCTGGCAACTACTGGACTCTGTGTGAAGGAGGGCACAGACAATACATAAACAAATGAGTGTGATCACGTCCTAATCTTTATTTACAAGAAAAACTGGTAGTCTAGATTGAATCCATGTGGTATAATTTGGCTGGTCTAAACCATACAATCCTCCCTAAAAGTTGACAAAGATGGGATGATTACAGGGTTTTTTTCAAATAAGGAAAGGGTCTTGATAAACTGAATGAGCTTCCAAGTTTCCTATCACTCTCTATGGATAGTGAGTGAATTCCAACTAGAGCTCCAATGAAGAATACTATTCATGCTATTGTCATACGGTAGTTCCATTTTATGTTCTTAGCTTAACAACCATGTCTGATAGAGCTTAGCATTCAATAAAGCACTCAAATATGTTCTCATTTGAAGGATTTTGTAAAACTTTGAGTCCTGAAACATTTTCTTAACCAGGCTTTCTTCTGAGGTTATAATCAGGTAATGGGAAGTGTGTGGGTGAATAAATCAGAAATCAAGGTTAGATTCTGATCTTTTCCATGTAGCTATGTACTTTAAGCCACTTAACCTGTCTGGATGAGTCTTCTTGTAGAACTCCTTCTAAGGTATTTAAATGTTAAATATAACACTAAGGACGGCAACGATCTAACTATTTTCAGTGGATCTCAATGATACACAGAGGAAGGAGGTCATTTAGAACAAGCCTCTCGGATCAAAGATATCTGTACATCACTCTGTTTGTGAAGATGTGCATGTGACTATAGCCACACTGAGTGACAGGAAAGACCCTATCAATCACATCCCAGTAACCAATCACATCTTTTGTAACCTATAATAAACTAGAGAAAAATTTGAGGCTAAATGAATAATCATTGCTAAACATGGTCTTATCAAAGGATGCAAATATACATTTTATTCTTCTGAGTGCTTGTGAGCTCTATAGAAGAGAGTAGATATACCAAGAGTCACTATGTATATCAAGGCATCTTGCTGCTTACCATAAATGTATACAATAAAAAAATTAACAAATTCACATTTGCTCCATATTTATAGAAAAGAAATTGAATTGTTATTGCCTTCTTTTGGATTTTATTAATTCAGTCAGAATTCACAGGAGATGTCTGCTATATCACCTTGACTCCTGGGGCTGCCTGTGAATAATTTATAGTTACTACTTTGTCTCTTGGGTAGAGCTCAGAAGTGTATGAAACATCACACGGGCACTTAAGAAAAAGGAAGAAGTGATATTTTTGTTTTGTAAATTATTCTCTGTTTGAGAAAATAATTGAAGGGGAAATTATTTCTATTATATTACCTTCCTATATAAAAGACATAGCGACTTTTTTTCTCTATGAGACTTGGTAAGCTTGGGGATCCCGGTGCCAGTCAAGAAGCTCATGAGGAAGAGAAGCAGAGGCAGAAAGTGAAGGTGCTGGGAGAATGTGAAAATCCACTTTGTTTGCTTCTTGGTTTCACTTAGGTCCAGTCCTGCAAGCATTATTTACATAATCTAAGGGTATCTTGCTGGAAACAAAAATTCAGTATCTTTGTTCTTCTCCAAACTATTCCCTGTCTAAGAGGTGCTACTTATGTGAAAATATGATCATGCCATTTGGCTGATCTAAAGCCCTTCAGGTGTTCCCACTGTCTCACAGAAAAGGCACAGAATCCTTAGCTTAGAACATAGTCTTTGTGTGGTCTGGCTTTTCTCTACTTTTTAAAATGCATTTCTACGTGCATTCTTGATGCCAGCTGTTCTGAATGGACTGTAGTTTATGTGCCAAACTATTTCTCATCTCAGTACCTCTGCATGTGCTGCACCATCTCCTTACAATACACCTTCTCTTGTTGTCTTCCTACAAAAGCACCCATTTCTGCTCAGATATTACTACCTTTGGGAAACCTGCCTGACCTGTTTAACCAGAGGATGTCATTTTCTTATCACTTTGTCAGAATGGCTGCCAAAGGCTAATTTTGCCTTGATCATCAGTCTCCCCCAACAGACTGTGACCCTGACATGGTCCATTCAGGGCTTAATCCTTTGTGACTGGCACGCAGTAGAATTTGATGGATGTGGGTTAGGAAAAATGATGCTTGCTTAATAAAGAAAATAATTTTATGTTTCTAACATTCTGTTTTATAATATTACAAATAGGAGTTTTTAGAGGGCACATACTAGTCTCGTTTATCTTTATATTTCTTGTGCTAATGTAGTACTTGATAGTAACATTTAATAAATGCGAAGGGAATGGATGGGGGAATGAGAGAATAAATGGATGATGCGTTATAACAATCCAGTGGATGCCCAGGGCTCAGTTCCATTCATCACCACATAGGGCAGAGGAACCAAGGTAGCTGCGGGCAGTATCAGAGTGCCTCTCTCTTTAGGTGAATGGCTAATGGGATGGCAAAAGCAGTCATAACCATTGCTCAAAAGACTGTAACGTCAGAGCTAGCCTAGGGTTAGCATGGTAAATCATGCACTTGTTAGTAAGTTCTTAGTTCACTTGTTTTTTAATTAAATGTTTATTGAGCCACAATTTCTAATCTGATGCTCTTGAGGCTAGATGTGTTTTAAGAATTCATATTATTTTTTCCCAGATTTTAGAATGGTAGCATACCACCTAGTATGGGGCCTATGGCAACACCATATAGTGATAAAAGTCATTAATATTTCTGCAGCAAAGTATATTTATATTTGCACCAGACTGAGGGGTAAATAGAAAAGTATAAATAAGTTTATGATAGTTCAGGTCAGTTTGGTCTTTAAGTGAATTCAGATTTGATCAGGTTTTGTTTACAATTATGAAGACCTCTCTTCAGAGCTTTTTGCGTTTTGGAATTGTGGACAAAGTGTTGCAACAAAATGTTCCTCTAAAAGAAATTCCTTCTGGAAGGGGAAATTTAGAAAAGTACCCAGAAATTATACACTCTATCATGATTCTCAATATGGTTTTGCTGAGCAAAAGTTATTTCAAAGGACATTAGTAAAATGTAAAGGCAGATGAATTTAAATAGACTTTTTATTTAAAAAATGAACCTTGCTATTATATTGTTATTCTTAACCAGTGGTGAAGTAGATCTAATAAGTAGGCTAGAGGGCTTCTGTTTCTGACACAGCTGTTACTCGCAATCTTCACTATGGAGAAAATTTTTTGGTGAAAGGCAGGGTAAGGGGAAAACAATAAATGAACGAAGCAAGTAGCTAAAATTAAAGGTTGTACTGTTCCAGGGTCTGCTAGTTAAATTTGTACTGTACTTGCAAATGCTCTGCAATTTTTAATTTTTCCTGTTATTTAACACTGGGCATTTTTTTTTATCTATACAGGTGCATTCCATTACAGAAAAACAAGTAAATACAGGAACAATTGCTCTCTATGAAGGGAGAACAATATCCTCTCAAAAAAATTAAGCCTCACTGCTTCTGTCCAGATGTTGTCTGGTTTTACCAGCAGGTGAAAACCTCCTTTATTTATTTATTTATTTTTTTAAAACCTCCTTTAAAGAGCTGTTAAGACAGACACAAGAAAAAACACACATTTCCCTCAGCTGTTCCGGTTCTTAAAAGTCTTTAAACTGTTCTTTTTTAGTCTGCTGGCTTTTGTGGGAAATTAAGATTCTTTAATTGCACTACTTTCCAAGGAGCTTTATCAGGCCCTACTAGGGTGCCTGGTAAGTTTCACAGAGAAGATCTGCAATGCATGGAAATCTGTGCACTCACACGGGTTGGGATTATGAGACAACCAGATGGTGCAGAGTTCACGGTAGCTCAACAGCCTCGTTCCTTCCTGCTGTTATTTTCTCTGTCTTTGTTTTCCCTACCCTGCTGTGGTGGCCTTGGGCCTGCTGCATCTTGTCAGCCTTGGGTGGTTTCTGCTTTAATCTCTGCTTCAATCAATACTGCCTCGCGAAGAACTTGAGTGGTGGCCAGGAGAGTATCTTGGATCTTTTACTGAGAGAAAATTTCCTCCTTGCTCCACCTTTTCAAATGTTAGTCTCCATTTTCCTTGTTTGCTGGCATTAACCATGCCAGGGAAAGGAAAAAAAAATTCTTCCACTATATGCAGAAAGAATACTGGGGAAAAGAGATGCCATCGCCTTTGTCTGATATTCAGACAGGTAAGAGTGTGAAGTACATAGCTCAGCACCTTTGGGGTCCCATCTCTTCTTCACTTGTGGTACTGGGATCAATTTTAGCAGGAAAAAAATAGCATCACCAGTGTTCACAGTGCTGTGGCAGTAAGGAAATTCCTACAACTTTACCACATAGAGGTCTCTCAAGAGTCAAAGCAGGTGGAGAATTGGCTTCCCCAGAACTAAAGTTTCACCTATATATGAGTGTGGCCCCTGGGGAAGGGAAATCTCTGAGGGTCCCCGCAGAAAGCCTAGTTTCACTGGGAACTTGCTTTTCAAACTCTTTCACAGAAGACCTCACTAGTTATTGAACATTCATTTAAATCAAAACATCATGATTCTTAGGCCTCCTGCCAAGAGAGACTAGAAAAAGCCCTCTGGGAAAAATGCTAGCAGCGGTCATTTATTGAACTCATACAAATGCCAGGTAACTGAGCCATGCATCTTACATGGATCTTTTCACATCACGCTCAAAACAACTCTATGAGATGGGAATGATGAATATCCTCTATTTGATGGATGGGGCTGAGGGAGGCCGAAGGAGTTCTGTGAGTGGGCCAAGGTCACACAACAGCTAAGTGGAGCAGCAGGACTGGCTCCAGAGCCTCGTGCTCGGCCCTGCAATGTGTGCGGTGGAGGAGGCGCCTGCACTGCGGCCTTTTATAATGTTACAGGCACAGTATCTCATATCTGAAATGCTGGGGCTCAGAAGTCAGATTTTGGATTTTTTTTTTGGAATAATGAAATATCTTAGAGATGGAACCTAAGTCTAAAGATGAAATAATTTTTGTTTCATGTATATCCTCTACATATAGCCCGAAGGTAATTTCATATCATATTTTTAACGCACCTAGATTTTAACTATGACTTGTTGTCTCATGTGGTTAGGTTTAGAATTTTCTACTTGTAGCTTCATGTCTACAGCTCAGAAAGTCTTGAATTTTGGAGCACTTCCAATTTGGACTTTGGAGGAGTATTGCTTCATCTATGCCATGTACGGACTAAAGGCAAATGTGAGTGGGGTGGCAGCAGCTGTACGAGATGTCTTCAGTCCTCTGACACATGGAGCAGAAAGAGCAGTCTGAGCCTCCTTAAGTCTCCAGAAACAACTTTCTAATTAAATAAATGAAGCGCATGACAGTTTCTGCAGGTTTTTCCAATCACTGCAGAATGAGCTGCCTACTTCTGAGAAGAGCTAGTGCCAGGGTGGGGCCTGGAGCCTCCCATATACACCCTGACTTTTTTTCTCTCAGCATTTGAACAAGTCTGACTCTGTACTTAGGTAAGCAAGAAAAACAAGTCAGGTCCTGAGTGGAAGATAGGGTGCAACAAGTGAAGAAGGAAAGAAAGACCCGAGAGTTGGACCTCTCCAAGGAAAGAGAGCGGGGGCCTCGTAAGCCTCCTTTTTGATGATTTTTATCTTATGTAAAGTGTTTTAATCCTTGTGATTTAATTCCCACTGTTAGATAAGGTTGTGCCTTAGTCTAAGTGCCATCCTCCTATCCTTTTCAGAATGGAAACGGTGTAGACAGAGGTTGGAGAAATTCTAAAGAAACTAAGGAGATACTGAAGAACTGATCCTGTGAAGGCAGCTGGTCTACCTGGGCTGGAAAGACTTCTGTGGGCAGAGATGGAAGGAAACCCTACTCTGGGGAAAGGAAATGGGGGTAAATGACTAGGAAGGAAACTCAGTTATTGTCCTGATTCTCCTGAAGAAAAAAAACAGCACAATAAACCTAGCTCTTTGGTTTTTTCCATTTGTTTTTTCAATTTATATGTATTTTACAAATGCAGTATATTCACAGATTTTTCACAACTTTTTATGATTTGGAACTAAAATCCTCATTTGAGCAGGAATCAATATGTAGCTGATAGGAACACACCTGTTGCATATTTCTTGTTAAGGAGTTAACATCCATGCTCTGATTTCTCTTCAGAACATATAAATCTTTTGCTTTTTACAAAAGTAGTCAACATCACACTGTAGAAAAATTAAAACATTCTGGTGGCTTGAGACAGAGTTGAAATTACATAAACTTTGGTGTGAATAGCCTTGGACTTGAATCCTGGTTGTACATTTTACTACTTCTGTGTCTTCAATCTGCTTTTCAAATCTCTCAGGGTCTCATCTTCCTACTATATTAGATGGACATAGAATATACCTTGACTAACTGTGGTGAAGATGAAATAAGATAAATAGGAATGGGGGTGCTCAGTAAATAGTACGCATTGTTATCTATGGGTAGATCTCTGACAGAAGCAATACTTATATAAGGATGAGAAGCTCTCAGCTTTGAACTAGCAAAAGGAAGCTGCAGCATGCACACTGTAAAGATCATTTATATTTAATGGAGAATGCATTGTTCATGCTTCATTAAGTGATTTACCTTGCTAATTACCTGTCACTCTGTCTATGATTGGAATTAGCTTGTTTTTCCTCAGCAATCTCTGATGGCAAAGATGGCAGCCAGAAGCATTCTGGGTAGTTTGTGAATGATTGTGTTCAGAGAGTTCAGCCACAGTGGGAGTGACCCCCCTCCTCTCCAAATTGATTATCTATAACAAAGAAATCCTTTGGAAAGATTTTTTTTTGGTGTTAAGTGCTTACTTTTAATATTTCTTTTGCTTCTCATGTGCTTTGTCACTTTAGCAAGACCAATATAAGATTTCTTCCCTGACTCCTCACAAACTGCAATGACATGAATATGTCTGTTTAATATTAGGTAGCCCACTGTATCTCTTCCATAGGCACTGGAAGATTCAATTCTCTCAGATTTCACTTTATTCCTTTTATAACATCCAGGAGAAACATTAAACCTTGGCAAAGTGCTCTCATTGATTGAGTACCCATTTAATGTCTTCCCTTTTGCTTCTTGGTAGTGTGACCTTTGATCTCGGCTATGCGACTTTTGGTATTTACATAATCATCCTAACTAAACCAACTTGCCCCTGATACTTTTGATATAGAAAGGCAGGTTGCTTGTTTTTGTTTTAATTGGAAGAAACACTAGCCACGTAATGCCCTTTAATCTTAATAGTCAACAAGCATACAAATAAAACCTGGAGCACTGCCTTGATAAGCCACTGGTTGATTCCTACCCTGGAAAACTGGGGTTGTAAACACTATAAAATACATCTGAGACACCCTGTAAAGCAAGGCAGTTACCATAGAATAAATGTCCCCATTACCAGATTGTTGAGTAGAGGCACCCCAGAGATATTAGTATTAAGTTTATATTAACCCTTCTAGCCCATGTTGAGCAAGTACTTTACACAAAAGTGACAAGTTGTATCTGTCACATCATCTCAGCAGTTAGACAAATGCCTTGTGTGGATGTGAGCAGGTACAGTCACCACGGCCATATGTGCTAAAGTAGCTTAAGGCCAAGAGAGCAAAGGGCAACTCGTTCTGGCATCTTTTGTGACCAGATACAGATATCATTTTTCAAGTATCACCTTTAGCAAAGCCTGGTGGAGAAAAACATAAGAACTCTATTAACTGAGCCACTGATTTAGTGATTTTTTTTAAACTTTGAAATATAAAAATGCTTAATCTATATTATATTAAGTAAACATTTTTGTACATAGAATATTACTTTAAATTAAAAGCCTAGTTAATATTAATTAAATTAAGTTAATTTAATTAATATCAATTTAACATATTAATATACTATTAAAATTTATTGATTTAATACACATTAATTTATTGGGTTAATAGAAATTAACACTAGTTTAATACAAATTAACCTGGGACCAATTTAAACCCACATTATTATAAACAAAATATTATTTAAAATATTTTGAAATAAGGATAAAAAATACATGTAGAACATTATTTTAAAAATTTTAATAAATACATCTAAATAAAAATGAATATTAGCTTGTGAGGGGGCTTAAAAATGAATACCTCTTCATAGACCAAATTTTAAAACAACAGAGAAATATAACAAAGTAGTAAAGCAGATGTGAGTTCCGAATATCTGGCAAAAGAGAGCATAAGTTGATGAAGAATGGGCTTAATGGCAGTGAACCCTGCTGAAGATGGAGCTCAGTGGTAGAACATTGGCCTGGCAGCTGGGAAGCCCTAGATTCAATCCCCAGTGCAAAACAAACAATTATGAACCCCATGATATACTAACCTCCCCATCCCAGGTGTAGCCCCATACAATTCCAGCAATGAGGGACTGAACCCAATTTAAGCTCTCTCAAGACAGTCTAGGTGGGAGAAAGGGGGCATCTTGGGGCTGCATCTGAGCAGCTCCTCTGTCCACAGGACCAACACAGGGACTGAACTATTTCTCTAGGGGAGCTCCCTCTGCTATCTATTTAGTGGGAAGTTTCAAAGCTGGACAGAACTGGTCGTGATGGCACACCCCTGCAATCCCAGCACTCAGGAGGCTGAGGCAGGAGGATCCTTGCAAGTTCAAGACCAGCCTGGGCTACCAAGTGAGCTCAGGACCAGTCTGAACTCCATAGCAAGACCCTGTCTCAAAAAAAAAAAAAAACCAAACAACAACTGGAGAGAAGCCCACCCCCCACCCACCAGTAGTAGTAAGCTTCTTTATGAGTCACATTAATGGCAATTCATTAATCATCTTTTAAACTTCTTTCTTCAAACAACTAAAATATTCAAATAATATTGAAGCAGAGAATGTGTATGATGTGGGAAGACAGAGCCACTGTATTTGCGCTATCCTGCAGAATCCTTTAGGGTATTGTTCTATATAACGCTCCTGAAGTAAGAATAGTTATTATTCTTGCTTACAGGCAGGGAAGAAAGCTGAAGAACTTCTGTGAGAACTTGAGGACTCTGTGAATATATGTCTGTGAGTCCCCTCACTTGAGGAGCTGTGCACTTAGCCCTAAATGTTGTCACAGGATTGTCACATGGCAACACAGATACGGGGTTATGAACACATACCCAAGCCTAAAAAAACCTCATGGGGTATTCAACAATAGTATGCTTATCCAAATGATCTAGACACGCTAATATAAAATTTAAAAATTTTTCACCAAAACGGAAATGCAAGGTTAAAAAATGTTTGGTCTCCTAAAAACACAAATGCAGGAACTCAGGTTGAAAGACATAGTAGTAATACAAATAAGAGCTAGTGGGTGAAGCCATCAGAACGTCTTCTGGATTGCAGTTGCATGGCTCAACAGCCACTTTCAAGGCCAAGGTCCAAATAAAAGGAAACATACTCCTCAAAGAGTACCTAAACTTCCCGCCAAACTTTGTTCTGAACTCTCCTCAGGCCCTGCTGTCTCCATAGCTCACCTGTTAGCCATTGTTAGACCCTAGGTCAGGAAGGTTAAGTGTTTCCCTGGGGTCTGGGGAGAATAGAAGGAAGAGGAAGGCATGGGGGACAGCTCCATCAGACAAACTTTCAGTTAGACTAGGTTTGAATTTGGCCTCTAGCTTCTAATTATGTGATTTATACAAATTATTTAATTTCTGTGTAAGAAAAAAGTAAAGTTCTGTCCATTTACTTTTTTCTTTTTTACAGATTAGAAATAAAATTGTAAATAAAATTTCATACTGAAGCATTGGATAGATTATTTAATTTTTATTTAATTTAGACAAACTTCTGCTGAAACTTCCTGCCAAGCTACAAGCTTTGATAGCAAATAAGATTTGCAATAAAATGCTTCAGCAGTAAACAGGTTTGGAAATAAACTATGAATTGTGTATTTCATGTTCAGACATTACAAAAGTTCATACATGATAAGTTGTTATTAGCACAAAAACATAAAAACATTCTAAAGTCAGCATATAATGCTATCATGTACATTGTGATTTCCACTGTCTCCTAAGGCATTATCTAGAAGCACATAGTGATGTAAAGAACCAGTAGTATGCTTCATGTTTGGTTCATTTTCATCTGTTATCTATATAGACAAATTTAGAGTACAGTAATAGAACTTTAATATGCAAACATCCCCCAGCCTATGTGTGACTGATATGCATACCATGTTAATTCTTTTGAATCCATAAATTGGAGAATAAAGAGCAGGAAGAAAATGGGCACTTGATATTTTGAAGTAATTTATGTGCATACAAAAATGCAAATAGAAGCCCAGGGTTTCAGGTCACGCTGGGCCAACACTCAGTCCCTGCTCCTGAGTGTCAGGGGTGTCAGGCCCACTCTGATACATCCTTATACATGCTGTGGGTGGGAACTATTGACCATCCCACATCTTTTGTATGTGGGTAGCCTGCAGGTCCCCTTCCCTAGGTCTAAGGGTGTACTGTGGGAATTAATTTTTGTTTCCAGACACTGTCGAGCTGTCAGGTATGGAGATGGTCCATGGAGACAGTGAGCCACATAGACAGGAACCTTGAACCCTTTTCACTTACTGCACCTGAGGAGGCAAAAGGCAGAAAGAAGGTGCTGGCTCCTCAGTGCTCCCCCACAATGCAGCGGTGGTGAGAGTCAGGTGGCAAGAAGCACAGATGCAAGCGATGCACAGCTGCGGGCAGGGGGGCATAAAAAGACTTTTGTGGACCCGATGGGGCCAGGAGGAGGGCGAGGGAAAAGTGCTGCCTCAGAGCCTCAGCCAAAGCTGGTGTCTTGGTGTAAAGAACTGTAAAGGAATGGAGGCCTCCCACTGAGTAGCCCAGAGTGCAGACTGAGGACATGCAGGGCTGGCCTGGAGGGGGCAAGGGCTGTCAACCCTGACTTCACCGCCGGACCCCAGCCATTGCACTGGCTGGGAAGAGTCTAGGGTGGGGAAGGTCCTTTCCCTTGAGGCTTGCCGGGCAAAGCCTTGTCACGGCCAAAGGTCGGTCCTGAAAGGTCACATACATTCTGGCCTGAAGCAGGACTCCTCAGTCACTATTCTCTCTCTCTCTTTCTCTCTCTCCTTCTCTTTCTCTCATATATATATGATCTCCTGCCATCCTCATCAGAATTCTATAAAGTGGACTTCATCTCCAGTTTCACAGCTGAGGAAATAGAGACTCAGAGAAAATAACCTTCCCAGTGTCACACAGCTAATAAGTGGGAAGACTAGGACTTGAATTCTGGCTAGTTGTAATGGCACATGCCTATAACCCTAGATGTGAGAGGCTAAGGTAGGAGGATTGCCAAAGCTCTAGGCTAGCCTGGTCTACATAATGAATTCAAGGCCAGTGAGACCTTGTTTGAAAAACAGAAACAAAAAATAGGAAAAGAAAAAAAGAAGGAAAGAAAGAAAGAGAGAAAGAAAAAGAAAAGATAGAAAAGAAAAGAAAAGGAAAAGAAAGGAAAGGAAAGGAAAGAAAAAAAGGAAAGATAGAAAAGAAAAGAAAAGGAAAAGAAAGGAAAGGAAAGGAAAGAAAAAAAAAGAGAAAAAGGATTTGAATTCTGATCTGTTGAAAAAATAGGCCCATGCTCTTTCCTCTGGTACATATGTGAATTTCTGGGAGAAAGAAAAAAAAAGAGTATTGTCTCCATTATCCAAACACTTATACTGTTCTTCGTGAAACAAGGCATATGAATAAGTTACAAGGAAAAGATGTGAAGTTCATGTACAAAAATATTAATCAACTGGTCTGGGCCATGCACTTCATTTGGCTAGTGATCCCATGCTGCCATAAAATGTGGCTTGTCCTGCAGGGCAGAGATGTGGCAAAACTCATCTCAGGGCCAAATGAACCATCCAGAGCTGCTTTCTAGCTGCAGCAGCAGAACTAGCAATTGTAGCAGAGCCTGTGGCCTATAAAGTTGAAGATATTTACTATCCGGCCCTTTATAGACAGTTTGCCAGTCTGCTATAGAGCATAAAAAGAACAAATAGCAGAAATGAACATATGATAAATGAATATATAGCAGAACAAACCATCTGCTATAACAAATATGTCTAGTCTAGCTCTTTACAGGAAGAAATAAATGGATTTGCTTTTACAAAAGAAATTTTATTTCTACTGCTAATGAAATTATAAATAAACATATTTTAAGACCCTGACAAAAAATGTCAGCTCTGGATTGGGTTAGTGACTGATTCATGTTTTTTGAAGTATTATCTTTTGTTGAAGTGTTAAAATTAAAAAAGAAAGCAAAAATATAACAATAAGCTTCACTCAAAATATGTCTAATTTTGATGAATTTTCCATATAAATGTAAAATGAAGCAAGATATTAATCTTGACAGCTGGAGTTCACATTTCTTTGTTTTACATATGGGAAAATATTTTAAGTATAGTTTGCCTTCTCTTGGCACTTTACAAACAGCGTCCTTAATTACTTAAAAGCTTTGTGTTCTTCAGGCTAGAGACTGGTTTCCAAAAGTCATGTCCTGATTATCTGGACTGGAAAAACAGGAAAAGGCAGCAGTGTGACATGAGGAAGTGGCTTTGAGCGCCTGGAGTTTCAGTCTTGGTGGAGCAGCTCACTGCCTCACTGAGACGCGGGATCTCTCTGGACACTTACGGCTTTATCTGTGTAGGGGTGGAGTCTCCAAACTAAATTCATCCCCACCCCCTCTCTGAAAGCCTACTGCACCTCCCTTTATCGTTGGGATCCTTACCAACAGACTCAACACACTGAGTTATTAGCATCAGTGTGTGTTTAGAGGCTGCTGTCAAAGACAGCAAGCAGTATCCTCCTGACTATAAAGTGAGGCATGCTGGGTGTGTGTTAGCTTTCCATCACTGAGACAAAATACCTGAGAAAAATCAATGTATAAAGAAGAAAAGTTCATTTTGGCTCATAGTTTTAGGTACTTTAGTCTGTGGTCGCTTGGCTCTGTGGCCTTGGGCCTGTGTTTGGACCTATATACCATGGCAGGAGTGCATGGCGGAGGAGGACTGCTTACCTCATGGAGACTGGAAAGCAAAGAAATAAAGGAAGAGGCAGGGTCCTGACATCCCCTTCAAAGTCATATTCCCAAAGGCCTACCTTTCTTCCATGAGGCCTTAACTGTTAAAGGTTCTGTCTCTCCTAATAGCACCATGAGCTAGGGACCAACCCTTTAACACATGGACCTGTGGGGGATGTTTAAGATCCAGAGCATAGTAAATAGGTTGGTCAGGATGAACTAGGAAGGATGAAGGCCATGGTGTGTTGAGTACCAAAATTTCCACCATGGGAGAGCCTGTCATTCCTTGAAGGGCTCATTAGTGAAAAGAAATGGGAAGGGACCCTTCCATCAGATCTGTGGAAGTTCTAAACTCTCCTTTGCCAGAAGTATCCACCATACCCAAGTCAACAACAGCCTGGTTGATTGCTCAAGTCTCCCAAGATGTCCTCCGTAATGAAACGTCTACAGGCCAGGACCAGTCAACCCCATTGCCCTCAGTGGTACTTGTCATCCTCTGGGAAGAGTCTGGAAGCTTAGTCCTCTGGAGTCTGGAAGACCACCCTTTGGAAACGCTGAGGTTATTGTGTTTTCATTATAGGATCAGACTAGGCTTTGGGCTTTTTAAGATTGAACCTTAAACCTTTAGCAGGTTTCCAGTCCTTGCTTTGTCTCAAGCACAAAGGAAATGTGGCCTCATTTGGCTGGTCACTGTGGAGCCCTGTAGTTTCTCAGGAAAGTTCTCCATGAGACAAGCAGAGAACTTATTCTACATAGAGGGTCATTTGGGAGTTGTTCAATTCGTATTTGTTGATTCTTATATATGTATATCACTTTTCTTTGCTTGCTTTGTTGTTGAGAGGGGTGTGTTAAGATTCTGAGATGTAGATTGGTCAATTTCTTTTTGTAATTCTGTCAATTTTTGTTTGGAAAAATTTGAAAGAATATCTTAGGTGTACACAGGCTTGGGATTGTTATATCTCCTTGATAATTTTTTTAGCATTATGTTTCTAATTTGTCTTTTCTACTTTGGGAGGGGGCTTAAAGCCTGTGTTGTTTAACACATGCCTGGTGTATCTAGTTTTCTCCTGCTGAGGTTGGAGTCACTAAATGCTATGGTAGGTCATTTGCAGGAAGATGGATGGAGTGGGAGACCATCATATTAGATGAAATAAGCCAGACTCTGCAAATCAAGTACTGCACATTTTCTCTCATAGGAGAAATCTAGAAAAAAATAAAAAAATAATTTTAAAAGAGAGATTACATTAAAGTAAAAGGGAGACTATTAGAGAAGAGGAAGGGGATGGGGTAAAGTGGGAGAGGAGGGGATGATCAAAGAACGTGTGTGCATGTACAATATGCCAAAGTGAAGCCCACTACCCTATGTAAGTGATATGCACTTTCAAAAATGCTGGGGTAGCCACAGCATCGGCTCTGCAATGATGTCCTGGTCATTCCCGGATCATTAAGATGATTGGGGAATTCCTGATTGGAAGACTGAGTTTCTTTCTAGAGATGAGAATAAAAAGAAAAAATAAATCTATTCTTCACAGATGGCATTCAAGGTGGCTTTAGCCAGGGTGAAGGCAATCAGTACTATCCCCCTAGTGATTATATTTTTTAAATCAAGCACTACATAAATGTTAGCTATTATTACCCTTCCTTGAATAATTCCAAACAGACTGATTGTGTTATGGTTTACATCTAGATGTAACCTCGCCAAACCCTTTGGGAGGTTATTGGATCATGGGGGCTCTATATTCATAAATGGATTAGTCCACAGATGTATTTATAGCTAAATTTTGCTGCTAGGAGGGGAGAGTGGGTCACTGGGGGCATGTACATCCCTCCTTGGCCCTCCCTTAACCCTCTGCTTCCTCGGGATCATGATATGAATGGCTCCCCTCAGCCATGCCCCTCTGCCTTGCCCTTTCTTCTTTGGAGCTGGTGACCATGGACTGAAATATGAGCCAAAACTCCTAAGTCATGGTGTCTGGTATTTTGTCTCTGCAGTAAGGAAAGTGACTAAGATTGTATAGTCTTTCCTAAGTTATTCTAATACTTTGTGTTCTTGGAGGTATTAATCTTCCTGTTGGTTATATCTCCTGTCTATTTCCCAAAGTGGATTGCTTCTTTGTGTGGTGTATGATTTTTCCATGTTTGGCTCTTTTTAAAGAAAGTTTTGCTTTTTATGTAGGTTCAATGGGGAAAGTAGAGTTTTATTCTAATGGGTGTGCTTGAGTTGTCACTAGTTTGGGAAAACTGTTTGAGTCTGGACTTCCCTATGTTGCTCAAGTTGGTATTAACTTCCTGGGCTCCTGTGATCCTCCTGCTTTAGCCTCTCAAGTGGCTGGGTTGAGGATAACTTGCAATATTAATTTCTCCAATGTGAAATCTAGGCTTGCCTGTAGTGAAAGTCTGTGATATTTTACAAGTCTCCTTTTGAACTATTTTTGCACTTTTATACACACACACACAATTGTATTTTATCCTGAGTTTTAAGTACATATTAATAGAAGAAAGGCTCTGTGCTAATTCTGTTCAAAGATTAGGAATCTCTTATTCTCCAGGTCTGTATGGTTAAATTTTTAGTTTGTGGCCAGCCATTCATGATTGGTCTTTTCCTTACAACACAAACAAACAAAATCCAACAAACTCCTAAGTCTCCAGGAAAATTTCCTTTTTATTTATCCTGGGAATAGTAATGAGCTGGCCAAAGAGCCATCACTGAAAATAAAACCAGACAAACTGACTGCTGTAGCTCCGATATAAAGAAGCTTTCATTCAGCATTTAGTTAAGCTTTACATTCATCAATAGGGTAATAGAGTAAATTTTAAAATTTTACATTTATTTGGATCTTTGAAGCAATGAGAATAATCTAAAACTGAAGGTTTGCTGAAAATACCTTCAATTCATTTTTTTGCTAATAATTGATGGGTGCTTTAAAATATTTGCAGGTACAGAAAAATGCACTTACCTGCAGAGAGGTCCATACTTTTCCAAAGGGTTCATGGAACTCAAAGAGATCATGTTAAGATGTTTGAACCATGTGGTATTTGGGATAGGGTTAAAATAAATTTATGTTTGAGCACCCTTGTTAGATATCGGAAGCATTTCAATTAGTTGCACCCCTTCTCTCCACCTAATCTGCCAATAATTTAATACACCTTTTTAGAAAAGTACGATCTTAACAATTATCACCTGCTTACCTGCTTATGACAAAATAGAGGTCAAGATGTTGGACTGGGGTTAATGGGAAGCTTAATGGTTGTCCTAACCAAACCCAAGGATTAGCTTGATTTATCAAGCCAAATCTGGGCAATATGGACCATGCTGTCCTCTCTATTGGTGAGTTCTGCTAGAGTAAATACTAAAGGAAGGAAGAGAAGAGGGGGAAGAAATTCTCAAAGGGTAAGCTCCCTCTGAGAGAAAGAAGGGAGTGAAGCTAAAATATAGAGTTATACTACTTTGCAAATGTAGCAACCAGTTAAGTCTCTCCAGCTCTCTGGGTGCAGAACAAGTGGTGGAGAGTAGCTTGGGAGAAATCCCTCCCCATGTAAACCAGGACAGCATTAAGGATTTCCCCTCACAGCCCTGACTATAGATGCCAGGTGCTTAAGTGTATGCAAGAGGGACCAGACAGTTAAACAGGTGCTATGAAGACTCCTCAGTCCGAATAATTTATATGCAGGTTTCCTGGCTGGAATTGTTGGTGCCTGCAGTGCCTCATCAGAAGAGGCATTTATGCAGGCAGCTTAGGAGGGCTCTTCCCTGATACCACTTTGTCTCCCTGGCAACGCGGCTCCACCTCCGCATCCTGAAGAGGCGAGTTTCTCAAGTCCATTCTCCTCTTGAGGAGAAATCTACCTTGATGCAATACTTTATATTCCCACAGAGTTACATTTTTATTGCTCTTGCAGTAGGATTGAAGGAGTTCATGCAAATCACAAAAGGGTCACGTCTGTCCATCGTGAGACATAATCCTTCTAGCTGATACTAATTGAAGTGAATCTTTTGCTTTTGATAATTTGGCTCTTTAGAAAATTTATTCTTTACGTTCCTGAAATCTTAATTTTTTTTCCTTTCATGAGGTTTGGTTCATCCTCCTTTACTTCAGGAACCCTGGACCGTTTTGCCCTACTTTGCTTTGCCCCTGTACTTTAAATTATCCTTAAACTTCACTTTTTTTTCCCCTTAGATTTTTTTCTCATCCTTCTAGTTTCAAAACCAACCTTACTATGTTCCTAAAAACCTAAGGAAGTTATCAGGCATCTCCATAGAATCCTCTAAGCCTTGGTATTTTCATGGATGTAGGTGCTGTGGGTGTCACATCTGTGGCTCTCCTATCACTTGAGCTGGGATTGCTTCTGGGACCAGAACAGCTCAGCTGCCTCTGTGAGGATTCAGTGGTAATAAGCAGGAACGACAGAGCCGCTTGGAGTCCCCTGTCAGGACCTCTTTCATTCAACTCAATAACAAGCACTCAGTTGTTAGTATTAGTATTTGCTTAGAAGGAATCCTGGCTTTTCTTGGAAAGTTCATCTTTTGGTTTCCTGTCTGACAAAACTTGAATTTTTCTCAGACTTTCAGCCTGCTTCCAAAAGCAATGCAATAAATTGTAAGGGAAAAATGTTAGATATAAAATTCAAACAACATATTTTAACATTTTTATTTTAAAGAGAGAAAAATAAAAACAGTGATATAGAGCTTCAAAGCAAGATAACAGGAGATTAACAACAGTTAATACATTGTATATTGTCATCGTCAAAGTAGTTGCTCAGATTATAAGATATAGACATGAAAAATTGATCAAGCAATATAAGCACAAATCTTTCTTTTCAATGAACTAATAGAAATTAGTAGTATAATTATCTTAGCTATATATA
>NW_004955403.1:36482488-36532545 GCF_000276665.1 Chinchilla lanigera | reverse complement strand
ATCTTATTTACACTTTCAGTTTCTTAGACTAAGGAGACAATATGATGTTTGTACATGTGAGTCTGATTTATTTCACTTATGAGTATGGTCTCAAGTTGCATCCATTTACCTATAAAAGCCTTGAGTTCAACCTTCTTTATAGCTGAGTAGTACTCCATTGTATAAAAAGGCCATATCTTTTTTATCCATTCCTTGGTTTATGGGCATTTGTATTATTTCCAAGATTTAGCTATTCCAAATTGAGCTGCTATAAACATGAGTGCACATATATTGCTATGGTATGATGTTTTCTTCTTGGAAAATACCCAGAAGGGGAATAACTAGGTTGAATGGGACCTCTAATCCTAGTTTTTTGAGGAATCTCCACACGGTTTCCACAGTGATTGTACCAGTCTACACTCCCACCAACAGTGGAGAAGTGTTCCTCAGCCCCACCAGCATTTGCTGTTGGTTGATTTCTTGATGATAGCCATTCTTTCTGGGGTGACATGGAATCTCAGTGTTATTTCAATTTGCATTTCTTGAAAGATTAATGATGTTGAACATTTTTTCATATATTTATTTGCCATTTGTACTCCATCTGAGAACAGTGTATTTATATCAGATACCCATTTTTGGATTGGGTCTTTCAATTTTGGGGGCCTGATTTTTTAAATTCTTTATATGTTCTAGATAGAAGTCCTTTGTCTTAGGGAAAGTTGGATAAAATTTTTTCTCATTCTATGGGTTATCTTTTCACTCTGTTGGTGATTTCTTTTGATGTGTAAAAACTTTTTGATATATGAGATCCCAATTGTTGACTTTTTTGAAGTACTTCCTCTGCAGTTTGGGTTTTGTTCATGAAATCTCTGTCTACCACTATGTCTTCAAGATTTCTACCAACTTTCTCTTCCAGTATATTTAGTGTTTCTGTTTTAATATTTAGATCTTTGATCCATTTTGACTTTAGTGTGTGCATGGTGATAGACATGGGTCTAGTTTTGGTCTTTCACATGTGGAAAGCCAGCTTTTCTAGCACCATTTTTAAAGAGGCTATGTTTCTTCCAGTGAACATGTTTGGCTCTTTTGTCAAAGATAATGTGGCTGGGGCTGGAGATTTAGCTCAGTGGTACAGTGCCTGCCTGGCAAGCGCGTGGCAGTGAGTTCGATTCCCGGTACCAGAAACAAAAAACCAAAAAATAGTGGCTAAATGTATTTGGAATTGTGTCTCTATCTTGTAATTTGTCCCACTGATCCTCAGGTCTGTTTTTTTCCAGCACCATGTTGATTTTATCACAGTAGGCTTGTAGTATAGTTTCAAGTCAAGGATTGTGATGCTTCCTGCCTCACCTTTGTTGCCCAGTATTGCCCTTGCTCTTCTAGGCTTCCTCTGGTTCCAAATGAAGTCTAGGAATGTTTTCTCTAGGTCCATGTGGTATGCTAATGGTATTTTGATCGGGATTTCATTAAATCTGTATAACTGTATTGGGAGTATGGCCATTTTCACAATGTTGGTTCTTCCTATCCATGAGCAAGAGATATCTTCCCATTTTCTGATATCCTCTTTAATCTCCTATTTGACAGTACTGTAGCTTTTAGTATGAAGGTCTTTTACTTCCTTTGTTAGAGTGATTCCTAAGTATTTCATTTCTTTGAATGCTATTATGAAGGATGTTGTTTCCTTAATTTCTCTCTCAGTGAGTATGTACAGAAATGCTATTGATTTTTGAGTGGTGACTTTGTATCCAGCTATGCTACTGAATTTGGTTATTGAATCTAGAAGTATTTTGGTGGAGTTTTTGGGGATTTCTATGTAAAGTATCATGTCACCTGTGAATAATAATTTAACTTCTGCAGTTCTGATCCTTATCCCTTTTATTCTCTATTTTGTCTCATTTCTCTGGCTAATCTTTCCAGAACTCTATTGAATCAGAGTGGTGATAGTGGACATCCTTGTCTTATTCCCGATTTTAGAATAAAAGCTTCCAGTTTTTGTCCATTTAGTATGATGTTGGCTGTTGGTTTGTCATGGATGGCTTTGATCAGATTGAGGTAAAGACCATGTACTCTTGGGCTGGGGATGTGGCTTAGTGGAAGAGTTCTTGTCTTGCATACTCAGGCCCTGGGTTTGATCACCAGCACTACACATAGAAAAGATCATCTATTCTGATATTTTTTAGGGTTTTAAATCTTCACTGAGTGTTGGACTTTGTCAAAAGCTTTTTCTGCATCTATTGAGATGATCATGTGATTTTCATCTTTGGCTTTTTTGATATAGTGTATTAGGTTTATTGATTTCTGTATGTTGAACCATGCCTGAATTCCTGGGATGAATCCCACTTGGTCATGGTGTATAAACTTCTTGATGATTTGCTGCATTCTGTTTGCTAGTATTTAATTGAGGATTTTTTGCATCTATGTCTGTTAAGGAGATTGGCCTGTAGTTCTCTTTCTTTGGGTCTTTCTCTGGTTTTGTTATCAAGGTAACACTTGCCTCCATGAATAATGGAGAATTATTATCCCTTAACTTTATTAAAGAAGTGGAGGAGTATTGTTATTAAATCTTCTCTAAATTTCCTGTATAATTCAGCAATGAGTCCATTAGGATCTGGGCTTTTCTTTGTTATCAAGTTTTAAATTATGTTTTCAATTTCATTAACCGATATTGGGTTATTCAGAATTTTTATATCTTCTTGATTCAAATTGGGTAATTCATATATTTCTAGGAATCTGTTCATTTCTTCTGTGTCTTCCAGTTTCTTCTATGTCAATGTCTCCTGGACTTGTTCTGGGTGGGTTGGAAGTCTGAGATTGCATTTTGCTTCTGCACTTTGTCATTTTCTATTTCCAAAAATTTTTTTTCTTTTGTTTTCTATTGATCCTTTAGAGATTTTGTAGTAGGTAGCTATATCACTAGTGTCAAGGCCTCTCTAGGAAAAGTTTGTTCAACAGTGATGTCTTCTGTGTGTAGGAGATTCTTGGTTTGTGTCTGTTTTTGTGTCTGTTTTAAGATCCTACCTTCCCAATTAATTAAGAGTGGGATGGTGGTATCTCTTTGTCTCAATTGCCGGTCCTTTGGAGTTGGACTGTGTTGAGGTTATTACACCCAGAGTGCCCCAGTATTGTTATAGAAGTTGAGAAAAACTTATTGCAACAGTTATGACATTTTAGCTAAAGTAGTATAATTAGCAATAACAAGCACATTTTAGAAACTGACAAACTGTGGTAACTATTGATTTTTCTACTTTAAATTATAGGAGCAAAGTCTATATAGTTATATAACAGAATCAGTCATAAATTAGGAGTTTGTGTTTCCTCTTGGTAGAGTGGTTTTAGCCTGTGGTGGGAAAATTTAGGGAAGATAGTGTATAAAACAAAGATAACTGGAAAGGAAGTAGAAGGAAGGCTGGAGGACAAAGGATGAACACAAAAGGTTTGGGAAACTAGAGAAGAGGGTAGAAAGGAAAGAATAGAGGAGTAATCGAGGGATTATCTGAATTTGGTCTCTGGTTTTGGGGGGTGGGATTAGTTTTCTGTGGCTGGAGTTCTTCCCAGCTGTTTAGAAAAGAGAGAAAAAAAGAAAAAAATGAAAGAAAAAATTAAGAAAAAAGGAAAGAAAGATAAAAACAAAAATAAAACAAGATAAAATTAAATTAAATTGTAAAGAAAGAAAAAAAGGGGTGCAGCCCCACTCACCTGCTTCTATTTCATGTGGTACAGTGCTGCTTCATCTGACTTACCACTTGTTGGCTGGTATTTCTGACTTTTCCATCCTGCTAGTCTCACCTGTCCATTGTGTGGGCCTTAGTCAGGGTCCTACCATGTGGCTGGTGTTTCCCTGGTCGCCTGATACCATAGTGGTAGGTGGAGAGGCCAGTCACCTGGATTCTTCCAGTGGTCTAGTTGGTGAATCCTGGATTCTTTCCCATCTGGTTGCCAGGTCCAGCACTGTAGGGGAGGAGCCAGTCACCTGGATTCCTCCAGTGAGTCAGATTGCTGAGTCCTGGATTTTTCTTTAGTTGTTTTAAATGATTGTAATTTATAGATAAGGACTCCATAGGCTTAGGGAAAAAAAAAAGAAGGGGATACTAGATTTGAATTCAGAACTATCCAGTGTCAAAGCCAGTTCTTTTCATTGTTCTCCAATGACTTCTTTTTAAACCTTTAACGACTTTTTTGAGATTTGGTCTTTGCTTACCTTAACAAATCATGTCATTTAGCATTCTTACTTAAGGTAGATTAAAGGGATTGCACTACATAGTCCTCAGATTTTTATATAAACTATAGGAAAATATTTTCCAATCTGATCAATTATCTCATAAAACCTTATTTACTGATTTTCACAATCTGAGAGAAAGCACACTTTTTGGTTTTGATCTGTGGAAAGTCAACACTTATATTTACTTGGTTTCCAGTATTATAGTAGATCATATAAATAAAACTAAAATGAAGTTCCAAAGCACAGGGACATTCTAATTCAGTTGAAGAGATAAAATTTGACTAGTTGCCACCTTTTTCATACCTCACCATAAGAATTAAATTTCTACACAGGAAGCCTGGGGTGACATATCCAAACCATGTCAAACTATAGCATGTGCTGAGCTTGGCCCTGTAACCTGTTTTGGCCCATGGGACAGTAGCCAGCATGATCAGACACTTGACCAGTGCCCATGTCCTGGGGTTCTCCTGTTTGCCACCATATAAATGATCTCATGTTCAGTTCCTGAATGATAAGAGACAGGTGGTCACGTCTCCTGTGTTTCACCTGGACAATCATGAGATATCTGAGTGAGGCCATTTAAAATAAGTCAGCTCCAAGAGGCTAGCTGACTATAGATACACAGAGCACTCAGCCTAGGTTAGCCAGGCCTGTTCCAGACCCCGCATCCATCCAGTGCACCTTAGCCCAGTATGTCATATAACAAAATCATGAACCAGATGAATGATTTTTTTAAAAAAAAGATAAGTAGTACATCATCTTACCTGTACTGATTTGAATGCCGTGCTTTTTTGGGGGGATTGGGATTTGAGACAGGGTCTCAAGCAGGTTGTACCCTCCCAAGTGCTGGGATTACAGGCTTGTGCCACCACACCCAATTTGAGTACCATACTTATTATACACCCAATTTTTCTTTCTGAACTTATTCTGTTTCTTTGATCTATTTGTTCCTCTAACTTTACCTTTTTAAAGTTATTGTAGCTTTATGGCATATTTTACTATTTGGTAGGTTAATCCCCTCAATGACTTTTCTATCTGTCAGAAAAAAAAACTTTGTCAAATTTCCTTAGAAGTCTCCTTAGAGTTTTATTTTGAATTGTATCATTTGGAATATACTGAATTTTCAGTACAGAAATTTGACATGTCTCTTTATTACCTACTGCGATATCCTTCAGCAACATTTTATATTTTTAATGAAATTTCCAGACAAATTTTTAGAATGTTTTACTTATCAGTCAGAGTTCAACTGAAGAAAAACCAGCAGGTATACATATTTGTCGCCAAGAATCACCTCACAGTTATGTGATCGTAGTGGCCAATTTAGCCAGTCTAGACCTGCATGGCCACCAAGAAGGTAGATTTGAACGTCTGGGAGTGGCTCTGAGCTGCTGCTCACAGATGAAATTCTTTCTTCTCCCTGTAAGCCTCAGTTCCACTTCACAGGCCTTTCAATGTTTTGAATGGAGCCTATCCTATTATCAAGGGTAATCTTCCATACTTACAGTCGGCTGACTCTGGATTTTAGTCATATCTATAAAAATTTTTCTGCAACACTAAATAGTCTTAGTTCTTTGTTCTAAACTTTCAGATAATTTAATTTTTAATAGAAAAAATAATTGAAATAGAAAAATTTGTCTTGTGTCTTGTACTTACATACTTTTTGTGTTTTGTAGTGAAATTTTGGATTTTCAAAAATTTTATTTTTATTGTATGTATTTTTTTTGTCTTAGTTCATTAATCAGAACTTCCAGGGAAATGTTGAAGGATGAATAAGACTTTTGCTCACAGGTATTTTAGATGAGGTCATTCAGACAATCTTTCTAAAAGAAAGAAGAAAGAAAGAAAGAAAGAAAGAAAGAAAGAAAGAAAGAGAAAAAAACCCCAGAAAAATCTGTGTAAAATAATAGAATTTTTTTTCTTAAAACTTTGCAAGCTGAGACAATGGTGAGGAAATAGAAAGGAACCCAGAATTTGAGCCTAAAGTTTGGGTTCACTTTTGCCCAGCAGTGTTTCCTGATCAGGAAAGGACTGCAGTCGCATATTTTCTATTTTGTTATATATGTGTTTGTTCTCTAAATGATGATTCAAATGTTGAAAGAAGCACCTAAGATCTCTAAATGTGATGTTGGATATGTTCCAGGCTTGCATTCTACCCATTTTTCAATTAAATGCAATGTCATTTGGTACAAAAGTTTGTTCCTTTGCTACTTTTGTGGACTGGAACTCAACAATAACTAACCCTTTAAAAATAATATCTTTTTACTTAAAGTGTACTTTGAAATTCATATAATCATTTCTGCTTTCTTTTTGGATTTGTTTATATTTTATCTACTTCCTTATATTAATATCTCTCATTTTACCTAAGCATTCCTTACAAACATAGCTAGATTTTACTTTATCTTTTAATATAGATTTTTGATGGGTTCATATTTGGTTTGGCTGCTGATGTGATTTGGTCTTATTTCTGCCACCTTATTTTTTTTGTTGTTGTTTTTTGTTTTTTTTTTTTTTGTCTTTTCTTCCGGTACCAGGAATCGAACTCACGACCTTGCGCTTGCCAGGCAACTGCCATCTTATTTTATACCTTTTGTTTTGTATTTATATTGCTTTATTTTTTTCACCTTGACTCTTCTTGGGCTAATAAGTCTTTATTTCTTGCTTATTTTCTTTTTATTAGCAGACTTTACTGTTAGGCACCCTTTAAAATTTACGGAAAAAATGAGCAAAAAGTACAGAGAGCTCCTATATACCCAGTCTCTTACACACCCACTCCTGTATATCTGTCTCCTTCACCTTCCTTCTCCATGTGTAGTTCACAAATTTTGACATCTTGGGTTAGTGTGCTATACCTGTTACAATAGATAAATAAATATTGCTACACTATTATTAACTGAAGCCTGTAGTTTGAAGTTCACTCATGTTGCACAGTTGTATGGGTTTTGGTAAACAAATACTGCCATATATTCGCCACTGTGCTCCTACGGAATATTGTGGCTACCTTAAAAATCCTGTTTTCTGCACAGGCACTTTTCATTTTCCCCACTTACCCCAGCCGCTGGCAACCACTGATTATCTATTGATCTATTTTTTACTGTCTCTATAGTTTTGCATTGTCATACAATTTCTGCATTGTCATACAGTTTGAATACATTTGTGCTTTCTTTATTCCTTTATCCTTTCTTGAGCTGTTTGGAAATTAAATTCTAAATCTATTCTACTAGTGGATAGATGTACACTTACAAATCATGTGATGGTTAATCTTGATTGTCAACTTGATTGGACTAATAGATGCCCAGAGAGGGGATTGGATTGTGATGGCTCTAACCCTCATTTCTGAATGGGCAGGGAAGAGGTGAGGCCTTGTTGGAGGAAGTCGGTCACTGGGGGCATACCTTTGAAGGGTAGAGTCTTTCCTAGTCCCTCGCTTTCTCTGTTTCCTGGATGCCTGGGGTTAAGCAACTTTTCTCCATCACTTTAGCCATGATATTTTGCCTTGCTTCATTCCCAGAGCAATGGAACCAGCCGACCATGGACTGGGATCTCTAAAATCATGAGCTAAAATAAACCTTTCCTTCGCTAAGTTGTGTATGTCAGGCATTTTCCCCTAGTAATAGAAAGATGACTAACACACTATATACTTCAGCAAAGTAAAAATTTATATCCAAAACCTCCTCCATCAGTATAAAGATGAGTGGCTTAACTCTCATTACTTATGTCTTCCTTTTCTGTCTCCTGAATGTTCAGGTTTAGTTGAAATGATCTGAATTTCTAATTTCAGTTTGAAAATAAATTGTTTAAACATAGTCTCTGCTAGTTAAGAATACTTCTTTAACAATTATTTTAAATATTGTAAGTAGGCCACTACTTGTACTTAACAGTTTAATTTCTGCTGTTTTCACAGCTGGCTGCTTTTTCTTCTGTATCACATCTTTCTAGTCCTTGAGATCTTTATTCTGATTCATTTGCTATTTCACCAGGCACTTCCTTGAACAGTTTTTTTTTTTTTTTTAAGAAAAGGAGTGTAGATAAAAAGCTTTCTGGATCTTTCAATGCTGGGACTAATTTTCTTTGTCTTTACAGAGTAATGATTTTTTTTTTTAACCTCAAAATAGTGCATGGTCTTTTAGGATTCATGTCACAAATGCAATCTTCAGAGTCAGCCCCAATAACTTTATAAGTGAATTCACTACAGAGCCTATAGAAATTCAGAAGATCATCAGTACCTACTTTGAAAATCTACACTCCCGTAGGATGGAAAACCCAGAAGAAATGGACAGATTCCTAGATACCTATGAATTACCAAATTGAATCAAGAAGATATAAAAATCCTGAATAACCCAATATCAATTAATGAAATTGAAAACATGATTAAAAACATACCAACAAAGAAAAGCCCAGGTCCTGATGGATTCACAGCTGAATTCTCCAAGAAATTCAGAGAAGATTTAATGCCAACACTCCTCAAACTCTTCGATGAAATTAAAAAGGAAGCACTTCACTCTAATCATTTCTGGAGGCAAGTATACTGTTACTAAGACCAGAGAAAGATCTAATCAAAAAAGAGAACTATAGGGGCTAGGGATTTAGCTCAGCAGCACAGCGCCTGCCTGGCAAGTGTGAGGTCATGAGTTCGATTCCCCGTACCAGAAAAAAAGAAAGAGAACTACTACTCAATAAAATACTAGCAAACAGAATTCAGTAAATCATCAAGACTATACACCATGACCAAGTGGGATCCATCCCAGGGATGGTTCAATATATACAAATCAATTAATGTAATAAACCATATCAACAGAGCCAAAGACAAAAACCACAAGATCATCTCAATAGATGTAGATAAAGCTTTTGACAAAGTCCAACTCTCATTCATGATAAAATCCCTACAGAAAATAGGAATAGATTGTCTTTACCTCAATCTGACCAAAGCCATGTATGACAAACCAACAATCAACATCATATTAAATGGACAAAAACTGAAAACTTTCACTTTAAGATCAGGATCAAGACAAGGATGTCCACTGTTACCACTCCTATCCAACATAGTTCTGGAGACATTAGCCAGAGCAATTAGACAAGAGAGAGCTATAAAAGGAATAAGGATAGGAAAGGAAGAAGCAAAATTATTGTTATTCGCAGATGACACGATACTCTACATGGAAGACCCCATAAACTCCACCAAAAGACTCCTAGAATTAATCACAAATTCAGTAGTGCAGCTGGATATAAAGTCATCACTCAAAAATCAATAGCGTTCTTATACACAACAAACACACTGAGAGGGAAATTAAGGAAATCATACCTTTCACAGTAGCAGCCAAAAAAGTGAAATACTTAGGAATGATTCTAATGAAAGAAGTAAAAGATCTATACATTGAAAACTACAGTACTCTGAAAAAGGGGATGAAAGAGGATTTCAGAATATGGAAAGATATTCCTTGCTCATGGATAGGAAGAACCAACATTGTGAAAATGGCCATACTCCCAAAATTGTTGTACAAATTCAATGCAATCCCAATTAAAATATCATTAATATACCTCACAGATCTACAGAAAACATTCCTAAAATTCATCTGGAGCTAGAAGAGATCCAGAATAGGAAGGGTAATCCTGGGAAACAAAGGAAAGGCAGGAAGTATCACAATCTCTGACTTGAAATTATACTACAAATCTACTGTGATAAAATCAACACGGTACTAGCAAAAAACAAAACAAAACAAAAAAAACAAAGCAGACCTGAGGATCAGTGAAACAGACTGGAAGATGCAGCCACCACCACAGACACGCTCACTCACCTTGTCTTTGACACAGGGGCCAAATAAGTTCACTGGGAGAAAGATAGCCTCTTTAAGAAATGGTGCTGGAAAAACTGGCTCGCCACATACCAGAGATTGAAACTAGACCCATGTTTATCACCATGCACTACACTGAAGTCAAAATGGATCAAAGATCTAAATATTAAAACAGAAACACTAAATCTACTGGAAGAGAAAGTAAGTAAAAATCTCGAAGACATAGGGTTAGCAGAGAGATCTTGAACAGAAACCAAATTGCCCAGGAAATAGTTCAAAGAATCAACAACTGGGGTCAATCTTATTGAAAAGTTTTTGCATGTCTAAAGAAATCACCAGCAGAGTAAAAAGAAAACCCACAAATTAGGAAAAACATTTAACTAACTGTTCCTCAGACAAAGGACTTCTATCTAGAACATATAAAGAATTAAAAAAATCAGCCCCCTCAGATCAAAGATCCAATACAAATGAGCATCTGAGATGAATACACACTTCTGAGATGAAGAAATACAAATGACAAATAAATACATGAAAAAATGTTCAACATCATTAGCCATTAGAGAAATGCAAATTAAAACAACACTGAGATTCCATCACACCCCAGAAAGAAAGGCTATCATCACGAGACCAACCAGTAACAAATGCTGGTGATGCTGTGGGGGAAAAAGGAACCCTTCTCCACTGTTTGTGGGAGTGTAGACTGGTGCAACCACTGTAGAGATCAGTCTGGAGATTCCTCAGTAAACTAGTATCAGAGGTTCCATTCAACCTAGCTATTTCCCTTTTGACTACTTTTCCAGAAGAACTAAAAACATCATATTACAGAGATATGTGTGCATCCATGTTTATAGCAGTGCAATTTGCAATAGCTAAATTGTGGAAGCAATCCAAATGCCCATCAACTAAGGAATGGATAAGAAAGATGTGGTATTTTTATATAATGGAATATTACTCAGCTATAAAGAAAGATAAACTCGAGGCTTTTAGAGGTAAACGGATGCAACTAGAGACCATACTCATAAGTGAAATAAATCAGACCCACATGTATAAATACCATATTGTCTCACTAGTGTAAGAACCTGAAAGAGTAAATAATATCGGAAAGGTACAATAGATATTGTGAAAGGGAAAGAAACTTCTCAAAAGGAAAGAACAACAGGGATGAGGGAAAAGAGAAAAGAAAGAAAGAAAGGAAAATATGTATATGTCTATGCAGAAGATAGCTAAGATAATTGTACTAATTTCTATCACTGTATGGAAAGGAACAGTTAATGTTTAATTGTTTGATCAGGCTTACATGCCTATATTTGTTTAACTGAGTAACAGCTGGAAGATAACAATATGTAATACAATAACCATTGTTAGTTTCCTATCACTTTGTCTGAAATTCTGTATTGTTTTATTGTTTTTGTGTTGTTCTGTTTATGTCTGTGTGTTTGTTAATATGGTTTCATTCTTTTATCTTTAAAATCAAAAAAAAAAAGGAAATATCAAAAGCTGCTTTACATCTTTCTAGAATTATCCATGTGATCAATCCTCTTTCTCTATTTAATTTTCTAACTTTCTAATACTGCCATTGATAGTTCTGGTCTATCAGGGCCTTTGGTGAGAAGGAGCAACACCCGTATTTGTGTGCCCATAAGCTTGTAAGAGGACAAATGCGACACACGGAATGCAGTTAAAGGAACTCTAGCATATGGAGGAGCTGAATTATTCAGTTGATTTAATAAAGTTCACAAAATCTCTGGGGTATTTGGTAGAACTTTCTTCTGTTTCACATGATTTAAATTATCTGAAACATTATCTAGTTCTTATTTCTGTTTACTGCCTAGTCACAGCCAGAGAATAATAAATGTTTCTTTTGTTATGTCTTGCAAATATGTTTTATTTTATTTTATTTTTTGTGGATACTGGGAATCAAACTCAGAACCTTGCACTTGCCAGGCAGGTGCTATGCCACTAAGCTTTATCCCCAGCCCCAAATAGGTTTTTTGTTTGTTTCATTGTTTGTTTTTGTTTTTTGAGACAGGGTCTCACTACGTAGTTCAGGTCCTAAACTCAGTACATAGCCCAGGCTGGCTTCGAACTTGCAGCAATCCTCCTGCCTCAGCCTACCTAGTGCTAAGATTACAGACATGCACCACTAAGCCCAGCAAATATATTTTAGTAGATAACAAGATTACAATTATAAATGGATCTGTTTTTGTTAGACATTTAGTTTAATATAGGTTGGTATGGCCAGCATAACCAGGATTTGGAAGTGGAAGTTAATTTTTAGAAATGTGACACTAATATTAAGGCCATTTTCTTTAGCCATTATATCTGGAACATATGTTTAAAACTAGAAATCTGGATTTCCCACAATGAGTTTTTGTTTTACTACACCATTACCTTTTTTAAAGAAGCAGTTGAAATTATAAACTGTTGTGACTAAGTTTCCACAACTAGAAAGTTTTATTCTACTGGTACATATTAGATATACTATAAATTTATTGAGTATGTGCATAGTTGAATAGAAATACTAAGCTACAGTGTTTTATAATGTAATCTCAGGGTGACCATCATTGCGTCTGCTGTGCTTCTGTGATCATACTATCAAAATATGGTACAGGATGGAGGTGACAACACGGTATAAATACGAGGAAGTACTTGGGACCAACTTGGAGGTTAGCTACTATCTGACACTCTATCTTGAGCACTGACCACACTGTGAAAAATTCCTATGATACTTAAATTATCATATTATATTTTTGTAGGTCTTCAAATTTACATAAAAAGGGATATTATGTAATTATGAGGCCATTTTTTCCAAGAAATACATCAGAATTTACCTGTTTATCCAAATCAGTGCTGTCTTTCAAAGTGCTTGACTTGGGAACCAATAAAGTCATTCCAACGATGTCAGGCTGTAGTCACAAACATGTCTGGGATTCTTCATCTGAAGCAAACACTGGAATCTTGTGACATGTTATTATCAATCTCTTCAAAAGACCTACGAAGCACTTATGTTAGCAGGCAGAACATATGTTGAGTTTGTTCTTGGTTTTCTGTTCAGTTTGCCATACGATACTAGATGTATTATTTAAAAATGTGTTTTGACACCCACCTACAGCTTAATGAAATGATATATTTCAGCAAAATAAATCATCGTATGAACAAACTACTTATGAGTGAATATTGCAGAGTCAAAGATTCAAATCCTTAGAGTCTGAGTGTCACTCCCAACCCTCTTACTAGACACCTGCCCAGTGAGTATCCTGAAGTGTTTTTCCTTAGATATAGTTCTTGGAGGAAGTCAGACATTGAGAGAATCACTTTATAAGCCAAGACGTATTGTTTTCATATAGCTTTCAATTTTGCTGGAAAAATAAATCATAGACTAAGAAAGTCTTACTGACCTTATTTCCTGTGCATGAGTGCCCAGCACACAGCAGATACCTAATCCATTGAATTAGACATTCAAATCTGATGTCAAAAACAATAATAACAAATAATATCAGAAAGATACTTAAATTAGTGAGACTTGATTAGTAACCTAACAATAATAGAAGTTATAGTGATCCTTGGCATCAAGGTTTCCATTTTTCAATCCAATGTTGTGATAACATCATGGGATTCCTTCATTTTCCTTGAGTTCTGTAGCTACAGCATGCTGAAATAAGTGACTATTACTCCATCCACAAAGTGGCCAAACAGAAAACAATCACCACCAAAACATATCTATTAATACCAGAATCTTCTAAAACTGGATTTATATTCTAACTTTTCTGGAAGTTGTCATAGGTTTTGTTCTGCCTTTTCTGAACTAAAAAGCACCACACTAATATTTCCAGACAGATCTATGCATGTACTATATATGTAATCCTAGTCTATTCAGCAGCTTCTCAGGGGACAGGACGAGGCAGTGGGGAAATAAGCAAATTCCTACCATTCCTCCAGAAAGCTAATGTTGCACTAGCAGGTCTATTCTGGAGGAGGGGAGTAATCCAGTTTCAAGGCTTGCATAAGAATTATGCTTATCACTCGCTCACTTCCTTACACAGGTGGCAGAAAATTCCATGATTTCATGCCAAGCCCTCTAACAAAGACATACAACAGTATGGCTTTTTGCTTTACTTGGTTTCTTCCTATTTTAGAGTGCTAATTTATACGTCTTAAAAGAATTAGAGCTTTCAATGTTGAAACATTGAGACCAGATCATTACAAATGAAAAAGGAACAAATTCTAATGAAAGAAATACAATTCCTACAGGAATTCTATGAGAGAAGTCATTAGGTGCCCAGAACCATCTGAATACCATGCATTTAATGATGCTCTGGTGAGACCATGGGGAACTCACCAGTCTCTCAGTGTAAAAGAACAGTTCCTGTCTGCAGCATTCTCATTTTCAGTTAGTTCTGCCTCTTTCTCTTACTTTATAAATTCATGCGTACAGAACACTTGAAAGACTACAACAGAGGAATCCAGAAGGGGAAAGAACTCATAAGACTACAGCAATAAGGAAATGTTTCTTTGGCTGCTGCAGAGAAGCCTAAGGAATTAAGCATACTGACTGTTTTCCACTGTTCAGACATGCTACCCAGTGCTTTGCATTGTTCTCTCTCTTATTTCTCTCTCATTCCACTTGTCTCATAGTGGTTGCACTTTACGGGTGAGGACAGAAAGGCTCACTTCTCAGAACCTGAAGTAAGAGACAGCTTCTCACTATGCTGGGATTCAAACTCAGTTTTATCTGGAATCTAAAGCTCATGTTCTTTTCATTATAAAAGCAAACAGTAAGAAAGAGACTTCTATGATGAGAGATTTGGTGGGATAAATGTCAGGGAAGCAGAAAGGTTTGTGATGTTTCGAGTCATTTCAAGATAAAAACTGAAAATGCACACAGGAATAATTGGAGTGTAGTTAGTGGTGGCTAGGGAATTACACAGGCCAGCTGCTAGTTACAGAAATCAGGGAGAGTGCTACTGCCTATGGCAAAAGCAAGTGATCAGCTGATACGCTGCAGATGAAAGATTATGCAGATTAATGTTGGCTTTCCACCAGAGTAGGATTCTCCAGACATTTTATTCATGGTTGGTGAGAATATCCTAAATATAAAGAGCTGCCATTGTTAGCAGCCATATAGTTAGAAAAAGATCACATTTAGACAAGAAATAGTCAAATGTTGTATCATCACATATCCAAAGTTAGTAGGACTAAAGTTTAGTTCAGAGTTTTGTACTAAAAATATATATTTTAATATATTAATCATAAATACTTAGATTTACACACCACCTTTTCTTCAAAGAGCTAAGATGTGGCAACTAAAGATATTTGAGTCTAAGCGGCAGAACAAAGGCCACTCTCAGAATTAAACATAATTACCCCAATACAGATATAACATTTCACAGTTTGACATGCATAACACATATCATTCTATCCTTTTGCAGGAATTTTGCAGACAAGTGATACTAATATTATCAACATTTCACAGTTTGCTACTCATGAAATGGGAAGAGTAACTCTCTCATGCCCTGTGGCGGGACCCATTTCCTTCCTCTAGTTTCTTCTACTCTCTTCCAAGTCCCTTTAACTTTTGAACACCCTCCTCTTTTCACAGCCGTTTGCTTTCAGCTGACTGTCTTTCTCTTCTCATACTTTAACCAATACTTAAGGTAAGCCCGATAATAATAAGATATCATCCTTCCAGAGGTTCTGAGCTTAATCAGAGAAACCTATAGTGAAGACATCCTCTAATATCCAAAAAGAGGTTTTGTAGTGATTTGGGCATCCTGTTCTGGGGTAAGGAAACCCCACATATCACCTACCTAGAAGGAGAACTGGGGCATGGCCATCTGAGGTATAGAATGTAATATAAACTTTCCAGGAGGCAGAGGAGGTGGACAGCAAGTGCTTTTGGTTTGTTTTTCTATTTTGCTTGCAGATCTATTTACTTGTCTTTGAAGAGGATAAGGATTTGGAGCGTTGATCTCTTGAGAAACCTGTGTTTGGCTGTGCTGACGGCCTTGGCCTTTAGTCCCTGTACTTCTCTTTTTGAAAGGGAAGGTGACAGATGGATGGACCCCATCGTCAAAGAATTAAAAAGGAGGATCGTCACCCTGCTTCCTGCTCCCAAAGAGTAAGATATAAATGAACACTTGAAAAAAAACCAAACTGTTCAAAATGCTAATGGCATCTTTGCCTTCCACAAGATCTCTACAGGAAGAAAAAATTGATTTTTTGTAAAGCTGGCCTTTTGTAAATGTGCAACTGTTCTCTTGGTTACAACAGGGAATTTCTCCTATGCTAAGAGCACAATGTTGATTTATTTGGTTTAACATACAATTCTTGGAACAGGGGAAAAATGAGTTGTTAGGTTATTGTTTTGCTTTGTTGCTCTTTATTTGCTAGAAAACAGCACTCAAAGATCTTTAGAACAATGATGTGAATTCTCCTGTCTGACCCAAGCAAGCAGAAAACATTTCAAGGATGATCTCTACCTTAGCTCCTAGGAGTCTCAAACAGTGATTGTTTTCTAGCCCTTGCATGGGGCAAAAGGCAATTTGTATGGACAGAAAGCAGGTCACAGCAAAGGAGAGTTCTAGGTTGCATCTGGGATAGTTGGGAAGACGGGTGATTGTTACCAGACTACTCCTTCCCATTCCTAGTGGGGATCCTGTCTGAATATTTGAAATTGATACTTTTCTAGAAGATCTGAGTCATCTAGTCCCCATACTTAAATAAAGACTTAAATAGAAACTTTTGAGCAGTAACTCTTTCTACATTATAGGTATTAGTCCATTTGCTATTGCTCACTATAGAGTACTGCAGATTGGGTTAGTGCTAATGAAAAATTTTTTATTTTGGCTCACAGTTCTGCAAATGCAAGGTTGAGGGACTTCATTTTATCCCAAGGTGGCAAGAAATGGTGTGTGTGTGTGTGTGTGTGTGTGTGTGTGTGTGTGTGCATGCACATATGTGCATATTTATGTGTAAGTCTGTTTTGGTCTTTTTCCCTCTGTTAAAACCACCAGCTTTTAATCATGTGGGCTTCCCCCTAGTCACCTGCCAGAGGCCCCACCTCTAAACACTATGGGTAGTTTCTGTCCTTAACATCTCACAGTGAGGATTAAATTTCACCACATGAAGCCTTGCTGGAGGAGGGGCACTCAAACGATATCCAAACCGTGGTACACACATAGGATGGTGAGATATTTTGTTTCTGAGCTAATGGTACTGAAGCATAAAACAACTCTCTCTAGAGCAATGGTGATGAACCTATGGCACGCATGTTATTGTGGTTTTTTTTTTGAGACAAACGATGTTAATATATGAGTTGTGGTTTTTTTTTGAAGCAAAACCTCAGCATTCAGGTTTAACTGTAGTTGGCACTTTGCGATAAACAAGTGGATGTCGGTTTGCAGTCTGGGCTCTCAGTCTCTGGAACGTTCTGCATCACTGCCCTAGAGATTTGCTGATGGAATCAATAGTTTATTTCTTTTTCCTTTCCTTGCAACTGAGAGTAAATTCCTAAGCCAGATTTCATTCCTTATCTGAAATCTCAGTACATGTGGCTTTCTTCCTGCTCTGCTTAGCATCTTATGTGAATAGTCGTTTTGCTGACATTAGTCAGCCCAGCCTCGGCTCCAGCCTGGGCAGTTGGCTTTCTCAATCAGTGTTTCTACATCTTATATTCAGCAGTGGCCCAGCGATCTCTGTGTTCCAAATTTAAACTCATCAGAATTTTAGTCCTTCCCTGTGTGTTAAACTTAACTTTTATAAAACAATAAAAACTAAAGAAATACTAATTTAATATTAGCCTCATGCATTGGCAGAGCTACTCATGGCTTTGCCATCTGGGATTTCGATAAATGAGATTTAGAATATCTTTTGCAAACCCTAGTTCACCTTCATAGAGGCCAAATGCTATTTCCTATAAATTTTTTTAAAATTACCCGTCGAGCACAATTCCTCCTGTCTGGTTACAGCGAAGGAGGTATAAGCCACAACCAAGCCAGACATCATTCATGAGCAAAATAATGTGGCTAAAATCCATGTAGTACAGAAGAAAATATTTTAAGGGCAGTTACTCTTTCCTTCAGAAATTGTACAGCTTTAGCTCTTATTAATCAGGCTTTCCAGAATCCCAATACCTAAAAATCCCTTACAAATGAAAAAAAAACTCCACCTATCCGCATGATGTGAAAAGACCAGTGAGTCATGGAGCCCAGAAAAGCACAATAGTCCATTACAGGGTGAGAAGATGTAGGTGTTAAGTAAGATCACAGAAGAAGCCCAGTTCCTGCTTTCAGCTCAGCCTACGTATCCTGGCTGTGAATCTCCGTGGCACATTCAGGTTCTTGGAATGGTGCTCATTTTGGTCTTATGAGTCAGGTTTCTATGTAGTCACTGAAACAGTACAGGAGCAGGTGGTATACAAAAACAGAAAGCGGGAGCAGGTGCAGAGAGCAGTCAGACTTTTTTTCCAGTAAAAGTAGGAGAAAGAGAGGAAAGGGGGAAATACGAGCATCTTGGGAATTTCCTGGGGTTGTTTTATGGGCTGCATTACATCCACAAACACAGACTCAAATGGGGGCAGGGCGAGTAAACCAGTGGGGATATAAATCAGTAAAATATATATCTGGTTCCATTTGTCTTTCCTTTTGAGGAATTCCTATGTTTTTCTCTGGGAGAGTGATGGTTTGGGATCTCTCTCCCTGTTAAATGGTTCTAGCTCCCCCTCCAGAAGATGTGAATCATTCAGGATGATGTTCTTGCATTCATTTACTCTTGCACTCATTTACTTGAAAGAATAAAGGAATAATATATAGGACTACCCACACACTGACACTGGTGCTGTAACTCTGCTAGGGTCAGGAAGTCTATTTGCTGACCTTCCCACTCATCTTGCTCAAGCTTGACTCTTGCCTTACTGGAAATGGCCCTTCTGAGCCACCTTGTACACTAGCTCTCAAACATTTAGAGTTCAGCTTAAGTCTCTCCCTTTCATAAAGCCATTTCACCCACACTCTGGACTCTTTTATGTCTCTATTGCACAGACTCCATATATGTTTCTTATCTGTATTAGTTTTCCACCTGGAATATAAAGATTTCCAAGCAAAATAAAGAGTAGGCTCTTCAAGAACTATTTGCCGATGACGGCATCATGGAGAATGACGAGGGTAAGGAACCACCCCTAGGGGGAGAAGCAGGAAGGTAGGAAAGGTAGAGAAATAGCTCAAGGGCCTCCAGCTGCCCATTTGCTTCGGAAGTATCTTCACCTGTTGCGGAAGAGAGAGGAATGTGCATCTGTTTCCATGCCCAACAGCTGAAGGGTAAAAATATCAGTCTAGGAGAAACGTCCTTCTCAAGCAGCTGGTCTGGTTTTTGATCACTTGGGCTGCTCTCTTTGGGGGCTTAATTCTCTCAGGTTAGCCTGAAGAAACACCGTGTTCCTGGGCACAGGGAGCTGTGGTGCGGGAGGTGTTGAGAAGTCCACTTTATGATGGAAACATGGTCCTCTATGATTTTCTTTCTAAATACAAGGATCAGGCTGGGCATTGTGGTGCGTGCCAGTATTTGAGAGGCTGAGACAGGAGGATTGCTCTGAGTTGGAGGCCAGCATGGATTACAGAGTGAGTTGAAGGCCAGCCTGAACTATGTAGTGAGCCCCCATCTCAAAAAACCAAAAATACATACATACATACATACATACAAGGGTCAGAGGCTTCTTAGCTCCTCCCAGGGATTTTGGAGATTGAAATGTCTTTCTTGACAATGTTTTGTTTCTGGAAGGAAATAAGGAAGAAAAACTCAGAGTCAATATATTCAGAAGACACATTGCTATCCTAGAGAAACAGTGGTCTGAATATTATCCTTTGCCCTGGAAAATGTGGCTGTGACTGTGAATCTGAGTGAAGCTTGCTGCATGATGAAAAAAATCCAGGCACAAAGTCTGTAGGAATAATGATCACGAGCAATGCCAGAAGGTAAAAGGAATTTTACCTCTGATAGGAAAAAAGTCCTATATTGGTCAAAACCTGAGCAGTTACTACTGGATATAAGATATATAGATGTATGCGTTCATATTGATATATACACACATAATTGATATATATCATATTTTATGTTACCTACTACACGTACAGGCCTGTGAAAGGATGACAAGCAGGAGATGAGAAAACGAATCAGTCAATAATTTTGACCCCTCTGTTGGGTGACCTGCTTCAAGTTATAGACCCTGAAGGACAGTTATAAAGGATTTGGTATCCAGATTGCCCCATGTATTACTCAGCTTTCCTGTTGCTGAACAAAACACCTGGCACCTGCAACTTAAAGGAGAAGAGATTGGCTCATCTGATCAGAGATTTTAGTCCATGATGGGCTGATGCCAAGGCAAAACCTCATGGTGGAAGAGCACAGCAGAAAGGATGGTTGGCGAGAAGCAGAGAGCAGAAGAAGAGCCGGAGAGGAGGGGCCAGGGACCAGACACTGTTCCCAAGGTCATGTCCCCATGACCACTTCCTCCAACTAAGCCCTCCCTCCTGATAGCTAGGAGCTCATCAGTGGATTAGGTGAGTGCCCTCATAATCCAAGCACAGCTCCAAGACTCTCTTAATTCAACCAAGTTGACAAGCACACGCTGCTCTTAGGATTAGTTTTTAAACAAGAAAAGAGGCCAAATGGAATGTAAAGGATACATCTAATGATTTTGGGCAGGAAAGTTCCTCGAAAGAATGCCAGTGAGAACAAATGTATAAGCAGTGAGTTAGGGATGCTCAAGTAGCCAAATAGGTTGACAGATCATTTGGGTCAGATCAGCCCTTGTGCATGTGAGGTAGTGAGTGATTGGAAGAGACTACACCTGCTTTCAGATCATCTCTCCTAGCCTAGCAGGGCATGGTGGTACACACATGTAATCCCAGCATTCAGAAGGCTGGGGCAGGAGGATCATTGTGAGTTTGAGACCAGCCTGGGCTACAAAGTGAGTTCCAGGCCAGCCTGAACTGCATAGTGAGACCCTGTCTCTAAAAGACACACACATAAAAAATCATCTTTCCTAGCCATGTTTCATGACACCCCTTCTCTTATTTGTTTTAGCTTTTGAATTTCCCCTTTTAGAATACTAGCAGCTTTCATAACAAAGTAAGAGTATTATTAAAGCCCTCTAGTCTATTGTTTTGCAGAGATTTTCTTTCCCTTTTTATTTGGAACTAGAAATTGAACTCAGGACCTCACACTGGCCAGGCAGACGCCCTTTTGCAGAGTTTTAAAGCCTAATTTCTCCTGACCAATATAAAACATGCCTTCTTAAATGTTATTTTAATATATTGAAGTAAAAAAGTGTTGTGACTAAAAATAAAGCACATATTTTATTTCAACTGATTTATCAAACTGCAAAGGTCCCTGCTCTGTTTTCTGATTGAGAATCATTACACAGGTGCACACAGAATGCTAGATTTCAGCTCCTTCATCAAAGTGAAAGGTCTCCCTGTTTTCTGCTTGAGGATCACTACATCCCGTAGATGTGTGTACAATGCTGGGATCTGGGGAGGGACTTGATCTTGTTAGCTGCTGTTTCCCCAATTCCTGCCCCTACCTGGAACATGGTAGTGGCTCCTTTGATGTGGATAATGTAGCTGTGACTGTGAATCTGAATTAGTCTTGCAACATGATGAAAGATCAGGAAACAAAATCTATGGAGGTGCTTTGAGTACAGAGAAGAAGTCGTGGGACTGTAACTTAGAAAGTCTGTTCTAGTCATTGCAGGTTGGTGCTTTCCAAGTGAGACTAGGAAAGCTGCCCATAGTAGATAAGCTGCAAGGTCCTTGAGTGTGCAAAGAGCAGGAGGAAGAATAACAGCAGTAAGACATCAAGGACCATGTAGGTGCAAGACTGGTCAAGGACACAGGGCAGCCTGGGTCCTAGAACAGGCGTAAAAGAAGCAGACATCAGCAAGCAAGAGGTGAAGTGAAGCAGAGGACGGTAACTTTACAGTAAAGCACATCATCTATCCCTAGGCTTAAAACACCTCCAACTGTTTCTTATCTCCTTATCAGAATTCAAAGTCTTTCTGACAGGGTACACCTCCGCCTCAGCGCCTACCCTCTTCCTCTGGGTAGTGCCAGACCCTGTGTTGTTGCTTGAACACATTGAGTCACTACCACCTCATGGCCTTGGCGTCTGCTCTCCCTGCCCTTTCCCGACAACTACATAGCTCTTTACCTACTTTGTTCGGGCCCTGCTCAGATGTCATCTTGCCAAAGAGGTCTTCCCTGGACACCCACCCACAGCTCCCCTTTTTATGCCATGTCTCCCAGCCTGATTTATTTTTCCTTGCAAAAATTCTCAGTATCCATCTATCTGCACATACACATGCACACAAAGTCAGGCACTAGTTAATGACAGGGAGCACAGAAACTTTCATTAGTTTTTGAGTCATTGTATGAACATCACAGTGTGCGTACACAAATTCAGTTAGCATAGACCAGTATATGCCTAGGCTATATGCTCCTAGGCTTCAAACCTGTACAGCGCGTGTCTATGTTGAATACGGTAGGTAATTGTATCACAATGGTAAGAGCTGTGCATCTAAATGTACCTAAGCATAGAAAAGGTACAGTAAAATGCTAGGTGATAGGAATTTTTTAGCTCCATTATAATTCTCGGGGACTGTCATATGTATCATGTTATTGACCAAACTGATGTTATATGGTGTGTAACTGTATATATGCACCCATATTTGTCTCTTGTCTTTCACCCTCCTTGCATGTAAGTTTCCTGCTATATTTCCAGTTCCTGGCTCATAGTAGGCTTGGTTTGAAGGCTCATGCGACAAGTGACTAAAACAGGTATGGTCTGGAGTCCAGGCCTGGCTCTTGAGTGATTGTGTTCTCTTGGGGAAATTATTTAATTCTCCTAACCTGACTTTTCTTCTGTCTGTAAACTCAATTCATTCCACCTATCTTACCAGATTGTCATGGGGATATTGCACATCGGGCCCCTAGGGCAGTACCTAGCTTGCAGTAAATGTCCAATAACTGATGGCTGTGCTTTTCCGTTTGCTTTAGGATTTTAGAGCACCTACTCTTTGCTATCATGGCTTTGAAGAGTTTTCCACCTAGTCTTGTTTTGTCATTTTTTCTGAGCCAGGAGTGCAGGACAGTGGTGACTTCCTAGTCACAGAGGTGTTGGAAAAGCCAGTTTTAGTGAGCAGCTCAAGGACAAAAGAAACAAAATCACAAGCCTTTAATTTTTCTTTAAGAATACAGTAATACATTACCTGTATTTCATGGGGAAGAGATATTTTTACCTCTTTCTTTACTGTTCATTCAGTTATGGAATGACATGGGAGTGTGTGTTTGTAGCTGTGTCTTATAAACTCACTGACAACCAGCCTCTGAGGGATAGGGGTCTATGATGCACTTTGTTCTTCTGGGAGCAAAATCTTTCTGCAGTAAATGTCCCTGGAACATGTACTTATATCTGGCTTACTTGATTCTTGATTGCACTGGAGGACCATATACTGTAGTTGAGAAATATAAAAGAAAGACATCTAAGAATAGAAAGAACTGAATTGTTCTGTTTTTCTGGAGAGACAGGTAGGTTTGAAATGGTGATTGCAGAGAGCTAGTTCATTTATGTAGAGTACCATTTGTCTATTAAGAAAAAAAGTCCTGTGAAGAAAATCTAAAAGCTGAATAAAGCAAAATTGATGATCCCAAATACACTGGAATGTACGAGATAAGATCAATGTTTTTCCCTGAAAAAAACTATCACATGCTTTGCATTTATTTATGCAAGAGTGTGTATTTTGAGGCCCTAGGACATCAGTCAAAAGAATTATTACTTTATTTTAGCATAAAAGATAAAAAGAAAATCTTTAGAGAGTTAGTTCTGGGGAAAACAAAGAAGGAAAGCCTTGCTGTAGAAAATATTGTTTTATAAATAATTGATTCACAAACTTCTTTAAACTAGAGAAATACCATATGTGAAGATTCATGTTTTATAAAATCATGTTAAAAATGTCTACATGAATAAATAATGGCTTTCTCATCTTGCTTAAATTTTTTATTTTACTTTTCTTATTTCTCATATTACCTTATTTTAACATTTACTTTGTTTTCTTCTTCTGCTTCTGATCCCCCAAACGGTAGGGTTTACTTTTCTTTTCCTTATGAAAACTATATCTGAATTGAGTCCTGGGTTGAAATTTATGTATACACTAAACACCTACTAAATGTACTAGGTATGATGCTGGCTAGAAGATGCTAATAGACTGTGTAGCTTTGGGTAAGTCACTGTTTTTCTCCATGCTTCCAGCATTTGTTCCGCAGGAGTAAGACTATTGCTGCAGTTATACATTAAAAGGCATCTGTGAAGCTGAAAAAGAAGTGATGCTAACACAGCACATCACTGATTATTTTGATTTTGTATGTTTTTGAAGAATAGGTTAAAAGAAAGACTTGCAAATTAGATTCTGTTCTACTGTAAAAGGGCAGTTGTCAGGCTAATCCCTGGAGCTCTCAGAACATGGAAAAGGATATCATGGACCCAGAACAATGGCTGTTTTGGGTTTTGGCCTTTTGAACACTTACTTCCCCTGCTGACCCTCTGGAGAGTATGTGCCTGATTCTCAGGAAGAGCCTCCCACCTTCTGGCCAGCTGCTTTAGACCTGAGAGTTTTCAGAAAAGAAGATGCTTTGACCCAAGTCTAACAATTTTCACTGTTAAAAGCTAAATTTTATTCGAGGGCAATCGTCACTGTGAAAAGTCAAAGGTATTCATGAATGAGAAGCAAAGTAAATGAATAGATGACATTTGCTTATGGCAGACTTGGGATTTGAATCCAAGCAGTCTGACTCTGGAGCCTCACTCTTAAGCACTAAGTTATACAGTGCCTGCTTTCTAAACAGAGCTCTGCTATCCATTTGCAATGAGAGATATCCTTCCCACCTTCCCATCCATCCCCCACAACCAAGTCTGGGTGTCTGAGGGACTCTTGTTGTAAGCTGTGTACAGGGTAGTGTGGAATCTGAAGCTAGAGTGTGGCTGGAGAAATATCCTGCCTTAATTTTTTCAGGTCACTTTGGAGGAAATACCATGAAAGAACAGTGGAGTGAACATCAGGGAGTGGCATCCCACACTGGTATTATCAAGAATGAATAATTCAGATGTTGAGAAGACTCCTATGGACACTTATGTTTTATTTGATCCATCCTATCTCACATTTTTGAGAGTAAATAATGTGATTTTATTTGTAGGACTTGATTACTTCTACTCTCAATCATTTTGGGCAAGATAATCCAAATATATGCAGGTAGAGAAACTTCTTATTTGTGGGAATATTGGGCCAATTGGGACTAGACACACACATGGAAATTTGGGGACATCCCTTTTGCGAAAGTTGAACTAGCCAGCTTAGTGGAAGTTTAAGGGTTTGCTTGGGCTACTAGATGCTAAGACAAAGTCTTTTTATTAACATTTCTAACTAAATATGTTTATTGCACCTTTCTTCTTTCCTAATCTTGAGATTTTGGTTAAGTTTTACTAAGGGTCATGGTTAGGTATGGTGATGTTCTTCTCAAGGACAGAGACTAGATGGCAGAACCCCTGTGTCTTCCTGTTTTCCTGCTCTTTTCAGTACAGATCAGTTAGATTTCTATCCAACAGATTCCAGGGACTTGGAGCCTCTGTCCTCAAGCTCCCAACCCAGGTCTCTTTCAGTTATACCTTGCTGTCTACAGGTGGGGCTTACAGACTGCTGAAGACTTTCTTCATGGCAATGTTTGTTAAAATGGAAACTTATGGCCCAGGGAGATTCAATTTTCGAATAGTCTTTCTATAAATGGTACTTTGAGCTGTACATCCAAACAAGTGATTTCTTCATTAGCAGCTCATTCCCAGGATCATGAATGCTACTTTTTGTTCTATGGATATTTTGCTTCAGTATCCACGGATGGAATATATACTCTATGCTGGATATGACTTAAGTGCTAGGGGTGCCACAGTGATACTGAAATCCCTACCCTTTCAAAGAGGGAGAGACAGTAAATAAGAAAACAAGTAAAAATACAGGCTGCTGAGAAGGAAGACCATCTTGTACAATTATGTAGGTTGTGCACTGCACAAGGGCACCATAAGCTTAAAGAAGGCATGACCCTGTAAACATTACAGTTTTGTGTACTTATTTCAATAGTATTCTTGCAGATGTTCTTGGCAAAGGTGTCTTTTCTAACTTACACAAAGGCACTTTATGAATTAATGGTAGAACTATTAGGTAGTGAACCTGCTAGGGAACATGTACAGGCAATCAGGTAAAAGATGGTGGCAGTGTGGATCAGAAGGGTGGTAGTGGAAGTGAGGAAGAGTCCGTTTACATTCTGTATGTGTTCACAAAATAGAGCTTAAATGATTTGCTACCACTGGATGTGAGATGTGATAGAAAAGTTAGAGATGGAATTACTACCCAAGTTTCTAGCTTAAGCAACTGAGATAATTGAATTGTCCTTAACTGAGGCAGGGAAGACTACAGGAGGGGAGTGATAAAGACTTCTGGCTCAAGGGTGAAGATCAGCACGTATAACAGGACCTAGACATCTGCTTGGAGATTTCACATAGGCAGGTGGATATATGGATCTGGAATGCAGAAAGAAGTCCAGACTGAAGATATAAATTTCAAATTACTTCTGAAGCTGTCACTCCTTTTAATAGAATTTTTATCTACCATTTGTAGTAATTCCTCCCCATGATACACCCTTCTACTTAATATTATAAACTGAATAAATAATATATTATAAATTGAATAAATGGTTTAGCTTGTAATTCTTCCCTAGAAAAAGACTGGAAAATACTCTGAACATGTTGTTACTGAAAACATCTGATCCTATAAAACTATGAAATTAAGGCTAAGCCAAGCTTTTAAAAATTTAGCTTTAGAAAGAAAAGTAGATAGGCTTATGTAACCACTGAATGTTTATGTAGGGAATTTGAATGTGACCATAGTATGAGAAATCATTGGAATTATTCTTATGGCAAGAATGGGATTTATACAGACTATATACAATTATCAATTACTATGTGAATCTCTCTAATATGCACATTAGGAGTTTTTAAAATTGGCAAAATGTAGCTACATAAAGTAAAATAAGAGATTATTTTTCAAAACAAAAGAAACTATTGCCCACTTGGTGTACCTGACAATCTATTAGGAATGGGTGGCAGTTTTCAGGACCTGTAAATATGCAGTGCACCAACCCCCTACTATCCACCTGGAGGTTCTCTATCTGCAGTTTCCCTGCAGTTTCATGATCTATGTCCTCTCATAGGCAAAAGGCAACTGTAGTCCAGATACACACAGTTTGAACAGCTGGGTACATCATGGTGCTTCCAAAAGGCCATTCTCACTGATTTCAGGTTTAGAATATAAATAGTTTTGTAATGTTTTCACCTCTTTAACCTGCTGTCTTGCACAATCAAGGGCAGGTAGGGAAGGGGATTGCTGCAGGCAACTTGGTATGTCTCAGAATAACCCACTCCATGGAGGTCATACCTTTTGCACACAAAAAACTAAATTAAAGTTTTGTAACAAAAATATTGTTGTTTTTCATTTTCATAATGATGCTGTTATTCTTCTAAGCTGCAGTTCACCTACACCTCAAATTATAATGCGGTATATGAGTAGCCCTTTTTTGGTTGACTTAAAAATGAACAGCTGTATTGAGATGTAATTCACATACCATACAGTTTGCTCATTTAAAATATGATAGTTTTTGGTATACTACAGGGTTATACAATCATTAATATAATGCAATTTTACAACATTTTGTTTTCTCTAAAAGAAACCCTATACTCACTAACATGCACTTTTTTTTGAGACAGGATCTCACTTAGTAGTCCAGTTTGGCATTGAGCTCACTATGTCTTGAAGTCATGGTGATCCCCTTGTCTCAGCCTCCCAATCACTGGGATTACAGGCGTGTGGCATCATGCCTGACTTTTGGCATTCACTTTTAACCTCCCTTTCCCTGTCAACCCACGGCCAACTAGTAATCTAATTTCTTTTTCTAGGAATGTGCCTATTCTGGATATTTCATATACATGAAATCATATAATATGTGGTCGTTTGAATCACTAGCCTTTCCACTCAGCATAAAGTTTCATTCTTACTGTAGCATTTATCTGTGCTTTCAATGGCCAAGTAATATTCCACTGCATGAATATATCACATTTTATTAATATATTCATCAGTTGATGGGCAGTTGGTGATTTTCCTTTTATTAATAATGCTATTTATAAATATTATGTACAAGTTTTTATGTGGACATGTGCATTCATTCCGCAACATATGTAGGAGCAGAATAATAACTCTAAGTTTTAGGGGAATTGCTGAACTGTTTCCCAGCATATAAATTGACTTCAAAATATTACCTATACTACTTCCATTCTCTCTTATAGTAGTTTTTCATTAATTTATACATTTTTCAGATGTCATATTGTTCTTTCATGTATATAAACACACTTTGAGATCCTGTCTTCTTAATCCTGTTTTGAAAACACAGGAAAGGCAAAATCGCCTGTTTTTCCCAAATGAATCTTTGGAGAACTGTTTCATTTTTCTGAGCTTGCAATAATAAATGTAATTTTTTTTTTTTTTGGCGGGGTGGGGGTACCGGGAATCGAACTCACAACCTTGCACTTGTCAGGCAGGTGCTTGTGCCACTGAGCTATATCCCTGGCCCAATAAATGTAGTTTTAAAAGTTTAAAATTGATTTTATTTTGTTTTTGAATAGTAAGAGTGACATAGTTCAAACCTCTGGCAGCACAGGAGGGTATGTGGAATGCTGTCTCCCTCTGTCCTCTGTGTTACTCATGTCCAGGGTTCCTCCCTGGAGGCAAACCCTGCTGCCTGTTCTTGTGCAGTCTTCCAAGGAAGGCAGCCTCAAACACTTCTGATTTGAACACAAGAACTTTAAAGATGAGTGCATGGGAACGGGAGGGCTTTGTTCTCAACTTGGTTGATTAGGCTAATGAAAGAAAACCATGTGACTTAGTGATGACTATTTTACAGTTAAGGAGCAATAAGGAACTTTCATGTTTAATACTATCTCAGGTAGTTTGGAGACATAATCAAAACAGCCTACTTTTCTTTAGCTTTTATTTTTGCCTAAGGATTCAATCCTTGATCCATCACCTTCTGGTTATTAATTTCCTTTGTCCACATTTCTGGGATGTACAATCTGCTAACTGTATTGTCTCTAAATACATTTCTGCTTTCCATACTTTCCTTTATGGAAATCATCTTCTAAACTCTCAAAGGCTGGCTCCTGTCTGACTCTCAAATCTCATCTCACATGTTGTTCTCTTCCCCTCACAGAGTTCCAGATAGACAGACTCCTGTCCGTCCTTGAGGAAGCAAGTTCTTCTCTATCTCAGGACTTTGTGCTTACCTGTTCCTCCCTCGGCCTGGCTCCTGTCACCATCCTTTAGATTATAGCTTAAATGGAGGCTTTGCTGACTACATTAGCTAAAGTTGGCCTCCTCTCCTTGACTTTCCATTTGCATTAAACAATTTATTTCATTCAGGGTTTAGTATAGCATTTGTGTATTTACTATTGTAGTCTGGAATAATTTATTCTGGAAAAATCTACAGTCTCAAACAAGGATGAGCAAACTATAACCTCAGCCTGACATTTGTAGGACTCTGGAGCACTAAGTATTCCTTTATGTTTTTAAAGAGTTGTTTGAAGTTTTTTTTTTAAAGCAAAGAACTTGCTGCAGAGGCTTTCTGTGGTCTGCAAAAGTTTAAATAAATTTTTGCTATATGGACCTTTATAGAAACGTTGGCTGGTTTCTGATATAAAACAAGATTCTCTGAAGTAAGGTGTGTATATCCCAAGGGCTATACAAGTTAACCCATTAATATCTTAATTATTTATGCTTTTGCAGTCATTTACTTATTGTGATGGTTTGGATTAAGAGATTACTAGAGAGGTGGCTGGAATCTGAGGGCGTTAATTTCATTAGTGGACTAACCCACAATGAGTTCATAGCTGGATGATCTATTAGAAAGTGGGACCTGGTTGGAGGAAGTAAGTCAACGGGAATGTGCCTTTGAAGGGTGCACTTTTCTCAGGCTCTTTCCCTCTCTCTGCCTCCAGCTGCCACGAGTCCTTCCACTGTGATGTTTCTGCCTTACTGCAGACCTAAAGCAATGGAGTCAGCTGACCGTGGACTGAAGCCTCTGAGAACATGCACCAAGATAAACATTTTCTCCTCCAAGTTATTTTTCTTAGGTATTTGATCACAGTGATAAAAATGTAACCATGTGTTTCATTCAGTACATAAATTTTAGTACAGAAGTGTATGCATATGTTTTGTAATGTAGTATCTTCATATCTGTATATTAAGAATAAAGCTCAGAAAGTTTTAATAATGAACTTCAAAGTAAAAACTGTAGAGGCAACTGAGACTAAAGTATAGTATTTATGAGGGTAAACACTCTATTCTTTTCTTGTTTTTTTTTTTTTTGGTCTTTTTGAGACAGGGTCTTTCTATGCAGTTCAGGCTGGCCTTGAGCTCACTTTGTAGTCCAGCCTGGTCTCAAACTCGCAACGATCCTCCTGCCTCAGCCTCCTGCGTGCTGGGATTACAGGCATGCACCACCATATCCAGTTTATTCTCTTTTTCTGTATCTTTGTAAATACACATTCAGTATAATATTTTTGAATAAATGACATCTACAGACATAACATTTATTGAGCTTATAGTTCAGACATTAACTAAGCTCTTGATATACAATTTCTTCTTTATCCTCTTTCTCTGATCCTTTCTTTCCTCTTCCTCCTTTTTCTCCTTCATCTTTATTTTTTCCCTGAGACTGAGTCTTGCTATATAGCTTAGCATGGCTGTGAACTCCTAGGTCATTCCACCTCAACCTCTGAAGTAGCTGGGACTACATGAGGTGTGTTTGAAAAAAATTCACTATGGAGCCCAGGCTGTCCTGGGATTTCCCATGATCCTTCTGCCTCAGGCTTCCAAGCGCTGGGATGACAGGTATGCACCACCACACCCCACTGTAACAAAAGCTTTCTTTAAAAAAAGAAATCATTCTCATAAAATTTTGAAATTTTTGCTATGGACCCTTTGTATTCTTCCTTCCTTACAATTACCTGCTGGTTTCTTTTCCATAAGGTCTTTTGCTGTAGAAAGAAGGTCAGATATTTTTCTCACTATTGGCCTTTGGCCTGTCTCCAGGTTTACTTAGTTACAGATTCATAATACTTGGACACTAATCCTCACAAGAAACCTGGTAAATATTCATAGATCCTTTTCCTCTAAATTGTTGTACCAGTTGTTGCCTGGTAATCCATTTAGTGATTAATCGTGTTCTGCCTTGTAGCACATTTTCTCTTTTGACTTGAGCCATTGTTTCAATTTTTCATTGCTGTTTAATTTTACATGAATCTGTCTTGTTTCCTCCGATTGCAGGGTTGTTAAAGACCAGGACACTTGCTGATTCTTTTCTTTCTCTTTTTTAGGTTTTTTGAGACAGGGTCTTGCTGTATAGTTCAGGCTGGCCTTGAACTCACTATGTGGCCTTGCCTGGGCTCAACTCTCAGCAATCCTCCTGCTTCAGCCTCCAGAGTGCTGGAATTACAGGCATGTGCCACCAAGCCAGGCTACTTGCTGATTTTTTAATACCACAACAGGGAGTAGAATTCTTGACAAAAGCAGGTCCTTTTGTTATCAGACCTGTTTCAAGTCCAGCTCTGTTCTTTACTACTTATATGACCCTGGGCAATTTAGTTACTTTGGTGAAACTTTTTTCTCATCTATAAATAAGAACAATGATACTATTCTGTGTGATTCTAAGGACTGTGTTATTGGTCAGAGTGCAGCATCTCACAGCTCCAGGGCTATCAGTAGGCAGACCGTGCTGTGCATGGCAGTACCTGTTGGTGGACCTGGTACATATTAGGTACCAGTAGTGGAAGTTATTATTATCACCACATCATGTTCACTTGATTCATAAAGTACAAAGACACACACCCATTGGTGGCAAAAGTGAACAGTGAAAGAGCTACCTTTGGCTCAAGACTTCCAGTATCCATGGGGATTCTAATTCTTCCTAGAGACAAGTCAGCTCTTTTGTAAAGCTGTCACATTTATTGTCTCAGTAAGTTGCCTTTGCATAATTAGTTGTAATGACTCTTTCATAAGGTGATGAGATTAGGGGTAAAAAGGAAGTGAGCTACCAGGTCATCCTGATCCTCTGGCCCTAAGGATTCTCTTCCTTCTCTGTCCTTGAAGTTTCAGCGATCGCATTCTATGTGAGTGTTGGCTATAAGCTTGCAACTAGTTTGGGGCACTTTGTGACATTTTCTGATGTGATAATGCCCAGATTCTTAATTCAGTCCTTGTGGTGGGTAATAGATTTTGTTCATAACAACAAAACATCGTATAGTTTAGATGTTACCAAAGACGGACACAGAGGAATTTAAGGCCTCTTGAATGAAGTATCTGAAACTCGAGGTAGAATTTTCATAAGTACTGAGCATGTGACAGATACTAGCTTAAAACCCTAGGATGGACTTCATTTAATTCAAGAACACGTGCGATGATATCTGAACAATCTTTGGGTATCAGAGTAAATGATGTTGGTAAAACAGGAAGGATGGGTATGTGGTATTAGACTAGTGTTATATCATTTCATAAAAAGAAAGAGATGATAATGTTATTAGGCAGTTGCTAAGAAGTTACGGGAAAAATATTATCTTATGTTAACAGAATCATAAAATAAGAGAGCTGAAGGCACTTGGCCCATGTCTGTCTTTAGGTAAGGGAATGTCTAATACATCCAGATGTCATTTATATCTTAAAGGACAGAGAATCCTTCACAGATTTCCTATCATATTATTTTATCATGTGAAGAACAAAAAAAACCCCCAAAACCTCACTGAAGTAAGTCCAATCTAAAATTTTAATGATTAATTTCAGACTCTTCTCATATATATATATATAACCAACAAAAAACCAGTGTTTTAAGATGACAGTGTCATGTAAGTGGATAACGAAGAGCAAGGCCGGTGTGTTCTCTCCTACAAAGAATCTTCTTTGTCTAGCATTGCTGGTCTGTCGCATGCTGCTCAGGCTCCCAAGCTGGGAATATAACAAAGTATCAACCAAGAAAATGAATTTGATCTTGAAACCAGTGAGGCTCACACATTCAACAAATATTTACTGAGCAGCAAGCTTGCAGTAGGAGCTGAGGATGAAGCAATGAATAACATCAATCCATTTATAACCTGGTGGAAGTGGAACAGTTCAGTAGAGAGATGACACCATGCTACACAGTATGGCAAGCACAGTAATGTGGATAAACATGATCGTGTTGATCACATGCTGGGCACTGTACTGAATGCTGCAGGCATGCTATCTCATTAATTCTCACAAGAGTTCCATCATGAACATATAACCACAGAACAGCATTTGAAGTGTAAGCTTTTCTTTCTGGTTGGAACTTTCTTTGTGGTACAACCTCAATTCTTCCTGCCAGTGAGTTAGAATAAATCTATGATTAGTCGTGCTAGTTTATCTTGTGATATGTATAAAATAAAAGAAAATCATAATAAAAGCAATATTCACAGAGCTTTAAATATGTAGTAGGAAGGCTACAAAGGAAGTAGGACTGAGGCTACCTAGGAATGTGAATTTCAGTCACCTCCACTGCAGGCATTTGGAAAGACCAGGTAAATTTGGCCAACTTGGTTCAAATTTGCTATCTTTAGTCTCCTGAGCGGCTGGGATTACAGGTGTGGAAGGACCTGATAATCACGTCACACTCAGAATGCTCATATAGTCACTATTTACGTTTACCAGCAAATACAGAAACTTCTTTCTGCTTGCATATATTGAACTAGAAATAGTATGAATGATTAAGACAGGTGTGACAACCAATTTGAACAGACTGCTTCCCAAGTAGAAGAGAAATTCACCCCTAGGGAAAGAAAAGCCTCTCCGTTATGTTTATTACTGATCTGTCACATAGTACTCGGGCTCCTGAGCTGAGAATACATGAAAGTGTTAACAACAACAACAAAAAAGAGTTTGGGTCCTAAAACCCATTTAGTACAAATACAAATGCAGCCTAGGGTACGTTAATCAGCAACATGGCTGTCTTCCACCAGGGCTTTCAGTGGCACTTCCTGTGCTGGCTGTTAAAGTCCTGCAGTGCATTTTCCTCCTGAACTTGGACAGAGGGTGGTAAGAGGACTGAGGTGGAAGTATATCCTTCCAGGATTTTTGAAAGTACAGCACTCATTAGTCTTTCTCAGTTTTTAGCAGGGGTTTCTCCTTCCTGGGTGAACAAGAACAAATGTGGCAAACACTTAAAGTGACATAACACCGAGTCTGTGGCAGCTCTCCATACGCCTGGACACCTTCAAGGTCGTATTAGGGAGAACACGGCTAGGCAGTTTCTTTCTTCTAGCTGAAACCCAGAATATGTGTTTGAATATGCATATTTCTCTGCATTTTCTCTGATCTTTTTCTATTTATCCTTCCCTGCATGCCTTACCAATACCTGTTAGCTACATTAGAGGAGGGAGGAAATGTATGTTTGCATTCTAGGCAGCATACGCCACAGCAGATGTGCTCCAGTGGGGGAGGAGAGTTACAGTGCATCCTGCACTGCGCTAAGTTTTAGTAGGGTGAGCTCACTGTCATCGTTAGCATTTGTTATAATGTGCCCTAACAACAATACAGACTGGTCATTGTCCTGGTGACTTAATTTCAGTTGGATAGGCAGGACATTTTAGACTTAAAATATCAAGCACTTAAAAATACAAGGCTAAGGGAAAAAAACAAAAAGCCCTTTAATTTTCCTCCTGAATGTTTCTGAATTTGTTTTATCTTTTCTTTGGTGGGAAATGGTGCTGTGTACAATTAGACCTGTCTGGCTCTGAGTGGTGCTTCTAGACTTTTTTTAGCTAGTCACTTGGACTCTGGAGGCCCAAGAAGACTGCACTCTTATTAATGTGACTTGTAGTAGAAATAGAAACAGATTATCTATCATCTATCTATCCATCTACCTATCACTCTATCATTTATCAATCAATCCCATAATCTGTATCTCTTTATTGAAAATAATGCAGGATTCTGGGAAAGGAAGTACAAGTGGGATCAAAATTACAATTGAGCCATGCATGATGGCACACCCCTGTAATCCCAGCACTGGGGAGGCTGAGGCAGGAAGACTGCTGTGAGTTCGAGGCCAGCCTGGGCTGCAAAGTGAGTTTGAGGCCAGCCTGAACTGCATAGTGAAACCTTGTCTCAGAAAGACAAAAAAAATTATAATTGACTTAAAACAACAGGTACAGCTTTACTAGTCTGTCTAGCATAAGTCCATTTTGGCCAGATAATCACCATGATGGCATCAGGCTATAATTTCACTTCTAAAGCACAAAGGGAGACCAAGGCTTTAACAATACTGCAAGGCTGTAAGTTAGAAAGATGGTCCTGCAGCTGTTGGCGCCTCGAGTTGTTCCTGAAATGTAATTGTGACATCCCCTGAGAACGTTGTGCGCTGCAGAACAGCACAGTCTAGGTGCCGGTATTTCAGCTGGCAAAACTCCCACCACCATCTCAGACTCTTTGTTCTGCCACCCAGGCTCCAGACAGTGACAATAAAACATTGCTCTGTGTGATCATTTCTCTGAGAAACAGCTTTTGCGCTGTCCCAGCTTAATAGCTCAGCAATCCAGGGCATTTAGGCAAAATCTGAACCTAGCTGGTAAGAGATCTGCTAGGGAAAATATGACTTAGCAAAATCAGATTTTAAATTAGCATCACTCACTGTGTGGGAAACAACAAATTCAGCAAAAGGGAGAGCAAAACTGAAATTCATCTTCAGAGCTACACGTTGCATCCCAGACCGATTTGAACCTTAATTCATTGGGAGTTTAATAATCTCCTTTGTGTCTGGTTAAATCTGAAAGGAAGTGGTCAACAAAAGGTCTTGGCATGTTAGATCTTTTTCTCTCCTTCTACGTTAAATTTTTATAAATGGAGATGAGTCACTGATTTCAGTGTTTTCCATAGCTGGATTCAGAGAAACATTGCTTCCAGGAAGGGGAGGGAGGCAGCCTTGAGTGGGCCATTGGGAGGGTTAGGATGGGCGGTGAGGAGGGCGTGGCTTGGAGCAGAGCCCAAAAGCCCGGTCAGGCAGCGTGGGAAGAAAGAACCAGCCAGCCCGTGCCAGCCCGCCATGGCTCAGGCCACGTATTTTATTTTCCCCCAGGGAAGCATAAACTCACAGAAGGGAATATTTATCAGGCACTTCCTATATGCTAAGCAGAGAGAGATAAAGAGAGGTAACAAAGAACAAAAAGAAGGAAAATACGTGTTTAAGTGGCGATAATCACTTACAAAGGCATATTCATTGGACGAGTGGTAGACTACAGTGATTTCCATTGATTTTTGGGCATGAGCCACCTTTTCTTGCCCTACTGAGTCTAACTTGAGTTCAACTTTATTAAGTTTATTGACACTAATGTTTATTAATGAAGTTAAATTTATGTTTAGCTAATAAGCCATTAACTTGCTTTTATGTGACATAATTGTATATGTCACTAAGTACAATTAAAATGAAGAATGGTGTGGAGTTAGGTTCAAATTACGCCACAGCCAGGGACTGATGAGAAAATCCTATCTGTCTCAGCTCTGTTTGTATCCTCATTGTCTAGATGGTAATACGCCATTTGCTGATATTCTCTACTCTTACCTATCACACCACGTCTTAGTGACCCCTTCTTCACATCTAATCTCAAGGGGAACCCCACTTGTAATAGTTACTTTATTTTTTAACTAAGGAAATATGTATTTATAGAGTGCTATTATAAAGTCAGGAATGGCTTTCTTTCATGCTTTCTTTTTGCACTTCTGGGGTTGAACTCAGGTGTGCTCTGCCAAAGTTACATCCCCAGCCCTTTTTTTGGTTGGAGACAGGATCTCTCTGAGTGTCCCAGATGGGACTTGAACTTGTGATCCTTCTGTCTCATCCCAACCTTTCAAGTGCTGGGACTGCAGGCATGCATCACCGTGCCAAAACTATGGTTTTCTTGATCACAATAATGACACATATTTGAAAGCAGTAGAAAATATATGGGTGAGATGTATCTGTTACAATTTGAATCTGAAGTATTCTGCAAAGGTCTGTGTGTTAGACTTGGTCCACACCCTGTGACACTATAGGGAGGAGGTGACATCTTTAAGAGTGGGATTGAGTGAAAGGAAGTAAGGACGCTAGGGACATACTCTTGAAGGGATATCAGGACCTGTCTCTTCATCTCTGTGAGTCTTGGCTGCATGAGGTAAGCAGCTTTCCTGCCATGTGTGTCCATTCTGATGTCCTGCTTCACTGCAGGTCCCAAAGCAATGGAGCCAACCAACTGTAGAGTGAAACCTTTAAAACCATGAGGCAAAATAAATCTTTCCGCTTTATAAGTTTATTATCTCAGCTATTTTGTCACAGCAACAGTAAGCAGACAAACATAATGTCATTTGGCCTATGATAATGACTGAGGAGTAGTAGATTCCAAGACCACTTTATTGTAGTGTCAGAAGACCCCAGACAACAACTACTCCTGCAAAGTTGTTTTGAGAGAGGGTCTTGCGATGCAATTCAGGCTCACCTTGGGCTCACTATGTAGCCCAGGCTGGCCTCTAACAGTGATTTTTCTGCTGGGATTACAGGCCTGTGCCACCACTCCCAGCTCCTATAAAAATATGAGGAAAGATTGTACTTTTATCTCGTCGCAGAGGACAGGCTTCATTGGTGAGGCTGAAGTTGATTTCTTGCTGCCAGGCTTTCCTGCTCCTAGCCAAAGGCATCACACTGTCAGGGTGCTGAACAGTGGTGCAGAGTGTTGGTACGCACACTGTGGTGTCCTCTGCAGTGATTGTTCTATTGGCCATATGTGACTCTAGCTGGCATTTGAATTTGAGGGACATGAGAAACTCCTCCATCTGGATCTCTGGAGTGCTTGTATTAATATTTTCCTAAATAACATTTACAACTAAAATAGGCTTTCTACTTTTTAAAGCAGAACCTCACCCTACCATATTTATATTTAAACTGGTAAAATCGTCTACTAAAGAGAACTGAATTTTAAAATATGTTGCTCAATGCAAGATGGAGCTGTTTCCCAAGACTGGATAGTAGCTGATGCCTTGGGATCATTGTCCAACTTACATGGAGGGGCTGCCCCTCAAGGCCCAAGATGGGTGGTACAAGGTACATGCTTGACTCAAACGGTTTCAATTTCTTACTTTAGAATTTGAAGTTTGAACCTGAGTCCAAAGTCTGGGAGAGTTTGGGAGATTTCTAGAGCTGAGTCACATAGATGACAACTTTCTAAAGAGGAAAACCATGAATTTATCTTGTCCTAGAGTTCCGCAGGCTGTTCCGGTATCACCTAATACCTATCCATCTCTTTTCCCCCCTTATGTTCACCAGAGTGAGATGTTATATTTAACCCCTAAAACCTTATTTATATAAGTCTTTGGAGTAACAGAAGAGACTATTCTGTTTTAGTCTTGAAGTCATGGCCACTGAAAAGTTTAAATGTTCTTAAAGTTGAGAGACGTAGTCCACATATGACAGGATTTGGACTAACTCACTGGGAATGTGAACAAATACCTATTCTCTTACCAACCATTTTTTTTTTTTTTTAGAGATGGTGGGAATTGCTCTACTTTCCTTTGACCACGCCCAACTTCCATAAGATTTTCCTATATGCAGAATATTCCTTCTCTATCTCCTATGGCCCTTTTTTATTTTAAAGAGGAAAAAAATAACAAAATAACAACAAAGACAAAAAAAAAAACAACCCACAAAAACAATAAAAATGATACCGGATTTCAAAATGAGATGATAGGAATTAACAATGGTTGTTATATTACATATTGTTATCTTCAACGAAGTTGCTCAGATAACCAGATGTAAGAATGCAAGCTTCATCAAACAGAGAGAATAAAAAGTAATAAAAAACATTAGAAATGATACAGAGCTTCATTAAACAAGATGGTAGGAATTCAGCAATGGTTGTTATATTGCATATTGTTGTCTTCAAATATTTACTCAGCTATAAAAAAAGATAAACTTGAGGTTTTTATAGGTAAATGGATCCAACTGGAGACCATACTCGTGAGTGAAATAAATCAGACCCACATGTGTAAACATTGTACTGTTTCCTTATTGTAAGAACCTGAAAGAGTAAATAAAACCCAGAAGGTACAATAGATACTGTGAAAGGGAAAGAAATTGCTTTAAGGGAAAGAACTGGGATGAGGGAAAGGAGAAAAGAAAGAAAGAAGGAAGGGAAAAAATATATATGTACATACCAGGATAGCTGGGATAATTGTACTGCTGATATCTATTGGTTTATTGAAAGGAACAGTCACTGCTTAATTTTTTTTTCTTGACTAATTTTGCATGCTTATGTCTGATAACATTCTCTGTCTCCTAGAAAGCTCATAGACTCAAAAGAAGCTCTTAGCATCACTAAACTCAATCAAGATTATCTGGCTGCATGGCACTTTTAAGGGAAAATGGTACCTCTTGTTTCTTTCCTTACCCAAAAGGCTGAGTTAGGAGGATCACCAAGAGTTTGAGCTGAGCCTGGGCTTCACAGAGCGTTCAAGGCCAACCTGAACCACATGGTGAGACCTTGCCTCAAAAAAAAAAAAAAAACCAAAATGAAATGAAATGAAAATAAGGGATATATGAAACAATTAATGAGATAACTTTCAACAGATTAGAGCTGGTTCGCCTCCACAAATGATGTAGCCTAGCACTCTCCAGTGCAACCTTTTGCAATGAAGTTATTCTCAGTAGCTATTAGCTTCATGTAACCACTTGAAATGTAGTTGGTGTAATTGAGGAAGTAAAGTTTTAATTTAATTTCAGTTAAATAGCACCTATGGCTGATGTTGTGTCGACAGTTCAGGTTTAGCCCGTCGTGCTTATTTGGCAGATAAAAAAAATTACGAAAGAGGCTGAGAAGCCCAAGGTAGCAGGCAAGTATAGCATTAATATTTTCAACCAATTTTCATTCAGGAGGGAATAGGGAAAAGAAGGAAGATGATTGGGTACATTAGTATTCTAAGATGCTGCCTGATTCAATCTTTATTTTTAACTTCTTGAAATACCTAGAAACTGCCCACTCAACTGAGATGATGTATAAGATTATCCAAATGGGTCAGACCCCCAGACCCACTCTGATTCTCACATAGCACATTGAACAGCACTTCATAATTTTTGAGGAGTGTTCACACACATGGTATTCTTTCATTTGCTCTTCTCAGCAGCCATGTCAGATTGGGAGAGAAAATATTATCCCCACCTTGTATCTGAGCTTCCAAAAAGCCTCACAGTTAGTTCAGGCTCACGTGACTATTAAGTGCAACTGCTAGAAAAGAAGGTTTTGACTCTTGCTTTAACCTCTTTCTGTTTCACCTAGTGGCCATTCATCTAAGCCCTCAAGAAGAGCTAAGGCTTGGCAAATTGCCTTAAAATTCGGGGCAAATTAAAGGAGTCCCAACGAGCAGAAATGTCCTTGCTCTGGCAAAAATCTAGTGGGAGACTATCCAGACTCTAGAATCAAAGACATACAGGACTGACAACAGTCTGTCCAACTTGCTACGAGTGTAGCTCAGGCACCTTGCTTAGCCCCTTTAATCACCACTCCCCTGATGACAAACAGGATAGTAGTGGTACCCTAGTGGTACCCTAGTGGTACCGAGTGGATGTATTGAGTTTCACCCCTGGACTCTGCTTTACTGCTGTAACCTTTGTGGGGTTTTAGGTTTAGGAGATCTTAGAAACACTGGCCTTCTGCTGTCTACCAGCATTGCGGAAGCAGTAGTGTAAAACTAAGTGCTCAGCTCAAAGGAACACATTTTGGCAATATTTTCTAAAATTAAACTCTTTCTCTCCATGGAAACATCTCCCCTTCACAGTCCTGCCATTCTTACCACTCCAAAAATTGAGTCATTATCAAAATAGATAGGAGAGATCACTCTCTACATAAAACCAGAGGTTGTGTCCAATAAACTTCCCTTCTCCTTTTCTAGAAATTTCATGATCTACAGCTGTGAGATTTGGAGTATTCAAGATGAAGCCAAGAATTATTATCAAACATATTATTTTGATCCACAGATTTCCTCCCTGTTGGTCAACTCTAGTATAAGAGATAAATAGAAAGTGATACCAAAATAGCACAAATCCTACATATAAATTAGTAGAAAAGTAAAGATCAATATTCTATATTAAAATGAAATGAAAATGATAACCTGTTCTGTTAGCTGATGAGGGAAATATAAAATACTAGAAACTCATAAAAGCCCATCCAGGAAGGTAAATATCTGCTCTGTAATCCAAGTGAGCACCGCTCATCACAATCTATCAATTACCATCTTTTTAGAGCACTCTAAATCAATGCATCCTCCCCTTGTGGGTTACTCACAGTCAGAATGGTTGTAAACTAGTTCTAGGCTAATATTAATGATAGCAAGAGGTTGTAATACCATGAGGGCTCCAATCTCAATAGTAAACAGTAAATATTCGATAACTGCTATGATCAGTGAAGTGCCATCTTCTCCATTCTGGTCAGAGATTCTATTTTTGTTCTTGACAAAAAATTGTGTCACACCGGGAATGTAGACAAATAACTATAAAGCTATTTTAGCAACTGGGAAAAAAATACTCTGGCTAGATCATGGTGCTAATATAACCCAATCACAGTTGTGTTCTCCACATAGGTCAACTAAATACAAAGTCTAGTTCAGGTTTATGGACTGAACTTCCAACTGAGACTGGCCCTTTAAGCAATGTACATCACAAGACATGAGATGACTGGATTATAGAATGCTCATGGTTCATACTGCCCATCATAATTATTGGAAAAGGCAGTGCAAAGACATTGGTGTTCTATTTGAAGGGTAGTACATTAATACAGTGAGAAAGTGCCAGGCCTGTGTTCAAGCTTTGGTGTCACACTAGCTGTATGACCTTGCATTGCTAAACCATGCTGTACCATGTAGAAAATGGAAATAATAATAGCTTTTCTTCACTTACCATGGGAGTTTCAAGGAATAAATAAAAGAATAAAACAGAAAACTCTTTGTAATGGCCTAGTGCTTATTCAAGTAGCTACGATTCACATTTATAGCATACATTTTAGGAGTTTTTGTTCTCATAGTTGCCCTTTTGTGTTTGCTTTGTTTTCCCCAGGGTAGCTTTAAAAAATTGTGTGCTGTGTTTCTGTCATGATGATATCAGACCTGCACTTCATCAAAGTCAGAGACAAACTTTTGTTAATTCTTTTTCCATATTGAAATAGAAATTCCATGTCTTCAGTGGCACATTATCACCAAGAAATATTCAGTTATGATGAATGACTGAGACGCTAAGTTGATGGTCACCCTGTAATTATCCTTCCACACAAATTACATTGAAAACAACATTGTGTAACACCTGCTAGACAAGGCTGGCTTTTAGAGGAGTTATTTTTAGTTGAGACGGTGGAAAGGAAAAGAGATGGTCATGGCACACACAGCTGTCTTCCAGTGAGCTGCAAAACATCATCAAGATACAGGAACAGGCATTGCTTTGATTTCTGTCTTACCCCGATTCCTTTGTACTGCTCACTGGAGTTGTAAATATTAAAACCACAAGCACAGAGATGCCCTTAAGTTTATTTTTCTTCTTCTATTGAATTAGGCTTTAGGTTCAAAATCACACGAGATCTCTGATACTCAGTCAAAACAAAAACAAAAACCAAAAAAGGTGATGTGCAGACCGAAGCACTTCGACAAGAAGGACCTTGTAGAAAGAATGATCTTAGATCTGTGCTATAAATGCTGACACTGTTGAATGAATTCTTCAGTAATTTAAATTCCAAAGGGGACGTAACCATGCTTAGGAGAAATAAAGGTTATAAAGCATTTGGACCAGTGAGTGATAACAGAAAAAGGAGGAACATCTGGGTCAACCAGGAAAGTTGGTTAAAATTCATTCTGGGTTGGTGCTAAGCTATAAACACTAGCCTGGTGCAGCCCTAAGTCTCCCCAGGTCTCTGAGGATCAAGTGAGAAGATCTGTCTCCAGGCCATAGGAAAAGTTCTGCCCTGCCTAGGGGAACCTGATAAGCTAGGTGAAGCAGAAAGACAATGCCTCACTCCTCTAAGGACTCATCTTGTTATCTGTTTTGCTTAGGACTTTACACAGAAAAATCTCCAGTGTCTTGAGATAACCTGCAGAGTTGCAGAGAAAACTGATAATACCAGGAAAAGAACAGAAGGGATCTGTTGCTGTTGTGCCTCCTTTGGGGAAGACTTTGAATTTGATTCATTTCTCCTGGGGGAAAAGGAGGACTGTGGTCTTTTTATTTTTTTCTAGATAGCTGCTGCTCACTAAATCTAGTAGTTTTGACACAAATATTACCTAAGCCTCTAGAATCTGGAGAAAGATAAAGAGAATTCTAATTTATTTTGCTTGGAGTGACTATTTAAAAATGCTGATATAGATGAATATAAAATATAAAATAGGAATACACATGTATAGAATCCATGCAGTGCCTACCAAAACCTGGTGACCTTCAATACCCAAGAACTATTGTGTGTAGCTGGTTTGATGTTTCTATTCTCTTTCTAACATGTTAGTGAATTAGTAGTTGTTTTTATAGGAGTTCATTAGGATGTCTCAAAATGACAATTATATTTGTGTTTATTTTCTGCTATGTGAATTAATTTCAAGGTCATTTAAACATCACAAAGCTATTTTAAAGTTATTTTATTAATAGCTCTACTACATGTATAATATACAACTTCTTTTGCTTTCTGATGGCTTTTTTTCCAAAATTGGGAATTGAATCTAGGGCCTTTGTATGAGCTACATCTCCAGCCCCTTTTTGATTTTTTATTTTGAGACAGAGTCTTACTACGTTCTCAAGTTACCCAGGCAGGACTTAAATTTGTGATCTTTCTGTGGTCAGACTCTGGTCCCAGAGTGCTAGGGTACAGTGTGTGTCACCACACCCAGTTTTTGATAGTTTTTATCCATGATGTATGTTAATGAAAATGGTATGATTTTGTATGAAAATAATATTAGCTCTAAAGTGAAGTTAGGAATTAAATATTACTGAGTGCTGTGTAGCTACAGGATGAGGGTTTCAAGACAGCTCTTTATACAAAGAACAGTACTCAGTAAGAAATACGTTGCCTGCTTTAAAAGCATTTTGAATCTGGTCTAAGTATCACCTATTCACCCCCACCCCCTGAATATGATCACTGAATGGAAAAGTTTTTCTTTGTGTTATTTTTAACTAGTGTATATTAGTAGTACAGAATAATGTGATTTGCTTTGATATTTTGGTATAAGCAAATAATATATTTTTATTATTGTCATCCGCATCACCCCAGTCTAACTTCCCCCCACTTGATGCCCCTCCCCATCTCTGAAAGTCTGCCTTCTAGATTCTTGTCATATTTTCTTTATTCAATTAATTGTATTCATTTTAGATATCTTTTTTTGAGAGAAAGAGTCTTGTTATGTAGCTCAGGTTGGCTTAAACTCACTATGTAGTCCAGGCTGGCCTCGAACTCATGGTGATCCTCCTTGCCCCAACCTCCTAAGTTCTGGGACCACTGGCATGCACCACCACTCCTGGCAATATTTAACTTTCTTTTGTTTTTTTTTCCGGTACTGGGAATTGAACTCACGACCTGCGCTTGCCAGGCAGGCACTGTGCTGCTGAGCTAAATCCCCAGCCCTGATATTTAACTTTCTGAGACTGACTTATTTCACTTAACATGATGGTCTCCAGTTCTACTTATTTTCCTTCAAAGGACATAATTTCATTCTTCTTTATGGCTGAATATTCTGTTGAGCATATACGGCATTTTTATATTTACCCATTTGTTGATCAGGGTCTAGGCTGTTTCTAGTCTAGCTATTTTGAATTGTACTGCTATAAACATGGGTATGCATGTATTGCTGCAATATGATGTCTTTAATTTGGGGGAAATACACCAAGTAGTGACATACCTGGATCAAATGGTATTTCTATTTTTAGGTTTTTGAGGAACTTCCACAGTGATTTTCATAGTGGCTGTACGAATTTACATTCCCACTAGCAGTGTAGACATGTTGCTTCCCCCCTGCCCCCGCAACCTCACCAACATGTACATTTGCCATTCTGCATGGAGTGAGATGGAATCTCAAAGTAGTTTTGATTTGCATTGCTGTAATGGCTAGAGATGTTGAACATTTTTTCATATAGCTGTTAGTTATTTGTACTTCTTTTGTAGAAATGTTTAGCTCATTTACCCACTTGTTGATTATATTATTTGTTGGGGGGCTAGGTTTTTCTGAGTTCTTTATATATGTTGTTTTGTTTTGCTTTTTTTTTTTTTTTTTTTTTTTTTTTTTGAGGCAGTGTCTTGCTATGTAGTTCAGGCACAACTTGAATCACTCTGTAGCTAAGGCTGGCCTCAAACTTGTGTTGATTCTCCTGCCTTAGCCTTCTGAATGCTGGGATTATAGGCATATACCACCATGCCTGGCTCTTTATATATTCTAGGTACTAATCCCCCTTTAGGAGAGTAGTTTGCAAAAGTTTTCTTACCTTCTGTCAATTTTATCTTCACCCTGTTCCCTTTGCTTTGCCGAAGCTTTACAATTTCATGTAATCCTATTTGTTGATTCTTCATGTTGTTTCCTGTGCTATTCAGGAAGTCTTCACCTTTGCTTATGGCTCCAATATTTTCCCCTATGTTTTCTTATAGCAGTTGTGAACTTTCTGGTCTTTTACCCAGGTCTTCATTTCATTTTTATTTGATTTTAGTACAGGGTGAGAGATAGGGATCTAGTTTCAATTGTCTGCATGTGGAGATCTAGTTTCTCCTACAGCATTCATTAAAGAGGCTGTTTTCCTGCAGCACATATTTTGGCCCCTTTTTCAAAAATCAAATATCTGCAGGTTTATGGGTTTGTTTCTGGGTCTTCTATTATATTCCTGTATATAATATTTTTTAAGTAGTGTAACTTTAAAGGTTCTAATCTAAGAAATAGTTTCTTAAGGGAGCTCTTGAGGTCATGAGCTCAAAGAGTGAGACAATATTGGAAAGAAAAACAAAAACCTCAAGAGAGAGTTATTTGACCAACAGATATTTTCTAGCTTTCCCTGTGGCATAGCACACACAGAGAAGTGTGAAAATAGAAACACCATCTAAATGGGTAAATGGGTCTGACAGAGGTGTAAAAACCTGGCCTCTAGAACCATATTCTTTCGGTCCTAATCAAAGCGACACTTTATTTATTACCTATGCTTCTAGGATGGAGCATATGGCTTAAGCTAGAAGATAATATGCAGCTTTTACTTCTTCATTATCTTAATTCAAATCTGACCACTTTTGCCTCTGGATAGTTACATGGTACAAGTACTGAGCAATAAGCGACTAGCTTAGGTAACCATACAGAAAAAGAAAGAAAAGGCCCCGGGTTCCCCAGACTAGGCGCAGTAATCCTATTTGCTTGCTGATACAGTCATTGTCTTCTCCTTCTATGATGGAAGTGCGAGTCTTCACATTGTGCTGTCCCTGACGTCTAACATAGTGCCTGGCTTATTCAATAGTTTCCCACTAAATAGAAGTTAAATAAATAAGTGACACTTAACAGACATCTTCCTAGAAGCAAGCGAGGCACATTCAGCGTTCTGAATAGGACCAGTTGATTTGGCATCTCTGCCTTTTGGGGAGGAAGGAGAAGGGAAGTGGCAGAGAGGTGAGCAGATGGGTGAGCACTTTCAGCTCACTTTAGGCAAATCCGTTAACAAGCAAGTGTCAAGTTTCTGCTGTGCAGCAAGAGGCCTGTGTTCCATGGAGTTAAGATGTATTCATCAGTTACTGAGCTCTGAAAGCATATGGCTCAGTGGGGGCAGGCAGGTACGATGTGATTCAGCAAAAGGAAATTGATATGATAATCAGTGTGATAGGAATTTAAACCTGGGAATGACCACTATGGAACCGTGGAAGAAGCAAGGTAGTGGGTAACACACGGAGTCAGAGAATCTGAAAAGGCAGAGGAGAAGGGCTTCCCAGGCGGATGAAGAGGCATGAATGAGGAAAAAGAGGTGGGAACAAATCTGGTTTGGGCCAGATTTTGCCTTTAGGGAGCCAAGAGAGACTGGATTAGATTCTGCCCATCTTGCCTATGTAGCATGCTCAAATAGCATCTTAAAGAATTCAGACAGGGTCTGAAAATAGTCTTAAAAGTCTAAAAGAACTCAGACAGGGTCCACAGAAGAAAAGTGGGATTCAATGTGATTTATGAAAGCGGCATTTCTCTCTCTAAAGATCAGGTGTGATTTTGCTTGGGAACTGGGGTTCATTCATCGAACAAATATTTGTTACTCTCTGCTATGGACCAGGCACTGTGCTTATTGCTGAAGCTCAACAGTAAACAAGAGATCCCATCTCCAAGAGCTTGCAATCTCTCCAAGGAGGTAAATAATACATCAATAAATTCATAACCATGACTAAAGCATACTTACTCAATTATATCCTTCAGGAAAATTCTTTCATACTAGTAATGAGTGAAGACATGGAGTAAAAGGATGGTTTGGAGAGGTGAGGTTGCTACTAGGTTATTTGCAAGGCTGTACCCTATAGTGTGTGTGAAAGCACAGCAATACGGCTGTCTCTGCAGTCTGTGATGCACCAAAAAGCTGCAACTGTAGAAGCACAGTTACAAAGGTCAAAAAGGAAACCTCATCTCCCCTTCCCTCTCACCTTTGGACATTGCTGTCAATGTAATTGTCACAATGGGAAAATACAACTATGAACAATGAATAATAGACATATGTCTATCCGCAATGCATGCTACTAGAATGAAGTAGCAAATAACTGTTAGCATGTTACAGGGTACATACTAGAGAAACCTTTTATTTGTAGTCTGAAGAGGTACACAGTGATTATTCAATAGCTATTATTGTTAGAATAATAAGACCTTTCACACAGGAGCATCTTTAGGTTCCTCCAAGATGCCGTCACTTATGGGCAGTTACTAAGTGATCACTGACCTGGTTTTGATAGAGCGAAAAGTCTTAGAAAGTCATGGAATGTCTTGATTTATGTTCAGCTTTGTCTTTTGTATTTTGGAACTAAAAAGTGACTACTTTTGTGAAGAGATAGAGATTCAAACATTCCTTAGTTTTATCTTGGGGAATTACTATGAAAAGTTCATAGTAGTTCCCAAAGCTCTATTTTCTTTTTTTTGTTTGTTTGTTTTTGTTTTTCTTTTGGTACCAGGAATGGAACTCATGACTTTGCGCTTGCCAGGTAGGTGCTTTTGCTGCTGAGCTAAATCCCCAGCCCTGAAGCTCTATTTTCATAATGTGTAGAGTAAATTAAAATATGATTTCTTTGTGGTGCTAAGGATTAAACCTAGGGCTTCAGACATGCTAAGGCAAGCACTCAACTACTGAGCTGTAGCCCTTCAACTTATAAAAAATTTTGAGCAAGGGTCTTGCTAAGATATTCAAGGTGGCCTTGAACATGTAATCCTACTGCCTTGGTCTTCCAATCACTGGGATCACATGGATGTGCCACTATGTCCAACTGAAATATAATATTTTTTAGGTAGAGACTCACTGTGTAGTCCAGACTGGATCAAACACTTGATCCTCCTGCTTCAGCCTCCTGAGCTCTACACTTAAAGGCACATGCTACTACACTAATATATAACTTCTTCTCTGACCCCATTTTAAATGTAAAATCAACTTTAAACAAACCCAAACACACTCAGGAATTACTGAGCAATTATGCATATCAGATGTCTATTCCCCAGTTATACCCTTCCCTATCTTAGTCTGCTTGGATTGCCATAAAAAATACTGGACCAGGCAGCTTCAACAACAGAAATTTCTTTACTCACAGTTTTTGAGGCTGGAAGTCAAGGATGCGTGTGTTGGCAGCTTGGCTTGCCCTGAGGCCTCGCCTAGGTTGCAGACGGCTGCCTTCTTGTTGTGTTCTCCCCTGGTTTTTCTTCTGTGTGCAATCCTTGGTGCTTCTTTGTGTATCCACATTCTTTCCCACTGGTCAAATGGAACAGGGTTCAAACCTTGTGCTCACTTGGAGAGATAAGGATGGGGCAATGCCAGAATTCATAGATGGACATTACTTGTATTTGGTGGACCACAAAACTTTGCAGGAAGGGTGACATTCCTGCTGGGCCTTAGAGAATGGGTTGCCAGGTAGACGTAAGGAATAAAAGCATCAGAGGCAAGGCCTAGTCGTGGATGTGGGAGCAGCTGGCAGGCTTAAGGAAGTTATTTCTGGTTAATCTGTTGTACCCTAGGCATTTTATATAAATTCTCCCCTTGAATTGCCCCAGAACCTCTGTGAGCCAAGCTAAACAGGAAGTTGTACTCCTTTCAACATTGAGGACACAAAAGCTCAGAGAGTTTGAGAAGCTCCTAAATGACAAAGGAAGTATTACAGGCAGCTAAGTTAGACATTAATATACAGTCAGAGAGGGACTGGCTCAGCAAGAAAGTCAGCAAGAAAAATGAAGACATCAGAACTGTGGCTGGAGAAAAATCTGAAGAGAACCATGCCTTAGGATGGAGGAGCAATAGCAAGGCTTGCATGAGTCCCTAGAGATAAACAGTAGCCAAATTTCTGACACTTATATCCTTAACTTCCAAATTCAAAATTTCTCTTGCTGAAGCTGCCCAGTCTGGTATTTTCTTATGGCATTCTAAGCAGATTAACATGGGAAAGGGTGTAACTGGGGAATAGACATCTGATAATGGATAATTTCTCAATAATTCCTGAGATTATACTGTATTTAGCACCATCTGGTCCAGTGGGCTCATATAGGCATCAGACATGTCAGTAACCAGAACATCTGGGCTTATGCTCCCCTTCCTTCCCAAAAATTCCTTTGCTTCTTCCATATATCCTTACTATGTGCCTCATTTCCCTATTGGATCAATGTTAGCTAAGGGCTATATTTGTAATCCTATAGA